>NC_135479.1:45305671-45905671 GCF_052094955.1 Ictidomys tridecemlineatus | reverse complement strand
TATTCTTCTATCTTTGCCATAAGTTAAAACCAGATTAATCCACAATGTATGAAATCTTAATAAATAAAACTTTCTATAATGCTTTCAAAAATTAAAAATTATTTAGGCTGGAGGTACACCTCAGTGATAAAGCACATAAATGAAGTGCAAAGCCTTGGATTCAATCCCAGCACCTCCACATACACATTAAAATTCTTAAAAATTTCCCAGATTCTTAATTTCACTACTATCGAAAGAAAGAAAATTCCTTAACAGCCTCAATTACCCATTCTTGTAAACATAAAGAGCCCCTAAAGCAATTATCAAAATGAGTATGTAGTTTGTCCAGTTGCATTAATTCGCTTTTTTATAATTAAAAATTTTGTTGACATGTGATCCTGTTCCCATTGGACAACATAAAACCTCTACAGAGGAACTAAAAACACTTGCCCCTCTCCACGCCCCCATCCCCTTAATTCTGGATGGGTCACAGTACTATAGTATAGAACTTTCCAACCTCTACTCCCACCCTGAGATTGCTGGGGATCTAGGACATGCTAGGCAAGTGATGTACGGCTGAACTATACACCTCTAGCCCCAGCACATTTCTTTTCACATAATACTGCATTCAATCAAATGCAACAAGTTATTAACACTTCAATCAAATAACAAGTTATTTTTTTAAATATTCTTTTTTTTTAAAGAGAGAGAATTTTTAATATTTATTTTTTTAGTTTTCGGCAGATACATCTTTGTGGTGCTGAGGATCGAACCCAGGCCGCACGCATGCCAGGCGAGCGCGTTACCGCTTGAGCCACATCCCCAGCCCAAATAACAAGTTATTAACAACTTATCAATACTACCTTTAAAAGCAGTATTAGGCACTTTCTGGCAGTTCCTGCTCAAATGCCGCCTTATATATGCAGAACAGTCAACAATATAAGATCATGTTATTAAACACCAATTTAAATGATTCAGGCAACAAAGACCAGATTGTCATTATTTTAGAAAATAAATTTTAAAAGATAAGGAATTTATATTAGAAAAGGAAATATATGCCAATATCCAAGTAGTACAATGACTAATATTTTTACCACATTCTAGCCATTAAACTGTGACCTTAATAAAAGAAATTACCAGAATTTTAGTTCTCTCATCCATAAAAGTATCAATCTGGGCTGGGAAGGTGGCTCAAGTGGTAGCGCACTCCCCTGGCATGCATGCGGCCCGGGTTCAATCCTCAGCACCACATACAAAAAAAACACAGATGTTGTGTCCGCCAAACACTAAAAAATAAATATTAAAAAAATTCTCTCTCTCTCTCTCTTAAAAAAAGAAGTATCAATCTAACTTAAAAATAATAGAGAGAACAAATGATAATGAGAACCAAGTTCTATATTTATGAAGCTTTTGAGAAATATTTTTGATAATGTTAAATGATAATACCTTTCCAGAAGTATCCTTGATAAATGCAGATTAGTCCTAGCTACTTCAACCAAAAGCCACTTTTAAACACAAAACAATAAATCAAAATAATAAGCATATAATGATGCATGCATCAATGAGTATAAAGCACAAATATCAATTAAAATCTGTAACTGCCATGCTGAGTATAAAAATTATACACATAGCAGAAGTTAAACTAAGGTTCCATTTAAATGTCGTACCAAACCAGCAACAAAGCTAGAACAATCCAAAAAGCCTTCTCTGCAGTTAACTATTGGGTTACATAATACAGCATCTTTCTTCATGAAATGCAGATTTCTCAACATGCTTAGACTTCAACAACTAAGGTTCACTTTATAGTTAATGATCTTCAGGAGAATAGCAGATTTGCTTTTTTTGCTTCAGTATTCATATTGCATACTCATTAGTTTTATTTTAATAGAGCAACTTTTCCAGTTAAAAAAAGAAAAAATACAGTAACAATTGTAGAAGAAATAACAGTGGCAAAGAATTTCCAATTCACACATAATTCTCTCTTTCCAAAGTACACAGAAACAGGTTATCTACATAATGAATTATTTTCATAAAAGAGACTTAAAATCAAGTAAAACATCTCAGTCTGTAGAGTATAACTAAATCTTACACCTCTTGCCTAGTGGGCCCTGGGTTTTATTCCTAGAACTTTAAAAAAAAAACAAAACTATATTATAATCAGGACCACAAGCAGACATGACCAGATTTAAAATCAATGTGAGCATCAGCCAGGCGCGGTGGCACATGCCTGTAATCCCAGTGGCTTGGGAGACTGAGGCAGGAGGATTGCAAGTTCAAAGTCAGTCCCAGCAAAAGAGAGGTGCTAAGTAACTCAGTGAGATCCTGTTTCCAATAAAATACAAAACAGGGGTGGGATGTGGCTCAGTGGTCAAAATGCCCCGGAGTTCAACGCCAGTACCCCCTGACCCAAAAAAAAATAGCAAAAAAAATCAACTTGAGCCTCAAGTTCCTTTGGCAAAAGCATGCATGACTCACTGCTTTAGAGCTCAATGATAAAAATTGGAAAAAGCCTTCTGCCTAATATTTTGCTTTGGATTTGATTTTTAATACATCTCCATCTTAATGTTGACAACTTCTACATTTTCTGTGGCTTATTTATCAAGACAACAAGTTGTGAATCACATTCACATACAGACATATATATGTATATGTGTGTATATATATATATATGTGTGTGTGTGCGTGTGTGCGCGCACACACACACACACACGCCTTAGTATATAACCAAAAGGAAAATACTTATTCCTTTCTTTTTTAAAATATAGACAAAGCAACAAGAATATTCTAAGCCAGAACACCAAAAATTTTGAGATACTGATTTCCTTCCCAGAATATTTCCACTAAATATACACTAAAGAGGTATTTTACCTGGAAAGATATTTTACCTGGAAATATCTATATATTAAAAAATTTAAAGCAGATTCCAAAAACTCCACTAAAAATAAAATTCATCCCAAGCTCATTAAAAGTTTTATATTTATAAGATTGTGAAAATTTTAAAAAATTGATCTCCAAATTAAGCAAAATATTCTGCCACATGTATCAGAACCATACACACACACCAAATTATCTGAAGATCGTGATCACTGAAAAATTGACACCTTGTGCTTTTATAATTACAAATAGTAGAGATGGGGATAGGTTAGACACACAATAGAGTGAATAATCATTCCCAACCTACTCATTCCTTACTATATTAACCCTTCCACTTTCTAATCACATTAAAAAGAACAAAAATGTAAAAACATATAAGTTGACAAAACAATTACAAGGCTCATCAAAATCATATTTATCTCATTAATTTGAAATTGTTTTTTTTAAATGTCTACTTATGAATGCTCCATTCAAGATGTTAAAGTGACCTATCCTCCCTTAGGGTAGTATCTCACAAAAAAGTCCCTTTCAAGGGGTGACACAAGAGAAAAAGATCCATGTAAAGAGCCTATAATGCAAGTTATTTTATCCTTTTCCCTGCCTCATTTTTCATGTTCATTTTTTAAAAATCAAAGACAGATGACTGTTTTAGTGCAAGCTAAAGTAAAAGAAAACATTTGTACTATTCTTATCAGATTTGTTTGTAGAATACCAACTATTTCTTGCCAATTATTTCTATAACTCATTAATTTATACTTATTTGACTAGAAAAATAAAAAATTAACAAGAGTATATATGTGTGTATATGTATTTTACATATATACACTAATAGACAATAAGTCTGCTTTAGTGCAGGGATATTGTATTTTCTTCCAATTATTCAATGCCCATATTGCAAAAAATATGGAAAACATGAGATTTTGAGATTTACTATAGAGAAATGCCTTTGTTGAAGCAACAATTAGTATCAACCTTATAAAACATAGAAGAGAAAAATGCTATGAAAGGGCAATCTGGCATTTCACAGCTCCTATTCCCTTACTCCACCCAGTCTTCTCGGCTCAATGGCTGTTCACAGCATACACAAATATTAGCCCATTTTTTAAAAAGAGGTGGGAGGAGGTACCAAAATAGAGATTGCTCCATCAAAATCAACATATTCAGAAATATGTTTTTCATGCAAAAAACTGGGTTCCTTTCTCTGATCTCAAAAAATATACTAGCTTAAATTTGTTTTAGGAGGTCCCTTCTTAACAATCCAAACAATGATCATTTATAACAGAATAAATCAGCCCATAAATTACTCTTTTGCTTTAATAAAAACCTCAATTTGCACCTGCCAATTATTTTACAAAACTGTTCTGAAAGACCCTCGTTAGAGATTAAAAGATGTCTAATGTCTTAATACCAAACCAAAATTTTTTACGTGAAAGCTTTTAACATCTTCAACCTTATATCACTACCAACATACACAAGTAGAAAATATTCCCCATTAAGGAATTGAACCCTGCAGCAATTAAGCTCTGCTGGGGGTGGGGAGAACTAAGCAAATACTACTGTGGCAAAAGGGGAGGGATGACAATATTACTGTATAAGCGGCCCAAGCACTGTCTCCTCCGCCCTAGCCTCAAAAAAAATTCACAAAAAACAATCCACCCCCAACAAAAACAGAATTGCCAAAAATGGCACAAATATTTTGTTTAGCCTTTAAAATGTTATGAGTCTTAAGGACTGTGTGCTCAAAGTAAAGGCTGGAATAACAAGAGTTATCTTTATTTTCTCCTGAGAGCCTCTTAAGGAAAGGGGGGGAGTCCTTGGCATGACATCGCCCATTGAGAACAAGATTACAAATCTGGTCCTTCTCTTCAAAAGCACAATTTCTTAACTAAAGGATTGATATGAACTGGACCCAAACCCCAACCTGAAAGGAAAATTTCCTGCCCTTCTCTCAAGGAGTTTCTTGCTAAGTCACTAAAGAAAGACAAACAAATAAAGCCAGGCACCTTGTTCTCCCCTATCTCAAATACTGAAAATATCCTCCTCTCCAATGTGATGTTTTAGAGAGGAAGAGCCAAAACCTGCCACCACCTCAAAAGCATTTTCTCACCTGGAAGGCTAGAGGGTAAATAGATACAGGCACTGCATTTCCTAAAGCAATGGGGAGATGAGATGAGAGGAAGGGAAATGGCAGAGGCCCTCGAAGCTCAGTGTTAACGTCAAAAGGCAACTCCCGTCCGAGGAGCCGGTGGCAGAAAAGAAAACCCTGCCCGATTTGGTGGGTGGATGCTGCAGATTGTTCGAACAGAGGGGCCGGGCCGCAGAGGCTGGACCACTGCATCGGTGTGGGGGAGGGGGGAGACTGGGAGGCGGCGGTCCATCCTCCTCAGGTCAACCCCATCCTAAGGACAGGTGGGGGACGGAACGCCTGGAAGGCCTGGTAGGTGCCTAAGCCTGGGCCCCGAGCCGACAGCCGCGGAGGGGTGGGGACTGCGGAGCTCGCCTCCGCGGCTGGGGAGAGAAGGAAGGCCGAGCCCTTTCCCCAAGATCAGAGAGCAACCTGCTCCCCACGCCCTTCCTACCCAAGAATACTTTTCCTGCTAAGTCACCGCGGAGAAGGGCGATCCCCTGTCTGGGAAGACCGCGGGCGGAGTCGTGGCGGTCCCGGCAGCCCCCGATCCCGGGCCGGGAGGACGCGAACGAGGGCAGCGCCCTCCCCGGCCAGGCCCCCCTTCTCCGTGCCTCTCACTCAACGGCCGTCGCGGCCGCCATTTTGAGAGCGAGGAGAGAAGAAGAAGGAGGAGGCGGCGGCAGGGGGAGGGGAGAATGGGAGGGAGGGGACCGGCGCAGCCACATCGTCAGGCCGCCGGGCCCGGCCCGCAGCCACCCAAGCGCGGTGGAGGAAACAGAGGGGAGGGCACAGACCCTTGCCGCCTTACCGGAGCGCTGCACCGACGCCTCCGCAGGGCCTCTTCCGTCCTTCACTCCCATCCACCGGCGGGGGAGGGGGAGAGGGAGAGGGAAGGGAGGAAGGAGGGAGGGAGGGAAGGAGGGAGGGGGAGGATGGCGCGCTGGGCCCGGTCCCGGGGAGGGGGAGGGGAGGGGAGCGGGCGGGCTCCTCGGCCGTTCCGGGGCTCGAGCCCAAGCCCGGCGCTCGCGGTTTCTCTCGCTCGCGCCCGAGCGTTCCTCTCCTGCTCTTTCTCGCTCCCTAGACCCTTGGGTCGCTGCTCGTTCGCTCGCTCACTCGCTATCTCGGCCGCCGGACTCCGCCGCCGCCCCGCCGCTCCAGCTCCGTCTGTCACAGGAGCTGCCCCAACGCCCTGACGTCACCGCGCCGCCGCCGCCGCCGCGGCCGCCGCCGCCCCAGACTCGCCAGGAAGAGGGAGGGGAGCGGAGGATGGGCTGTGGCGCATGCGCCAGACTGGGCCAATCCGGAGAACCGCGCCGCCTCCTTCCTAGCGGCCGGGCGGCGGCCGCGAGTACTGGCTGATGGTGCGGCGGTTCGGACCGGCGAGTTTGCGCACCAGGCGCAGCTTTTCACGCTTCCCATCCTTCTGTAGCCTTCGGAAAAGGTTCTTTTTTTTCCTAGCCCCTCGTCTGACGGTTGTGGCCCCTCACGAGTTCGCTCTTCTCACCTCACCGCCCTGCTTCTATCATACTGCGCTTTCCCAGCTTCCCTGACCGACAGCACGGACCGGTTGGCATCTGTGCCTCCTGGGCCCGGGTAGGCTGGAGTATAAGCAGAGCTGGAGCCAGGATGTCGCCCCTTCTGCCTCCGGCCTGCGGGATTTGTCACCAAAAAAATAGGAAGGGAATAGTTATGTAGGCTTGGGAAGAAGAGCTGTTAGGCTAAAAGGCGCTTGGAATGCCTTAATTCTCTTCCTTTGTATTATAGATTTTTAAAAGGATTCACTTTTGAATGTGATTCGGCTATTCTTTTAGTCAGACACACATACATCAGAGACACTCGAAGTCTCGAAACTGGCATCCAAAGAAAGATCTGGAACTTTATCCTTACTAGGGATGTCTGTGTGTTTGCCAAATTAAGAGTTGAAATACTGATGACAAGGGAGTCTTGGGGATATGTAGTGAGTTTATTTCACATGGACACGTGATTTTTAAAAAGGCCAGGTTTGACGTTCTGAATAATTTTAAAACAGGATTTAATAAGAGATATTGAATGAAATCACTTTATCATTAATTTGTATTGTTCAAAGAAACTTTTCTTGAAACATAGGCTTACTAATTGTTTATTTGATTTGGTTTTTATACTGGGGACTGAACCCAGAGGCACTCTACCACTGAGCTACTAATACTTCCAGTTACTAAGTATAACATTAGAGAAGCATGCCGAGGCAAGTATATAAAGCACGGTTTATTTAAAAAGGGGTAACATAGACTTCTCTCAGGAGGGAGAAGGGGGCCATAGCTGGTATCCTGGTATCCCAAGAAGTGAGGGGGTTCTAGCTTTTTTATATGTCCTAGGCTTCCTTTGTTCCCTTTATCTCTCTCCTTCCTGCTTAAGTGACTAGGCCCAGGTGGGAGCACAGCGTGCATTAACAACTTTTATAACTCCCTGTAGAAAGGGACAATCCCTGGGACAGGTTATCTTTGCAACAGGTTGGAGCAGGGGCAGCTTTTCTGGATAAGGGTGGAGGAAGGGCTCTAAAGTCCTTTTATATTTTAATCCCTTTCCAACTTCCCAGACCCAAATTGGCCTCCTTGATCCATCTGACCTGATTTACCTATCTATATTGACTGCTTCTTTTAATTCTGGCTTCACAACTACATCTCCAGTCCTTTTTTTTTTCTTTTTTTTTTTTTTTTTTAGTTTTCGGTGGACACAACATCTTTATTTTATTTGTATGTGGTGCTGAAGATCGAACCCAGCGCCCCGCACATGCCAGGCGAGTGTGCTACCGCTTGAGCCACATCCCCAGCCCCTCCAGTCCATTTTAATTTTGTTTTGAGACAGAGTCTCACTAAATTGCTGAGGTCAGGGGCCTCGAACTTGCAATCTTGCTGCCTCCTCTCCAGTCTCTGGAATTATAGGTGTGCACCACCAAGCCCAGTTTATGTTTATTTATTTGATGTCTTCCCTTTATGTAGGTAAATATTACACTGCATTGGGAAGCCGCACAGTTAACATTTCTGGTGTGAACCCTTATTCTACCACTTGCCAGAAGTGTGATTTTTTTTTTTTTTTTTTTTTTAGTTGCGGATGGACACAATACCTTTATTTTATTTGTTTATTTGTATGCGGTTCTGGAATCTAACTCAGTACTTCACACATGCTAGGCAAACGCTCTACCACTGAGCCATAACCTCATCCCCTCAGAAGTGTGATCTTAAGTAAATTATCAGACCCCTTTTTGGCTGCTTTTTCTTTCATTTTTTGTGTGCACGTATTGGATAGATATAATGCCTGGCCTAGTGGAGAACACCTATTGTCCCAGCTGCTGGGGACACTGAGGCAGCAAGTGTGCTTAAGCCCAGGCTTTTGGGAAACATGGGAGAGACCTTGTCTCTTAAAAAAGTAATAACCCAATAAATTACACTTAATAAAAAACTTGTAAGGCTTTTGTGAGAAATAGAAGATGATGCGTATATTATCAGTCTCACCTTAGTGTTGACTCAGGTAACTCATGTAACAATTACTGTTGCTTGGTACCAAAACAAGTCTGCTTTTTTCAGGAAAGTTTGTATTACTAAAAGTGTTCAAAAGCAACATGAGCCAATAGTCCAGAGTTTGGGTTTTTATTTTCATGAAGGTAGTAAACTAAATTAAATGGGTTTTGGAAGGTCTTTTCCAAGTTTTGGTTTTAGGGGTCTCTAGTTGGAAATAAAGACAAGATAAGGCACAGAAGATTGGGCTTCACTTTTATTTCTTAATTTTTTTTAATTGTTGGTTGATCTTTATTTATTTATTTATTTATATGTGGTGCTGAAAATCGAACTCAGTGCCTCACACATGCCAGGATAGTGCACTATTGCTGAGCCACAGCCACAGCCCCTGGGCTTCACTTTTACTTATATCAGAAAACAGTCAATAAATCAATCCTGGCACGGTGATACATGCCTGGAACCCCAGCAATTTGGGAGGCTGGGGCAGGTGGATCACAAGTTCAAGGCCAGCCTAAGCAACTTAGGCTGTCTCAACCAAAGAATAGAAGGTACTTGGGATGTAGCTCAGTTGTAGAATACTCCTGGATTAAATATCCATACCATAAAAGAAAGAAAATAAAAACCCATAGAATCAGTTAACCCCCCCCCTACCACTGAGTCATATCCCAGCATCTTGGCTCTTTTTTATTTTTTAGTTTGAGACAGGTTCTCGCTACCACACCCAGTCAAACCTTATTCTTAAACCTTGTTCTAAGAATCCAACCTTGTACTTTTTTAATAAATGCTCTAAAAGTCAACAAAATTGTTTCACAAGACATCAGAGAAGCACATTGATAAACACCAATTTATATACAAATAGGTAGCACTAATATTTATAAACTTTGAGCTCACACATTCATGTATTTTGAAACCTTTAAAATTTTTAAAACCAGGCTAGGGTTGTAGCTTAGTGATAGAGCACTTGCCTAGCATGTGTAAAGCACTGGGTTTGATTCTAAGCACTACAATGTAAACAAAGTCCATTGACAACCAAAAAAAAATTTTTTTTAAATCTTTAAAACCTTTAGAGATCTTCAAAATTTAAAATTGTATATTAAATTGAAGTCAATTTTATTTTTATAGCAGTCCTTCAAAATACAAGAAACCCCGTTTGGGGAAAGGTATAAAAACTTTCTAGATTATGATTTTTCTGAACAGAAAACTGTTATATGCTTAACCTAATGTGAAGCAATGTGTTAGGGTTCTGTGTACTTTCTTTCAGTTAGTTGCTAACACTAGAGATCCATTTTAATGAGCACTTGTCAACTGAAAATAAAGAATTAGGACATCTATGCTATCAATCATAATTCATAAGAACTTATACAGAACTTACTGTATCCATCCAAAAAACATTTAATAATAGATATTTTGAATGCTCTTTCTTGAGGGAAAAAAAAAAGTATAAACCAGCTGGGTGCAACGGCCCATACCAGTAATCCCAGCTGCTCTGAAGGCTGAGACAGGAGGATCTGGAGCTCAAAGCCAATCTCAACAATTTAGCAAGGCACTTAGCAACTCAATAAGACCCTGTCTCTAAAACAATATACAAAAAAAAAAAAAAAAGGGCTGGGGATGTGGCTCAAGGGTTAAGCATCCTTGGGTTCAATCATCCCTGGTATCTAAATAAATAAATAAATAAATTTTAGAAAGGGCCGGGAATGTGGCTCAGTGGTTAAGTGCCCCTGGATTCAGTCCCCAGTTCCAAATAAATAAATAAATAATAAAGTATAAACATCCGTTTTACCTTCCACACTCTAACAATCTCTCCATTCATTTGAATTGCAAATCTTTATTTTTCCAGCAAAAACTTTCAAAATGGAAACATTTGTTTCAATTGCTGCAGTAAAATTAGTGTTACTTTAAACAATTCTGCAAATAAGCTGACTGGAAGAAACACTCCAAAAATATTGCTATTAGGGAGAGAACAAAATGTCTCCTGAAAGTATCTCTAGAGCAAAAATCTGTTTACAATGAGTACAAATGTTAAAACATTATTTGAGAATTCAATTGCCCTCTATAGTTTATAGGCAATTGTGCATTGGTGTATGTACAAATTTTATAAAAAGCAATTAGCAAATGGGGAGAAGGAAGCTTTGAGGCATACAAGTTATATGAATTAAAGTCACTTTTAAAAGAGAAATATGGCCCAACTGGCAAGGATTCTCTCTAGGAGATTTCAGATAATTTGTGTACCAGCATTTCCCAAGAGCATGGATACATCAGTGAGGACAGATCCAACTAGACAAGTCATTCTTCAAATTGGCATCATGACGACTTCATGTGTCATGAACATTGGGAGGCCATAGAAACAAATTAAGGGCTGTTATAAGAGATTGAAACTTTCAGCCTAGATATAGAAATATTTTAATCTGAATCCTTTTCCTTGAACACCCAGGGGTGTTATAACATTGAGCTACATCCCCAGATTTTTTATTTTTTCATTTTGAGACAAGATCTTTCCAAGTTACCCAGGCCATCCTCCAAATTGTGATTCTTTTGCCTCAGCCTCCTGAGTAGCTGCTGAGACTACAGATGTGTGCCATGTTGCCAAGCAGATTCATTCCTTGATAGATGGTTATTATAGCTGTTACAAATGGAAACCCATATGCAGCAAAATGAAATGAAACCTCTATCTCTCACCATGCACAAAACTCAACTTAAAATGGATCAAGAACCTAGGAGTTAGACCAGAGACCCCATACCTAATAGAAAAAAAAAAGTAGGCCCAAATCTTCATCATATTGGATTAGGCCCTGAGTTGCTTTTTTTTTTTTTTTTAATATTTACTTTTTAGTTTTAGTTAGACATAATATCTTTATTTTACATTTATGTGATGCTAAGGATCGAACCCAGTGCCTCATGCATACTAGGCGAGCACTCTACCACTGAGCCACAATCACAGCCCTAGGCCCTGACTTGCTTAACAAGACTGACTCCTAAAGTACAAGAAATAAAATCAAGAATCAATAAATGGGATGGATTCAAACTAAAAAGTTCTTTCTCAGCAAAAGACACAATCGGGTAGGGTTGTGGCTCAGTGGTAGAGCACTTACCTAGCATGTATGAGGCCCTGGGTTCAATTCTCACCACCACATATAAATAAATAAAATAAAAGTATTGGATCCATTTACAACTAAACAAATAATTAATTAATTAATTAAATTAAAAGACACGATCAATGAAGTGAAGAAAAAGCCTACATATTGGAAGCAAATTTTTGCCACATGCATGTCAGATAGAGCACTAATCTCCAGGATATATAAAGAACTCAAAAACATCAAAAAATAAAAAATAAAAAAAAATAACTTGGGCTGGAATTGTAGCTCAGTTGTAGAGTGCTCACCTAGCATGCATGAGGTACTGGGTTTGATCCTCAACACCACATAAAAATAAAATAAAAATATTGCGTCCACCTAAAACTAAAAAATAAATATTGAAAAAATAATAACCCAATCAATAAATGGGCTAAAGAGCTAAGCAGACACTTCTGAATCAGAAGAAAATATACAATCAGTCAACAAATACATGAAAAAATGTTCAACATCTCTAGTAATTAGAGAAATGTAAATAAAAACTAAGATTTCATTTCACACCAGTCAGAATGGCAGTTATCAACATACAGAATGGTGTGACTCAATTTCATGCACAACCAGAGAAGTGAAAAATTGTGCTCCATTTGTGGACAATGAATTGAAGAGCTTTGTACTGTCATTTATATCTGATTAGAACTAAAAAGTAAATTTTTAAAAATTATCAGTTGAAATTTTAAAAAGCTTTGGTATTTCAGTAATTTATTGCTAATATATGGAAATTATTTATGTGTGTGTGGGGGGATGCTGGGGATTGAACTCAGTGCCTTGTGCATGCAAGCAAGCACTCTACCAACTGAGCTATATCCCTAACCCATGGAAGTATTTTTATTTATATTATAGCTATTTTGTGACCTTACAAGTCTAAAAGGGCTTTTTATTTATTTATTGGGTAGAGTTCAGGGTTTTCTTTTTCTTTTCTTTTCTTTTTTTTTCTTTTTTTTTTTTTTTTTGTACTGAGGATTAAACTCAGGGGCGCTCAACCACTGAGCCACATCCCCAGCCCTATTTTATATTTTATTTAGATACAGGGTCTCACTGAGTTGCTTAGCACCTCGCTTTTGCTGAGGCTGGCTTTGAATATGTGATGCTCCTATCTCAGCCTCCCAAGCCACTGGAATCAACAGGCTGGGATTACAGGCTTAGCACATGTGCCAGCATACCCAGCTAGATAGAGTTCAGGGTTTTCTACATGGACAATTATGCCATCTGCATACCAACAGTTTTACTTATGATGTTCAATCATTATGCTTTTTCTTTCTTTCTTTTTTTCCTTGCCTTATTACACTAGCTAGGATTTCCAACACACTGTTGAAAAAAAGTAGGAATAGACATTTTTGCTTTGTGTCCAATCTTTGTGGGAAATGGCTCACCATTAAGTAAAATGTAAGTTTGGGCTGGAGATATAGCTCAATTGGTAAAATGCTTGCCTCTCGTGCACAAAGCCCTGGGTTCAATCCCCAGGACCACACACACATACACACACACACACACACACACACACACACACACACAAATGTAAGTTAATTTTAGATGACCTCTATCAAAGAAGTTCCCTTTCCTTTCTAGGTTACTGACTTTTGTATAACTGATAGATAAAATTATACATATTTATGGAATAGCTGTAACATTTTGATGAATGTGTACATTGTGTAATGTTCAGAGTAGGTTAAACATATTTATCTCTTCAAATATTTGTCATTTCTTTCTTTATTTAGTTTTTTTTTTTTTTAGTTGGACACAATATCTTTATTTTTATGTGGTGCTGGGGATCGAACCCAGAGCCTCGAACATGAAAGGAGGGCACTCTACCACTGAGCTACAGCCCCAGCCCATGTCATTTCTTTTTTAAAAAATTTTATCTTTTAGTTATAGTTAGGCACAATATCTTTATTTTATTTTTATGTGGTGCTGAGGTTCGAATCCAGTGCCTCGTGCATGCTAGGCAAGCGCTCTCCCTCTGAGCCATAACCCTAGCCCTTTCTTTATGGTGAAAAAATAAAAAAGCTTTAAAAAAATAAAGACAGTTTCTGAGTGCGGTGACACATCCCAAGCCACTCTAGAGACTGAGGCAGGAAGATTCCAAGTTCAAAGCCTGCTTGGTCAATTTTGAGACCTTGTCTCAAAATGAAAAATGAGAGGCTAGTACTTCAATTCTCAGCACCACATAAAAATAAATAAAGATATTGTGTCCAACTACAACTAAAAAATAAATATTAAAAAAGTTCAATCCCCAGTAAAAAAAAGAAAGAAAAGATATAAAGTACATTACTGTTGAAAATCATAAATGACTTTGAATCTTCCCCAAAACATTTTTCATCTATTAAGTTAATATCAAGGATTTTTGTCCTTTATTCTGTTAATGAGGTGAATTACAATGATTAGTTTTTTAATGTTAAACCAAATTTGCATTATATAATCTCCACTTGGTACTTAATCCTTTCTCTTTTGTTTTAACATTTTTCCTTATGTATATATCTTATTAAAAATTAATTATTTAAAAATATTTAATGTATAAATCTGTGAATGAACAGGGCCCTTTCTGGGTAGTTAGCATATTAAACAATTGGACAAATGCACATATTTTTTAATATCAAAAGGGAGCTGGGCAAAGTGTTTCAAGACTATAATCTTAGCAACTTGAGAGGCTAAGGAAGGAAGATTGAAAGTTCAAGGCCAGACTCAGCATCCAGTAAGACCTTTAGCAACTTAGTGATACCCTGTCTCAAAATAAAAAATAAACAAAAGTTTAAATTTTAAAAATATCAAAAGGGGGGACTGGGATCGTGGCTCAGTGAGCACTCGCCTAGTACGGGGGTGACCCAGGTTCAATCCTTAGCACCACATAAAAATAAAGACATTGTGTTGGGTATATATATACTTAAAAAATAAATATATGTATATCAAAAGGGTACTGGCACTGTAGTTCAGTGGTAGAATGTGTGATTAGCATGCATGAAGTCCTGGTTTCAATCTCTAGCACCCAATATAAAAAAGGGGAAATAACCCAAATATTCATTAAAGAAGTTAATAGATTAATTTATATCCTGACAATGGAATGTCAGTCAGCCATTAAAACTTATAACTTAGGCTGGTGTGGTGGCTCATGCCTATAATTCCAGTAACTCGGGAGGCTGAGGCAGAAGGATTACAAGTTCAAGACCAGCCGCAGCAACTTAGCAAGACCCTGCCTCAAAAATAAATAATAAATAGGGCTTGGAATATAGCTCAGCGATAAAACATCCAGCACCAAAACAAAACAAAAATTTATAACAGGTCCACATATAAGTATAGAAATATGTATAAGATGGCTTATTAAAATTGAAAAGGAGGTAACAATATTGTATGATTTGGAGTGGGGTGTAGAAAGTCACCCGACTCCCAATCGTATGTGTAGAGTTGCCCTATACATTTACATAAAGTGTATACATGTATCTATGAAGAAGCTCAGAAGAATGAGCTACATCATTTTTGATATGGAAAAGTCTTCAAGATAGAATTAAGTGAAAAAAATTAAGTTGTAGAACAATATAGTATATTCCTAATTATGGCAAAAGAAAAAAAACATGCATGTGATTTTCTGTATCTGGGTTCTTTGGGGGTAAATAACAAATGTAAATGGCTAAGAAAGCAAAAAAAAAAAAAAAAAACAGGGCTGGAAATGTAGCTGTAGCTGGATGGTATAGTCTTTGCATAGTACATGTGAGGTCCTGGGTAACTTGATCTCCATCACTCAAAAAAGGAAGAGAGGGAGGGAAAAGAAGGGAAGAGAGAGAAAGAAACAAGAAAGGAAGGAAAGAAGATGGGAAGGAAGAAAAAACAAAGAATGAATTTAAAAAGTGATCAGGAAAATATGTGGAATGGGGTCTTAGAAAGAACAGGTATCGTGCAGCCCTGAGAAACTGAAAAGAAGCAACAAATGGTAGGTAATGTCTTCCTGCTACTCTGTTTGAAGAAATATGCTCCAGCAGGTCTTTGAATTTTTCAGCTCAATATTCAAATTACAAGGAGAGAGATTTTGATTGACTTAACTTAGGTCATATATGTACTCAACTTTTGACTGACAACCTGAGGGATACTATCTCTAATATGGATGGTAAAGATTGGGAGTTATTTGTGCAAGCAAAAACCAAGAGGTTACGTTCTTGGCATATAAATACACAGGTGTGGTGAAAAATAGCTGTAATCCCAGCAACTCAGGAGGCTGAAGCAAGAGGATCACAAGTTCAAGAACAATCTTGGCAACCTAGCAAGGTCCGTAGCTACTAGTGAGACCCATCTCAAAATAAAAAAGTAAAAAGTACTGGGGATGTAGCTCAGTGTAAAGTGCTCCTGAATTCAATCCTCAGCACCAAAATAAATGAAGAAAGAAACTTAAATAAATTAATAAAAGCACAGTTTTCTCTGGAGAGCATATAGCCTTTCACAAAGATTATTGCTATAATTTGGGAGTGTTCCCCAAAGACCCATAGTTGAAGGCTTGATTGCCAGCCTGTTTGTGTCAAGTATGTATAACCTATCAATTTCATAACTCAAAGGTAATAACCTACAACAGTTTGGTGAGTTAGTTTCAGGCCCTTTTTAGTGAAAATTCAGACATAAATATTTCTGAGTGTATATACTTCATATTTGAACAATAAAACTAGGATCATAATAAAAATAGCATGGATCCATTTCCAGGTTGGTATTCAAAATCTATCTTATTCTCTTAAATGACTGCACAGCATTTTGTAATATGAATGTATCATATTTCTCTACTGATTAATTTTAAATTGTTATATTTACTATGAAAAAAAAGTATTTCAGTTTAATATATTATCTCTGCTCCCTTGTGAAGAATAAAGTTTTACAAATGAAATTGTTAGGTGAAAGGATATGAAATGTTAAAACTTCTATGGATATTCTCAAATTATCCTCCAGATATATATACCAATTTACACTCATGGGGTTGAGAAAATGCATTTGCCTACATTCTTATTAATATGAAACATTAAACATTCTTACAACTCTTTTCCCTCTAGTAGAAAAGACAAACTAATAAGAAACACAAGGGCTGGGGATATAGTTCAGTTGATAGAGTGCTTGCCTTCAATGCACAAGGCCCTGTGTTCAATCCACAATCCACAGCACCACAAATAAATAAATAAATAAATAAAAGCTTCATGTGGGCACACACCTGTAATCTCAGCTAATTGGTAGGCTGAGGCAGGAGGATGACAAATTAAGGTCAGCCTGGGCAATTTAGTCAAACCTAGTCTCAAAATAAATTTAAAAAGAAAGGGCTAGAGATGGACTGGGGTTGTGGCTCAGCTGGCACATGCAAGACCCTGGGTTCGGTCCTCAGCACCACATAAAAATAAATAAGTGAAATAAAGGTATTGTAAAGGGCTAGGGATGTAGTCATTGATAGAGCACTTGTTATGAAACGTGTGAACCATGGGTTGGATGCCTAGTACCAGAAATAAAAATTTTAAAAAGGCCACAAAAGTTATCATTTGTAGATTTTATGATCACTTGCCTAGAAAATGCAAGAAAATTAACTAGAAAACAAAGTTAGACTAGAGAGCTGGGTGTATGTGAAGGTAAGCAATTTCATACTTGACACAAGCATAAAGTATACTACAGAGGATAATTTCTCAGGATGAAGTAAAAGCATTAAAAAGATGCATCTCTTCTGACCCAACCATAAAAAATTCAGAATTTAGCTGGACGCCATGGCAGGTACCTTTAAAACTATCAGCTCTGGAGGCTGTCGCAGGAGGAGCATAAGTTCAAAGACAGCCTCAGCAATTTAGCAAGGCCCTAAGTGACTTAGTGAGACTCTGTTGTCAAAGCAAAAAATAAAAAGGTCTGGGGATGTGACTTAATGGATGAGCGCCCCTGAATTCAATTTCTGGTACCCCACCAAAAGAATTCAAAATTTGGCCAGCTATTTGGGAGCCTGAGACAGGAGGATCACTTGAGCCCAAGGGTTTAGGACTAGCTTGGGCAACATAGGGAGAACCTATTAGGGAAAAATAAATTGTTCCCTAGGGAAATAAGGAAGTGTGCAAGGATTTAGCTACAATAATTTTTACCAAAGTGCAGTTTATGACTATGAAAAATCAAAAACAGGGCAGAGGCTGTAGCTCAGTGGTAGAGTGCTTGCCTTGCACATGAGAGACAATGAGTTCAATCCTCAGCACCACAAAAAAATAAAGATATTGTGTCCATCTACAACTAAAATTTTCTTTTAATTAAAAACAATCCAATTGTGCAATAAGAAGAGACTATTTAAATAAATGATGGATCATTCACATAAACAAAAAACATCTATCAATTAAAGCTGTCAATTAAAATTTGACAAATCAGCTGGATGCAGTGGCGCACACCTGTGATCCTGGCTACTTGGGACGCTGAAGCAGGAGGATCACAAGTTCAAAGCCAGCCTCAGCAAAAGTGAGGCACTAAGCAACTCAGTGAGATCCTGTCTCTAAATCAAATACAAAATAGGGCTGGGGACATGGCTCAATGGTTGAGTGCCACTGAGTTCAATAGCTGGTACTTCCCCCCAAAAAAACTGAAAAATCAATATTTTCATATTATGGCACACAATTTAAAAGTTCACAAAACAGTTTGTATAATATGACATCAATAAAAATGTATTTAGGGGGCTGGGGATGTGGCTCAAGCGGTAGCACGCTCGCCTGGCATGCGTGCGGCCCGGGTTCGATCCCCAGCACCACATACCAACAAAGATGTTGTGTCCGCCGAGAACTAAAAAAAATAAATATTAAAAATTCTCTCTCTCTCTTTCCTCTCTCACTCACTCTCTCTTTAAAAAATAAATAAATAAATAAATAAATAAAACTCTTGGCCTCTGGCCCATGAGTCTCTTATTTAAAAAAAAAAAAAAATGTATTTAGGGGTTGGAGTTGTGGCTCAGAGGTAGAGCACTCTCCTAGTATGCATGAGGCATTGGGTTCGATCCTAAGCACCACATAAAAATAAAATATTATGTCCACCTATAACTAAAAAATAAAAATGTATTTAAATATTTCTAAATTGCTCATAACACGTAATTTGGTTGAATTTAGTCTATGTGAACTGGGTACAGAGGTGGAGGTCTATAATTCCAGCTATTCAGGAGGCTGAGGCAAGAGGATTGCAAGTTTCAGGCCAGCCTCAGCAATTTAGAGAGGTCCTATGCAATTTAATGAGACCATGTCTCTGAATTTAAAAAAAAAAAAAAAAAAACTTAAAAGGGTTAGGCATATGCCTCAGTGGTTAAGAGTTCCTGATTTCAATTCCTAGTGCCCCCCCCCCCCAAAAAAAATAAAATAAAATAAGAAAGAAGATCTGGTGCTGTAGCTCAGTAGTAAAGTGCCCCTGGGTTGAACCCCACCACCACCACTATATATAAATAAATAAATAAATAAAGTTTATTCTAAAGGCAATTTCTTTTCGAAGCCCAAGCATAATTACCAATCCAAGTGTAAGCTTAACACGTGATATCCAAGCTAAATTAGCAGGACCCGCTGCTAATATAAAACTAAGAAATAATCCTGGTATAAAAAGAAATGCCTGTTCTGGGACCTTAAAATGAGGCTTCTTAATGAAATTAACAGCTGTTTGAATAACCTCTCTCTACTTGTTTACAAAGATCACAAGCTTTGCCAGGGTATCTCAGGGTTGTTTTAAATGCCCCCAGGGAACTTGGGAGCCCCATATTGCTTCTCTCATTTAGATGCTTAACCAGTGGCTGGAAGAATTCAAACAAGATGCTTTCCGCTAACCGTTGCAGTATCCCCGGCAAAAAAAGAAGAGCCAGTGTTTGCTCTGACAATTCCCTGTTTTCCCAAACCATGAATCAGCCTCATTGTCCCACCACCTCTGTGCATCATTCATTCTGTTCATCACAGCTAGCAGCAGAGGCAGGGACATGGCAAAGAAAATGAAACTCTGGGCAAGGGGATAACATGAGGCCACAGTATTTAATTCTGCTTTAAATAGAGTCAGGTTTTCTCATGGGCACTTTAGAAAAACAGTTGGAAATGTGTCAGAAGGCTAACTTTATGGTTAATATCTAATTCACAAATACTCGGCAGTCAAATCAGCATTTTTCATTCAAGGTCAAGGAGTCTCAAATGTGATTGTATAAAACATTTTCAGGGCACCACACCATGTCAGTTTTTTCCTCCCTTCCTTTACTGGCTTTTCTCTCTCCCCATTTTTTCTCTCTATTCCTTCTACTCCTTGCTCCTTCCCAGCTGGAAGTAAATGATCATTTAACCTTGTAAGACTCTCCCTTGTTCACATTATAAATATACGTGGATGTTCATTCGGTTGGTCTAAACCTTCATGTATTTTAAAAGGAATTTCAAAGGGGAGGGTGTGGGTGAGGGGTTCTGATTTCCAGTTATAGTGCCCATTGTCTAAAAAGTGACCTGTTTTTAAATCTTTATGGAACCAAGCCATGTCTTTCTACTCTATGAAACCTAAATTTATTTCTATCTCATGATTCTGGGTTTTGTTTTGTTGTGTTTTTGTGAACCCAGAGGCATGCTAGTACTGAGGTACATCCTCAGTCCTTTTTTTTTTAAGAGACAGATGAGAGAGGGAGAAAGAGAGAAAATTTTAGTATTTATTGTTTAGTTTTCGGCATTCACAATATCTTTGTTTGTATGTGGGGCTGAGGATCGAACCTGGGTCGCAGGCATGCCAGGCGAGCACGCTACTGCTTGAGCCACAT
The DNA here is from genome assembly GCF_052094955.1 of Ictidomys tridecemlineatus. NCBI lineage: Eukaryota > Metazoa > Chordata > Mammalia > Rodentia > Sciuridae > Ictidomys > Ictidomys tridecemlineatus. The sequence goes on along the minus strand of NC_135479.1, from coordinate 45,885,337 downwards.
CCCCAGCCCCATCCTCAGTCCTTTATATTTTTTATTTCTGAGACAGCATCTCACTAAGTTGCTCAAGTTGGCCTTGAACTTGTAATCCTCCTGCCTCAGTCTGCAAAGACAAAGGATTTTTAGGTATGGATCACTGCTGCCAAATGGACTCTTTAGTTTTAGGAAACAGAAACCCATTTGAGCAAGCTTAACAAAAAGTGAGGGGGCTGGGGTTGTGGCTCAGTGGTAGAGCACTCACCTAGCACATGCAAGGCCCTGGGTTTGATCCTCAGCACCACATAAGAAATAAAATAAAATAAAGGTATTGTGTCCATCTACAACTAAATATATATATATATATATATATATATATATATATATATATATGAAAAAATGAGGCAGGCTGGGTGCAGTGGCTCACTCCTATAATCCCGGCAATTTTGAAGGCTGAGACAAGAGAATCTCAAGTTTGAGTTCAACTTCAGCCATTCAACAACTTAGTGAGACCCTGACTCAAAAATTAAAAATAAAAAAGGGTTTGGGATATAGCTCAGTAGTAAAACACCCTTCCTTAGATCCCTGGTACCAAAAAAAGAAAAAGTGGGGCAGATTTCAGATAGAGAGGTACTTTCATAGCACTGAAGAACAGGTATGCAACAGAGCCACTCAAAAGATTTGGAACCAGGAAAAGCAACACATTTCCCTGTTTCATTCCTTTTCTTTCTACGTATCTGCCTTTTTCTCAGTGTTTCTGCTTTTGATTTTCTCTTCTGATATACTCGACAAGCAGAATATGACTGCTGTGTAGCTCCCAAACCACATGTTAAGATCCTAGCTGCCTGCAGACTGTACCAGCTATCTCTCAGTCCAATTCTAAATTCCCTAAAGAAACAGTCTAATGATGATCTGGATGACGCGTTCATCTCTGGTGCAAATAGCTATTATGAGGGAGGCAGAGTTAGGTGGTAGCAAAATGGCTCATGAGAGCCCAATCCAATGATATGGACTATGGGTCTGCTTCGAGAGAAAGGAGGGTGGGTAATGGGCTGGGTAATATACTAAAACCCAATCAGTTTATTTTGATATTTGGATTATTTGGCAATAGATTGGGTTTTTTTGTTTTTTGTTTTAGAAGAGGCAAAGTTTATTTTGGGCTCACCATTTCAAAGGTTCAGTGCATCATCAGAAGACTCCATTGTTCTGGGTCTTAGGTGAGGCAAAACACCATGTCAGAAAGGCATATCATAGGAAAACTGCTCGGTTTATGACATTGGCAACAAATTCTTACTTTTGTTGAAGTTCCAGAAAATTCTAAAGGAAAGATTTCCAATTATATTTTTATAAAATGAACCTTGTAGAGTTGGGGTATAATTCAATGGTAGAACCCTTGTCTAGCATGCATTGGGCCCTGGGTTCAATCCCCACCACTACAGTGTAAATTTTTAAAAATTAAAAAGATCATGGACAGTTCACACAGCAAAGTGGAGACAAGTGACCACTTCTCATAGTAGACTAAATGCCCATCCTCTTGGATCCCAACTGCACAAAATCTCAGGGGCTTTCTAGTTTTCAAAGTCCAGTTAATGTAAAATTATGTAAGTAGTGTTGACTTTTGCTTCTTTTGTTCTCAGTTACTGCCTACTTATAGGAAAAACTTGGATCTTCAAAAAGTTACCTCAATGTTTATAGGTCAATAATGTATTAAAAAGAACCCTAACTGGAAGAAAGCCATGGTTTTAATCTAGGTGCTTTCCCTGAATGTTTTGTCATTTGAGTCAAAGCACCTAGATTCTCTTGGCCTCTTCATCTGTAAAATGGGGTTAGTAACATTTTATTCCCACCTCACAGGGATGATTGAGAGTTAAATGAGATTGTATAATCAGGGCTGGGGATGTGGCTCAAGCGGTAGTGTGCTCACCTGGCATGTGTGCGGCCCGGGTTCCATCCTCAGAACCACATAGTCCGCCGATAACTAAAAAAAATAAATATTAAAATTCTCTCTCTCTCTCTCTTCCTCTCTCACTCTTTAAAAAAAAAAAAAAGAGATTGTATAATCAAAAGCACTTTGTAGGAGCTGGGGTTGTGGTTCAGTGGTAGAGTGCTTGCCTAGCATGTGTAAGGCCCAGTGTTTGATTCTCAGCACCACACATAAATAAATGAATAAAATAAAGGTCCATCAATAATTTAAACTTTGTTAACTGGAAAGGATAGAACAAATATGTTATTCAGATATCCCATGCCTCACCAAACTATGATACAAATAAGGAAGACAACTATTGCCTACAACATAATATGACAGGTAAACTTAAAAGATTGTTTTCAATCATTGGTGCTGAAACAATCAGGTATCAATACTCAAAAGACAACCTTAGCCAAGCACAGTAGTACACCTGTAATTTCAGCAACCTGGAAGTCTGAGGCAGGAGAATTGCAAGTTCCAGGACAGCCTTAGCAATTTAGTGAGACCCTCAGCAGATTAGGGAGATCCTGTCTCAAAATAAAAAATACAAAGGGCTGGGAATGTGATTCAGTGGTAAAGCTCCCCAGAACTAACCAACCAACAAACAAACCAAAATCTTTGATCCATACTTTGTACCCCATACCAAAATGAATGACATAAATCATAGCTCTACATTTAAATCTAAAACTATAAACCTTCTAGAATACAATGTAGGAGAAAATGTTTGTGGCTTAAAGGTAGGCAAAAATTACCTATACAAAACATGAAAACATGGACCATAAAAAAAAAAAATGGGCTAGGCACTGTGGCACATGCCTGTAATCCCAGCTACTCATGGAGCAGAAGCAGGATTATGGCAAATTGAAGGCCAAGCTAAGCAATTTAGGGAGAGCCTATGTCAAAATAAAATAAAAAAGGCTGAGGACATACTTAAACTTCATTGGTAGAGCATCCCTGGGTTCAATCCCTCACACACGGAAAAAAAAAAAAATAGACCCAATAGATGAAAACTTCTAATCTTGGAAGGACTGTTAAAAAGTTGGGCTTCATAACTCACATTTGTAATCACAAGGTCTCAGAAGGCTGAGACAGGTGGATTGAAAGTTTGAGGCCAGGGGCTGGGGATGTGGCTCAACTGGTAGCGCACTCACCTACATGCGTGAGGCACTGGTTTCAATTCTCAGCACCACATAAAAACAAAATAAAGATATTGTGTCCACCTAAAACTAAAAAATAAATATTAAAAAAAAATTTTTTGAGGCCAGCCTCAGCAACTGAGATCTGGAACAACACTTACATGGAAACAACTCAATTTAAAAATGGCCATATATTTAAACAGACACTTCATCGCGTAAAAGAAAAAGATGGCAAATAATCACATGGAAAAAAAGTTCAAAATTATTATCTACTGGGGATATAAAAATTAAGAACATAGATGATACCTCTATACACCTGTTAGAATGGCTTAAACAAAAATATATATACTCTATATCAATTGACAATAACAATTGATATAGAGTGTATAGAACAACTGGAACATTGCTAGTGATAATACAAAAGTGGTATAGCCACTTTAGAAAACAGGCCATGTATGGGCTGGGGATGTGGCTCAAGCGGTAGCACGCTCGCCTGGCATGTGTGCGGCCCAGGTTCGATCCTCAGCACCATATACAAACAAAGATGTTGTGACCCCCGATAACTAAAAAATAAATATTAAAATTCTGTCTCTCTCTTTAAAAAAAAAATAGAAAACAGGCCGTGTAAAATAAGTATATATTTGTCATTTTACTAACAATTCCACTCCCAGGTAATTACCCAGAGAAACAGAAACATATGTCTGTCCCAAGATTTGGATGCAAATGTTTCTAGCAGCATTATTTTTAATTGCTAAAAGTTGAGAACAAACCAAATGTTCATCAAGTGATAAATGGATAAATACATGTGGTACAGCTATACGATAGACTACTACTCACCAATATGAAGGAACAAACAATTGATACACAGCACTAGGTAAATATTTGGGGGGCTGGTACTGGGGATTGAACTCAGAGACACTCACTGAGCTACATCCTCAGCCCTATTTTGTATTTTATTTAGAGACAGGATCTCCTTGAGTTGCTTAGTGCCTCACCTTTGCTGAGGTTGGCTTTGAACTTTTGCCTTAGCCTCCTGAACCGCTGGATTACAGGCCTGTGTCACCAGGCCCAACTGTGAATTGGTTTTTGTTTTGTTTTGTTTTTCAGGGTGCTGAGGATGCCAGCACCTGGGGGTACCTGGGACTTTGCATATGCTAGGCAAGTCCTTACATTGAACTACAAGTCCTCAGCCCTGGATGAATCTTAAAACATTGTGCTGAGTGGAAGAAGCCAAGCTCTCATGTCTTTGTTTATATGACATTTTGGGAAAATAATCAAAATTATAAAGACAGATATCAGGTCATTAGTTGCCAGGGACTAAAGATAAAGGAAGGAAACTGAGTACACAAGAACACAGGGGAATTCTGGTGTATGATTATACTGATAGTTATACAACTGTATATCCTGGACAAAATTCATGAAATTATACCTACAAAGCGAATATTATTATATGTCTTTTATTTCTCAGAAAACACGACTTTTATAAAAAAAGAATGCAAGCAGGGCACAGTGTTGCACACTTGTATTTCCTGTGACTCAGGAGGCTAAAGCAGGGGGATTACAAATTCAAGGTCAGCCTGGGCAACTAGGTGGGACCCTGTCTCAAAATAAAAATTTAAAAGGGCTGGGAATGTAGTTCTGGGCTAAAGTACCCGAGTTCAATCCCCAGTACCTCAAAAAAAAAAAAAAAAAAAAAGGAAAAAAAAAAGTGCAGTTTGGCAGTTCCTCAAGAAGTTAAACACAGAATTACCACAGGATCCAGCAATTTCACTCCTAGGTATACACGCCCCAAATAGTTGAATGTTGGTATTGGAACAGACATAAAAGCATTATTTACCATGGCCAAAAAGGTGGAAACAACTTAGATGTTCATCAAAAGATGAATGAATAAACAAAATGTAGTATATACATATAATATGGTATTATTACCATGAAAAGGGATGAAATGAAATATTTTACAAAATGGATGAACCTTGAAAATGTTATGTTAAGCACACATATACACACAAGGACAAATAGTACATGATTCCATTTATAAGACTATTTAAAATAGACAAATTCAAAGAGACAGAAAGTAGAATAAACCAGAGGCAATGGTGTACTCATGTAGTCCCAGAGACTTCGGGAGGGGGACAAAGGCAAGAAAATCCCAAATTCAAGGCAATTTAGTGAGAGCCTGTCTCAGAATAAAATTAAAGGGCTGGGAATATAGCTCAGAGGTAGAGCACCCTGAGTTAAATCCCCATCACAGGAAGGAAGGAAGGAAGGAAGGAAGGAAGGAAGGAAGGAAGGAAGGAAGGAAGGAAGGAAGGAAGGAAGGAAAATCACTAGAGATTGGGGGAGGAGAAGGGGGCTTATTTAATGGGAAATGGAGTTTCTGTTTGGGGTGATGAAAAGTTTTGGAGATGGAAAGTGTGTGATGATCACATAACATTATGAATATACTCAATGTCATTGAATTAGTCACCTATAAGTAATTTAAATAATAAATTTTATTTACACATTTTTTACCACAATTTAGGAAAAAAAGCTGGGTACAGCAGCACATGCCTGTAATCCCAGCAACTCAGGAGGTAGAGACAGAAAGATCTTGAGTTCAAAGCCAGCCTCAACAAAAGTGTGGCACTAAACAACTCAGTGAGACCTTGTCTCTAAAATACAAAATAGGGCTAGAGATGTAGCTCAGTGGTTGAGTGCCCCCTGAGATCAATCCCCAGTACCAAAAAAAAAAAAAAAAAAAAGCCAGCCTCAGCAACTTAGTGAGGCCCTAAGAAACTCAGTAAGACCCTGTCTTTAAAAAACAAAAACAAAAAAACACCAAATATATATATATATGTTTTAAAAAGAGGTGGGAATTGGGGATGTGGCTCAGTGGTTAAGCACCCCTGGGTTCAGTTCCTTGGTACCAAGGTAAAAAAAAAAAGCAGATAGATCTAATTTTGAATACTAGCTGTGCCATATACCAACTATGTCCCCTTGAGCAAATTACTTAGACCCCCTAGTTAGAGTGGTTGGGTTGTACTTCACTTAAAATAAATCAAACAAACAAAATTCAAAACATTGAAATCTTAGTACAATAAATAAAAATTCATTTGATGGGGCTGGGAGTGTAGCTCAGTGGCAGAGCATGTGCTTAGCATGTGCAAGGCCCTAGATTCAGTCACTAATGATAACAAATCATTTCTTATTATAAATGTCTATTTGCTATTCACTGTCAGGGGAGATGTGGGGGGTTCTGTTCTAAAAGACACTTCAAGTAACAATGGAGATTCCACAGTTTCTGGATACCACAGCAAGGACAGAGAAAAGCTGCAGAATCATGTAGAGGTACTTCTGGCCCCATTCAACTGGGAGGGATTGGGAAATGTGGGGGAGCAAATGGAATGCTGAGGGACAACACTGTTTCTCCCATACTTCAAAGTATCTTGATTTCTTCGTCTATAAAGCAGGCTTGAGAATTTTTAAATTTCAGGTTATTGTGAGGATAAAATAACATGTTGTACTTAAATTGCTTAGTAATCATAATGAACATTCAAAAAATGTTAGTTCTGTCGAGCCCTATGATTTCATCTTGAGGATTAATAACAAGATATGGGGGCTGGGATTGTGGCTCAGTAGTAGAGTGCTCCTCTAGTCTAGCACATGCATGTCCCTGGGTTTGATCCTCAGCACCACAAAAAAATAAATAAAAAATAAAGAAATAAAATAAAGGTATTGTTTCCAACCACTTCCCCCCCAGAAAAAAAGTTAAAAAAAAAATAACATGATATGGGAGAGCAAACATCTTTCCTCCATCTCACCAATGTCATGTTCCAGACAGAGCTCTTTTTATTTGTGAGAAAAATAAACCTACTAGAAACAGCTCAAGTCAATGAAAGTTTAGGGTAAGGATAAAGAAATTTGAAAAAAGCAAAAATTAATCCTGGCACCTTAGGGAGGGCAGAAAACAGTCATCTTGTCCCTGAGAAAACCACTCACTTTCTCTCTTATATTCTCTCTCTCTCTCTCTCTCTCTCTCTCTCTCTCTCTCTCTCTCTCTCTCTCTCTCTCTCTCTCTCTCGGTTTGTCTGTTTCTATAAATGCACCTGCTTGGCTTTCTTTTAGTTCCTCCCAACTGTCTTCCACTGGGCTCTACTCCTTTAGGAGTCTGGCTTGAACATAGTCCATAAATAACACACTGCCCCGTCCTTGGTTCTTCATAATATTCCATTTCAAGCAGCTTGCTTGAATTGATAACTTCCCTCTGTGTTATTTCCTCAGGAGAAAAGGTTAGGTCAAGCACATCTTTTGCAACTTGGCTGCATAAACCATAGAGAGCTGACCTGTCTGTGTTTGTCTCCTTTCAGATACTGTCTTCATGCCTTGTGCTGTCAGCCTAGGTCCTTCACATTTCCTTGTCTGGTCCAGTGACTTGCTGATGAAAATCTGCTGATGAGAATGAATTATATGAATATAGAGGGTAGATGGGTCAGCACTCAAATGGTTAGTAAAAGTAAACAATGTTATAAAAATTTATTGTGTTAATTTGATATACGAATAATGGAATCTTAGTTTATTTTTTGTGGTGTTAGAGATTGACCCATAGCCTCACACAAACTAGACAAATATTCACTAAGCTATATCCCCAGCCCAAGAATTTCATCTTAATTCATTTCTTTCTTTCTTTTTCTTTTTCTTTTCTTTTTTTTTTTTTTTTTTTTTTTTTGTACTAGGGATTGAATTCAGGGGCACAGGGGCACTTAACCACTGAGCCACATCCCCAGCCATTTTTGTTATCTATTTTGTTGACAGGGTGTCTCTAAGTTGACGAAGCTGGTCATGAACTTGGAATCTTCCTGCTTCAGCCTCCTGAGTCTCTGGGATTACCTGTGTGTGCCACCAAACCCAGCTTTTGGTACATTTTTCTATTATCATATTCATCTTTTTTTTATTTTCTTCTCTTTCTTTCTATTTATTTATTTATTTGGTACCGGGAATTGAACCCAGGGATGCTTAACCACTGAGCTACATCCCCAGCCCTATTTATTTATTTGTTTGTTTGTTTGTTTGAGATAGGATCTGGCTAAGTTGCTTAGGGCCTCACTAAATTTCTTAGGCTGGCTTTGAATTTGAAATCCTCCTGCCACAACATCCTGAACCATTAGGATTACAGGCATAAGTAATCACACTCAGCCATCTTTTTCTTAATAATAAGTAAGACACTATTTTTTAAAAAATATTTTTTGCTTGTAGATGAACACAATACCTTTATTTATATTTATGTGGTGCTGAGGATTGAACCCAGTGCCTCACATGTGCAAGGTGTGTGCTCTACCACTGAGCCACAACCCCAGCCCAAGAAACTATTTTTTTAAATTTTTTTTTTTTTGTTTTAGGTGGATACAATATCTTTATTTTTATGTGTTGCTGAGAATCGAACCCAAGTGCCTCACACATGCTAGGTGAGCGCGCTACCACTTGAGCCACATCCCCAGCCCAAGAAACTATTTTTTTTAAATATTGTTTTAGTTGTAAATGGACACAATATCTTTATTACTTTATTATTTTTATGTGGTGCTGAGGATTGAACTCAGGGCCTCACATGTGCTAGGCAAGAACTCTACCACTGAGCCACAACCCCAGTCCCTAGTAAGACACTATTAAAGTTTGTTACAGATATTACAAATATTTCCCCCAGTTCACCATTTATATTTTTACTTCATCTATAGGGGGATTTTGATATAAGGAAGTTTTTGTTTTTTGGCTTTGGGGCTTTTATGGTAGTCAGAACCATTATTGTTTCTTTCATGTTTTCTACCCTTAGAGTATTTAGAAATATTTATAATGTCCTCATACTCCCCAAGATCATAATAATATTCATTTATTTTCCTTCTAGAACATTTGCGGTTTCATTTTGTATATTACTTTGCATACGGTACAGGATAGAAATAATAATAACTAACTTTTATGAGGCACATTGTGCATGTCAGTCACCCATTTTTATTTTTTTTACACTCATTATCTCTTTTAATCCTCACAATCATAAGAGGTAGTCATTTTTACTACTTTGCCTTACAATATGGGAGAAATAAGGTTTAGGGAAGTTAAGTATCTTACCTGCTCTTACACAGCTAATTGGTGGCAAAACTGGCATTCATACTCCCAGTTTGTCTACTTTCAAAGATCTTAATTATTGTTCTATATGTTTCTGACTTCCTCCCAAAGTCATTAGTCAGTTTTTCCAATATTGTTTGTTATCAAATCCAGCCTTTCCCCCCTCTAATAGAAATGTCACTCTCATCATTTAGTAGCATTTGATAAGATCTTAGGTCTATTTCTGCCCTTTCTTTTCTGTTCTATTGATTCTTCAAACTATTCCTGTGCCAGTAACATACTGTCCTGGTGACTGCTGCATTATTTATACATTCTATTATCTGGTAGGCTAAGTCACTGCTAGATGCTCTTCTTTTTCAAAGTTTTCAGATTTTTTTAATGACTTATTCTTCCAGAAACTCTTAGAATTATACTGCAAAGTCCTCAAGAAATTCCATTGAAGTGTTTGCTGAAATTGCCTTTAGAAATATTGGGGGGTGGGGATGTTCATGGTGCAAATAATCTATGAAAAATCCTTCACTTATTTTAACTGTTCTACGTTCCCACTTTTTTTTGTTGTTGTTGTTGGTACCCAGGTTTCCTACAGGAAGGCTAAATATATGCTATACTACTGCACTACACCCCAGCCCAATCTCTCCTTTATTCTTTTTTTTTTATTATTATTATTACTGGGAATTGAACCCAGGGGCACTTTACCTCTGAGCTACACCCTCAGTATTTTTTTACATTAGTAGCTTGAGACAGGTTCTCACTAAATTGCTGATTGGCTCCCTAAATTGCTAAGTCTGGCCTGAAATTTGCAATCCTCCTGCCTCAGCCTCTCTAGACCCTGCGATTACAGGCATGCCACAGGGCTCAGCTTCTCCTTTTTTTTTTTTTTTTTTTTAATATTTTTTAGTTTTCAATGGACTGTTTATTTATTTATGTGCAGTATTGAGAATCAAACCCAGTACCTCACACGTGCTAGGCAAGCGCTCTACCGGAGCCACAACCCCGGTAGAAATTTCTTCTTTATTCTTGATTGACATTCCCTCTTCCTTCCCATATAAACCCACTGTTCCATTTTGAAACGTGTCCTCAGAAATAGATATATTATAAAATACTATTGCTATTTTGTGTTTGTTTTATATTTACACAAACAATATTAGCTAGCCTATGATCTATTTCTGTTCCTTTTATTATTTTACTCAACGCTCTGTTTTTATGACCTACTCATGTTGCTATATATACAGATACAGCATAGAAATAATAATATTTCTAGTTCATAGGTCTAGTTCCTGCTTCTCAGCAACACTAGATGCACCCAAATATTTCATACATGATGGATACCTACAATTAAATATTTGTCATTTCTACAATAAGCTGCCATGAACATCCGGGAGCATCCTTACACTTGGCCGCATGGAAATCTGAGAACTCTCTGATGTACATACCCCAGGTTGGCTTTCTTTGTTGTCAGTAGTTGTATCCTTGACTTTCCCAATACTGCTTAATTTCCTTCCATAACATCTGTACCAGTTTGCATCCCATAATGAGGCAAAAGAATGCTCATTTCTTTTATTCTTACCATCACTTGTTATTCTCTAAGTTTTGCCCCTGTGGTAGGTATAAAATTGTATCTCATTGATTAATTTGTATGTCATTCATTACTTGAAAATTTGAACTGGTATGAACTTCTTATGTTTATGAGTCATTTGCATTTCCCTCTCTGGAAAAATGTATGTCCTTTATCCATTTTCCAGTGTGTTTCCTGTCTTTTTTTGTGCTCTTTTATCTTTCATATATGGATATTTAATTCTTCTGAAATACAGATCAGCAGTATGTCTTAGTTCGTTCATGACAAATGAACATAACAAAATACCTGATGCTGGGCGCTGTGTCTTACGCCTGTAATCCCAGCAGCTTGGGAGGCTGGTAGGAGGACTGCAAGTTCAAAGCCAGCTTCATCAATTTAGCGAGACCCTAAGCAACTCAGTGAGACCCTGTCTCTAAATAAAATACAAAAAGGGGTGGGGATGTGGCTCGGTGGTTAAGTGTCCCTAGGTTCACTCCTTGCTGCCAAAAAAAAAAAAAAAACACTGAGTAATTTATAAACAATAGAGACTTATTTCTCACAGCTCTGGAGGCTGGGAAGTACAGGATCAAGGAGCTGCTAGATTTGGTATTTGATGAAAACTGGGTCTCTGCTTCCAAGGCACTTTCTACCATCCTCATATGGTAAAAAGCATAAGGGCAATTACCCCCAAATACTCTGTGAAACTTCTTTTATAAATATGTTAATCCCATTCACAAGAGAAGAGCCTCATGACCTAATCACCCCTAAAATCTCACTTGCACTATTACATAGGGATTAAATTTCAACATGAGTTTTGGAGGAAACACAAGCATTCAAAACACAGCAATAGGTGATAGGAGTCATACTTCACCTGGTGAAATAATTTTCCAGACACCATCTACTGAATCATTCCTCCATTCCATATTGATTTGTGGCATCATCTTTACCCTATATCATATTCCCATAGATGTACTGGGTTGTTTCTGAGCTCTCTGTTCTGTTCCTCTGATTGTGGCTCTATTGTCAAAGCACCACCATTCTGGTTTTATGACTATTACTTCAGATATGCCATCAAATCTGATTGAGTTAGTCTCCTCTTTTTGTCCTTTGTTTTTTGTTTTTCTTGGTTTTTATTTTTGTTTTGGTGTGTGTGTGTGTGTGTGTGTGTGTGTGTGTGTGTGTGTGTGTGTGTTTGGTATCACTGAGCCACATTCCCAGTCCTTTTTATTTTTTATTTTGAGACAGTCTCGATAAGTTTCTTGCTAAGTTGCTGAGACTGGCCTCAAACTTGTGATCCTCCTGCTACAGCCTCCCAAATCACTGGGATTGCAGGGTGTGCCATTGCTTTTGGATGGTTTTCTATGGACTTAATACATAGAAAAGTCTGCAACCTAACTCTCTTTAACAAAACTGCACTCTTGGGCTGAGTAGCAGAGTGCTTGCCTGGCATGCACAAGGTCCTGAGTTCCTTCCTTAAAACTTCAAAAAATAATAAAAATAAGTAAATAAAACTTCTCTTAAACCAGGTGCAGTAAACTTCTCTTAAACCAGGTGTAGTGGCATATGCCTATAATCCCAGCGACTCAGGAGGCTGAGGCAGGAGGATCTTGAGTTCAAAGCCAGCCTCAGCAAAAGCGAGGTGCTAAGCAACTCAGTGAGATCCTGTAGCTAAATAAAATACAAAATAAGGCTGGGTGTAGTTCCTCAAATGCCCCTCCTTGCTCTTGTGTGTGTGTTAAAGCCCCTATTTCGTGAACCCATGGATTGTCATAGAGATCATCCTTCAGGCGCTTACTGAGAAATGTAATGCCACATCTCAGATTAATATTCTGAGATGATGCATGTTAAAATGTATTTATTATCCTGTCACCCTTGGATCATGGTCTAATGAAATTTTTAGGATGGGAATCAATTTTTTTCTCAGAATTTTGAAGGCATAGCTCCATTGTGTTTCAGCTGCCAATATTTATGATGAGAAATCAGTGTCATTCTTATTCCCGACTCTATGGATGATCTATTTTATTTCTTTTGACATTTTTATTGTCTGTATTCTGAATTTTATTAAGACTGGCTTGATGTGAGTCTTTCCTGAATAATTGTGCTGGGCAATTGGTAGGTCTTTTCAATTTGAAAACTCATCCTTTAATTCTGGAAAATAATTTCTTTCACCTCCTTGTGTGGCACTGAGGTTTGAACCCAGAGGTGCTTTACCACTGAGCTATATTCCCAGCCTTTTAAATGTATGTATGTATGTTATTTATTTATTTATTTATAGACAGTATCTGACTAAATTCCTGAGGCTGGTTTAGAACTTATGATCTTCCTGCTTCAGGCTCCCAAGTGACTGGTATTATAGAGGTGTCACTGAACCTGGTTAATTTCTTTCCTCCTCTTCTCTCCCTCCTTCTCCTCCCTCTTCTTCTTTTCCTTCTTATTCTTCTCTTTTCTTCCCAGAGGCACTTTGCCACTGAACTGTATCCCCAGACCCTTTTTTATTTTTAATTTCGAAACAGGATCTCACTAAGTTGCTTAGAGTCTTGCTAAATTGTTGAGGCTGGGCTTGAATTTGTAATCCTCCTGCCTCAGTCTCCTGAGAATCTTGGATTACAGGCATGTGTCGCTGTGCCTGGACCTTCTTCTTCTTCTTAAGAGATGGGATCTCACTATGTTGCCCAAACTGGCTTTGATCTCCTGAACTCAAGTGATGCTCCTGCTCAACTTCCCCAGAAGCTGAAATAACAGGTGGGAACTATCTCAGCTGGCTACTTCTGGGAAATTATTTTGTGTTATTTCTTCAGTATTTTCCTACCAAATATTTTTTTTCTGTTCACTTTTTTTCCCTTGAATTCTTTCTATTTAATTTACAATCCTTTATTTACTTTCTCTTTCTCATTGTATATCTCCCATCATTTCCTACTGCTATGCTATGGATGGATGGATGGATGGATGGATGATGAATGAATAGACAAACAGGCAAATAGACAGATAGATCTGCCTCCCACCAACACCACCACTACTAGAGATTAAACCCAGGGCCTCATGCGTGCCACGCTAGTGCTCAACCACTGAACTATATCCCCAGCTGTTTTTATTTTATTTTGAGACAGTCTCACTAAGTTGCCCAGGCTGGCTCAAACTTGTGCTCCTTTTGCCTCAGCCTCTGGAGTAGCTGGAATTATAGGTGTGCCTCATAGCACCTAGCTCTGCCAATATATTTTAAATTTCAAAATGAGGGCTCGGCGTTGTGGCTCAAGCAGTAGCGCGATTGCCTGGCATGCGTGAGGCACTGGGTTCCATCCTCAGTACCACATAAAAATAAAATAAAGATATTGTGTCCATCTAAAACTAAAAAATAAATATTTAAAAAAATTCAAAGTGATACTTCTTGCTTAAATTTTCTTTTAAAAATCATCCTGGTGGGGTAGAGAGAGAAGATGGGAGGGGAGGAGAGAGGGGATAGTAGAGGATAGGAAAGATAGCAGAATACAACAGTCACTAGTATGGCAATATGTAAAAACGTGGATGTGTAACCGATGTGATTCTGCAATCTGTATATGGGGTAAAAATGGGAGTTCATAACCCACTTGAATCAAATGTATGAAATATGATACGTCAAGAGCTTTGTAATGTTTTGAACAACCAATAAAAAAATTTTAAAAAAATCATCCTGGGGGGCTGGAGATGTGGGACAAGCGGTAGCGCGCTCGCCTGGTATGCGTGGGGCCCGGGTTCGATCCTCAGCACCACATACAAACAAAGATGTTGTGTTCACCGAAAACTAAAAAAGAAAATATTAAAAATTCTCTTTCTCTCTGTCTCTCTGTCTCTGTCTCTCTGTCTCTCTCTCTCTCTCTCAAAAAAAAAAAAAATCATCCTGGGGCTGGGGATGTGGCTCAAGCGGTAGCGCACTTGCCTGGTATGCGTGCAGCCCAGGTTCAATCCTCAGCACCACATAAAAATAAAATAAAGATGTTGTGTCCACCGAAAACTAAAAAATAAATATAAAAATCATCCTGTTTTAGTGGCATGTGGTGGCACATGCCTATAATCCCAGTGGTTCAGGAGGCTGAGGCAGGAGGATCAAGGCCTAGATTCCCTAGATTGCTGAAGCTGGCTTTGAATTTATAATCCTCCTGCCTTAGCCTCTCAAACCAGTGGGATTACAGGAGTGTGCCACCATGCCTGGCTTGCTCCTTTCTTCTTTATAACCAGCAATGGCCATTTGAATCTTTCTCATTCAACCTCACTCTAGCCAAAGTCTTCCCTTGCCCCTCTTTCAATTGTAATTACATTGGCCTACCCAGATGACCCAGGATAATTTTGTTATCTCAAAATCCTCAAATTAATCATATCTGCAAAGACTCTCTTGTGAAAGATAACATCTTCACACAATCTGGGATTAGGACCCAGACATCTTTGAGAGCTGTTGTTCTGCTTATCACATTTTCTTTTTTTTTTTTTTTAATTCTTTTTTTTTTTTAAGGGAGAGTGATAGAGGAGAGAGAGAGAATATTTAATATTTGTTTTTACACATTTTCTAATCCTTATACAATCATCTCTTGGTAATCTCTGAGAATTGGTTCTGGAACCCCTATTTATTTTGTTGATGCTAAGAACTGATTCCAGGGGCTGGGGATGTGGCTCAAGCGGTAGCGCGCTCGCCTGGCATGCGTGCGGCCCGGGTTCGATCCTCAGCACCACATACAAACAAAGATGTTGTGTCCTCCGAAAACTAAAAAAGAATAAATAAGTATTAAAATTAAAAAAAAAAAAAGAATTGAATCCAGGGACTCACACATGCTAAACAACTGCCTTACCACTGACCTACACTCCCAGTCTCCTAGTTCCTTATTTAAAATGGCATAGTATTTGTATATAACGTGGCCACATCCTCCCATGTACTTTATTTCTTAAAATATTTTTTTAGTTGTAAATGGACACAATACCTTTATTTTATTTATTTTTATGTGATGCTGAGAATTGAACTCAGTACCTTATACGTGTGTGCGAGAGAAGTGCTCTGCCACTAAGCTACAACCTCAGTCTCCTCCCATATACTTTAAATCACCTGTAGACTAGTTACAATGCAATGTAATCACTATGTAAAGAGCTGTTAGACTGTGTTGTTTAGGGAATAATAGCAAGAAAAATCTAAACATGTTCAGTACTGATGCAATTTTAAAAAAATATTTTCCATCTGAGGTTGGTTGAATCCATGGAGGCAGAATCTACAGATACTGAGGTCACTCTGAAGTACACTTTTAAATCTGCAACATTTTATTCAAGCATGATGGTGCACACCTATAATCCTAGGCTTTTGGGAGATTGAGGCAGGAGGATCCCAAGATGGAGGCCAATTTGGGTATCTCAGTAAGACCCTCTTTCAAAATAAAATTTTTTTTGGTATTAGGTATTAAACCTAGGAGCACTTAACCACTAAGCCACATCCCCAGCCCTTTTTAATATTTTATTTAGATGATCTCACTGAATTGCTTAGGACCTCACTAAATTTGCTGAGGTTGGCTTTGAATTTACATGCACCACCATGCTGACCTATTTTGTCTTCTTGATCTATCACCCTGTTCTTTTCCTCTTTGCCCCTCAAGATTGTTTTTTCTTAAGTCTATTTCATTTACTTTGATGTTAGAATTGTTACAAGGGCTTTCTTTTTGTTAATATTTGTAGGTTAACTCACTCTATTCCTTTATTTTCAATTTAGTAGCAAGGCCAGTGCAGTTTTTCTGGATTCTGCACCCGCTTCCTATCCCATCAGAGTAACTTTCCACGTGATAACAAGATATTGGATCGGGTCATGCCGCGACCCCCAGCCGGCAAAGGAAGACGCGACACAGGATTCTTCCTTCAGCAGTTTATTCAGGCCTTTATTTTGACATGTCTTCTAGCTTCTATTACTACTCCTCCTCCTACTACTACTACTCCCTCACCCGAGCGCCCCAACCTTGATAAAGCACATCAAACCCCAATGCACAACTGCCACGTGGACTTTTCTCATAGGGTGCCAAGTCACAGCGCGCCAACTCATTCTGATAAGGAGTTGTTTGTCACAGACTACAGCGGAAACCAGCGCCATCTTGTAATGGCGGCCACAGTTCACAGAAACGGCTCACCACAGGGTCAATTAGGACTATTGGCAGTCTCATCCAAACCTAGGGGATTTTCCACAGATTTAATTTAGACCTAGGGTGATTCACACCTGGAACTATAGGTGAGCAACATCCTACCCAAACTATTTGACCCAGAATGGAATCTGCAAAGATAATCACAATGTCAACTACTGTTTGACTCAGAATTTTTATTTCTATGAATTTTTCCCCAGGAACTATCTATTTGCTGCTATAAGAAAAAAGTGAAATAAAGTCTGAACAGGCATTTACAAAAGTTAAACACTAAAAATAAGGTAGGGGGCTGGGGATGTGGCTCAAGTGGTAGCGCGCTCGCCTGGCACGCGTGCGGCCCGGGTTCGATCCTCAGCACCACATACAAACAAAGATGTTGTGTCCACCGAAAACTAAAAAATAAATATTAAAATAAATAAATAAATAATTTTAAAAAATAAAAATAAGGTAGGAATAGATACTTCATGAAGGAACTATCACTTACTAAGTAACTTCTTTGTTAGTCACTTATTGCTGTGTTGCCAACCAGCCCAAAGTTTATGGCTTGTTCATTGTTCTGTAGGTTAGTAATTTGAATGGTATCATCTGAGTGACTCTACTGCTCATCTTTCCTGGAGTCACTTATGTGTCTGGAATCAAGTAAAGCCTTAAATGAGGCCAAATAGTCTAAGAAAGCCTCATCATGTGTCTGGCAATAAGCCAGTTGAACAAAGACAGGGTGCAGGCTGGATTCAGTCCTCCTCTATTAGGCTCCCTTTTGGGTAGCTCAGGTTTGTTCACATCACAGTCTTATGGTTTCAGTCACAGCTAAAAAAGGGCAATATCTTTTGCACAAGTACTTTTTAAGCCTTTGCTTGTACCACATTTTACAATGTCCCATTGGCCAAGTCCAGAGTTTAAAGAGTTGAGGAAAAATACCTACTTTTTAAAAAAATATTTTTAGTTATAAATGGACACAATACCTTTATTTTATTTGTTTATTTTTTTATATGGTGCTGAGGATCGAACCCAGTGCCTCACACATACTAGGCAAGCATTCTACCACTGAGCCACAACCCCAGCCCTACCTTTTGATGTAAAATACAGCAAAGTCTTATTTCAAAATAATTTGCATAAAGAGGTGGAAAAATATTGCAGTCATCTTTGTAGAAAAGATAAATAAAAAGACCATGCCTACCAATCTTTTTCACATTTTGTTTGTGTGTGTGTGTGTGTGGTATTGTGGATTAAACCCAGGGCTTTATGCATGCAAAGCAAGCACTCTACCAACTGAGCTATATCCCTAGCCCCTCACATGTTTTTTATTTAGTAAATATCATGTGACATGTGCTAAGCCATAGGTATGGACACAGGCATGTTTTCTGTCCTCAGCACTGTCTGATCTAGTGATGAGCAAAGAGTACTAAACTAGAATCACAATGCAGTGAAACTGAACCACAACAAACTTTAGAGGATACTATGCAGTTAAGAGGAAAGGCATATGATTCACATTGGGTGAGAGAAATAGCATTAAGCTGCCTGGAGGAAGTGACCCCTGAAAAAAAGTCTCAAGATTGAGAATTCAAAGCAAAAGAGGCAAGAGGAAGAAGCAGCAAACACTGAGAAATGAAGTCAAAGAACTAGTGGCTTCAATAAGCCTTCATCCTTCAAGTAGGAATCACAAAATCAAGATGGAAGCCTGAAACCATTCAGAACAAAAGAAACATGCCAAGATCATTTTACATGAAGCTCCCCAGTCTCTCAAAGTCTCATCAGATTACATTCTCTGTAAAAGGTCCTTTGTAGAAGTGATTTACCTAAATGAAATTTATGGACAGTGGCTTTGGGTCTGGAGAACTGTCTTTTCCTTTCATTCTCGGTGGAAGAAGGCAAAGATTGGCAGCACAGATGAAATGTCCTGAAGATAACAGAAGAATGAGGATGCAAATGTAACAGTGGTACAGAGTAAATGTTGATATTCCATAAATGACTGTTGAAATTTTTTTTTTAATTTTAATGTTTATTTTTAGTTTTCGGTGGACACAACATTTTTGTTTGTATGTGGTGCTGAGGATCGAACCTGGGCCGCACGCATGCAAGGGGAGCGCGCTACCGCTTGAGCCACATCCCCAGCCCCGAATTTTTTTTTAAATGTGGGCTGGGGTGGGGCTCAATGGTACAGAACCTGCCTAACAAGTGTGAGACCCTAAATTCAATCCCCAAAACTGCAAAATAAAAGGAAAAAAAGTTGTTAAATGTTTAGAATAGCTGGTCGCTGTAGCACAAGCCTATAATCCCACTGGCTCATGAGGCTGAGGCAGGAGGATCGTGAGTTCAAAGCCAAACTCAGCAATTTGGTGGGGCCCTAAGCAACTAAGCAAGATCCTTTCAAAATAAAAAAAAATAATAATAATATTAAAAAATAGGGGGGCTGGAGATGTGGCTCAAGCGGCAGTGTGTTCGCCTGGCATGCGTGCGGCCCGGGTTCGATCCTCAGCACCACATAAAAGCAAAGATGTTGTGTCTGCAGAAAATTAAAAAATAAAATAAAATCTGCCTCCTTTGAAAAAAAAAATAGGGCTTGGGAATAGTCTCTGTTGTTAAGCATCCCTGGATTCAATCCCTAGTGCCAAAAAAAAAAGTTTATAAGGAAAGATACATACCTAACAGCTATCTGTGTTTACCTCTGATCTGATCAATGGAATTTAGGAGAAAGATAATCATTTGTGGTTTCCTATGTTTACTTCTATATTTCAATATTTTACAATCAGTAGATGTCACTTTTGTTAAGTTTAAAAACTTTGAAAAAAAATGAGCTAAAGATCTGAAGCATTTCCATCTGATGCTGCTGTTACCAGCATTACTACATGAAATACTTGGTATGTGATAAGCATCTTACAAGTATTTTATTATACAATTATACCTTTTAACAACTCTGTGAGTTAGCTACAATCATTTTCTCTACAGATTAGGAAACTGAGACCAGCTAGGTTACATAATTTGTCCAGGAGGGTACAACAAAGAAACATCAAACAAGAGCTATTAGCCTTGGGAGTCTATAATCACTATATTGTACCAAAATACCACTATCTGCAGGAGAAAGGGACCAATCTTTCAGGAAGTCTGAGAGTAAAACATGAAGCAGCAAGTATAATCTCTTCAAAGCCTCAGATTTATCCTTAAATTTCATCATATGTTGTTTTCTGTCCCATAAAACACACTCATTTATTTTAAAATAAAATAAGGTAAGTTATTACCCATGAATCAAATAAATACTCAGGAAGATGCCCATGTTTATCCTGGGGTAGGACTTGTCCTGAACACATCACTGCATATATTCAGGGAACTGTTTGCCCCAAGTTGAGAAACACAGACAAAACCAGTTCATCTTCTCTGGCATTCCCTGGAAGATGAATGAAGTCACAGTATTTTCCTAAGATCCCAGGAACAGTCACACATCAGTTAATTTCCAGTCTCAACAGTGGTTGCAGTTGGAGGGATAATTCTTCCTCTTAAGTCAGCACACCAAATGGCCTATCTGGTAACAGCTGACAGATCTCCAGACCTGCTGGCCTGGGTGTGACATTCCTTAGGCTGGTCCCAGCTGTCTCTGACTGGGTCAGCAGCAGCTCACAGCCTACTTTCTAGGAATACACACACACTGACTGCTGCAATGATGCATTTCAATTCAAAACACAGTTGTAAATGATAAGTAAATGCCAAACTTCATTGAACACACACAAAAATGGAAACAGTGCAATTGTTGCATAACAATGTAAATGCACTGAAAGCAATTGATCTGTTACACTTAGAAATAAAGTGTCAAATGTATATAATACAGATTTTAGCCCAATAAAAAACATAGTTTGGGGCTGGGGGTGCTTCAGTCAAAGAGAAAGCAAATCTAATTCTGTAACACTCTCACGGAAACCCCTTCAACGGCTCCCTATTGAATTACTTACTGTTGGGATAAAGACCTTATGAGGCCTTATATGGTCACCTCTCCAATTTTACTTTATGCTACTTTCCTCCTTTTTCTGTGCCAGCCACCATCACCGTGGCCTTCTTTATCTTCTTTTGAACATGCCAAGTTCCTTTCTACCTCAGAGCCTTTGAAAAGCATCCTCCCCTCTCCCCACCCCACACAGACATTTGAAAATGTTTTCTACCCACTCTCTTTCTCACTAATTCAATTCAAGTGTTATTTCCTTCTAAGAGCCCCCCCACCAAGTCAGTGTCAGATTCTATGTTGTATATACATATAGAGCCATATACCCTCTTATTATAGCTGCAAATCACAGATATGCCCCCTCCCCGCCCCGCCCTGAAAAAAAAACACAAAGGCTTACACGAAATTAAAGTTTCTTTCTCCCTCATGTTCAGAATTCTTTGGCTTTATAGTGCTGACCTAGCATATGGAAGGCCCTGGGTTCAATCCTATTTCTGAAAAAAAAAATTTAAAATGTCATGTATGGAGTGCCTACTGCATACAGAACATTGTCACCTAATCCTCAGAACAGCCCAAGAAGAGCAGTTGCAGTGTTATCCCATTTATTTCAGAGGAGAAGCTGTGATTCAGAGCTTGAGCTAATGCCTTGCTCAGGGCTCTGGATCTGAAATCCAAGCCCTTGGCCATTACTCAAGTCTGTTTCAGGACTAGGGAGCAAGGTGGTAAATTCATTTCCCCTGGTCTTGCCTAATAGACCCAGGCTAGCTCTGCAGCTCCCGGTGCAGCCTTGATGCCTCAGGGTAGCTCAGCCTAATTCAATTCAGAGTCCTCCATTATGACAAAACCTCTGCCCCACTGAGAAACACTAGGATTGGGGGCAAAAATCAGTGCTTACATCAATTAGGATGGTTAATACTTTAAAAACAAACAAAAGGGGGAAAAAGCATTGGAGAAGGTATGGAGAAATTGAAAGACTCATGAAGGAAGGAATAGAAAAAGCTGCAGCTGGGGGTGGGCTTGGGGCTCTGTGGTAGAGCACTCGCCTAGCATGCGTGAGGCACTGGGTTCGATTCTCAGTACCACATACAAATAAATAAAATAAAGTTCCAAAAAACAACTAAAAAATATTGAAAAGAAAAGAAAAAGCTGCAGCTGCTGTGGGAAACAGTATGAGAATCCTCCTCAGATTAAACACATTTACCATAAGATTCAGCAATTCCACCTCAGGGTCTATACTTGAAAGACTCAAAGTGGGGACTTGACCAGGTATTTGTATACCTATATCCATTATTTGCAAGAATCAAATGGGGAAGTAACCAAAATGTCCATCAAAGAATGAATGGAAGCTGGGCAAATTGGCTCATGCCTATAATCCCAGGTACTCAGGAAACTGAGATACAAGTATCATAAGTTTGAGGCCAGCCTGAGCCATTTAGCAATACCCTGTCTCAAAATAAAAAAAGCTGGGGATGTAGCTCAGTGGTAGAGCGCCCCTTGGTTCCATCTCCTATACCACACAAAAATATATTTAAAAAAAGGAATGGATAAACAAAATATGGTATATACATACAATGAGGTATTATTCAGCCTTAAAAAGGAAGGAAATTTTGGAATATGCGATATTATGATCACCCTTGGAGACATATGCTGAGTAAAATAAGCCAGTCACAAAAAGACAAATACTGTATGATTCCATTTATATGAGGTACCTGGAATCGTCAAATTCATAGAGACAGAAAGTGCCATGGTGATTGCTGGGAGGAGGGAAAAATGGGGAGAATAGTGTTTAATGGGTACAAAGATTCAGGTGGGGAATATGAAAAAATTCTGGAGATGGATGGTGGTGATGGTCATAAAACTATGTGAGTATATTTAATACCATCAAACTGTATGCTTAAAAATTGCTAAAATTTTAAGTTTTGTGTTATGTCTATTTTACTCCCACCCCCTGCCCCACAAAATACACATCAGTGTTTCCCAGTTGGTACTCTTGGCTTGGGCTTCCAAGGGGCAAGAGAGCAGAGAGACAGGGAGAGTAGACAGGCTCAGACCCCTTGTGCTGGGTCTTAAGACCTCTACCTTGAAGGGGTTGGGTGGGGAAAAGAGCCTGGACTATCTGGGGTGAATGCTGTGAATTTCCTGTTCCCTGGAATGTTTAGAAGGAAGTCTGCTGAAAAGCAGGATTCGTCTGTCCCTTTCTATTCCTCTGTCTCCCCTGTGGCTATGCAGGGCTTCAGTGGGACACAGAGGGCCAAGGCCAGGGTAATTAACTGGTAGAACCACACCCTGTACTCATTCCCTCTCTACACTCTCTGCACTGTTCTCTGGTCTTGGGGTTTCTTCCCAGGGGGACTGTCCTGCTGCTACATCAGTTTCAGCATTGAAATCTTCCTGTGGGAAAGGATTCACTGATGGAAAGGATTCACTGTCTGAGGAAAATAGGATCATCAGAGCTGAGGGGCAGCAAGATTGGGATGGGGTCCTTTCCTGCCCTCTGAGTCATTAACCTATGTGGACCAAGTGTCCTATCCTGGTCACTGTGCTTGACAAAGATATAAATCAATCAGGAAGCAGAATCCAGAAAGAGAAAGCCAAGGCAGGACCACATCTCTTGTCATTGAGGCACACTTTTTAAAAATGACACTAAAATTTTTATTTTAACTTGGCATGATGGAACACACTCTAATAGTCCCAGCTACGCTGAAGGCTGATTGGAAGGATCACTTGAGCCCAGGAGTATCTTTAATAAAATCACAGGTTTTTAAAAAAAATTTAAAAAGTCAAATAGAAGAGAAAGACCTGAAGGAAAACCAGCAGCCCTCTGTTCCCCAACTCGTTCCCCACCTCTGGCTCTTGAGATTCAACAACTTTTGACTCCTTTTTAGCTCTTTCTTCTGGTATTACCCTCCCATCCCCAAAACAAGATTTTCCGGTACTTCTTAAAATTTCAGTTGCAAATATTGCCCACAGGCTTCCTATTGTGGACTTGAAAATTTTAATTGACATCTGTTCTTTTTCTTCCTTTCCCATGTCTTTAAACCCATTGGCTAAAGTCATATTTATATATTTTCTCATTATTATGACTATGTACACATAAATGACAGCAGCATCAAATACATTTCTTTTTAGTTTTGTTTTATTTTTATTTATTTTTTGTAGTTGTGGGTGGACAGCATGCCTTTATTTTATTTATTTATTTTTATGTGGTGCTGAGGATTGAACCCAGTGCCTCACACATTTGAAGCAAGCACTCTGCCACTGAGCTATAGCCCCAGCCCTTCTTTTTGTGTTTCTTTCTGGAGTGAATTTTGCTTTTTGTCATGTACTCAGCTTTGTTTGAATCTACATGTCTTCCACAACATCCAATGATTCTATAAACCCCTTTTAATCCAATTTTCCACACAGTCAAACTTGTTGTATAATCCCTTAGTTCCATTTTCTTTTCTTTTTTTCTCTCACTCCTGCAGGCCCTCACCATGCTGGGCAGGTTGCCCTCTGCCTTGCTATCAGGCTCCCTTCTGGAGATTTTCTTTTGCTGACCTCCTGGGAAGCCTGAAGAGAATTGTTTTGTAAATATTTTATATAATTTCAAGAAGCCTATCTGTCCATTGTAGAAAAAAATTTAAAGGCATAAGAAAGAAAGTAAAGGTGACATGTAATTCTACCCAAGCTAGGTGTGGTGATCCCAACTTCTCAGGAGGCTGAGACAGGATCAAGGCAAGCCTCAGCAATTTAGTGAGACTCTCAGCAACTTAGGGAGATCCTGTCTCAAAATTTAAAAAAGGACTAGGGGCGTAGTCAGTGCATTCCTGGGTTCGATCCCTAGTAACAACAACAACAAAAACAAACAAAAACTTCTACCCACCCAAACATGACCATTAACATTTTGGGATATATCTTTCCAGTCTTTTTTCTACATATCAATATATGATATATAAGTCATAAAACATCATAAAAAGGAAAATGAGGAGTGGAGGCTATAGCTCAATAGTAGAGCATTTGCCTAACATGTGAAAAACCCCAGGTTTGATCTCCAGGAAAAAAAAAAAATTCAGTTCAGTTTCTCATTATCACCAGCCATATTTCAATAGGCACATGTGACTAGTGGCTACCATACTGAACAGTGCAGAATAGAACAAGACAGTTCTATCAGTCTCTAACAAAGATCAAAGACTTGGAATGCATAGGTGAAATTGAATTCCTAGCAGTAAAATGTGATGATTAAGCTGATAGCATCTAGAGCCAGACACTTGAGTTAAAATCCTGCTCTACTGCTTATTATCTATATGACTCTGTGCCTCGGTTTCCTCATCTGTAGAGTGTGAGATAATAATAGTCACTACTTCAATAGTCACTACTTCATGAGTTGTTATAAAAATCAAATAATTAATATCTATAAAGTGCTTAGGAAAATTCCCAGCACAAGGTAAATGCTTGGTAAAATACTTTGGTTTGCTTGTTACTAACAAATGAAGTTGATTATTTCAAATTAAGAGCCTAGGTTTCTGGCTTTTCTTGGTGTTGTTCCTCTTGCAAGGCCTGGCAATCCTCCTGGCTTATGTTCCTGCACTGCTGTGGTTGGCTGTAACAGAGTAGAAGATGCCCAGGTAAGATGGAGCACAGACTCTCTAGTGGCTCACATGCCCTTTATTTTTATTATTTTTTTAGGGGGTTGTTGCATATGTTCTACTCTAAGCATGTGCCTTTTTCTAATTTGCACAAAGGCCTAGAATTGGCTATTGGGCAGCCCTGTTGAGGTGGCAAGCACCTGGACATGAAGAAATGTCTTAAGGCAAGTGATTATTTAGAACAGTGATCTCTCATGTTCAATTTTAAGATATAATCCAAACTGTCAGAGTGTTTTCTTTCTGTACCTCAAATCTTCAGTAAAGTCTAATGCACATTATAGTTTGAGGTTTCTGTATAGTGTTTTAGAGAAAGAAAGGAATGAGGTAATCCAGCATGAGACAAAAAATGTGGGAAAGTAGAATAGGAATTAGAGAGTGAAGACCAAGAATTTAAAATAAAAATGAGCCCTTGAGTCAGCAAATCCCAGTGAATTAGGAGGCTGAGGCAGGAGGCAGAAGTCACTTAAGGAGAGATCCTGTCTCTAAATAAAAAATGAAAAAGGGCTATGGATGCAGCTCAGTAGTTAAGTGCCTCTTGGTTCAATCCCTGGTTATAAATAAATAAATAAATACATACATACATACATACATACCTACCTACCTTGGAAACTCTTAGGAGTTTTTTATTGTTGTTGTTTGTTTTCCTTCAGTACTAGGGATTGAAACCAGGGGCACTTTGTCACTGAGCTACATTCCCCTTTTTATTTTTTGAGACAGGGTCTTACTAAGTTACTGAGAGCTCTTTTTTCTTTTCTTTTTTTTTTTAAAGAGAGAGAATTTTAATATTTATTTATTTTTTGGTTTTCAGCAGACACAACATCTTTGTTTGTATGTGGTGCTGAGGATCGAACCCAGGGGGCATGCATGCCAGGTGATCGAGCTACCGCTTGAGCCACATCCCCAGCCCCTGAGGGCTGGTCTTGAACTTGCAATCCTCCTTGCTCAGACTCCCAAATTGCTGGGTATACAAGTGTGTGCCATCATGCCAAGAACATCAGTGATTCTTAAGGAGGGGAGACATCCTGTTAGAAGTCATATCAGAATCAAACCATACACAGGCACTTCTTTGGGCCACACAGGAGTATCAGTTAGGGATCAGGTGAGGAAACAGAATCCCTTTCAGTATTTAAAAACAGAATGGATTTTAAAACAAAGATTATCTGACACACTTAATCTATATTATACAAAGATTATAAAACCCCTGAAAGAGCAGGATAAGCAGGCTCAAGGTCTACTTTCATGACTCCCAGAACACTCTCAGATGAGCCATTACCTCTGTCACCTCAGGAACATCAGGTTCTAGGACATACTGTTTTATCTACAATTCATGTATCAGGAAGCGGGTGACACTGCTCCAACTTGAATAGGAGAGTGGAAATCTGCCTCTGCTACTTTTGCAGTTTCCTCTCAATCCTGGAGACCTGACATTGCCATTGCATGGCCTTGCTTGCCAGAAGCAGACAGTCAAGAGCCACAAGAATATGGCAAGTAGTCCACCTCACTTCTACTTTTAAACAACATACAAACAAACCCTCTCCACAACCTACTACCCAATTTGCACCCAGATTCTGAGCTGTGTGCAACCTTGAAGCGCAGTTTTGTCTTTCCAGATTGTGTAGAAGACCCACTGGAATAGATACTGAGGGTTCACATGCCGAATTCAACACAAGAGATTATTCTAGTCTGTCACCTCTAGGAAATCATCCTTGTCTCCATTATGGGCAGAGCTATTTTTGCCTCTCTGCTATCTATGTCTTGTCTTCTAATAATAGTCCCCTGATTTTCCTTTAGGGACAATCTCCTGCTTATAGTCATATAGATGGGTGAAACTAACCCCAGGCCTCAGGCCCCAATTCCAAAGCAGGGCATATGTCCCAGCCCTGAGTGTATCATCTTCCCTTCTTGTTCAGTATGTAATTCCTTAGAGAACATGTGAAGGGTTGTGGTTTATCTCTGAAGACAGACAGGAAGAGAAGGGATTGCCTTATCCTAGACTGTTGAGATATTTACTAATCTAGAAACTTAGGGACAGAATACTATGATTCATTGTCATTTTCTGAGATTTGGCAATTGTCTGACTGCAATGATCCAGATGAGAAATCATTCACTGGTGTCTTTCAGAATTCCAAACTATCCACAAAGAAGACAATATTTATTTCAAATATTTTGCACTTTGATTAAATAAAGCATTAGAGCACAGTCTCAATATTTTGTTTGGAAAATAAAGTCTCCATAACATCCTCAGACCCATCTCAACCTTCCCCCCAACACCTCACACACACACACACACACACACACACACACACATACACATGCACACACTCACATGTAGCTCTATCATTCACTTTCACTCTGCTTAGACTAGGGTCCTCAGAAGCTGGATCACACATGGGCTGGGGATATGGCTCAGTTGGTAGAGTGCTTGCCTTGCAAGCACACGCCTTGGGTTCTAATCCCCAGTACCCCCCCCCCAAAAAAAGAAGTTGGATCACTCAGCTCTCCAGGTGTTGAACACATGAACCCTCAACTAAAAGAAAGAAGAGAAGTGGAGATGTAACACAGTGGTAAAGTGTTTGCTTAGCATGCATGAGGTCCCAGGTTCAAATCCAATACTATCAAAAAACAAGATGAAAAGGACTGGGGATGTGGCTCAGCAGTTAAGCTCCCCTGGATTCAGTCTCCAGTACAAAATAATAATAATTATTATTGAAAAGAGTGGCAGAGAATAGGTACCTGCTTACAAACTTCTCTAGTGACTATGTATACCTGGAGATACAACACTGTTTCTACATGTTCAGTCCTGTTCTGTTGAGGGCCTGGAGAGGCTACAGTGGAAACAGCTTGGAGTTAAGACCAGAGTTCTGACTTTGAACCAGCACAACAAAATGGGTAATTCTCTCTGAACCTCAGGTTCTCATTTGTGAAATTTATTTTTTTTACTTTTGATGATTAAAATTATAATATTAGGTCAATGTTAATTTGAAGGTATGATGGCCCAAATCATAGAACAGTTTACTCTAGTAATACTCTATATGTGAAGAAGACAAATAGCATTATATTAAAGCAAAAGTTCTGAACTAGAAGTCATGAAACTGGGGCTTTGACACTTGCTGTGTCATAGAATGAATATCACCAGGCAAGTTATTTAACCCCTTTGTGCTCTAAAGTATGGGGAGTTGGAACAAGTGTTTACTAATGGCCTTTCCAACTCTGAGATACTACCTAAGTTCATGATTCAAAATCAACAAGAGGGTGCCAGCCCTAATGTTTTTTGGGGGGAAGCAAATAAGAAGGGAAAGTGCATGCTTTCAATGGCTAAAGAGGCTAGATCTGAGAGATTCTTATATTCATGGGGAGTCTTCCCTGCCACTTGTCACCATCTTATTCCCAAACTCTCATGTTCAGACTCAGGATGGGAGCTGGTACATCTGAAGCCTAAAGCCACTTAAATGAGCAGGACTTTGAGTTCTGCTGAGTCTTTCTAAGGCTGGAGTCCAGGGTTTGAAAACCAGACTCTCCCAGAAGCTTATCAGAACCCATTATTGGCCCAGTCCAGGTGATTACATGGCAGTGTACTTTGTTAAGTGTCCCAGAAGTGCCACTTTGGCTGGCACCCTCATACATGTCAGGCCTTATGCCCCAGGGGACCTGTCTCCAAGCTTGGCTGTAGTAAAGTCCATCAAAGGACCTTCCAGGAGATTTTCCAGGCAGAGAGGTGGCACTAGGAGCAAGCAGCAAGGCCCACTGCACACACACCCTTTTTTTTTTTGTGTGTGTGTGTGTGTGTGGTGCTGGAGATTGAATTCAGGGGTTTTCCATCACTGAGCTATATCCCCAGCTCTTTTCATTTTTTATTTTGAGAAAGGGTCTCCTTAAAGTGCCAAGGCTGCCCTTAAACTTGGGATCTTCCTCCTTTAGCCTCCCACATTTCTGGGATTACAGGCATGAGCCATGAGGCCCTGAACTTGCCTGGCCAAGGCCCATTTTTGTAAAGAATGTTGACTGAAGAAGCCTGGTGGGGAGAGAATATGGATTGTGGGAAGAAACAAAGGCAAGAGGGGAGGGGAAATAAGAGTGGGGAGTGCTGGAGTTACTCATGGAGGAAGAGAAGGGTTCAAGCTGAGTGAAGTGAAAAGAAGCAAGGAGTCCAACAGTTCTATTTTCATGCAGGTAGATCTTGATGTGAATAACAGATTAAAATGTAAAAGATATCAAAACATCATGTTGCACATATATGTTATTAGAGTATCTTAGTTCTGTTAATCTACTACACAATGTGATTGGAAATAATGTGGGATGGAGAAAGAGACTAATAAGTAAAATTCCAGGTTATCATCATTTTCAATAACTACATGATATCTGATTATATGGATTTACCAAATATTCCTTTATTGCTAGATATTTAAATCTTGCCTATTTCAACTATTATAAGCATGCTTCTTTGAATCTACTGGCATGTACATCTTTGTATACCTCCTTGATTATTCTTTCAGATAAATTCTCAAAAGTTGAAGTGGAAGGTCAAAGGTTTTTCTGTTGCTGTTTTGCTTTGTTTTTGGTACCAGGGATTGAACTCAAGGGCACTCAACCACTGAGCCACATCCTTAGCCCTTTTTTATATTTTATTTAGACACAGGGTCTCATTGAGTTGTTTAGGGCCTTGCTAAGTTGCTGAGGCTGGCTTTGAACTCACAATCCTCCTGCCTCAGCCTCCAGAGCTGCTGGGATTACAGGCATGTGCCACTGTGCCTGGTTTCGGAGGATTTTTTTTTTTTTTTTAATATTTATTTTTTAGTTCTCCGCGGACACAACATCTTTGTTGTTATGTGGTGCTGAGGATCGAACCCGGGCCGCACGCATGGCAGGCGAGCGCGCTACCGCTTGAGCCACATCCCCAGCCCGATTTTTTTTTTTTAATAAATATGAACATATTGACACTTTTCCTGCAGAAATATCGCATTAATTTTTTCTCCATCACCAGAGTGTGATGCCTGATCACCTTTGAATTAACAGCTTTGGTATGTTTTGTATTAAGACCATGGCTAAGCTAAGCAGGGTGATGCATGTGTATAATCCCAGAACTTTGGGAGACTGAGGCAGGAGGATCACCAAGTTTGAGGTTAGTCTCAACAATTTAGCGAGAACCTGTCTCAAAATAAAAAATTAAAAAGGGCTGGGGATGTGGCTCAGTGGTAAAGCATCCATGGGTTCAATGCTCAATGCCGCCCCCCACCAAAAAAAAAATCATAGCTGTACCTCTTTTCTGTTTGGTTTTCTGCTGGGGATTGAACCCAAGGCTGCATGCATGCTAGGTAAGCACTTTACCACTGAGCTATATCCCCAGCCCTTGTATTTTTCTTCTATAACATCAAAACTGTATATGTTTTATCCTTTGACTCAGTAATTCCATTTGTGAAAAAAATTTTAGAGTGCTCGCCTAGCGCATGCGAGGCCCTGGGTTCAATCTTCAGCACCACATAAAAATAAGTAAAGAAAATAAAGATATTGTGTCCAGTTAAAGCTAAAAAATAAATATTAAAAAAAGAAAGAAAAATATTTAAGGACTGGGGTTGTGGCTCAGTGGTAGAGCGCTTGCCTAGCACGTGCGAGGCCCTGGGTTCAATCTTCAGCACCACATAAAAATAAGTAAAGAAAATAAAGATATTGTGTCCAGTTAAAACTAAAAAATAAATATTAAAAAAAAAGAAAGAAAAATATTCAAGGACTGGGGTTGTGGCTCAGTGGTAGAGCACTTGCCTAGCACGTGCGAGGCCCTGGGTTCAATCCTCAGCACCACATTAAAATAAATAAATAAATAAATAAATAAACTTATTGACAATTACAACTAAAAAACTTTTTGAATATTAAAAAAAGAAAAATTTATTTAAATTACACACACATCAAGGGTTTATGCTGATAGACTAATAGGTAGATTACAAATTTTTTTTTTTCCTGAGGAAACCAATTACTTTGGGTAATGATTCCTCTGTTCCTGAGGTTTGGAAAGAACACCTTTAATTGTGCCAGAGCCTTCTTCCCATCTTTGTTCACTAAGAAGGGAGAGGCAGGAGATTACTTGCAGGTCCTTGGGCAGTGCCTCATTGCTCCAACACCCTCAGTCTGCAGCCTTCCTCTCTTGAAGGAGAACCACCTGCATGTAGCACTTCCTGCCTTCAGTCTCCAGAATCTTGCCTCACCCTCCTCTGAAGTCAGGCCTTGGCTCCTACACAGCTGTCTGCCCCACCCTGTCTGTCAAAGGTCACTGATGACATTTGGTTTCCAAATGCTTTTGCAGCATTATTTATGATGAGGCAGGATGATCATTTGATATGATAATGAAATATTCTTTCACTTTCTCAAAATCCTTTTTTTATTATTTTTTTATTTTTTAAATTTTTTTAAGAGAGAGAGAGAGAATTTTTTAAAATATTTATTTTTTAGTTTTTGGCGGACACAACATCTTTTTATGTGGTGCTGAGGATTGAACCCAGGCCGCAGGCATGCCAGGCGAGCACGCTACCGCTTGAGCCACATCCCCAGCCCAAAATCCTTTTTTAAAAAATATTCATTTTTTTAGCTTTAGGTGGACACAACATCTTTATTTTATTTTTATGTGGTGCTGAGGATCAAACCCATGCCAGGTGAGCACGCTACTACTTGAGCCATATCCCCAGCCCCTCAAAATCCTTTTTAATCCAAGACCATCTTCCTTCTGGTCACTAGAAGCAGAGAACAAAGTCAATAGCATTTCAACTTTTAAACTTTCAAACTATGTATTCAAGCGTAAGACTGAAAGGTTCAGGAAGAGACATTATAGGCAAAAATGATTTTCCCTACCTCTAATCCTGATAAGATTTTCGTATGATTATGAGTCCCCCAAGTTTCTTGATGGAAACTTGATCTTGAATATATCAGTGTTGGGAAATCTTTAAGACTTGATTAGTTCATGAGGGCTCTGCTGTTATTGTGGAAGTGGGTTCATTATCACAGGAATGAGTTCTTTGTTAAAATAATGAGTTTGTTCTCTCTTGCCTTTCTGCCTTCCACCTAGGGATGATGCAAAAAGAAAGCCTTCACCAGATAAGGCCCTGGATGTTGGATATCTCAGCCTCCAGGATGGTAAGAAACAAATTTCTGTTGTTTACAAATTACTTACCATGAGGCATTTTTGTTATAATAGCACAAAATGGACCATGGTAGACCCTACAAGGGAAGACAGGTGTAGAGTTTAAAGAAGAAGCAAAAGAACAGGAACTGTGTACTTCGTCCCATCTGAATGGGCCCAGTCAATACTTGGCCTTCCTGCTTCCTCCACACCCATCATCTGAAGTTTACTAAGCCCCCTTTAGGGACTGAAAAGACCTTAATTCCTGGGCAAGATCTATGCAGGCAGCAAGACTCATAAATATATCTTCCACCATCATAGTGTGGATGGAGTAGAAATTGTAGTTTGGCATGTCTGGGTTTGAGATCAGAAACAGATTGTCCAATTTATACACCTATTCCAGTAGAGGGTGAGGGTATAGTGGCAGAGAAAGGAGGTTGCTACATAAACAGATGAGGATGTGGGACTACACAGTAGATTGTCTGCAAGGAGGGGAGGTCCTTCCTACTTCGTCTACACCTATTACCTGACTGCTAAATTTCTACTCTGTTGTACCCTAGCTAAGCATACAGATGGCTCATCTGTTACATCTCAAACAGGAGGGCATCATGGGACAAAAGAAACAAATACCAAGAGGTTGTTCCCTTCTCCCTTACTTCTTCTTTTTTTTAAATATTTATGTTTTTTAGTTATAGTTGAACACAATACCTTTATTTATTTATATGTGGAGCTGAGGATCAAACTCAGGGCCTTGCACGCGCTAGGCAAGTGCTCTACCACTAGGCCACAACCCCAGCCTCCCCCCTTACTTCTTGATGATGTTTATATGACTCCCTTAGTAGTAGAGGAGTAAAGAGGGGGAAAAATCAAACTCAAATTATGACTAGAATTTACCAAAAATGGCTTGTGTTTTATTTTATTTTGCTATTGTTTTGCTTCTAGAGATCTGTGTTTAAGAGAAACATTTAGTTCAGTACAGAAAAGAAAGTTAAATTTTTCCATATCTGGACTTCATGCAACTGTGAAATCTGAATCTACTTTGATGATAGTAAAATTTTTTTTTTTAAATATTTATTTTTTAGTTTTCGGCGGACACAACATCTTTGTTTGTATGTGGTGCTGAGGATTGAACCCCGGCCGCGCACATGCCAGACGGGCGCGCTACCGCTTGAGCCACATCCCCAGCCCATAAAATTTTGAAAAATCTGTACAATCCAACAAAAAAGAAATAGTTGCAGTGCTATGAAAGAATTTAATGTTTGCGAATAATACACAACAGCATAAAATGTTTATGATGTAATGTTAAGTGAAAAAGCAGGATCTAAAAATGTATGCCAGGAGTGGTGGTGCATGCCTATAATCTGAACTAGGAGGCTGAGGCAGGAGAATTGCATGTTCAAGACCACCCTGGGCAGGATGTAGTTCAGTGGCAGAATGCCCCTGGGTTCAATCTCTAGTACTGCAAAATAAATAAATGTGTCCTTTTTTACTGCAACAATGTTTAGAAGAAAAGCCTCAAAACATACATTGTAGTTGAAATAGTATTCCAATAATGAATAGGTCACAATGTTAAGCAATTGTCTTTGGAAGGCGTGTAGATATTTTTCTTCTATTTTTTCCCCCTATTTTTATCTAATTTTCCTCTATGAGTATTTCTTTAAAAATAAATTTATGCATATACATATATATTATGTATTTAACATATGCATATTTAATGTATGTGTGTATTATTTTGAGCCTGGTTTGATGCATGGTCCAAAGTTTTGAACAAATTGGAAAAAGAAGAATATTTCCAGGCCTCGTTTATCTCTGTCCCGCTGAGTTACTTTAAGTTAGTCTTCAGTTGTCTCCTTCTTCTTGCCTAGCAAGTAAATAAATGTCAGGTGATGTCATGGACAGAATTAGCCAAGAAATGATAGATCTGTTGAATGGGAGGCTTTGTTCATGGGAAAGACAGGAAGCCCAAGTAGTCTGAGTTTTAAGTCATTGTTTCACAAAGTGTGATCCTTGGATCAGCAAGTCTCAACATTTCTTCTTGGAAATGCAAATTCTTAGGCCCCACCCCAGATCTACTGAATCAGCAATTCTGGGTGTACATCTGGCAATGAGTATTCCAGCAAGCTCTCTAGGGATTCACTAAAGTCTAATGACTACATTCTTTTATTAATTTTTTTAAATAATTTTTTAGTGGGCTGGGGATGTGGCTCAAACGGTAGCGCTCTCGCCTGGCATGCGTGAGGCCCGGGTTCGACCCTCAGCACCACATACCAACAAAGATGTTGTGTCCGCCGAGAACTAAATTCATAACCCACTTGAATCAAACTGTGAAAGATGATGTATTAAGAACTGTGTAATGTTTTGAACGACCAACAATAAAGTAAAAAAAAAAAAAAAAAAAAAAATTCTCTCATTCTCTCTCTCTCTCTCTCCTCTCTCACTCTCTCTAAAAAATAAATAAATAAAATAAAATAAAATAAAATAATTTTTTAGTTATACACGGACATAGTATCTTTATTTTGCTTATTCATTTTTATGTGGTACTGAGGATCGAACCCAGGGTCTCACATGTTCGATCAAGGCCTCTACTGCTAAGCCACAACCCCAGCCCTACATTCTTTTATTTTTTAAGATCAAGGGCTTTTGGGGCTGGGGTTGTGGCTCAGTGGTAGGGCACTTGCCTCTCACGCGTGAGATACTGGGTTCGATCCTCAGCACAATATAAAAATAAATAAATAATGATATTGTGTCCATCAACTTAAAATTTTTTTTAAAAAAAAAAGATCAAGGTGTTTTTGTTTGTTTTGTTTGTATCAGGGATTGAACTCAGGGGCACTTAACCACTTAGTCACATCCTTAGCCCCCCCCCCCTTTTTTTTTTAAGAGAGAGTGAGAGAGGAGAGAATTTTTAATATTTATTTTTTAGTTTTTGAGTTCTCGGCGGACACAATATCTTTGTTGGTATGTGGTGCTGGGGATCGAACTCGGGCCACACGCATGCCAGGCTAGCGCGCTACTGCTGGAGCCACATCCCCAGCCCCCCCTTTTTTATATTTTATTTACAGACAATCTCTTTGAATTGCTTAGGGCCTCACTAAGTTGCTGAGGCTGGTTTTGAACTAACAATCCTCCTGCCTCAGCCTCCTGAGCTGCTGGGATTATAGGAGTGCACCACTGAGCCCAGCAGATGGAGGTGTTTAAATAATTTAAAAAAAAAAAAAAAATGGAGAGCTGGGGATGTAGCTCAGAGGTAGAGTGCTCACCTAGCATGTGTGAGATACTGGGTTTGATCCTCAGCACCACAGATTTAAAAAACTAAAAAGGACAGTTTTAGACTTACAAATAGAATTGCAAATATAGTGTAGATAGCACCATGTACTCTACACAAAGTTTCTCCTATTAATATCATATATTAGTATGGTACATTTGGAGAAACTTTTCTAATTAATAATCACTGAAGAGCTGGCTTTGGATTAGTCACTGGAGTGGTATAAATATTGAGGCTGGAAAGAACTAAGAGAGACACTGATCATTACTGTTGCAACTGTGATTAAGATATTATGTTATTGATATATTATAACCATTCATATTTCTTGTTATTTATTTCATTAAATCCTCAATATACATCTGTGAAATACACAAAAGAAATTATCCCTAATTTAGAGATAAAAAAGAAAACAAGGACCAGAAAGATTTAAAAAATGTTTTTATGAGTATATTATAGTTATACATAATACTGGTGTTCATTTTGACATAATAATTCATACATGGAATAAAATTTGCTGAATTTTTATCTTTTCCTCCCCTTCTCCCTACTCCTGTGCCCTTTCTCTACTCCATTAGAGATCACAAAGATTAAATGACTTGCCTAGCATCCTACAACTAATAAAAGCTGATGTTTGGGGCTGGAGTTGTGGCTTAGAGGTAAGAGCATGCACCTAGCACATGTGAGGTACTGGGTTTGATCCTCAGCACCACATAAGAATAAATAAACAAAATAAAGGTATTGTGTCCAACTACTTCTAAAAAATAAAAAAAATTTAAAAAATGTTAACTCTTCCAATGGGCTAAGTCTTACTGATAATCTACCAGTAATATATTTATATCTTTTATACATCATCTCATTTACACCCAAAACAAACTTTATAAGGTAAGCACTACTATTATATCTTTACTTTATAGACAAGTCAATGGAAGCACAGCTTACCCTTGGACATAGTTTGAAATAAGGAGCTGCAATTTAAACTTGGGAAGTCTAACTCAAGGGCCTACCTGTAAACCAATGAACTATAGAATAAGTATAGTGGCTTTGTAATGTACCAACTTGGACAGGACAAATTATACTTTCCAGAATTCCCTTTTCTGTGAATTTTCAGGTAGCATAGGCATCAAGAGAGATTCTTGTGGAATATTTGCAGGGTGGAGGTGAAGCAGTTTTGTAGCTGACATGTTGGTTACTACTGTCTCACTTCCTTGGCTTGTGGCAGTGGCCATTTCTGTTAACTGTTTCACCTTTCAGTAAGTCTTCTTTCGGTTTCTCTGAATCCCAGGCCCCATGTGGGTGTTTAGCTCTGTGCACAGAGCACTGGCTTGTGTAGGATATACACATCACCAACGTTAGAAGCAACAAGGACTGCAAGGCATGGTGGCCCCTGCCTGTAATCCCAGCAACTCAGGAGGCCGAGCCAGGAGGAACTCAGATTCGAGGGCAGCCAGCTTTTAGTGAGAACTTTAGCAACTAGCAAGACCCTATCTCAAAATAAAAAATAAAAAAAGATTGTGGATGTGGCTCAGTGGTGTAGCACTTCTAGGTTCAATCCCTAGCACATGCACCCACCTACACACACACACACACACACACACACAAACATGTACACACATACACACACAGAAGTAACATGGGTTTTGGTTTGTTTTCATGAGCTCAGTTTCTGCTTGTGAATTTCGGGTTATTCTTGTTTTCTTCTACTTTACAACTGCCTGCCCTGTGGACATCAAGCCCCAGCATCAGATGTGAGATCAACAGCCTTGTAGAGACTGCTTAATCATCTGTCTTTGCTTTGCATGGCTATGCACGACCACAGAAATGACTGTGAAAGTTGAAACCATGCAATGTATAATATATGTATGGTTAATCTGTGACCTTTCAATATTTTGATTAACACTAATTAAGTTTACTTTTATTTTTTGGTACTGGGGATTGAACCCAGAGGCATTTTACCTCTGAGCTACATCCCCAATCCTTTTTATTTTTTTATTTGAAGGCGGGGTCTCACTAAGTTGCCAAGGTTGGCCTTGAATTTGAGGTCCTCCTTCCTCAGTCCCCAAAATATGGGATTACAGGCATGTGCTACTGTGCTGAGTTGAAGAAAATATTAAAAACTCTCTTACTATCAGTTGTTAATAGGAAAATGAAAAAATAATTCTAGTATTTATTCAGTACACTATAATTTAACAATTAGAAATATTGAAAATTAAGAAGTCAGCCAGGCATGGTAGTATATGCCTGTAATCCCAGCAAGGCAGGCTGAGGCAGGAGGATCACATGTTGGAGGCCACTTCAGCAATTTATCGAGACTTTATCTCAAAATAAGAAATAAAAAGGAGTAGGGAGCCAGGTGCAGTGGGGCATGCCTGCAACCCCAGAAGCTTGGGAAGCTGAAGTAGGAAGATTGTGGAGTTCAAAGCCAGCCTCAGCAACTTGGTGAGGCCCTAATCAACTCAGTGAGACCCTGTCTCTAATAAAATAATAAAAAAGGGCTGGGGATGTGGCTCAGTGGTAAAGCAGCCCTGGGTTCAAAAAGAAAGCCAGTACCAAAAAGAAAAAGGAAAAAAAAATATTTTTAGTTCACCTTAGTGGCTTGCTTTTATTTATTTATTTATTTTACGGCAGACACAACATCTTTGTTTGTATGTGGTGCTGAGGATCGAACCCGGGCCGCACACATGCCAGGCGAGTGCGCTACTGCTTGAGCCACACTCCCCAGCCCCAGCTTGCTTCTATTTTAAAATATGGTGGGATGGGTGCAGTGGCATATGCCTGTAATTCCAGCCACTTAGGAGGCTGAGGCAGGAGAATTGCAAGTTCAAAGCCAGCATCAACAACTTAGTGAAACCCTGTCTCAAAATAAAAAAAATAAAAAGGGCTGGGGATGTGGCTGAGTGGCTGAGTGGCAGGTATCTCTGGGTTAAATGCCCAGTAACAAAATAAATAAATAAATAAATAGATAGTTTTGATAAATAAATTAATATATATTAAATATATATATATATATATATATATATAGTAATGGTATTTGCCTTCTGAGAAAATGTCATAAAAGACATTGAGTTTTCCTCCTGGCTTTCTCTCTTGGATAACTCAGTTCAGTCTAGGGGCAAAAGTATTTTACCCCGAGATGATTCTCCATGTGGTGAGGAAACTGAAGCAGCCCTATTGAAAGGTCTATATGGCAAGGAATTGAGGCCTCATGCCAACACCCATGTGAATGAGAGATGATGAAGGTGGATTCTTCAGTCCTAGTCACCTGCAGATGACTGTAGATCTTGCAGACATCTTTAATGTGTGTGTTTTCTTTCTTTTATAAAAAACTTTATTTTGTTTTTGATTGACACAATAATTACACAAATTTATGGGATACAATGTGATATTTTGATATATACATGCATTATGTAATGATGCAATCAGGATGACTAGCATGTCCATCATCTTGAGCATTTATTGATTGTGGTAAAACATTTGAAAGCCCTGTCTTCTTACCATTTTGAAATATACAGTACATTATTATTAAGTTTAATTATCCTACTGTGCAGCAGAACACCAGAACTGATTTCCTCCTATCTAACTATAACATTGTATGCATTGATCAACTTCCCAGTCCATATGTTTTTTCTCCCCTAGTTGATATCTTGACTGCAATCTCATGAGAAATCATGAGACAGATCACCTAATTAAGCTCCTCCCAAATTCTTAGCCCTAGAGACTATGTGAGATAATAAATGATTATGATTATTTAATTCACTATATTCTGGGGTAATTTGTTATGCAGTAATATATAACAATCAGTAATTAGACTAAATATCCAATTATAAGAAAAGATTCTTGGGCTGGGGATGTGGCTCAAGCAGTAACACACTAGCCTGGCATGCGCGAGTGCTGGGTTTGATCCTCAGCACCACATAAAAATAAAATAAAGATATTATGTCCACCGAAAACTAAAAAATAAAAATATACTCCTTCTCTCTTTAAAACAAACAAAAAAAAAGATTCTCAAAGTGGATAAAAGAAATATATGAATACCTACACACAAAAAACATACATGGGTCTTATTACGTTGCCCAGGCTAGTCATGAATTGTGGTATATTACACAATTGAAAATAAAAATTAGGGCTGGAGTTGTGGCTCAGTGGTAGAGCACTTGCCTGACATGTGTGAGGCTCTGGGTTCTATCTTCAGCACTGCAAAACAAACAAACAAAAATAATAATAATAATAAATATAAAACAAAAATAAAGGTATTATCCATCTACAGCTAAAATTTTAAATAAAATAAAATTAAAATTAAAATTAGAGGCTGGACACTGTGGCACAAGTTTGTAATCCTCGAGACTCAGCAGGCTGAAGCAAGAGGATTATAAGTTTGAGGTCAGAATGAACTAGTTAGGGAGGCCCTGCCTCAAAATAAAAATAAAAAGGTTTGTGGATATGGCTTAATAGTAGAATGCAAGCTTAGCATACATGAAATCATGGGTTTCATCCCTAGTACCAAAATAAATAAATTTAATTTCAAAGATTCAACTGTTCAGGGCTGGGGATGTGGCTCAAGCAGTAGTGCGCTCCCCTGGCATGCATGCAGCCCGGGTTCGATCCTCAGCACCACATACCAACAAAGATGTTGTGTCCACCGAGAACTAAAAAATAAATATTAAAAAATTCTCTCTCTCTCTCTCTCTCTCTCTCTCTCTCTCTCTCTCTCTCTCTCTCTCTCTCTTTAAAAAAAAAAATTCAACTGTTCAGAACCTACTGGGGAAAAAAAATTTTTTTTGGTGGTACTGGAGATCTGGAGATTAAACCCAAATGTTTTCTACCTGCATATGAGCTACATACCTAGCCCTTTTTGTTTGATTTGTTTTGCTTTGTTTATGCAGGACTGGGGATTAAACCCAGAAATGCTCTATCATTGAGCTACCTTTTTGGCATTATTATTATTATTATTATTTTGTGGTGCTGGGGATTGAACCCAGGGCCTTGTGCATGTGAGGCAAGCACTCTAACAACTGAGCTATATCCTCAGCCCAGCCCTATTATTTAGACACAGGGTTTCCCTAAATTGCCAGGCTGGCCTTTTGTGATCTCCTGCCTCAGCCTCCTGAGTACTTTGGATTACAGGCATGAGCAATTGTGTCTGGCTATTTAACCATTTCATTCAGAAACTATTCTAACTAACTATATATACTATACTATAGAAGTAGTTCTTTCTTTCTTTTTCTTTTTCTTTCTTTTTTTTTTTTAGAGAGAGAGAGAATTTTTAATATTTATTTTTCAGTTTTCTGCGGACACAACATCTTTGTTTGTATGTGGTGCTGAGGATCGAACCTGGCCGCAGGCATGCCAGGCGAGCGCGCTACTGCTTGAGCCACATCCCCAGCCCAAGAAGTGGTTCTTTCTTAAGTATAGCTTTTTATTTAGAACTACCCTTATAGTAATATCAATTATTCTAATCTCAGAGAAGCAATTAGAGAAATTAAAATACATATAACTGGGGCTGGGGGTAGCTCAGCGGTAGAGTGCTTGCCTAGCATATATGAGGCCCTGGGTTCAATCCTCAGCACCACATATAAATAAAGGTATTGTGTGCAACTTACAACAAAAAATAAATAAATATTAAAAATAAAATAAAATACATATAACTATTGTTCCTTTACCAAACTAAATCTTCCCAATTTCTGTGATTTTTTAATTCTTGTCTGCCATTAATAAAAAAGAAAAAGTCTTTTCCCTACATTTCAGGCTATTTTAGGTATTATGTGTTTTCTTAGGCAGCTGCTGATCAGATTTTTCCAATTTGCTACTTTATTTTTTTTCCTGAGAGCTAAAAAAAAAAAAAAAAAAAAAGATTATCAGGCAGATTAGAACTGTGAACTTGTGATCCTCTTGCCCAAGTCTCCTGAGTAGCTGGGATTTAGGGGTACTCCACTGCACCTGGCTCTAACCAGGGTTTCTTATGACCTGGTGTCCTTAAACTTGGATGAGAAAATAATTACATCTCTATTTTCACTAACCTGTATCTGAAATGTAGCATTTCTTTTAATTAGGAATGTTGAGAACCAACTACTATATTACCATGCCTTTTTCTTTTTTTTAAATATTTATTTATTTATTTATTTTAGTTATTGGTGGACACAACATCTTTCTTTGTATGTGGTGTTGAGGATCGAACCCGGGCCGCACATATGCCAGGCAAGCGCGATACCACTTGAGCCACATCCCCAGCCCATACCATGCCTTTTTCATCAGTAGAAATCAGATAATTTCATATCATATTGTGGTTGCTGCTGTTGTTGAAATACTGTTTATGTTTACTGCTGTGTTACTGCTATAAAATTACTAGATTCATCACTAGTTACTCATATTTAATGTGCTTTTCAAAAAGCCATACATTGGGGCTAGGGATGTGGCTCAAGCAGTAGCACGCTCACCTGGCATTCGTGCAGCCCAGGTTCG
The DNA here is from genome assembly GCF_052094955.1 of Ictidomys tridecemlineatus. Classification (NCBI taxonomy): domain Eukaryota; kingdom Metazoa; phylum Chordata; class Mammalia; order Rodentia; family Sciuridae; genus Ictidomys; species Ictidomys tridecemlineatus. The sequence goes on along the minus strand of NC_135479.1, from coordinate 45,843,095 downwards.
ATCCTCAGCATCACATACAAACAAAGATGTCATGTCCACCAAAAACTAAAAAAAAAATAAATATAAAACAAAAATAAATATATAGAAAATAAAACCTTAAAAAAACAGACATTACTATATTATATCTGTTTTTAAAAATATTTTTGATTGTCATACACCAATATCCCCCAGGCTGGTAGAAGAAACAAAGGAAAGAGTAGACATGGCTTTGGGATTGAGAGCAGGAGCCCTGAGTCCCCTGAGAGAGAGCTACTGCTCATCATGTCTAGGGACAAGAGAGTTCTCCGTCACCAAGCAGGGCTTGGAAACAGCTGACAAAGTCACTGTGACCTATAGGGACCAGTGCGTGAATTCATGATGGGTCCCCCAACAAAAACCCTCCCAAAGCCAACTTAGGAGGCTAAGACAGAAAGATGGCAAGTTTGAGGCCAGCCTGGGCAACTTATTGAGACTGTCTCAAAATAAAAAAGGGCTAGCGATGTAGTTCAGTGGTAGAGCACCATTGGGTTAAATCCTTAGTACCACCACCAAAAAGAAAATAGTCCTCCCCAAACTGTGCATATTTATGGATATGGGGACCCCAAGAAAACAAGCTGTATTTCTTATACTACTAAGGTTAGGGGCTGAAGTTTGTAGTACCTACAAAGGCCCTTCTAGTGACTAAAAGTCTTATAGGTCTTTTGTGCATTGTAAATACAAACAGCATGAAAAAAGTACATGAGTACTTATGTTCAGATTGTAAGATCTCATTTGGAATTGTGTTTACTGTAAAATTAAATGAAAAAAGAACTCCCCTTTGTAGTATAGTCATGTGGTCTTATATATGATAAACAGTGAATAATTAAAAAAAACAAACAAACCCCTCTAATTGGATTGTACCTGGCCTTTGGTGAAATTCCTGAATATTGGCTCAGCTTCAGATGGGGGCTGAAGCATGGCAGCCTTTATGCCTGAGCTGAGAGAGGACGTGTCCCTGGGAGAGGCAGTCCTGGCCTCTCCATCTACTGCCTCCAAGGTCAGGGAACCAAACTGGGACTCCAGACATCCTTCACTGAGTCTATCTCCGCTGCCTCTGTTAGAGGCTACATTGTTAGCCTCACTACCCAAATTCAGAGTCCTCTGTTTTACCTTCCATTTCTCCATCTCATAAATTCTCAACACATCAACTGAAAGAAGGACCAGGCCCAAAGTTGCTTCTTCCTCCTTCTAGCTTGTCCATAAATTCCCTCTCTGAAACATAAGACCCCTCTGGTGGTGACAAGCAGGGCTAACTGCCCCACTTCAACTCTTGCAGAGAGCCTCCTTTCTCACCCCTGCTTCCATTCTTTGGCCTTTCCTACCCTCCATCTACCCAACCCTGATTAGGGAGAATGCATAGGGTCTGAAGGACCCTATGGGGCAGCAATGAGAACAGGCCAGTAGGACTCAGGCCAGTAGGACCTGAACCCTGACCTGTCCTCTCTACAGCAGGGGCTAATGTGGGAAGAAGAGTCCCAAGTCTCAGCTTGTCAAGCTGTGCAATGGACCAACTAACAGGTAAGGCAGGCTCTTCCTGTCCTGAGGGTGTCAGCCTCATAAACAGTTTTAATATCCAGAGTCTTCTGGGGTTTGAGTGTCTTGGCCCTGGATAAAGCTTGGGTAGGACTGTAGATTCCTCTCCCTTATTTCTATGCCTCAGCAAGCAACAGGGAGACAAGGTGACAGAGACAGGAGAACTGGGTTTCATTTCAACATCTGCCACTAAAGAGTTAAGCATCCCTGGCCCATTTCAGTCTCCTCCTCAGTTTAGCCTTTGCTTTTCCATATTTAAGACAAGTGGGGAGCTGGGTGTGGTGGTGCAAGCCTGTAATCCCAGGGATGCAGGAGGCTTAGGCAGAAAGATAATGAGTTCAAGACCAGTCTCAGCAACTTAGCGAGATACCCTGTCTCAAAACATAAAAAGGGCTGGGGATGTAGCTCAGTGGTAAAGTGCCCCTGATTTAAATCTCCAGTACTAAAAAAAAAAAAAAAAAAAAAAAAGACAATTTTTGATGGTCCACATATACTATTAAAGTTCCAAAAGATTATACTCTTTAGCTCATAGGCAAGTCAATAGGCTCAGAGAGGTTAAGGAGTTTGCCACAAGCCACAGATTCAGGCAGGGGGAGGAAAAGGATTGGAACTCACCTCGGGGGAAATGTGAGTAAATCAGAGTCACTTCAACTGAATTTGGGCTGACTAAATAAAGATAGACACAAAAAATACCTTTTTCTTTGGGTTCAGTGACTGCTCCTCAGTCACAGCTCCCACAAGGGGGGCAAAGCAGGTAAGAAAGAGGAGGAGCACGCCTGGAACCCAGGTTTTATCAATGGGGGGAGCTAATCCATGGAATATTCTATCCAAAAAAGGGCAGAAGGGTAGGATTACAACAGGTGGGTACAATTCAACCCCATCGGGTGACGCCCACTCCCAGAGCTGCACCTTTTTTATCCAGCAGGGTAAAGACCAGTTGCATTGCAGGGTACAATACCAGTCCAGTACTTCCTTACTCAGGACTTAAAAGGTGTGTGCATAGCTCCTGTTCAGGGAGGGCCCCAACACTCACCTATTTTGAATCCCAGTTTGTTCAACTGAATTATTCAAGGCAAACTTCATCTCAGAAGCTCTGCCAAAGGTCAGGTGGTCTTTGAATTAGGAACATGGCAGAAGGAGCACTCTAGGACAGCTACTGAACTCATGGGTAGTAAGAAAGAGTTGAAAGAGGCTCGTCACCAGAGATGCAAATAGAAGCCTGGAGACCTAGCCAGATGTGAGACTGGCAGATGGAAAAAAAGGGGGTTCTGAGGTACTTTGGAGGCATTAGGATAAGAAAAAAAATGGGGGCTGCCAGGTGTGGTGGTGCACATTTGTAATTCCAGCTACTCTGGAGGCTGAGGTAGGTCTCTCTTTGGGCCTAATATCTTACTTACTGGTCCCTGTGCTTGTTAGAGAGATAAGGTACAGAGGATAAGTAATCTTGAGAGATCATTGCTTTTTCTCCTTTCATTTTTAAAATTTTAGAATATTTGATGTAGTCAAAGGAATGCATGTTATGTAGATGTAGATTGTAAGCAGAACAAAGAAACACCTGTGAACCTATCATCCGGTGCAACTATAATACCACCAGTGCTCCAAAGCCCTCATCCCCTGTCCTATCTGCAGGCAACTGCTGCCATTTTGAATTTGTTCCACAATCTTTTGCTTTTCTTTATATTTTTCCGTACATGGATCTTCAAAGAATAAGTTGTTCAATTTTGCTTATTGTTTTCATATAACAATAATGCATTTATTCCATGAATTACTTTTTCACTCAATATTTCTGAAAGCATCCACATGATGTGTGTTTACAGTTCACTCATTTATACCATATAGATATTTCATTATGTGAAAATATAACAATTTTACCTGCCCAAGAGCATTTGGATTCTTTCTAGATTTTTACTGTAAGGACAATTCTGCTAAAAACAGCCAGATGTGGTGGTGTAGGCCTGTGATTCCAGCAGCTTGGGAGGCTGAGACAGGAGGATCACAAGTTCAAAGCCAGCCTCTGCAAAAGAGAGGCACTAAGCAACTCAGTGAGAACCCGACTCTAAACAGAAAATACAAAATTGGGCTGGGGATGTGGCTCAGTGGTGGAGTGCCCCTGAATTCAATTCCCAGTAACCTCCCCCCCTCAAAAAAAGTTAAATTTTATAGTTTCCACTACTGATTTTCTTTTTTTTAATATTTATTTTTTAGGTGTAAATAAACACAACACAATGCCTTTTATTTTTATGTGGTGCTGAGGATCGAACCCAGGTCCCGCCCGTGCTAGGCGAGCACTCTACCACTGAGTCACAATCCCAGCCCCACTAGTTGGGTTTTCTATATAAGCATGTCTTGTCTTTATTTATTTATATTTTGGTGGTGGGAATTGAATTCAGGGCCTTATGCATGCTGGGCAAGCACCCTACCACTGAGCTACATCTTCAGAGCCTGTTATCTTTAAAATTAGAAAAACACAAGAAGTTATTTCATTGGAAAAGCAACACAGAAATATCCAGAAGTATGTGCAGGATATTTATTATAAAAGAGTACATTTAGATTATTTTGTAAAATCTGGCAATAAAAATCACTTTAAATCATCAAAGGAAATACTAAGGAAAACTCCCCCAGTGGAGGACCTGAGTTCCCAGATTAAAAGAGGTCACCAAAAGTCTACTACAACAAACAAACAAACAAAAAATGTTGTACATATTTGTCATAAAATTTTAGAACACCAAAAATAAAGAGGAAATCATAAGAGCTTTCAATAAGATAAAGGAAAAACAGCTGGGCACAGTGGCACATGCTCAGGAGACTGAGACAGGAGAATCACAAGTTGGAAGCCAGCCTCAGCAAGTTGGCAAGACCCTGTTTCGAAATAAAAAATAAAAAGGGATGACGATGTAGCTCAGGGGTAGAGCACTTGCCTAGCATGTGTGAGGTCCTGGGTTTAATCCCCAATAGTGCGTGCACACACAAACACACCCACACAAATGTTTCTATGCTTAACTGAAATAACCATGTATATGAGGGTAGAATAGACATGCTCAGACATACAAGTGCTCAGATATTTCATTTTCTAAGGACTCAATCTTAGGACATACCTGGAGGATGTATTTTAGCAAAATGGGATGTACAACATGAAAGAGTAAGCTGTGGAATCTGAAAACAGGAGATCCAATTGGGGGCAGCACTGAGAACAGGCCAGTAGGACTCAGGTGTGCACAGGCCCCAGGCAGTTACAAGTAGTCCAGACTGAAGCAGGAGTGGGGACTGCAGGATGGATACCTTTAGATTCCAAAAAGCAAATGAAACCAACAAAGGGTTCAAACTGCATTTGAGTATATTGAAAAACTATTGACGCAGAATGTGGTGGTATATGCCTGTAATTCAAACAATCTGGGAGGCTGAGGCAGGAGGATTCTAAATTCAAAGCCAGCCTTAGAACTTATCAAGACCCTGAGCAACATAGTCTCAAAATAAAAAATAAAAAAGTGGGGGTGGGACTGGGGATGTGGCTCTGTGGCTAAGTGCCCCTGGATTCAAACCCTGGTACCAAAAAGAAAAAAGAAAAACTTGATAGTCATGTTACAGGTCTTCTGAAGCATTTGGAAAAAGTACTGAAATAAAGATAGGCACTTGGAAAACTATGCAAATGAAACTATGACAATTGATAATTTCAGGAAAGCAAAAGTTACACAAAAAAGGAAATATAATTAGAGTATGGGAAGTCAACATGATGCCTACAATTGATGAACTATGACATGGCAGTGTGTGTGCATCATTTGGAAATATGGAGATAAACAAGAGGAAAAATGGTTAAGATTGTTGAAAGTGGCTGTCTCTGGAAAATGGGTAAAGGACTGTTGGGTTTTTCCATAAACCTGTAGCCTTAAAAAAAAAAAAAAAAAAAAAGTCCAAACCAAACCAAAATAAAAAACCCATGAGTCTGGTATGGTGGCACATGCCTGTAATTCCAGAAATTCATGAGGCTGAGGCAAGAAGGTTGCAAATTCAAGGCCAAACTTAGCAACTTAGTGAGGCCCTAGGCAACTCAGAAAGACCCTGTCTCTAAATAAAATACAAAAAGGTCTGGGAGTGTGGCTCAGTGGTTAAGTGTCCCTGGGTTTAATCCCAGGTACCAAAACAAACAAATAAACAAACAAACAAATTATGTGCACTCAGTATTTTGATAAAAATGGGGACACACATACATTGCTGATCCAAATGTAAAATGGCACAGCCATTTACCCTAAAAAAGTAAAAATATACAGTTACCATACAACCCAGTAATTCCATTTCAAGGTATATACCCAAGAGAATTGAAAACAGGTGCTCAAACAAATTCTTGCATAGGAATAGCTTTTGCAGTATTCACAATAACCAAAAAAAATTGCAACAACTAAAATCTACATCAACTGATGAATGGATAAGTGCAGTACATCCATACAATTGGAATGTATACAAAAAAATGATATATTCTGCATGAATGAACCTTGAGAGCATTATGACACGTGAAGGAAGCCAGACATAAAAGGCCATATATTGTATTATTTCTTTATTTTTATATATTTATTTATTTATTTTCTGCTAATGTTAAATGTCCAGAACAGGCAAATCCATAGAAACAGCAAGTAGTTTGGTGCCCTGGGAATATAGTTCAGTGGTAGAGTGTGTGCTTAGCATGAGCAAGGAGCATGAGAGGGGAAGAGGAGGAGTGATAGCTAATAGGTACTCGGTTTCTTTTTTGGGTAATGAAAATGTCCTTATCCACCATGCGGCCTGCGCAATGGTTTCATTAATGAGGTTCTAGGCATAAAGTTAGTTAGAAGAGATCAAAATAAAACACACAGACTCAGTTACCTTATTTCTATTGCTAGGTCTGAGACTGCTCACCTCTCTGGTTCCCTCCTCTAACCACCCAATAGGGCAGCAAGGATTACTCAGGGCTAACAGGAGAGAGAGAGAGTTTGAACACTCCTGGGAGTAGCCTTTTATTGGGGAACAAGAGATTCAGGGGAGAATTCCATCCAATGAAGGTTGAGGGGGGGGCTGCACTCCAAGGTCAGGGTCAGTGATTGGGTCCCCGGGATCAGTGGTCAGTCACACCCCCACAGGGATGGGCTCTCTCATCAGGAAAGGGCCAGGAAAGCTTCAACACAGCCAAAGCGCCTCAGACCCTTAAAGGGAGCCACCCAATCAAGTGTCAGAAATGGCTTCCCACATCGTTATGCTTGCAAGACATTGTGAAAACACACACACACACACACACACACACACACACACACACACATATATATTTATTTATTTATTTATTTATATTTGTTTGTTTTTTCCAGTGCTGGACCCAGGGGTAATGTAGCTTTACTGCTGAGCTACATTACCAGCCTTTTTATTTGTTAAATTTATTTATTTTTATTTTTAGGTACCAGGGATGGAACCCAGAGGTACTTAACCACTAAGTCACATCCTCAGCCCTTTTTTAAATTTATTTAAAGACAGGGTCTCACTGAATTGCTTAGGGCCTTGCTAAGTTGCTGAAGCTGGCTTTAAACTCCTGATCCTCCTGCCTCAGTCTGAAATTACACGAATGCGCCATGGCACCCAGTTTATTTGTTAAATTTATTTTTGTTTATTTATTTCTTTTCTTTTTGTGCTGGGGATCCAACCCAGGGCCTTCTGCATGCCAGGCAAGAACACTAGCACTGAGCTAGATTCCCATCCCTTATTTATTTATTTATTTATTTATTTATTTATTGTTTTGAGACAAAATAAAGCTGGCCTCAAACTTCTGATCCTCCTTATTCAAACTCCTGAGTAGCTGGATTACAGGCATTCACAACATTGTGAATATATTAAAAACCACTGAATTGCACACTTTAGAATGGCCAAACAATAAATTTGTGTCGTGTAAATTTTATCTCAATTAAAGACACATTCAGTTATAACACAGAACCCAATTCAAAAGGTCTTAAACAATAATAATTAAAAAAAAAAAAAAGAAGCTGTGTTTTGAGTTAGAAGTATTTAAAAACAAAACACACTATATGCATGTTCATCTGCTATTCTTCCAAGGGCCTAAAATTCATCGGGCCTCTGCGCACAGGACTCTGAAAGTAATTTGGGGATCTATTCTGCAGAGGCGCTGGGGAGGACAGTACATTGTAGTGGTAAGGACGAGGTGGGTGCCTGAGAGTCAGACCGTCCAAAGCTCTGGTCTGCCACTGGCTGATGCAAGAGGCTCGGTTTTTCTTATTACTAAAATAACAGTTCTTATCTTATCCATCGGTTGTGAAAATTAGAAAAGACGACACTTGTAAGCCTCAGGCACGGGGCCTTGATGTAGTAAACACTTAAGTCAGGTATTTAATGTTGGACAACCCGCTAAACGTGGACACTGTGGGAACGCCCTCCCCGCGCCCAGAGTATTCCATTCGCACAGAGGAGCTGAACAGGTAGCAGAAGAGGATTTCAGGCAAAGGCAATAATATCTAACATTTATTTAGCCGTCACTCCGAGCTGTGCCTTGTTAGCTCGTCGCCCTAGCCCATCCACACAGCCAGCAGGTCCGTCCGTGAACAACCCTGAAGTGTCCTTGGAGCCCAGGAAGCCGGCGGCCTTTGGGCTGGGGCGGAGCTGCTGGACCGAGGGAGCGCGCGGGGACAGGATTGGGGCGGAGCTCTGCAGAGCGCGGAAAGGCTCCGCCCGTCTGCCGCCGCGGCTTTAGGCGGGATCCTGCTGCTTCTAGGGACACTGCACCGCTCCCCCCCACCCCCCAAGCAAAGTGTGCCGGCAAAGACCCTTTGTGGACATGCCCGAGAGAGGGGCCCCGGGGTCGCGACGACCGAAAGGGCTGCAGGACAGGGACCGGGAAGCCTGGGGTCACCAAAATCAAAAGGGGGAATAGGGAAACTGAGATCAGTGGGGATGGAAAAACTGAGGTCAGAGGGAAAGGGAAAATGGACATCTGGATGAACACGGGTGAGGCGTCGCGGGAAACAGGGTATCAGAATCCCTGGGGCAGAGCCCCTGGGCCCCACTTACTATACTATACCTCTCTTGTCAGAGTGCTGTCCCTTCCTTTAAAGCTCATGTCTTAGGACTGAGTTTATTCAGTTGTCCCCTTCTCTAATCCAGGAAATCATTTGCCACGTTTTTTCTCGGTTTGGACAAAGGATTGGCTCCTTGAGCGTAGAGCAGGGCTTTCATCTCTTAACCCCCAGTGCCTGGCCCTTGGTGGGCTCTCAATAGAATGCTGCACAATTCAACTTCCTTTCCTGGGTTGAGCAGAAGTCTCACCCTTGTGACTATAGAAACAAAGTGGAGAATTATGATGGTTAGCTTTGCCCAGTACTAAGAAATCGGTTACTGTAATCCTTTATATGTATACATCGGTGGACAATGTCAAAGCTTCCTCATTGCTCTTTTCTCTTTTGGGCCTTACACTCTTCTTTGGAAGTAGATATGGGTACTAGTAATTTTTATTTTGCAGGTGAGGAAAAAGATTCAGAAGAGAAACCCAGGAAGATGGCACATAGATCCCAATCTTGCCTGATCTCTGGGGCCAGGCTTTCTAGGGCTTTTCCAACAGGCTTCTAGCTGTGGATGAGCATACAGCTGACCTTTCTCTAGCTTCTCCCTTGGGGAACTGCAGTAGTAAAAGCAAGGGAACAAAGGGAAGGCCTGGCTCTGAGGATTATGGCCAACAGCAATTGGTATGGTGAAAAGGGCATTTACATGGGGAGAGTAATGTTACCATTTAATGCCAATATAAGTTTGATTCTGTGCAGATGTACTTATCAAATCTTTCCTGGGGTAAATACCTAAGGAGGAGTGCAACGATGAATAACATAAAGCTTGCACTCAGGAAGCCAAAACTTGATAGGGTAGTAGATCATGAGATTTCTCTAAAATAGTGTTTCTCAACCAGAGGTTCATGGAATACCTGTGGATTTTCTTTTCTTTTCTTTTCCCTCCCTCCCTCCCTCCCTCCCTCCCTCCCTCCCTTCCTTCCTTCCTTCCTTCCTTTTTGGTACTGGGGATTGAACCCAGGGGTACTCTATCACTAAGCTATACCATCACACCTTTTTATTTTTTGATAGGTCTTGCCAAGTTGCTGAGGCTGGTCTTTGATTTGCAATCTTCCTGCTTCAACCTCTGGAGCTGCTAGGATTATAGGTATACACCACTGCTCCTGGTTCTGTGGAGCTTTTTAAGAGAACATAAGCAGCTGGGCCTGATGGCATGCCTATATTTCAACTACTGAGAGCCTAAGGAAGGAGGATCACTTCAACTCAGAATTTAGAGGCCAGCCTAGGCAACATAGTGAGACCTTGCCTTGATAAACAATGAATGAATGAAAGAAAGAAAGGAAAGAAGGAAGGAGAAACTAATCATATAATTGAGTATTTAGACACTTATACTGTCCTTGCTGGGGTGTAGAAGTTGAACAGACTTTTTTTATAAATTTTTAAAAAATATTTTTTAGTTGTAAATGGATCCTTTATTTGATTTATTTATATGAGGTGCTGGGGATTAAACCCAGGGCCTCACACATGCCAGGCAAATGCTCTCACTGAACCACAACTCCAGCCTCTGAACAGACTTTTCTGAAAAGATTAAATCCTTAGGTATGAGTGTAATCAGGGAGATAACTCTTAAAGTTAAATATTTTGTTAATCTATTTTGTGGCATTTCCAAACAACTGTCATTTCATATTTAAAAAGTTTTAAAGGGGATATATTTATCATTTTACCACAAAATTTGGGAATAGGCCATACCAGTGGCTTGAAAACAATTTATGTGTATCTGTTGGGGAATTAATTAAAAAACAAAGTGATATATGCATACAATGGAATACTGTATACCTATCATAAAAGATGATAAAGACCAGATGCAATGGCACATGCGTGTAATATCAGTCACTTGGGAAGCTGAGACAGGAGGATTTCAAGTTCAAGGCCACCTGGGCAACTTAGCAAGACTATTTCAAAATTAAAAAGGGCTGAGCGTATGGCTCAGTGGTAATGTGCCCCTAGGTTCAATCCTAGTACTGTAAAACAACAACAACAACAAAAACAGATAAAGAAGTTTATTAACTAAAGTAAGATAAACTCCAAGATTTATATTTGGATTTATATATCCTTATGATTATATAGAGATTTAGGAATAAAGTTACCAAAATTTGGTGGTGACTGGCTCTGGGTGGTGAGATTTTAGATAATATTTTCTCATACCTTTCTGTGATATCTAAGCTATTCATAAAATTTTAGTTTGTAAAATGTTTTTTCTTTATGAAAAAATTTTTTAAAAAGTGGAAACTGACTAGAAACATTATAAGGAATAATAACAAATTTGAAGTTTACTATGACTGGGCAGGGTGGCACATGTCTGTAGTCTTAGCTATTTGGGAATCTGAGGCAGGAGGATCACAAATTTGAGGCCAGCCTTGGCAAGTTCAAGAGACCTTATCTCAAAAACAAGGCAAAAAAGGGGGTTTTGTGGATGTAACTCAGTGGTAGAGTGGTTGCTTAGCATGCATGAGGCCCTGGGTTAATCCTCAGCTTCACAAGAATAAAAGAAGGGCTGGGGATGTGGCTCAAGCGGTAGCATGCTCGTCTGGCATGCATGCGGCCCGGGTTCAATCCTCAGCACCACATACAAACAAAGATGTTGTGTCCGCTGAGAACTAAAATAAGTAAATTCTCTCTCTCTCTCTCTCTCCTCTCTTTAAAAAAGAATAAAAGAAATTTACTATGTATTAGACATTACAAGAAGTGTGCTTTATACACATTTACCTGATTTCTCACAACCCTATGAGATTATCATCATGTTTCACAATTGAGCAAACTGAGATTTGAAAAGTTTATGCCCAAAATCCCAAAGTTAGTAAGCAGTGGGTGCAGGCTGTGGATATAGCTTAGTTGGGCTCAAACCCCAGCACCATTAAAAAAAAAAAAAAAAAAAAAAAAAGGAGTAAGTAGTAGGTAGAAACTCAAGTTTCTTGACTGCAGAGTTAGGTCTCTCTGGTCTTACCTACAGGAAAGTAGAACCTTATCTTTGGAAATAAAGAAATTTATCAATTTTTTTTTTTTTGTGTGTGTGTAACCCAGAGTCTTACACATGCTAGGTAAGCACTCTACCACTGAGCTACATCCACAGCCCTATCAACATCTTTTTTTTTTTTTTTTATACTGGGGATTAAATGCAGAGATGCTTTATCACTGAGCTACATCCCTGTCCCTTTTTTAATTTTCATTTTGAGATAGGGTTTCTCAAAGCTGTTGAGGGTCTAAGTTGCTGAGGCTGGCCTCGAACTTGTAGATCCTTCTGCTTCAGCCTCCCAAGTCACTGGGATTACTGACCTGTGTCATCACACTGGCCCCCAGCCCTACCAACATCTTAAATACTATCTTTATCAATCTCATCAATTTTACCTCCAAGGCTAATTTTTCTTTTGCCTATTCAGAAGCAAGAACTATATACTGCAAAAAAATAAAATAAAATAAAGTCGTCATTGTTTTTTGTTTTTGGTACCAGGGATTCAACCCAGGAGTGCTCAACCACTGACCCATATCCCCAACTTGCTTTATTTTTTATTTTGAGGCAGGGTCTTGTTTAGGGCCTCCCAAAACTGCTTAGGGCTTCCCTAAACTGCTAAGGCTGGCCTTGAACTTGTGAACTTCCTGCCTCAGCCTCCTGAGCAGCTATGATTACAGGCCTGTGCTAGGCCTGCGCCAGGCCTGTGCCATGCCTGGCCCCAAAGTCATTATTAACGAAGACAGAAAACTTCCCCAGTACTATAAAGGAAAAAAGAAAGAAGGAAATAAACTTTCTGTGGTATTATGCTGCATCACTGACACCATGGAACTTTGCCTTTGAATAATGGAAGATAACATAGCATGGTTCCTTGAATCTAGGCTGGCTCTTTGACTTGCTTTAATCAACAGAATATAGTGAAAGTGCCAATTCTGGACCTAAGTCTTAAGAAGGCTTAATAGCTTCCATTTTTGTCTTTTGGGAGTACTGAGTGAATGTGTAAGAAGTCTGGATACTCTGCTGGAGAGACTGTGAAGAAAAGCCATATGGTGAGGGAGAATTTCAGACTACAGGAGAGACCCCTCTGTTTCCGCTGAATCAGCCCCCAGCTGATGTCGGGACCATTGACAAAGACAGCACAACAGCTGGTTTGATCACAATCTAGACTGCAGAACTGTGAGCAAATAAAATGGTGGTTGTTTTAACACATATGTTTTAGAATGGTTTGTTACACAGTAATGAAAACATCTCCTGAGCTGTTTTCCTAGGGCTGGTATACTCAGTTTTGCAAAAAGCTGGTCTCCATTCTTTACTTTCTGCTATTTCCCACTTTTATGGTAATAGTTTGTCAGAGCCTTTTGCATTTACTAGCACTCAAGCTATTATTTTGTTTTGTTTATGTGAGGCTCTGGTGAGGATACCTAGGACCTTGTGCATACTAAAGGTGCACTGTACTACTGAGCTACACTTCCTCTTCTTAAATATTAAGAGGTTCTAGGTCCTGATGTTAGTTCTAGATTTGTTTTAATTTTATGCTTTTTTAAAAGATCATTAACTTTTCTGTTTCAGCTGTAAAATGGGAAGACTAAACTCACTCTACTTAACCAGAGGGTAAAAGTGAGTATAGCCTAGCTGAAAATGAAGTGCATTAACAGAACATGCAGCTTAATAGACAGATGAGGAGGTAAAAGGAATGTGAACTTTATGTCATCTGAATGTAAGATGTTGAAAGACTTCACATCTCTGATCCTCAGTTCTTAGTTTGTAAATGAAATAATACCCACCCTTCCATCTCACAGGTTTGTCTCTGATGAATAAATGATGCATTACATAGAGCTCTGATGCACAATAAGTGCTAACTGCCCATTAATAATCGCCAAAACCTTCATATTCCAGTCCAACTCCAGAGTGTGATTTAGCAACTCATTTAAAATAAGACCCAGAAAGCCGCTTAAAAACAGAAGAAAGCCAGGTATGGTGGTTCACCTCTGTAATTCTAGAGACCATGGAGGCTGAGGCAGGAGGATCACAAATTAGATGCCAGCCTCATAATTCAACAGGACCCTGTCTCAAAATAAAAAATAAAAAGGGCAGCCTGGAGTGGTGTCCCACTCCTTTAATCCCAGCATCTCTGTAGGCCTACACAGGAGGATCACAAATTTAAGCAGCTTCAGCAATTTACTGAGGCCCTAAGATATTTAGACACTGTCTCAAAATAAAGCCAGGTGCAGTGGCAGGCCTCCAATCCAAGCCACTAAGAGGTTGAGGCAGGAGGATCCCAAGTTCAAAGCCAATCTCAGCAATTTTGCTAGGCCCTAAGTAACTTAATCAGACACTGTCTCAAAATAAAAAATAAAAAAGTCTGGGGATGTGGCTCAGTGAGTAACTGCCCCTGGGTTCAATCCCTGTTTCCAAATAAATAATAATAAAAAAAGGTCTGGGGATGTAGCTCAGTGGTAAATTCTCCTGGATGAAATCCCCAGTACTATAAATAAATATAAGTAAATAAATAAGAAGGGCTGGGGATGTAGCTCAGGGGTAGAGTGCCTCTGGGTTCAATCCCCTGTACCACAAAACAAAAAAATACCATATTTCCTAGAAGATTCGAGAACAGGTCGCCTTTGGTGACACTGCAAAGGACCCGGTTCGATTTACCACCAATCCCCAGCCTTCTCTCAAAAAGAAGCCTCGAACGCCAGATATCGCGACAGTTTAATCTTCCTGCAGACTAGGCCATAGATATCGCGAGAGTGACTTGTCCAATCACGAGGTTAGATAGCTTCACAAGATGGCGGCGCGCTGGAAGCGTCACATCTGCGTTTCTTGGAGCTTCACGCAGCGGGTGGTAAAATTCTGAGATTGTTACAGGCCCACACCAGGCACAACGTCGGTGAGGAACATCGTTGACAGAGGTGGGTTGCTTGACACTTTGTTTGGGTTTACGATTATGGGTCACCTTGTTAGCACGACCTCTGTAACAACATCCCATGGATCGTTTAGTTTCCTCATTGTCGCGTTCTGGGCTCTTGGGGTATGTTGTCTTCGAGTCTAGAAATGGAGACCTGGTGCAGGTGGGTGTTTACGGGCGCGGGGGCGCGCTACCATGTTATGAGTGGGTGGGAGGAGTTGAAAGATGGGGTTGAAGTAGGGAAGACCCTTCGGGGCTGATGTTTAGAGAGATCTGAAACTGAGGCGGGAAGACAAATGGAGTGGGTAAGGTGGAAGGAGTAATGTGGAAGGAGTGGAGGAGCTGGAGAACTGGCAGTGGCAGGACAAGTGGAAAAAGTCGGATTTATGGGGGAAGGAGAAAAGAGAAAACGGAGCTTAGGATCGAGGTGGAAGGAATCATTTGAGAAGGAATTCGACTTTCTAAAAGCAGAATTTAGTCAAATTTACAAATTTTCATGTTAAGAAATATGGTAATTGAAGGTTAAGGGTTATGAGTAATCAAAGAAACAGAAGCATGGAAATGAGAAAGAGCAAAGAACGTCTGTGCGTCAGCCTCGAGAATACTACTTCTTTAGCTTTCTGGACTAAGGTAACCCGGGAGAAAAAGTTCCAGCCCTTGGGCTGAGCTTTTTTTTGACACTCAAAATGGGGAAGGGACTGCCAACTCATTAAGGGTAACCTGGACAGTGAAAAGAATTCCATCATTCGATCTTTCTTTTTCTCCCATCGTTCTTTGAATCAACAAATAATTAAGTGCCTGCTCTCCTAGGCCCTGTTTTAGGTTCCGGGGTATCATAGTGAACAAAGCAGTCAAAATGTTTTTCTTCATGAAGTTTATTGGCATAAGCAAAATAAATGTCTAAAGGGTAAATTCTATGTAGAAGGCTACAGTTAGAAAGTAAAATAAAAGCTAGGAAGTAAAATAAGATGCATTCATTCACTGCACATTTAAATGGGGTACTTAGGAAAGTTGTCAATGAGAAGTTGACATTTGACTAAAGACCTGAATAAGATGAGGGTACTTTCGGTGTATATATTTCTGGGGGAAGAACAGTCCAGGCACACTGACAGCAAGTGCAAAAGCCCTAAGGCATGAGTGTGCTAGACTTGATAGAAAATAGCAAGAAGACCAATGTGGCTTCTATGTTCTAGAGTAGAATAAGCCTGGAAAAGTAGATTAAAGTGGGGAGTGACAATGCTGATGCCAGGTAAGAGTTGACACCTAGGCTGGGGTTGTAGCTCAGACAGATAAAAATAAATAAAATACAGTATCATGTCCATAAAAAAGAGTTGACACCTAACTAAACTTTAAGAAATAGATATATTTAGCTTAAAATTCAGTGTTCTTGTTAGGAGGGTGGGTAGCAAAGAACCAGCTTTATTGACTCATTTTGCATCTGTTCTGACCAGAATAACTAATGCAGGAAATGAACTTGAATTTATTACATTTGTAATTAACTTGGTCATATGTAACCTCATTAACATTTGTTTCACACATGTTCAGAGTGTTATGTCAGCTATGTAGTCTTAAGTATCTTTTATTTTCTGAGATAGGGTCTTGCTAAGTTTCTTAGGGCTCACTAAGTTGCTGAGGCAGGCTTTGAATTTGTGGTCCTCCTTCCTCATGTGTACACACACACACACACACACACACACACACACACACACAAATGTGCCCATACTTTTTGTACAAATCGTTTGTATAATCATTTGTCTGTTGATGGACACTTGAGTTGTTGCCACTATTTTGCCATTGTGAATAATGCTGCTTTGACCTTGATGTACATTTGTGTTCCTGCACTCAATTCTTTGGGGGATATACCTAGGAGTGTAAAATTACTAAATATGGTACTTCTCTCTTTTTTTCTTTTTTCTTTTTTTAGATGGGGAATTGAACCCTGGGGTGTTTAACCTCTTAGCCACATCCACAGACTTTTTTATATTTTACTTTGAGACAGGGTCATTAAGTTGGTTAGAGTTTTGCTAAGTTGCTGATGCTGACTTTGAACTTGCCATCCTCCTGTTTTAGCCTACTGAGCTGCTGGGATTATAGGTATGTGCCACTGTGCCCAGCAATATGGTAATTCTTGTTGAGTTTTTTTTCCTCCCCAAACCCCCACAAATCCATTTTTAGTTCTTTACTTTTCATTAGTTTAAATTCTTGAAGGATGCAACATCACATAACTTCTGTGCCCAGTGGCCTTAGAAAGTTTGCTTTGGAATGTAGCATGAACCATGTTATTGTTTCCAAGGGCACAAGCTACCTTTCCCCAGGTACTCTGGTTTTCTTCAGTTTGCCACCAAAAGTTACTTTGTTGTTTTTTGCCTTGTATATGCAAGCATATCTCTAGCCTCATTAGAATTCAGTTTCATCTCTAGAGTAAATACCTTCAGTTTTAAGAAGAGCTGGGTGTTCCCTTTGGTTCTGGGATCTCCGCTTACAGCCAGCACCCCAGGCTTCCAAACTTTTTGAAGTCCTGTTCTCAGTAGGGCTACACCGGCTCCAAGATGACAAGAAGAGTATATGTTTAATTTATTTTTTTTCTTTTTTCTTTTTTAGCAGTGCTTGAGGCCTATGTTTAACTTTTATTTATTTTATTTATTTTTTTGCGGTACCAGGGATTGAACTTAGAGAGTCTTTATTACTGAGCATCACATCCCCAGTAGTTTTATATTTTATTTTATTTATTAAAAAAAATTTTTTTTATTAGTTGCTCAAAACATTACAATGAACTTGACATATCATACATTTGATTCAAATGGGGTACTATGAACCGAAGGGTCTTTATATTTTATTTTTGAGATAAGGTCTTCTAAATTGCTTAAGGCTTCCATTAAGTTGCTGAGGCTGGCTTCGAATTTATCATCCTCTTGCTTCAGACTCTGGAGCTGCTGGGATTACAGGTGTGTGCCACTGTACTAAGCCTGTGTTTAACTTTTTAAAGAATCACTCAACTCTTTTTTTCTATAGCAGCTGACCATTCTGTTACTTTCCTACCAATAATGCATGAGGGCTCCAGTTTCTGCACACCCTTGCAAACACTTGTTTTCTGATTTTGTTTATAATAGCTATCCCAATGGTTGTGAAGTGATATCTCCTTCTGGTTTTGATTTGTATTGCTCTAATGACTAATAGTGTTTGTGCATCTTTTCATGTGCTTACTGTGTACATTTTCAAAATGTAATTTCTACTTTCTGAGTTGAGTGGAAAAGACATGTTGGCTGTAACTGTTGACTTGGCTTCCATGATTTTCCCCATTATTGTTTTTCAACTAAATATGCTGATCTTTTACCTTTTTTTCCCCCCCTAAAGATGGCGCCAATTAAATCAATGCACGAAAGAAATAGATACAAGGACATACCTCCTGACTTTGCATATCTGGCATCCAAATACCCAGATTTTAAGCAGCATGTTCAGATAAATCTGAATGGAAGAGTAAGGTAGGTAACAGATGAAAAGTCATTAATACTGCATCATTTCTATGTGATCTGAATGGACATTATGTAATGGAAAACAAGCTAGACTGATAGAAGTAGACATTTCATTAAACATTTCCTGTGATCTTGGATAGTCACTTAACCTCCCTGGGTCGCAATTTTTTTTTTTTTGTACTGGGGATTTAACCCAGGGAGTTATATCACTGACCTACTTCCTTAGTCTTTTTTTCCCTCTATTTTTTATTTTGAGACAAGGTCTCACTAAGTTGCTGAGGGTCTCGCTAAATTGCCAGAGCCAACCTCAAACTTGTGACCTTTCTTCCTCAACCTCCTGAATGACTATAGCCTTAGGGATTACAGGTCTGCACCACTGTGCCTGGCCTTGTTTTATTTATTTATTTTTTTAAACCTGTGAAATGAAAGGATTGAGCCTGATGTATTTGGACTTTCTTTTGGGTTAAAAAAAAATTTTTTTTTGTTGTCAAAATTATTGTATGCAGAGATCCCAGAGTGATTACAGAGGCTAGGATTGTAGTCTGTGTGATCTAAAACTTGGTGATTGGCGAGAGTCTAAAGGCCTTATTTTGGGAAGTGTATGTTTGGGCTGGGGATATAGTTCAGTTGGTAGAGTGCTTGCCTTCCATGTATAAGGCCCTGGGTTCAATCCCCAGCACCACAAAAAGAGAAAAAAGAAAAGAAGTGTATGTTTATTTTATCAGAGTTAGAAAAATAATAACCATAATATCAAAACTGAGTTCATAGATATTTTACTTAAAATGTTGCTACATTTAAGTTAAAAGGTTAATTAAAAAGTAGTGTTTTAAGTAGTTTTTTTTTTTTTTTTTTTTTTTTAAAACTAGGGATTGAACCCAGGGTTGTTCTGCCACGAGCTACATCTCCAGTCCTCTTTATTTTTATGTTGATAGAGATCTTGCTAAGTTCAATGGCTGGGATTGAATTTATGGTCTTCCTGCCTCAGCTTCTCAAATTTCTGGGATTACAGGTGTATGCCACTATATGTGGTAAAAGGTTAATTTTTAAAAATTAAGAAAATATGTCAGGTGAGCTTAGTGGTAGGACACTTACCTAGCATGTAAGAGGCCCTGAGTTTAATCCCCAGTACTGGGTAGGCAGCTATTCAGAGATTGAGGCTGGAAGATCACAAGTTCAAGGACAGCTTGAGCAACTTAATGAGACCCCACTTGATAATAAAATAAAAAGGTCTGGGGATGTAACTCAATGGTAGAGTATTTGCCTTGTATGTGGGAAGCCCTGGGTCATTTTATCCCCTATAAAATGACTGCCACCAAACAACAAACTCCCCAGCAACATCCCCCCCCAAAAAGAAAAAAAATGTATGAGTGCCTTAGGAAATGGCAAAAATTATGAAAATTATGATAAAGCATATAAGGTATGTAATGATATGTGTACTGTATGCATGAAAAGGAGTTATCTCTGTGTTCCCAAATTCTGTGGCATTTATTAAGGGATTTTCTGCAAAGTGTTGTTCTTCACCTTTGGGGAGAAAGAGAAGCAGGGTTTTGTTTTGTGTGTTTTTTTTTTTTTTAAGTTCCAGGGATTGAACCCAGGGGCGCTTAACCACTGAACCACATCCCCAGCCCTTTTAAAATTTTTATTAAGAAAAAGGATCTTGTTAAGTTGCTTAGGGCCTCATAAGTTGCTGAGGCTGGCCTTGAATTTGCAGTCCTCCTGCCTCAATCTCAAACTCCTGGGATTACAGGCATGTGCTATCATGCCCAGTTGGAGCAGGGGCTTTGAAGAGAACAGGGAAGGTAAAGCAAAATAGGATCACAGAGCTTGAGGCATTTTGCTGACCTCTTTACTCCAAGCACTGTCCTTGAATAGTGTTCCAAGCAGAAGGAGCATATCCTTAGCACCATATAAAAATAAAGATATTGTGTCCATCTACAAGTAAAAAAAAAATTTAAAAAATGGGGTGGTGCTTAGGATGTGGCTGAGTGGTTATGTGCCCCTGGAATCAATCTCCAGTACAAAAAAAGGATAAAATAAATAAATAAATTAATTAATATATATTTTTTTAAAAAAAGAGAATTTTTTTAATATTAATTTTTTAGTTCTTGGCAGACACAACATCTTTGTATGTGGTGCTGAGCCACATCCCCAGCCCTATTTATTTTATTTATATATTTATGTATGTATATGTTTTAATCACTAAGAGAAGACCAAATAGATCTGTTAGCACAACATATCTAAATGAATTAAAGGCACCTGACAAATAATGTTAAAATCAATGAATATCAAATATCAACAAATATTTGTTGAGTTCATGAGAATAATTCCTCTATTAAACATGGTACTCCTGAGTGAGTGGTTCAGGCCTATAATCCCAATGACTTAGGAGGCTGAGGTAGGAGGATTGTGAGTTTAAAGCCAGCCTCAGCAATTTAGCAAGGCCCTAAGCAACTTAACGAGACTCTGTCTCTAAAATATAAAAAAGGGGGGGCTGGGGATGTGGCTCAAGCAGTAGTGCTCTTGCCTGGCATGTTTGTGGCCCTGGTTCAATCCTCAGCACCACATACAAACAAAGATGTTGTGTCTGCTGAAAACTAAAAAAAAAAAAAATATATATATATATATATATATATAAAAGGGTTGGGGATGTGGCTCAGTGATTAAGTATTCCTGGGTTCAGTTTCCAGAACCAAAAACAACAACAACAACAACTCCACAACTATATATCATACCATATACAAATGATATACTGTATTAGTCCTTCTTGTGCTGTTGTAATGGAATACTTGAGATTGGGTAATTTATAAAGAATAGAAATTTATTTCTCAAAGTTCAAGAGGCTGGTAAGTCCAAGATCAAAGCCCCAGCATTTGATGAGTGCCTTCTTACATAGTGGAAGATAGGAGGGGGCAAACTCACTTGAGCAAGTTCTTTTTATAGTGGGTTTAATTGTTGATGAGGCCTGGGCATGGTGGTACATGCCTGTCATCTCAGCAGCTTGGGAGGCTAAAACAGGAAGATCTTGAGTTCAAATCCAGCCTCAGTAAAAGGGAGGCACTAAGCAATTTAGTGAGACCCTGTCTCTAAATAAAATACAAAATAGGATTGGGGATGGGGCTCAGTGGTTGCCCCGAGTTCAATTCCTGGTACACCGCCTCTGTCTCCCCCCAAAAAATTGGTGATAAAGGCAGAGCCCTAGTGACCTAAATACTTGCTCTTAGTTCCTGCTTCCCAACATTGTTGAGTTAGGGATTAAGTTTCTAACACATGAGTTTTGGGAGATACATGCAGACCATTAGCACATATCTAAGCACTATTATAGAAAAATGAAAAATAAAAGGATGATAAATATATACTAGGTTAATTAAAGTTCTTTAAGTCAATAAAGTAGAATAGAAGGCAGAAAAGTACCAGATTAGAAAAAGAGTGAGGGGGCTGGGGTTGTGGCTCAGTGGTAGAGTGCTTGCCTAACACATGTGACTCACTGGGTTTGATCCTCAGCACCCCATAAAAGTATATAAAAAAAAAAAAAGAAAATGAGGGTGAGTTTATATCAATAAAAAGATGCTGATAAGGATGTGGAGAAAAAGGAACCCTTACATTCTGTTTAAAGGAATATAAATTATGTTACAGGCACTATGAAAAACAATATAGAGGTTGTTCAGAAAATTAGAAATAGAGCTACCATTAGGTCTAGTTATCTTATTCCTTGGTATGTATCTGAAAGAAATGAAGTCAGCATATGAAAGATAGCTGCATGCCAATGATTGTTGCAGCACCACTCATAATAACTAAGATATGGAACTAGCCCAGGTGCCTGTCAACAGATGAATGGATAAAGAAAATATGGTATATATACACAATGGAATATTGTTCATCTATAAAGAAAAATGGAATGTAGGAAAATGGATGGAAATACACCGCGTCATGTTAAGTAGAACAAACCAGATACAGAAGAGTGGTTATCTCATGTTTTCTCTCATGTGGAAACTAAAAACAAACAAAACAAGAACTGAAAGTAGAAAAGGGATTATTAGGGACTGAGAAGGGGCCTGGGGACGGGAAGAGAGAAGAGACAGAAAGTAAAAGGGTAGATGGATAGGATCAGCACACAATGTTGTGCACACGTGGAAATATCAGAGTTAATAATTATAATAAAGAATTTTAGTAACATTAAAAAGAAGACTTTTAGTATTTTGAAAAATATAATGTAGAAGTATCTTTTAAAATGTGTTTGAATCTAGGTATGATGGCACACATTTATAATCTCATCAACTCGGGGAAACTGAGGCAGAAGGATCCCAAGTTCAAGGCCAACCTGGGGAACTTAGTGAGACCCTTTCTCAAAATAAAATAATTAAAAGGACACAGGGGGTTGGGGCTGTAGCTCAGTGGCAGAGTGCTTGCTTAACATGTGTGAGACAATGTTAATCCTTAGCATTCACCTAAAAATAAATAAATAAAATAAAGGCATTCTGTCCATTTACAACTACAAAAATGAAGAAGGACTGTGGATGTAGCTCAGTGGGTAGAGCACCCCTGAATTCAGTCCCTAGTTCTGGGGAGGGGGATAAAAAATACATGTTTTACATAAATACACATAATTAAAATATGTTTGATATTATTCATAGATATTTTCCTCTTACATTTCTTATCAAATAGAAATGAACAGAGGAATGACTTACATACTTTCAAGAGTATCCACAAATATTTCAAAAACAATTATATAAAAATACTTTTTGTATGCTGTCTTCTTCTTTATAAGAAAAAGTTAAAATCTTTAACCTATTATTTAGAACTTCATTTTTTTTTCTTTTGTTTTAGCCCTGAGATGGGATCTCATTGTGTTGGCCAGGCTGATCTTTTTTTTTTTTAACACAATATCTTTATTTTGTTTATTTATTTTGATGTGGTGCTGAGGATCGAACCTAGTGCCTCACATGTGCAAGGCAAGCGCTCTGCCACTGAGTCACAACCCCAGCCCAGGCTGGTCTTAATACATTGGACTTGAGTTATTTCTTGCCTTCCTGCCTCAACCTCCCAAGTGCTGGGACTGTAGATGTACTTCAATGTGTGGCTTACAACTGACTTTTAATGGACTCATTGACAAAAACAAAATTTTCATAGGCTTTTTTTTTTTTTTTTTGGTACTATGAATTGGACTTCATCAATGAGCTACATCCACAGTCCTTTTTATTTGTTATTTTATAGAGACAGGGTCTCACTAAATTACTTAGAGGCTTACTAAGTTGCCCATGATGGCCTCAAACTTGCAATCCTTCAGCTTTAGCCTCTTGAGTAGATAGAATTATAAGGAGTGTTGCCACAGAACCTGGCTATTAATGGATTATTATTATTTTTTATTTTATTTTATTTTTTGGGTACTGTGAATTGAACTCAGATGTGCTTTACAACTGAGCTATATTCCCAGTGCGCTCTTGAGCTCTCTCTTTTTTTTTATGGTGCTGAGGATTGAATCCAGGGCTTTGTGTATGTGAGGCAAGTACTCTACCAACTGAGCATTATATCCCCAGCCCATTTCCCAGCTTTTTATTTTTTATTTTAAGACAGGGTGTCACCAGGTTGCTTAGGGCCTCACTAAATTGCTGAGGTTGGCTTTGAAATTTTGTTTCTCCTACCTCAGCTTCTCAAGCCATTGGGATTACAGGTTGTGCTTCCATGCCTGGCTAGATTTTTAAGTATACAATCCACTATGTTTTTATAACCACAGTAGGGTACAGCAGATCTCTAGAACTTAACTCATCTTGTATAACTAAAAATTTTTACTTGTTGTTTAGTAATCTTCTACGTTCTTACTGCCCCCACACTATTCTTTTCTTTGCTTCTGGAACTCTATTTTAGGTGTTTCATGTAATTGAAATCATATGGTTATTTATTTGTTCCTGACTTATTTCACTTAGCGTGTCTTCAAAGTTTATCCATGTTATTGTATATTGCAGAATTTCGTTTTAAGACTGGATAATACTAATATTCCAGTATATGTACATACCATAGTTCATATTATCTGTTCATCTGTTGATGCACCTGTATTTCATCCACCACTTGACTATTTTGAATAGTGCTACAGTGAGCATAGATATGCTGATATCTCTGAGAGCCTAATTTCAGTTCTTTTGGATAAATACTCAGAGAAGTGAGATTGCTGGCTCATGTTAATTCTAAGTTTGATTTTTTTGAATTTCAGTAACTTTAAAAAGAAGACTTTTAGTATTTTGAAAAATATAATGTAGAATTATCTTTTAAAATGCGTTTGAATCTAATGTGTTGATGCACATTTATAATCTCATCAACTCTGGAAACTGAGGCAGAAGGATCCCAAGTTCAAGGCCAACCTCTATACTATTTTCCATAGTGAAACTATTTTTGGGTAACTACTAACAGTATAAAAGCATTTCAGTTTTTCTCTGTCATCACCAACACTTGTTGTCTTTAATTTTTTTGATAATAGCCATCGTGACAGGTGTGAGGTAATATCTCGTTTTGGTTTTGAATTACATTTCGCTGATGAGTAGTAACTTTGAGTATCCTTTCAAGTATGTTGGTCAGATTTGTATGTGTTTGGAGAAATGTTTATTCAAGTTCTTTAGCCATTTAAAAATCAAGTTATTCGGGCTGGGGTTGTAGCTCAGTGGTGGAGTACTTTAGCAGATGTGGGGTACTGGGTTTGATCCTCAGCACCATATAAAAAATAAGCAAAATAAAGGTATTGTGTCTATCTATAACTAAAAAATATTTTTTAAAAATCAAATAAGTAGTTATTTTCTTTTTGAGTTTTAGGATTTCCTTATTTATTTAGGAAATTAACTCCTTAATCAAAATACATTGTATGGGTTGTTTTTATACCACTGAGCTACACCTCAGCCCTGTTTTTTGTTTGTCTGTTTGGTACTGGAGACTTTGGTACCCAGGAGTGCCTACCCACTGAGTCACATCCCCAGCCCTTTTTAATTTTTCATTATGAGAGAAGTCTTCTATGTCACTTAGGGCCTTGCTAAGTTGCTGAGTCTGGCTTTGAACTTGTGATCCTCCTGCCTCAGGTTCCCAGTAGCTGGGATTATAGACTTGTGCTACTGTGCCCAGCAAGCAAGCATGCATCTATATCTATCTATCTATCTATCTATCTATCTATCTATCTATCTATCTATCTATCTATCTATCTATCTATCTATCTGCCTATGCTACTCGTCCAGCATCTATTTCTCTATCTATCCATCCATCCTTCCATCCATCCAGGGAAAAGAACACACAAATGTATTACATGCCTAGGGCATGGGGATATTGGACTTCAACATGGTAGAACAGACCTATGATGACTATAGGAGAGAAAATGCTCTTTAGTGTAAATGACCTAGCTGTTCTTAGACATCATCTATCTTCCTGCTCATTTAAGGTTGGAGTTGTTATCTTTTTTTTTTTTTTAATTGTTGGTAGTTCAAAACTTTACACAGTTCTTAATATATCATATTTCACAGTTTGATTCAAGTGGGTTATGAACTCCCATTTTTACCCCGTATACAGATTGCTGTATCACATCAGTTACACTTCCATTGATTTACATATTGTGGAGTTGTTATCTTTGCATTGATAGAATGTTCCTCATATTTATGTATTTATGTATTTATTTATTTATTTATTAGTTGTAGTTGAACTCAATACCTTTATTTATTTATTTTTATGTGGTGCTGAGAATCGAACCCAGGACCTTGCATGTGCTAGGCAAGCGCTCTACAGCTGAGCCACAACCCCAGCCCCTGTTCCTCATTTTTATAATGGCTTTTTATTTAACTCTGTGAAATGTATGAAAGATGAATCACCAAAATGTAAACTCAAGCTAATTATGGGAAAGGAATACAAGATAAAATCTGAGATCTGAGGTGGGTTGAAGTGACATTTCTTTGCTCAGCTCTTAAGTACTCTCTTAAGGGAATAGTGGGTGTTGTAGATAGATAGTGGAGGTACTTCTATGTCAGCCATTCCAAGTACCAGTCTTGAGCGTGCTGTGAGATTTCAGGTAATTCTCTTAGTTATACAAAAAGAAGTATAAAAGGATGTAGATTAAATGGTTGTCATAAGGTTAGCAGTAATGCATGTATAGCACATTGTAGGCACTTGCTTAATGATTCTCATTGTTTTTAACCTTGGTATAATTAAGATGATGAATATTGGTCATATGATATCTTTTCTTCCCTGCACCTGTCATTGCTTTGTTCTGATCATATCAGACTCTGCAGTTAGGTTTTAGTTTGTGCTTTTTCATAATAACAGCTTCATAGGGACAGCCTGCATTTTACTTGAATTTTAGTTGAGTTTGAAGATGGTGTGACACTTATCTGATTTGTCTAAACCAAAGACCCATTATTGGTGCTTGGGTAACTACCATTTTTAGCACCTCAGTGATGATGCAATAACTAGAAAGCAACATCCGAAGTAGAGTTGGGACTTTGGCCTTTGTTGTTACTAGATCAGGTTCAGTATCTACAGTATTAGAATGGTGGTTGTTTCATCCATGTATAGAAATGTATCCTTCCTCTGGGCATGGTGGTACAAGCCTGTAATTTCAGCCCTTGGGAGGCTGAGGCAAGGTCCAGGTCAGCCTGGAAAAATTAGCAAGACCCTTTCTCAGAATTTAAAAACATTTGGGACATAACTCAGTGGTTAAGCACCCTTGGGTCAGTCCTCGGTACTGGGGTAAAAAAGGTGTCATTTCAAAAGCCATTTATAATGTAATACTGTGTTCATCTGCAGGGAAGGAGTCCTGGGGAAACCGAACTTGAGTGTGTTGACAATAGGCTGTTTTGTGAAGCTGGTTGTGTTAAACAAATAACAAAGACTGATGGAATGAATAAATTACTGATTTCCACATGATATCTAATTTTAGTTCCTAGGCTTCCCTGTGATCTTGGAAATGAGAATTAAAAAAAAGATCTTGCCTATGTTCAGGATTTTTAGTGTCTCAGGTGTTAATGTGTCCTAGATACTTAAATAGTGAAGTTGGATGACTAGACTTTGTCCTTCAAAGTCTGACACTAGGATTAATGTATATATTTTTTTAGAAGTAAAGTAAGAACATTTTGCTAACATAGTCTTAAGAATCAGCTCTTCAGTTTTCAATTGATGTCTTGTGTATTTTGATGATTAGGGTATAGTTCTTCATTAATAAATTATGTTCATCAGTGAATAGTATAAATATTTTTTGAAAACAAGGGTTGTTTATATAAACAACAACTGTTTGAAGCTTCAGTGAAAACATAATTGTATTGCTGTTTCTCTTGCCCTGAATGTCTCATGAAGCTGTGTGATAGAATGCTCAAGCTGCAGCACTGTCTTTTGGTGATTGCTATCACTGTTGGAAAATCTTGATTTGGTTGTCAACAGAATTGGCCCTCTGTCATAGAAAACAAGTACTCTGGAACCAAGAATCTGTTTTCCTTTTTTTTTTTTGAGTGTATGGTGCTGTGGTTTGAACCCAGGGCCTCATACATACTGGCTCTGTCACAGAGTTACACCCTAGGCCTTTCCAAAATTTTATTTTGAGATAGGGTTTTACTAAGTTGCCAAGGCTGACTTGAAACTTGGTGATCATCCTGCCTTGGCCTCCCCAGTATGTTTTTAAGAATTTGACTACTTTAGACTCCTCATATAAATGGGATCATTAAGTATTTGTGACTGACTTATTTCAGAGTAATGTCCTCAATGTTCATCCACGTTATAGCATATGATAGGATTTTCTTTTTAAAGACTGAATAGTATTCCATTGTATGTGTATACATTTTCTTTTTCTTTTAGCTGTACTATGGATTGAACTAAGGAATGCTTCAACCTCTGAGAAACACGCCTAGTCCCTGCCCCCAAACCTGCCTTTTTAAATTGACCTAGGGTCTCACTAAGTTGCCAAGATTGACCTCAAAATTGTAATTCTCCTACCTCAGCCTCTTTAGTCCCTGGGATTACAGGTTTGTGCTATAGTGCCTAGCTGTATATACAATTTTTAAATTTTCTGATGGACATTTAGATTGCTTTCACCTCTTGGCAATTTTTTGCAATGAACTTAGGTATGTAATGTATCTTATATAAATGTATCTTAGAGATCCTTAAGGGGGGAGGTGATGACCAGCATCTCATTGGGGGGTTCTTCTTGCCCAGGAGAATGTAAGCCACCCTAAAATTTAGAGTCTCAAATAATTAGTGAATAACAAAACGCAAATATTCAGAAGCATATTTACAAACGTGGAACACCTGATAGATCTAGTCCGTATAAGCTCTGGAACTAGACAGAAAAGATGGCTCCGATGGTTTATTTAAGGGGGTACAACAAAGTCAGGGATAAGGTTTCAGGGTGGAGTCTTGCTTCCTGATGTCTTGTAGTCAGCAGGTTGATTGACATCTTGGCAAGTCACACCCATCCCAGCTGCTATGTGGACCACTGCAGAGCGGGATAGAAATTCACACTGTCCCTGGTCAATTGACCATAAATTATATTCACTGGTCATTCCCAGACACCAAATGTTTCTATCCACTAGGCTTCCATGTGTGGTGACCCACATGCAACCCATGGGTGGCTTGTGACAGATCTTATTTTCAATTCTTTTTTTCCTTCATTTTAAAAACTTGAAGTTGTATATATTTAAGGACATATATTTATTGGTGTGTGTGAATGTATGTGTGTGTTCTTTTTTGTGGTAATGAGGATTTTTATTTTGAGTTAGGGTCATAGTATGTGGTCTTTTGTGACTTTTTCTTGACTTTTAAACATATCTAAGTCTTTCATTAAAAAAATTAATAAAGCCTCTCCATTAATCTACTACTATTACTCCATCTTTCTTCTTTCCTATACAATCCAACTTCTTAAAAGAATTATATGTATGCCGGGTGTGGTGGCACTTACTTGTTGTTTTAGTCAGCTTTTTTGCTGCTGTAGCTAAAGGATCTGACCAGAAAACAACTATAGAGTGGGGAAAAGTGTATTTGAGGGCTCACAATTTCAGAGGTCTTAGTCCATAGAGGGCTGGCTCCATTTCTCAGGGCCTGAGATGAGGTTGAACATCATGGTGGGAGAAAGTGGTGGAGGGAAGCAGCTCATACCATGGTGATGAAGAAGCAGAGAGAGGGCGGGGGCTGGAACTCAGTGGCAGCATGCTTGCCTAGTATATTAGAGGCACTGGGTTTGATTTTCATCACCGTATATAAAAATAAAGGTCCATTGACAAAAAGAAAAAAAAAAAAGAGGGGGAGGAGGAGGAGGAGGAACTATTAAAAAAAGTAGGGCTGAGGTTGTAGCTCAGTGGCACTGGGTTCAATCCTCAGCACCACATAAAATAAACAAATAAAATAAAGGTATTCATATTCTCTCCATCTATAACTACAAAAAAAATAAAAAAGAAGAAGAAGAGGAGGAGGAAGAGAAGGAGAAGGAGAAGAAGGAGAGAATCCATTGGCCAGATAAAAATATACCCAAAGCCATGCCCCAATTCCTGCCTCCTCCAGCTATACCTTACCACTTAGTTACCACTTAATCCCGATCAAGATTAAATCACTGATTGGGTTAAGACTCTTAAAATCCAGTCATTTCTCCTTTGAACCGTCTTGCATTGTCTCACACTTGAGCTTTTGGGGGACACCTCACATCCAAACCATAACACTTGTAATCTCAGAGACTGGGGAGGCTGATGGAAGAGGATCATGAGGTCAAGCCAACTGCAGCAATTTAGTGAAACCCTATCAAAATAAAAAGGACTGGGGATGACTTCATGGTTAAATGCCCCTGGGTTCAATCCCTGATACTGCATCCCCTCCCCTCAAAAAGGGAATTATTTGTTTTTATTGTCTCTTTCCCCATCATAATCTTTTAATCTATAGCTTATTCTGGGTGGTTTCTTCTTTCTCTCTCTTTTCTCCTTTTTTTTTTTTTATACTAGGAGTGTGATTTTTTTTTTTTAGTTGTAGTTGGACACAGTGCCTTTATTTATTTATCTGTTTTTGTAGTTGTAGATGGACATCATGCCTTTATTTATTTTTATTATTTATTTATTTGTGGTGGGGATTGAACCCAGGGCCTTGTGCATGCAAAGCAAGCACTTTACCAACTGAGCTATATCCCCAGCCCCTTTATTTATTTTTAATAGTAGTTTTTTCCTCCTTCTCCCCCTCCTCCTCCTCCTCCTCCTCCTCCTCTTCTTCTTCTTCCTTCTTCCTTCTTCTTCTTTCTTTTCTCTTCCTCCTCCCTCCTTCCTCCTTCTCCTCCTCCCTCCTTCTTCCTCCTCCTCCTCCTCCCTTCTCCTCCTCCTCCTCCTCCTACTTCTTCTTTCTTCTTCTTTCTTTCTTTCTTCTTTCTTCTTCTTCTGTTGTCAATGGACCTTTATTTTGTATGTGGTGCTGAGAATTGAACTCTGCCTCACACATGCTAGGCAAGCACCGTACCATTGAACCCACAACTCCAGCCCCTCAGTTGACTTTTGAGCAACAGGTTATGCTGCTTCTACTGTCCTCTTTCATGGACACCCTCCTCTTTGTCTTCTCTGATACCATATTGTTCTTGCTTTCCTTGTTATCACTGTGGCCTCCTTTGGTCTCCTTGTGGAGCTTTCTCTACAATGACTGTACGTATAGCTGCTAAAGCATTCCTCAAGGCTTTCTTTAAATTTTTGTTTCCCCCCACTTGGTACTGGGGATTGAATCCAGGGGCACTCTCACTTTTATAAAGGTTCTGGATTGGGGGATAAAATTGTAATGTTCGTTCTAATTATAAGGTACTAGGAATTTGGCCTCTATCTTCCTCTCCAGCATCATCTTGAACTGTGTGCACTTGCTTTGCCCACTGCATTTTAGACATAGAATGTTATGTTCCCTTGCCCCATTTTCTTTCCTGTGTTAATTTTTTTTCTACTCTCAGCTATCTATCTCTGCAGGGAAACCTTGCCTGACCTTCTTAAGACAGATTAATTCATTAACTGGGTCTCATAGCACCTTCTACCTATTTTTTACAGTATTTATCACAGAATTTTACATGTGTATTGGATTCAAAGCTGTCCTTTACCAGACTGTGCTTGCTTATTGCAACTGATAAAAATGTTTGTTGAATGAAGAATGGAATGCATGCCAGCTATCATAACTTCTTAAAAATTCTAACCTACTCTATGTAACTCAGGTATATGAAGTAGCAATAAAAAGAGGGAAGCATTTTTATACTTCACCTTTAAAAGTATGGAGTAAGCTGGGAATATAGCTCAGTGGTAAAGTGCCTGCCTATCATGTGCAAGGCCCTGGGTTCAATCCCTAGTACTTAAATAAAAGAATGAAAATTAAGAAGTCAGCCAAGCTTGGTGGTGCATGCCCGTAATCCCAGGAATTTGGGAGGCTGGAAGCTGGAGGTTGAGGCAGGAAGATCACAAGTTCAAGGTCAGTGTAGGCAACTTAATAAGTTTCTCAGTAACTTAGCAAGACCCTGTCTCAAAATTAAAAATAAAAAGTATTGGGGATGTCACATAGTAGTAAGGTGCCCCTGGGCTCAATCCCCAATACTAAGAAACAAAACCTACAGAGTAACCAAATATACCCACTTTCTTTACATTTCTACTGTTTACAATAGAGGGTCCAACCAGTCAGCTTGTGAGTTGTACAAAATTTAGTTATTATTTACTGACCATATAGATTTTAAGAATAGAAGGAATTTTGTATGAAAATAAAGATTGCTGGTTTTGTTTAAATGTAATAGAGATCTGGCAAACTGGGCTGGCAAACCCACTTGATGTGGATGTGGCTATATTCTTTGAAATGGTCATTTGTGTCATCTGGCATAGTACTGCAAAAAGCATAGTCATTGAGCTGGCCGTGAAAGTCAGGCATGATGGCACGTGCCTGTAATCCTTCCTGCTATAGAGGCTGAGGCAGGAGGTTTGCTGAAACCCTGCCTCAAAGTGAAATGTAGAAATAGCTGGGGATACGTATGTAAATCAGTGTAGAGTACCCCTGGGTACAATCATGAGTACTGCCCCCCCCCCAAAAAAAATAAATTGACTGCTTATGCCAGGCAGGCACTCTACCGCTGATGTTGGGGATTGAGCCCAGAGGCATTTTACCATGGAACTACATCCCTAGACCTTTTTATTTTTCATTTTCAGATAGGGTGTCGCTGAGCTGTTGGGGCTGGCCTGGAACTTGCAATTCTCCTGCCTCAGTCTTCCAGGTTGCTGAGATTACAGGTGTGCACTACTGCCCCTGGTTTTTTCATTTTAAGACTGTCCTGCTTGGGCTGGAGATGTGGCTGAAGCGGTAGCACGCTTGCCTGACATGCGTGCGGCCCGGGTTCGATCCTCAGCACCACATACAAATTAAGATGTTATGTCTGCCAAAAACAAAACAAACAAACAAAATATTAAAAAATTTTCTCTCTCTCTCGAAAAAAAAAAGACTGTCCTGCTAAGTTGCCTAGTCTGTCCTTGAACCTGTGATCTTCCTGTCTTAGTCTCCAGAATACCTGGAAGTACAGGCATGTGTCATCCTGCCTTTCTTTGCATTTTAAAGTATGATTTTCAAAGAATACTACTGTCAAACGATGTTAATGATAATAGCAAAATATAACTAGCATTTGTAATATAGTTACTATGTACCAGGCATTATGTAAAGTACTTTTCACTGATAATACACAGCAGCACTGTAGTACAGGTACTTCTACCCTCATTTTACAGTTGAGGAAACAGTCTCATGGAGGTAGTAAATAACTTGTCCAAAGTCACATAGCTAAGTAAGGGGGCAGGGAGGAATGAGAATAGAGGCATAAAATCTCTGTGCTTGATGTGCATTGTTTTTGGTGGAAAATTATACTGCATTTCATATGCTGTGAGTCTGTTAAACACCCATGTATGTATGCCACTGTGCTGGAAGCTGTAGACACCTATTTGTGTGTGTTTTTTATGAAATTTAGATGGGTGTTTGGTAATGCCTGGTGGCCATAGAGCTTATACATTATAGTGAATCTTAGTAATCAGTTTCTTTTTCTTCATCCCACAGTGTTAATTTTAAAGACCCTGAAGCAGTCAGAGCTCTGACTTGTACTCTCCTAAAGGAAGATTTTGGACTTTCTATTGATATTCCACTGGAAAGACTAATTCCCACAGTTCCGTTGAGACTCAACTATATTCATTGGGTGGAAGATCTGATTGGTCATCAGGACTCTGATAAAAGTACTCTCCGAAGAGGAATCGACATAGGTATATAGTTTTAAATTCTTTTGTGGCTAAACATAAGTTTCAAAAGTTCTGCAAGGCCAAATTCTTAATAAACTACTGAGTATTTGTTGTGTGAAAGAAGCTAGCCTAATTTAACTACTGTTCTTATCCACTATACTTGGGCTTTTCTGCCGTAGATTTCTCCTGAGAAATTTGGCTCTAAACAGGGAGCAAGGTGGTAAAAGAGGTACAGGATGAAAGTGAGGCTCTTGTCAGCTTTGCAAATTTCCACATTGATTTCCATGACTGTTGGGCCTTATCTTTACTCTGAATCAATTGATGTTAGTATAGACATCATCATACTGAGGTTTTATGGCAATGGCCAGTTAATAAAAGATCATGTGGGCCTGAATACTTTTGGGAATCTTTTGGGTGATTATTTGTAGAGAGGGTATTTAATCCAAGATTAAAGTCAGGAAAAAGTTGAGTTCATGTAAGATGTACTTTTTCTTTGTAAGATGTCTTTTTCTCTTTCTTTCTTTTGAAATATTTTATTTATTTATTTTTATGTGGTTCTGAGACTCGAACCCAGGCCCTTGCATATGCTATGCCAGCGCTCTACCATTGAGCCACAACCCCAGCCCCTGAATTTCTTCTTCTTTTTTTTTTTTAAATTTTTTGTAGTTGGACACAATACCTTTATTTTACTTATTTATTTTTATGTGGTCTAAAGATCAAACTCAGGGCCTCATGCGTGCTAGGCAAGTGCTCTATTGCTGAGCCACAAACCCAGGGTATCTTTATTTCTTAATGGTTTGTTTTACTCACTGTTTTTATTTGGTAGGGTTTTAATTTTTTTTCTTTTAATCCTTTGTCCTTAACTGATTCTTTATAGGAAAGATTGAATTAACAACTCTGTGTCTGTTTCTAGATATAGTATAGTTAATGGTCACAATGTGTCGATGGTAGTAAATGTGTAACTTTGACATTTGCTTGCATTTTCAGTGAACTCTTTGAGTCTTCATCTTACATGACCTTTTCAACAGCATTTTTTTTTTTTTGACTTCTCCTTTCTTTCACACACTGTTCTCCATTTACTTCCATGGCAACAGTCTCCTCTGGTTTTCCTTATTCATTTCTACTCGCTCTTCTTTCACTTTTCAGGCTTACTTTCCTATTCTGACTGTTTGATACTGATAATCCTTATTTAAGGCCCAGTCTTTAGCCTTTTCTCATTCAGCACCCTACCCTAGCAATTTCACTCATGTCTGTGACTTCATTACCTCCATGCAAATAAGTCCCATATTTATATATTCTTTCAACTTGGATTGTTTTTTCTTTTCCTTTTCCCCACAACACCTTTATTCTATTTACTAAATGTAGTGCTAAGGATTAAACCCAGGGCCTCAAACTTGCTAGGCAAGCACTCTACCACTAGCTATAGCCCCAGCCCCATGGATTGCTTTTCCTTGACCTCTGATCTCATACACCTAAGAAACTTGGATATCTGAAAAATGTGCCAGACTTGCTATGTCCAAGACCAAAACATAGTGTTTCTTACTAGTTCCAGTATTTCAGTGAGTCTACCGCAATCCACTCTGTCATCCTTGATATTTCTCATTCTCACTGAGAATATTCTTCACTATTTCCTGTTGATTCCTTTGTTTGTTGGGGGACTGGGTCTTACTGTGTTGCCCAGGCTTATTTCAAATTCCTGGACTTAAGTGTTCCTCCTGCCTCAGTTTTTTTGGTGCTAGAGCCTGAACCCAGGGCCTTGTTCATGCAAGGCAAGTACTCTACCAACTGAGCTTATATCCCCAGCCCTCTGGCTTTCTTAAGTCAATCTTTCTCCCTTCCTTCCTTCATTCCTTCCTCCCTCCTAGCCTCACACATATTAGGCAAGTACTGTACTACTGAACCACATCCCCAGCTCCCTTAATATTTCTTAAATCATCTACTTCTATCTCCACTGCCATCATCCCCAATCCAAGTTATCATCATCTTTTACCTTATCTACAGGATAACTTCTCAGCTGGTATGCTGTCATCCACTCAATCGTCCCTCCATTCTGTTCTCTGCCCTGCATTCATAAAATATCTATAACTCCACATCTGATTGCATTTTCACCACTTTAATGGGTTCTTAATGCTTTTGTGGTAAACACCCAAAACTTTGAATTGGCCTTTTAGATTTACCTTTGTATGATCCTTGCCTTCTTCTGAAGGCCTCTCTAAGCCCATCTTATATGGTTCTTTCCCTGTCCTACCCCTCCCTTTATGTACTAAGGTTGAACCCAGGGGTGCTCTACTACTGAGCTATATCCCTAGCCCTTTTTATTTTTTATTTTGAGACAGGGTCTTATTAAGTGGCTGAGGTTGGCCTTGAACTTGTGATCCTCCTG
Organism: Ictidomys tridecemlineatus; assembly: GCF_052094955.1. NCBI lineage: Eukaryota > Metazoa > Chordata > Mammalia > Rodentia > Sciuridae > Ictidomys > Ictidomys tridecemlineatus. The sequence continues at coordinate 45,807,548 of NC_135479.1, read as the reverse complement.
TCTCAGCCTCCTGAGTAGCTGGAATTACAGGTGTATACTATTCTCTCCAGACATTTCTTTGTTTTCTATCCTTTTTTTAGATTCTTCTAATAAGGCACCATAGCCCCAGAACTTTGTATGTTATTTCCTGTGCCTGGAACTTCCCTCATCATCACCTTGTTTATTCTTATTTATATAATACTGTACATGACAACTCAAGAAAAGCTTTCTCTGACCTTCCAGGCTAACACAAGTTCCTTGATTATAATCAGTGTTTCAGAAAGCCTTGTTTCTTTCTTCATGGCATTTATTTCAGTTTAAAACTGTACTGTTTTTAATTTTTTGACTAATGTTATTCTCTGCTGCTAGATTGCAAAGTATAGTTAATTTTTGGTTATTATAATATTCCAAAGCTAGCAAAGTTTCTGGCATATAATATTTATCCAATAAATGATTTATTGAATGTTGCTGGATAAATACATCATTCTTTTCACATTCAAAATTTGAGCACTCCATATGAGCTTAAGCACTGTAAAAACATTGGGATTTTTTCTTAAAGTTCTTACCCTTTTATATTCATGGCAGAGAACTGGTGGAAGGTTCTAGAAAGCTTTGATAGCTTAACAGCCTATTTGGTGCAAACTTGATTTTAATTATGCCCCAAACTCTCTAAAATAGCACTTGGGGATATAGGAGGTTAATGGATTTTAGCTCTTCACAAGGGGCAATGCTTGCTGGAATCATATTCAATCTAATTAGGGTTTTATATAAATTCTTCCCCCAGACTCCATCAGTTTGCTCTAATTCTATGATTATTACTTTCCATTTATATTTATCATTATAAAGATTATTACCCACTTAAAAGATGTCATTTGTCTTTCTGAGGGCATTAGAATGTCAGAATGCAAGTTTTTTGGTCTTGAGAATTGAGACAAAACTTTTTTGGGGGTGGGCAGAGAGTAGATCTTTTACCTACGTTTATTACCCTGGAGGTAAGCACACTTTTATTTGAAATGAAATTGTAGTATGAAGAGAGAGGCAATTGTATGAGAGTCAAGGGCCTGGAACCTGATCTGGATTTTTTTATTACAGAGCCAAAAGGGCTACTGACATTTTCTTATTCCAGATGACTCTGGTTCACTAGAATTGCCAGCAGAGCTAAATAATTGTGGGTTCTGAGAGGACCCTCCTTCCCTCCTCCAACTCTAACAAATCCCTGAGGAGTAGTTTGCCCAGACTGCTTAGGACCAGGAGACTTGGACAGTAGTCATTATGACCATCAAAGAGCTAAAATGTTGTAGCCATGAATCATCCTGTCTTTTACTAACATGTTCAGAATATCTCCCTTGGGTTTCCTCTGGGTTAGGAGCACCTCCAGCCTCTAATGCTTCCTGCCAGATCACTAGGAACTAGACTGGAACCAGGATGTGGTCAGGGGAAAATAGATCTGAAGTGGCTGGTTTAGGCTGATTGCTGGTTTAGCCCTTCAGGAGAAACACTGACCTTCCTTCTCTCAAATATACTCTCTAGGATCTAATTGGCTAAGATTAGACAGTGGTTTAAGGCAATATTTGTGGTTAGTATATAGACCAGTCCAGGACTAGTGATTCTTCATGTCAGTTTAGGACCGAACCCTAGTTGGTTAAAGAATAATTTTTGCCTGTAGCATTTATCTGTGAATATCTCCTTTGAATTTGTGGTGGGGCTAGCCCAAGACTGATGTTTTTGGATCCAAATGAAATATTTTTCCATGTTTCTGCATCTAAAAAAATGGTTGTCTTTAGTTTTGTTTGTTTAATTTTTTTCTTTAAACTTTTGATTTCATTCAGGTGACAATTTATGGAAATGTGGGGAATTGGACCGTCTGATGTTGTGAAAAATTTGCACCCTATATATTTTGTTCTGCTTTTTGGAGAATGGGATGTGTACATTGATCTGTTTTAAGATGTTGCTATGATATTTTAACAGATAAGATTAAAAAAAAAGAAAATTGAGTTTGTATGAGATTTAAAATGACAACTTTTTTTTTTTTTTGGTCATACCCAGGTTTACTACCCACTGAGCCACATCTCCAACTCTTTTTTATATTTTATTTAGACACAGGGTCTTGCTGAGTTGCGCAGAGCCTTGCTAAGTTGCTGAAGCTGGCCTTGAACCTATGTTCCTCCTGCCTCAGCTCCTAAACTGCTGGGATTTTAGGTGTGTGCCACCTCACATGGCCAAAATGATGTCTTTTTTTAAAGCATTAAATTAAATTGAATTTGGACCATTTTTGCTTAGTCAATTTTATATTTCTTGACCTTCATTGATGTAAACTTCATTTTACATACAACACACGAATGAGGAGGACAACAAGGGTTCTGTCTTCTATGGAGCCTAACTCTACTTACAAGTAGAGTTAACATATATGAAATAGAGAACCCAGGAGCCATAGTATGAACCAGTTTTTTATTTATGTGTGTGTATATATTATGTGTGTGTATGCTCTGCCACTGAGTCACAACCCTGGTCCCCCAGCTTGTGATTTAAACTGTTAAAGCTATGAGAAATCTGAGAAGAGAAGAATGATGTTCTCATTGTTATTTTCACGTTCCTTTCATGTGTAGAATGTGTTCTAAATTTTTATTTTACTAGGTACTGGGGCATCCTGCATCTATCCCTTACTTGGAGCAACCTTAAATGGCTGGTATTTCCTTGCTACAGAAGTGGATGATATGTGTTTCAACTACGCAAAGAAAAATGTGGAACAGAATAACTTATCTGATCTCATAAAAGGTTAGCTCAACAGAATAAATTCCCCTTCAGGCTTTGTTTATTAATCTAAGTTAACATGTCTTGTTATCTTTGGCTTTAATATACAGACTTTGATAATTAAAAAAAAATGACACATTGTAATTGGGTTTGCTGTTTTAATACCAGAATTAAAAAAAAAAAAAGTAAGTACAGTTGATCCACATTGTTTCTGGGTTCTCTATGTATTTTCCTACTTGCTGAAATCAGTTTATTTAAGTAGATTTTCTTGAATCTTTTTAATTTGCCAATGTCCATAAGTGGTTTTGGTTTCTATTTTAACATACTTTATTTTATAGAGAAATTCATAGCAAAATTGAGTGAAAGGAACCCTTGAGGTGCTAGTGACTGAAATTGCTGAGCCTGGCCTCAAACTTGTAATTCTTCTGTCTCTGCCTCTCAAGTAGCTGGGATTACAGGTGCACTACTGCACCTGGCAGAGTACTTCATGTATTTGGATGGTAGTTTTTTATTACATATTTTTTGCAAATATTTTCTTGTAGCCTGGTACTTCTCTTTTTATTCTCTTGAATAAAAGCAAAAATTTTCATAGAGCAAAAATTTTAATTTTAATGAGGTCTAGCTTATTGATTCTTTCCTTTGTGAATCATGCCTTTGGTGTTTTATCTAAAACATCATCTCCATATCCAGGATGATCTAGATATTCTCCTATGTTATCTTCTAGGAGTTTTATTACTTTGCTTTTTGTATTTAGTTCTGTGATCTGTTTTGAACTAATTTTTGTCAAAGGTCTATTTCTAGATTTTTTTTTTTAACTTTCTTTTTTCACACATTTTTAACCCCCTTGGGTTTTTTTTTTTTTTTTTTGTGTGTGTGTGTGTGAGTGTGTGTGGAAGGGCTGGGGATTAAACTTGGGGCACTCAACCACTGAGCCACGTCCCAGCCCTATTTTGTATTTTATTTAGAGACAGGGTCTCACTTAGTTGCTTAGTGCCTCAATTTTGCTGAGGCTGGCTTTTTTTTTTTTTTATATTTATTTTTTAGTTTTCGGTGGACACAACATCTTTGTATGTGGTGCTGAGGATCGAACCCGGGCCGCACGCATGCCAGGCAAGCGCGCTACCGCTTGAGCCACATCCCCAGCCCCTGAGGCTGGCTTTGAACTTACTATCCTCCTGCCTCAACCTCCTGAGCTGCTGGGATTACAAGTGTGCGCCACCATGCCCAACTCGCCCATGTTTTTTTATTGGTGCATCATAGTTGCACATAATGGTGGGATTTATTATTACATATTTGCATATGCACACAATATAACAATATAATTTGGTCAATATTATTTTCCCTTCATTCCCTTCCTCCCTTGCCCTGGTCCCTTTCCTCTTCTCTGCTGACTTCCCTTTGATTTTCTTTTCCTTTTCCTCTCTAGCTTCCACATATGAGAGAAAACATGCCACCCCTGACTTTCTGAGTTTGGTTTATTTTGCCTAACATAATTGCATAGTGTTTTTAATTTTTTCTTTTTAAAGAATTCAACCTTAATTTTATTATTTATTTATTTTTTATGTGATGCTGAGGAATAAACCCAGGGACTCACCTGTGCCATGCAAGGGCTTTAAACTGAGCCACAACCCAGCCCCATAACTTTTTTTTTTTTTTTTTTTTTTTAACTCAGGGGTGGTTCTTTTTACCACTGAGCTAGGTCCTCAGGTCACCCTCCCACTTTTTTTTTTTTAAATGCTTGTTGATGGACCTTTATTTTTTTTAACATGTTGTGCTGAGAATTGAACTCACTGCCTCACAACATGCTAGGCAAGCACTTTACCACTGAGCTATAGCTACCTAGCCCTGTCCCCAGCCCTTTTTGAGGCAGAGTATCACTAAGTTGCTTAGGCCTTGCTGTGTTGCTGAAGCTGGCCTTGACTTGTGATCCACCTGCCTCAGCCTCTCAAGTAGCTGGGATTACAGGCATGTGCCACTGTGCTGGACAACATAATATTCTCAAGTTCCACCCATTTTCCTGCAAATGACATAATTTCAGTCTTTGTGGCTGAACAAAATTCCATTGTGTATATATACTATATTTTAAAAATCTATTTTTCCATGCATAGATCCCTAGACTCGTTCTGTAGTTTGGCTATTGTGGATTGTGCTGCTATTAACATGGGTAATCAGCCGGGCATGGTGACATATGCCTGTAATCCCAGCAGCTCAGGAGGCTGAGGCAGGAGGATTGTGAGTTCAAATCCAGTCTCATCCAATGTGAGGCGCTAAGCAACCCAGTGAGACCCTGTCTCTAAATAAAATACAAAATAGGGCTGGGGATGTGGCTCAGTGGTGAGTGCCCCTGAGTTCAATCCTCAAGGATATTCCTATATTGCTATAGTATGCTGACTTTAATTCTTTAGGCTAAGTACTGAGAAGTGGTATAGCTGGGTAATATGGTGGTGCCATTCCTAATCTTTTGAGGAAACTTGATATCAATTTTCATGGTTGTTGTACTAATTTATAGTTCTGCCCAAAGTGTTCCTTTTTCTCCATATCCTTTCCAGCATTTATTATTGTTTGTGTTCTTGATGACTGCCATTCTAACTGAAGTGAGATGAAATCTCGGTGTAGTTTTGATTCACATTTCCCTAATTGTTAACGATGTTGAAATTTTTCATGTTTGTTGGCTATTTGTATTTCTTTTGAGGAGTGTCTATTCAGTTCATTTATTAATCAGGTTGTTTTTGTGATGTTAAGTTTTTTGAGTTCCTTACATATTCTGAACATTAATCCTCTGTCAGAAGAGTAGTTAGCAAAGATTGTTTTCCCATTCTGTAGGTTCTTTTTTCACATTCCTACTTGCTTTCTTTGCTGTGCAGGAGTTTTTTAATTTGATGCCATCCTATTTATTAGTTCTTTAGATTATTTCCTGAGTCTTAGGGATCTTATTAAGATTTTCATTTCCATGGGGCTGGGGTTGTGGCTCAGTGGCAGAGTGCTTGCCTCACACACGTGAGGCACTGGGTTTGATCCTCAGCACCACATAAAAATAAGTAAATATAATAAAGATATTTTTAAAAAAAGATTATCGTTTCCTGCTCCTATTTGTTGGAATATTTTTTTTCTTTGTTTGTTTTTTCTTTTTCTAGCACCAGGGATTGAATCCAGGTGTGCTTAATTACTGAGCCACATCCCCAGTCCTTTTTAATATTTTATTTAGAGACAGGGTCTCACTGAGTTGTTTGGTTCCTTTCTGTGCTGAGACTGGCTTTGAACTTGAAAGCTTCCTATCTCAGCCTCCCGGACTGCTGGGATTATAGGTGTGCACCACTGAGCCTGGCTACAATGTCTGTTTTTATGCCAGTACCGTGCAGTTTTTTTTTTTTTTTACTATAACTCTGTAGTGTAATTTGAAATTGGGTGTTGTGATTCCTCTTGCATCGCTGTTCTTGCTCAGGATTGCTTTGGCTGTTCAGGGGCTTTTATTCTTCTATATGAATTTTAGAACTGTTTTGTATAATTCTGTAAAGAATTGGTCTTTTGATGGGGATTGTGTTGAATCTGTATCTCATTTTTGGTAGTATGGCCATTTTAACAATAATAATTCTGCCTATCCCTGAACATGGGAGGTCTTTCCATCTTCTTATGTCTTCTTAAGTTTCTTTCTTGTGGCTCCCCCCCACCCCGCCCCAGTACCAGGGTTTGAACTCAGGAGCACTCGACCACTAAGCCACATCCCCAGCCATATTCTATATATATATTTTTTTACTTAGAGACAAGGTTTCATTGACTTACTTATTGCCTTGCTGCCATTGATGAGGCTGGCTTTGAACTTACCATCCTCTTGTCTCAGCCTCCTGAACCCCTTGAATTACAGGCATGTACCACTGCGCCTGGCAGTGTTCTCTGGTTTTCATAGTAGAATTTTTTTCACTTCCTTAGTTAGATTTATTTCATTTATTTATTTTTGAGGATTTTGTTTTTTAATTGTCAATGGACATATATTTATTCATTTGTTTATTTTTAATACTTTATTTGTTTATTCTTTTTTTAATGTGGTGCTGAGCAGCCAGGGCCTCACACGTGCTAGGCAAGTGCTCTACCACTGAGCAACAACCCCAGCCCCTATTTATTTATTTATAGTGGTGCTGAGAATTGAACCTAGTGCCTCGTACATGCTAGGCAAGGTCTCTACCACTGAGCTATGGTTCCAGACCATTTTGAGGCTATTTTTTTTTAAAAGAGAGTGGGGGGGGGGAGAGAGAGAGAGAGAGAATTTTTTAATATTTATTTTTTAGTTCTCGGCGGACACAACATCTTTGATGGTATGTGGTGCTGAGGATCGAACCCGGGCCGCACGCATGCCAGGAGAGCGTTCTACCACTTGAGCCACATCCCCAGCCCCTTGAGGCTATTTTTAATGACATTATTTTCCTGATTTCTTTCTTAGCAGATTCATTATTTGTGTATAGAAAAACTACTGATTTTTTTTTAAAGTTAGTGATACTTTTTTTTTTTTTGATGGACCTTTATTTTATTCATTTATTTATATGCGGTGCTGAGAATCGAACCCAGTGCCTCACACATGCTAGGCAAGCACTGTACCACTGAGCTACAACCCCAGCCCTAAAACTATTGATTTTTTTTTAAATATATTTTTTAGTTATAGGTGGACACAATTCCTTTAATTTTTTTTGTGGCGCTGAGGATCGAACCTAGTGCCCATGTGTGCTAGGCAAGCACTGTACCCCATCCCCCAAACTGTTGATTTTGTATGTTGATTTTATGATTTGTTACTTTGCTGAATTTTTTTTTTTTAATCACCTCTAAAAGTTTTCTGATGAAGTGTTTTTTTTTGGGTCTTCTGGATATAGGATCTTGTTATAATAAGCAAACAGATAATTTGACTTCTTTTCCTATTTGTATTCCTTTAATTTTCTTCTCTTGGCTGATTGCTCTGGCTAGAGTTTCAAGAACTAAATTGAATAAGATTGGTAAGAGTGACTATCCTTATGTTGTTTTTCCTCATTCTGTATGGCTTTGGGTTTGTTGTAGATAAGCCTTTATGATTTTGAGGTCAGTTCCTTCTATCCCTGGTTTCTTCATTGTTTTTATAATGAATGGGTGCTGAATTTTGTGGAAGACTTTCTTTGCATCTATTCAGATGCCTATATAATTTTTTCCCTTAATTCTATTTGAGGTGAATTGCATTTATTGATTTGCAAATGTTAAGCCACCTTGCAACCCTGGGATAAGACCAACTTGGTCTTGATGTACAATCTTCTTAACATGCTGTTGAATATGATTTACTAATATTTATTAAGGATTTTTTGCATCTTAAGTTCATCATCTCATGTGGAAAAAATGTACTAGTCATTCCAGTTTTATTTGTTGAAAAGAAGCTTCATTGTATTGCTTTTGTTCCTTTGTCAAAAATCAGTTGACTGCATTTTTTTTTAGTTGTAGATGGACACATTATATTTTATTTTATTTATTTTTTAATGTGGTGCTGAGGATCAAATCCAGTGCCTTATGCATGTGGGGCACGTGCTCAACCACTGAGCTAAAGCCCCAGGCCCTTGACTGCATTATTGTGGTGGGTCTATTCAGAAATAGATCCAGAATCCAGAATTCTCTGTTCTGTTCCATTGATCTATTCTTTCAATACCCAGCACCACAAAAAAAAAAAAAAAAAAAGAAGAAGAAAAAGAAAGCTACAAAACACAAGACAGCATGGCACTGATGAAAGAATGCACTCTACAAACTGAGCTATATCCCCAGCCCTGTAGCTTTCTTTTTTCTTTTGTTTCCTTAAATTTTTTCTTTTTTAATTTTTTTTAGTTGTAGGTGGACACATGACTTTATTTTTCTGTGGTGCTAAGGATCGAACCCTGTACCTTAAACGTGCCAGATGAGCGCTCTACCACTGAGCCACAGCCTCAGCCCCAATTTTTTTTTTTTTTTTAATTTTGAAACAGGATCTCATTAAGTTCCATAGGCTGACCTCTAACTTGTGATTGTCCTGCCTTAGCCTCCTGAATTGCTGTACCATTTCTGACTATCTTTTTTTACCATAGCTTTACAATAAGTCTTAAAGTCAGGTAATAACAACTTCTTGGCTTTGTTCTTTTAGTATTGTATTGGTTTGTTTGAGTGGTTTTTCTCTCCATATAAACTTTAAATTGGTTTTCTAATAGCTAAAATTTGTTTTTAAACCCAGATAAATACTCAAGGTGCTTTTGTGGTCATTCACAGCCATGTGCAGAGTAGCAAAACATTTCAGTCACCCAGTGTGTACTTTTTCATGTATAACTGAAGCAGGCAGTACTCTGCCTTCTTATCTCAGTTCTAATACTGTGAACAAGTCTTGTGTTTGTGGTCTATATAATACCAGATTTTTGTGCTTTTTTTGGTGATTTTTGCTCTTTCAAGTGGCTCTTAAATATAATGTTGAAGTGATGTCTTCTCTTTCTAAGTGCAAGAAGGCTTTGAGGTTTTTTACTGAGAAAATAAGTGCCTTAGGTAAGCTTCATTCAGACAAGGGTTACAGTGTTACTGCCATAAGTTCATTATTAATCAGTGAGCAATGTATATTAAATGAGGTGTGTTTAAACTGAAACACACATACAGCAAGGTTGCATATCTATCAGTTAATGAAAAATGTGACAAGAGACTTACAGAAACCTGATTAACCCTTTATTTCCCTTAACACTAGTGATTCAGTATACATGGCAACTTCATAGAATATAACTATTTTGAATAATGAGAATTGGCTATCTGTGAAGTAACATAGTTACCAATATTTTAAAAGGAAAGAAACTATTGTTGATTAAACTATACTGTCTTTTAAATTTTAGTACATGGAACTATGCTAGCTGTAGTCAAATTCCTTTGTGATCTGTACATTTTATTTTTGTGCCCATTGTGTAGATGAAAGTGCTGTTAATTTTTTTCACTAAAGTTGTTTTGCTATATCTCTTTAAGAAAGAAATAAAGCTTTTTTGAGTACTATTTAAAATATTGAAAATAGAAATAATAATATTGTTAATACATTTGCTTCAGTCTGTTGCTATGTAACATATTACTCCAAACAATAAACATTATCTAATTATTTCTGTTAGTTAGGAATTTGGGTGTGTCTTAGTTGGATGGTTCTGAATCACTGTCTTTAATGAGGTTACTTTCAAGTGTTGGCTATACCTGTCACTTGAAAGATTGGTGACAGAATACTTTGATAATGGTTCACTCACATGGCAATTGGAGGGAAACCTTACTTCATTGCTGCCTGGATTTCTACGTGCTTCTAGAGTGTCCTTACAGTATGCCAGGTAGGCCTCTCCTAGAGCAGAATTCAAGACCAAGAGCAAGGAGGAAGCCATGCTGCTCTATGACTTAGCTGGTCACTTCTGTCATATTCCATTTAATAAAATTGAGTCACTAAATGCAGTTACACTCAAAGGGTAATTGAATTCTACCTCTTGAAGGGAGTAGTGTCAAAGAATTTGTTCACATATCTTAAAACCACCACCACATTAATATTAGCTAACAGTTCTTATTTTTTCTCCTAGTGGTAAAAGTGCCGCAAAAGACACTCCTGATGGATGCTCTTAAAGAAAAATCTGAAATAATCTATGATTTTTGTATGTGCAACCCCCCCTTTTTTGCTAACCAATTGGAAGCCAAGGTAAAATGTCTTTTGCTTTAAAGTAGTTGAATGTTTAATTAAATTTGCCTGTTTACAGAGATGAGAGCAGTTTTTTTATTTATAAATTTTATCAATTAGGATGCTTTTGGTTTGAAATGCTTAAAAACCCAATTCATATAGACTTAACTGTAAAGAAAGTTTATTTGGCTTATATATCAGAAAAACACAACAATAGTATGGTCTTTAGGAACAGTTTGATCAAGGAATTCACAGCTGGGGATGTGGCTCAAGCGGTAGCGCGCTCGCCTGGCATGCGTATGGCCCAGGTTTGATCCTTAGCACCACATACAGGCTGAGGCTCTGTTTTTCCAGGTTTCTCTGGTCCTTGGCTGTTTTGTTCTTGGGTTGGTTTAGTCATGGTCAAGTCATATTTATGGGATTGCTGAGGGTAGAGCTTTTTTCTTTCCCTGCCATTGAACTTTTGATTTTTTTTTTCCACTTGGACCATCTTAGATCATAGTTTACTCCTGGACTAAGCTTGTTGAAGGGAGGAAATTATTATTTTTGCTACCTGTCATTTAATAGTAACTAAATGGCCTATTTTGTCTTTCTAATTTAGGTGAAAAATATATTTGCTTATAAATATTGAAAGACATGTATGCAGTAAAAAGAACTAACATTAAAAACTCAGTGTTAGGGTTGGGGATGTAGCTCATTGGTAGAACACTGGCCTAGCATGTGTAGGATCCTGGAATCAGTCCCTAGCATTGCAAAACAAAAACAAACAAAAAAATTTCCATGATATAACATATTACTGATTTAACCTGTGTGGTTTTTTGGTTTTTTTTGTACTGGGGATTGAACTCAGGGGCACTTGACCATTGAGCCTCATCCCCAGCTCTATTTTATATTTTATTTAGAGACAGGATCTTACTGAATTGCTTAGTGCTTCACTTTGCTGAGGCTGGCTTTGAACTCGAAATCCTCCTGCCTCAGCCTCCTGAGTTTCTGGGATTATAGGCGTGCGCCGCTACGCCCAGCTAACCTGAGTTTTTATTATCTAGTGAACCCTTTCTGTTAATAATGAAGAATGACTAGTATTAATCAGAGGAAATCATGGGTATGTATGCTTAAAACTTTGAGAGAATAAATTGTTTTTAGAATTACTCAGATATGGGCTGGGGATGTGGCTCAAGCGGTAGCGCGCTCGCCTGGCATGCGTATGGCCCAGGTTCGATCCTTAGCACCACGTACAAACAAAGATGTTGTGTCTGCCAAAAACTAAAAAATAAATATTAAAATAAATTCTCTCTCTCTCTCTCTCTCAAAAAAAAAAAAAAAAAAAGAATGACACAGATACCCTAAAAGTACCATATAAATGACTCTTAACAAATGTACATGGATTAAATTTTTTTTAGAGAATAGAGAAGTTGAACATAATTTTATTAGCAATACCAACATTCCAGATTAGAACATAAAGTGTTATTTAAGAAATTTAAATTTTAGCCAGGTGCAGTGGCTAAAATTAAAAGTAATCAAAGCCAGCCTCAGCAATTTAGACTCTGTCTCTAATAAAATACAGAAAAGGACTGGGATTGTGGCTCAGTGGTTATGTGCCTCTGGGTTTAATCCCTGGTGTGTATACGCACACTCACACACACACTGAAATTTAGACTTTAGTCTTTGATGCAGATAAATTGTATGAATGAAAATAACTACATTTTTTTTTAACTTGATGAATTACAACATTTATTCAAAAAATGCACATGAGGGGCTAAAGGTATAGCTTGTCTACTATGTGTGATACCCTTGGCTTGATCCACAACACCAAAAAAAGTGTCCATGTCTTAACTATGGACTGTAAAACCCATATCCAGATGAAGAAGTCAAGCATTTTTAGTACCAGAACCAAATGTCTTTTTTTCTCTTATGAATAGTGTTAAGTGTTAATGTTAAAAAAAAAAGTATATTAATGTAAAAATATTTCTGGTGATAGATTTTCATTTATTTTGGTCATAATCCCAGGAGTAGAATTGCTAAGTTCTATGATAACTCTGTTTAATTGTTTAAGGAACTCCTGGCCTATTTTCCAAAGTAACTATATCACTTTATATTCCCATCAGCAGAATGAGGGTTCCAGTTTTCCACATTCTTATCAATACTTTCTATTATCTGTCATTTTGATTATAGCTATCCTGGTGGGTGTGAAATGGTATCATTGTGAGTTTTTTTCCTTCACATTTTTTATCAGTACATTAGTGTTGTACATACTGATGGGATTATTGTTACATATTCATACACGCACAATATAGCAATATAATTTGGCCAATAGCATTCCCCAGCACTACCCACCCCATATCCTACCCACCTTGATCCCTTTCCTCTATTGTTCTGCCTTTGATTTTTGGGAGATTCACCCTCACTTTATTTTCCTTTTTCCTGTCTAGCTTCTACATAATGAGAAAAAAACATGACTCTTCACTTTCTTTGATTTACTTTACTTAACTTGATGGTCTTTAGTTCCAGCCATTTTCCTACAAATGTCATAATTTCAGGTTTTTGGGTTTTTTTTTAGTTATAGATGGACACAATACCTCTATTTCATTTATTTATTTTTACGTGGTGCTAAGGATCGATCCGAGGGCTCTGCATGTAAGAGTGAGAGCTCTACTGCTGAGCCACATCCCTAGGCCCAATTTCAGGGTTTTTAAAAAAATATTTTAAGCTGTAGATGGACACAATACCTTTATTTTTATGTGGTGCTGAGGATCAAACCCAGTGCCTCACACATGTTAGGCACACACTCCACTATTGAGCTACAACTCAAGTCCCTCAGATTTCTTTATGGCTGAAAAAAACTTCATTTTGCCCAGGCACAGTGGGGTGCCTGTCATCCTAGCGGCTTGGGAGGCTGAGGATCTTGAATTCAAAGCCAGCCTCAGCAACTTAGCAACTCAATCCCTGGTACAAAAAAAAAAAAAAAGAAAAGAAACCACCTTCATTCTTTATATATACAATTTTTTGTTTGTTCATCCATTGATGGACATCTAGGCTGGTTCCATAGTTTGGCTATTGTGAAGTGTGATGTTGTAAATATGAGTATGCATGTATCACTACAGTATGATGACTTTAATTCTTCAGGATAAATACTGAAGAATGGTATACCTGAATCATGTGGTCATATGGAAATCTTCATATCATTTTCCATAGTGGTTGTAGTCACTGTGGTTTTGATTTCCCTGATGGCCGATGATATTAGGTACCTTTTCATGTAATTATTTGTATTTTAGATTTGCCTATTCAGATTTTCTGCCTCCCCCTGCTTTGTTTTTGTCTGGGATTAAACCCAGGGCCTCACACATGTGAGCAAGTGCTCTACCACTGAACTACATACACCTCCACTCCTCCTGCCCATTTCTAAATTGGGTTTTGCCTTCCTTCCTTCACCTGGAAATGAACTCAGGGGCACTCCACCACTGAGCCACATCCCCAGCCCTATTATGTATTTTATTTAGAGACAGGGTCTCACTGAGTTGCTTAGTGCCTCACTTTTGCTGAGTCTGGCTTTGAACTTGTGATCCTCCTGCCTCAGCCTCCTGAGCCGCTGGGATTACACGTGTGTGCCACTGCACCTGGCTCTTTATTATTAATTTCTTTATATATCTTAGGTATAAGTGCCTTTTAAAATAATGATTTGCAGACATATTCTATGGGTTATCTTCTCACTTTCTTTATGTGTCCTTTGTAACTCTGAAATTTCTTTTTTTCTTTTTTGTACTAAAGATTGAATCTTGAATCCAGGGGCACTTTATCAATGAGATATATCCCTATTACTTTTTATTTTTTGAGATAGGATCTTGCTAAGTTGCCCAGGCTGGCCTCAAACTTTGGATCCTCCTGCCTCAACCTGCTAAATTAATGGGATTACAGGTGTGCACCCCCACACCTGATTGTAGCCTAAAAGTTTTTAATTTTGTTGAGGTTCAATTTCTGAAATTTTGTTTTCATTTTTATGCTTTTTGGTGTTGTATCTAATGAACTATTGGCTAAACCAAGAAAATGAAGATTTATTTCTACATTTTCTTCTGAGGGTTTTATAGCATTAACTTTTACCTTTAAGTCTTCAATGGTTTTTGAGTTAACTTTTTTTTATATCATGGGAAGTAATCTAAAAAGCAAAGCCATAGCCAGGCTTGGTGCACATGCCTGTAATCCCAGCTACTCAGGGGCCTGAGGCAGGAAGATCAAAAATTTAAGGCCAGTCTGGGCAAGTTAGTGAAACCCTGTCTCAAAATAAAATTTGAAAAGGTCTGGGGATATAGCTCAGTAGAGTGTTTGCCTAAGGTACACAATTGGCTAGGTTCCATCCCCAGTACTACAAAACAAAATCAACACCTAAACCATAAAAGTTACTAGAAGAAAATAAAGTAAATATTTAATTTTTAGGTAGATTTTCTGTGCTTTGGTATCAAGACAGAAAGTATTAAAAAAAAAAAAAAAACCCTAAGTCTTGACAATATGTGGAAAGTGAAATTATATTTAAGCATTTTGTGTTTAACTAGATTACATTCAAAGATTTTTTTCTTTATGTGTAAAAATTTTTCACCAGGGATTTTGTTTTGTTGTTCAGGGAGTAAACTCTCGAAATCCTCGAAGACCTCCACCTAGTTCTGTAAATACCGGAGGTATCACAGAGATAATGGCAGAAGGAGGTGAATTAGAATTTGTTAAGCGGATCATCCATGACAGTTTACAGCTTAAAAAAAGATTAAGGTAAGTGTGTTGTTATAGCATGGGAATATTTGTCCATGGCAGAGTTCCTAAAGAAGTCCTTTCAGGGCTGGGGATGTGGCTCAAGCGGTAGCGCGCTTGCCTGGCATGCGCGGAGCACTAGGTTCGATCCTCAAAACCACATAAAAATAAAAAAGACATTGTGTCCACCTAAAAAAACTAAAAAATAAATATTGGAAAAAAAAAAAGTTGTCGGGCTGGGGATATGGCTCAAGCGGTAGCGCGCTCGCCTGGCATGCGTGCGGCCCGGGTTCAATTCTCAGCACCACATACAAAGATGTGTCTGCCAAAAAAAAAAAAAAAACTAAAAAATAAATATTGAAGTTTCTCTCTCTCTCTCCCTCCTCTCTCACTCTCTTTAAAAAAAAAAGTTGTCATTTCACTCAAAGGAAAAGGAGTCTCTGAGGTCTGAAGAATAAACATATAAAGGCTGAAAATATAGCAGATCCTGTACTGTATAAAGACCATGTTTCTGAGGATGCTGCCATACTTCTAATTGGTGTGTGTTTCCTGTAGTCATTTATACCACACAAATAGAAAAAAGAAAATACCATATGATTATATTGCTTAGTATGGTCCTGGATGGAACAAAACAGGTTTAAATATGGCTTTTGATTAGAAAACAGATGGGTTCAAATCTGTCCCATGAACCAGAATAAATTTGTTGCCTAGTCCTTGAAGCAATTTACATTCTTGGAATCAGTCTCCCAAACAGTGACAGATGTGAGGACATTGAGCTGTCAAGAACTTAATGAAGGGAAACAGATCAGTAACCAGTTCCAGAGAAGGGTTAAGGCTATTCTTTTTTAAAAGCTAATTGTTTTGGACAACACACCTAACATTAAGCAGCATAACATACTCATAAAGTGCCTTATCTTATTTGACTTCGTACTCTGCCACAAGTTGTTGATGTGATGGATAATGTAATATCCAAAGTTGAAAAACCTTCCAGCCCTAGCATTTAGCTTTGGCACTTTGCACACACACACACACACACACACGTATATAAAATTTTTTTTGGTATTGTAATACAGGTAATAAAATTTACCATCTTTTTTTTAAAAAAAATATTTATTTAGTTGTAGATGAACACACAGTATTTTTTTATTTATTTTTATGTGGTACTGAGGATTGAACCCAGTGCCTCACACATGTGAGGCAAGTGCTTTACCACTGAGGTACAGCCCAAGCCCAAAATTTACCATCTTAATTTTTGGTTTGTTTGTAGGGCTAGGGATTGAATTCTATTACTAAACTATGCCTTACCCAGCCTTACCTTAATATTGTTTTTTGTGTATAGTTCAGTAGTGCTAAATGCATTATTGCGCTAGAACTCTTCATTTTGCAATACTGTAATTCTGTATATTGTCCAACTGCCCATTCTCCTAGCCCCTGGCCACCATCATTCTATTTTCTATCCATTTGACTATACGAGATACCTCCTTTAAGTGAAATCATACAACACACGTTCATTTGTAACTGGCTTATTTCAGTTAGCATAATGTTTTTAAGGTTTATCCATGACTTGTACCATGTATTATAATTTTCTTCCTTTTTAAAACAAATAATATTAATTTTTCCTTTGTATGTACTGCATTTTATTTATTCATGTATTGATGGACATTTAAAATTGTTTCTTGCTGGGGATATAGCTCAGTTGGAAGAGTGTTTGGCTTGCATGCACTGGCCCTGGGATTGATCCCCAGCACCACCAAAAAAAAAAAAAAAATTGTTTCTACCCTTTGGCTCTTGTGAACAAGGCTGTATAAACACCAGTATACAAGTATTTCTTTCAATTCCTGCTATCAGTGCTTGATATGTAACCAGAAGTGGAATTCCTAGATAGGGAATGTTTTTTTCCTTTTCTTTTGGACTTACAGATGTTTGAAGCTGTTTATTTTAGTAAAAGGCAATTTTAAAATAAAAAAAATCTGTATTTGTTAATATGAGTCGATTTCATTGTTTATGGAAAACAACTTATTTTTTTAATTGATTATTTTATTTATACATGACAATGGAATGCACTACAATAAAAAGTACTCTAGCACCTGGAGACTAAACAATATGCTACTGAGTGAACAATGGGTTACAGAAGACATCAAGGAGGAGATTAAAAAATTCTTAGAGGTAAATGAGAACACAGACACAGCATATTGAAATCTCTGGGACACTATGAAAGCAGTGCTAAGAGGAAAGTTGATTGCATGGAGTTCATTCCTTAAAGAAGAAAAAGTCAATAAATAAATGACCTAACTGTATATCTCAAAGCCCAG
The DNA here is from genome assembly GCF_052094955.1 of Ictidomys tridecemlineatus. Classification (NCBI taxonomy): domain Eukaryota; kingdom Metazoa; phylum Chordata; class Mammalia; order Rodentia; family Sciuridae; genus Ictidomys; species Ictidomys tridecemlineatus. The sequence goes on along the minus strand of NC_135479.1, from coordinate 45,790,124 downwards.
AAAAAGAAGAACAAATAAACATCAAAAGCAGCAGAAGGCAGGAAATAATTAAAATTAGAGCTGAAATCAATGAAATCGAAACAAAAGAAATAATTGAAAAAATTGTCAAGTTATTTTTTCTTTGAAAAAATAAATAAAATTTACAGACCCTTAGCTACACTAATGAAGAGGAGAGAACTCAATTACTAACATACGTGATAAAAAGGTAATATCACCACCAACACTTCAGAAATACAGAGGATAATTAGAAATTATTTTGAAAACTTACACTCCAGCTTAGTAATAGATGGTCTGTTCCTCCGTAAAGTTACATATTGCTGAAGCCAAAATACATTTTTGCTTTAATTGATTTCTTCAAAGACACATTAGGATATGTCAAAGAAGAGTAAGACTTAAGTTATATGGAGCATTGAGAAAAGTCTGAGTAGGTAATGTAAACTTAAAGAATGTAATAGAGTACTGAAACTTAGCAAGAGGTGACTAGGCTGTGTAGCCATTTCTTTATTTTTATTTTTTCTTTCTTTTTTTAAATTTTAATTTGTTATATATGATATACTGTAGGGTTTTGAAATTACTTGGGCCAACCAGGAAAATGAAAATGTGTCATTATAAATGGCTCTTTTAGGCTATAGTATTTGTGGGATTGTTTTTAGGAGGAAAGTTTTTTTGTGTGTGTGTGTGGCGGGGTACTGAGGATTGAACCTAGGGGGTTTCTAACACTGAGTTACATTGCCAGCCCTTTTAGTTTTTTATTTTGAGAGAGTGTTTTGCTAAATTGCTGAGGCTGGCCTCAAGCTTTCAGTCCTCTGGCCTCGGCCTCCAAGTGGCTGGGATTATAGGCGTATATCACTATGCCTGGCTAGGAGGCTTATAAATAGTAAATTTCTGTTGGCTTCTGGAGTCCCTTTTGAACTACAGAAGTATGTTTTAAGAGAACACTCTTCTAAAGGATAGAAACTGATTCAGTCTCTTTCAAGTCTACCTGACCTGTCTCTGTGGCAGCCACCAAACTGAATAAAATTTGTAAATTTTCGAAGAAGGATAAACTGCAAGAGCCCTTCATGTCTCTGGTTAGTTGGCCATTTCAGGCTTGTATCATTTAGGAGAAACATTACCCAGTTCTAATTTATGTGAGAAGTTTTCAGGTATCTGTTCTACTACGACTCAGGCAGATTGAGAGGGAAGAAAAGAAATGATTTTTAATCAAAAGAGAATAGTGTAATACTTTGAGAACAAGTGTGGCTCATAAATACTGTTTTCAATTTCACATCCTACCAGGACTACTTAACATTTGTACATACTACCAGTTCATGTGTATTTTTGTAGTTGAAATGATCACATTTATACTGGTATGTGAATCAAATTTTAGAATTCTGTGAAAGCTGCATGTTTCGAAGCTCTAAGAAAATAAGAGATTAAAACAAGAGTCTTAACCCTACCATCTGTTTCTTATCCCTCTAAAATATTTCCTTCTTATCCCCAGAGGAAATATAGAAATTAATCAGAATTAGCCAGGTGCAGTGGTGCATACCTATAATCCTAGCCATGTGGGAGGCTGAGGCAGGAGAATCAGAACTTCCAGGATAGTTTGGGCAACATTGAGACCCTGTCTGCGGAAGTAGCTCCGTGGTAAAGCACCTGTGGGTTGGGTTCAATTCCCCAGTGTAGCCAAAAAAAAGTAAGGAAGAAAGAAAGGAAGAAACTAAGTAGAATTTGCAATATTATAGGGTAAAATAAATTAAGTGGCCTGATGGCCCTTGGATGCTTCCCATAGCTGTGTAAGGTGGTGCATGCCTTACACAGAAAGATCACGAATTGCTGAGCCACTTAGTGACTATCTCAAAACACAAAATACAAAATAAAAAGGGCTGGGGATGCCCAGCATATATGAGATCCAGTATTACAAAAAAAGGGAAGATTAAAAAAAATGATGCCTCTTCTTTAAGATTTGTGTCTCACCTAAATCATGCGCAGGAGCAATTACAACTGTTTTTCTCTTAAGGGAGTTTTGCAGCTGGAAGGAACTTAAGAGAAACTTATTTAACCTCTTGGTTTTACCAGTTAGGAACTCAGATTTCCTGATGGTCTGCCCTGTATTTGGATAAGTGGACAGACTTTTTATCATTGATGAAGATTCACAAGTACTTATCATCTGTTTTTTAACTTTTTATGACTGTGCTTGAGCTTTAATAGCTTTTTCTTTTTTAAAAAGAGACTTACCCATTTGTCATGGATAAATTACCAGACTTTATCAAATTTCTCATGACTTCCATTGGTTATTAAGTCTATAGATCTTCCACTTTGAGCAGTAACTTTATAACTTCTCCTAAAACCAGTGATCTGTATTTTATGAAGCACCAACTAAATACTGGTTTCACCCATTTCTTTCTGTTTTTTGCTTTTTCCCTTCTATTTCCTGCTCCCTGCCAGACGGCCGATATTTTTTAGATTTGGTTATAATCCATATATTTGGGGATAGGCAGTAGATCTAATAATTGATTTTGTTGAATGTGATTATTTAACTTGTGCTTGAAATTTTTTGTTTTCCTAGCCAGGCACAGAGTCATTCATCTGTCATCCCAGTGACAAGGATCTCAAGTTCAAGGCCAGCTTTGGCATCTTAGTGAGACCCTCTCTGAAAATAAAAGATTAAAAAATAAGAAAGGAGGGAGCCTAATATTCTGTGGCTTGGCCAAACACTGTTCTCTCACAAAAGTCCAGTTTACTCACATTAATGGAACAGTATATAGAAAAAAGGCAGCAGAAACTCTGCTGGGGACTGGATTAAGGCCGAGAATCTCTGGCCCCAAGGAGCGCAGGTGTGCCCTGTCCCCCAAACATGGAGTCCTGTAGCCCAGGTCTTACCTGAGTCAGGATGAGGAAGTGGTGGGTCCAGATGGTGCTACTGGCCATGCCCCTGCTGGCTGCGTACTTGCACATCCCACCCCCTCAGCTGTCCCCTGCTCTGCACTCATGGAAGATTTCTGGGAAGTTTTTCACCTACAAGGGACTGCACATCTTCTACCAGGACTGTTAGTATAGTTGACAGTCCAGTCCTGAGATAGTTGTGCTTTTACATGACTTTCCAACTTCCAGTTAAGACTGGTACAGGATTTGGGAAGGTTTGACCCTGAGGTTTCATCAAGTGATTGCCTGTGATTTCTTAGGCTTTGGCTTCAGTGACAAATGGAGACCACACCACTATTCCATATTTAAGCAGGCCAGCATTGTGGAGGTGCTTTTGCACCACCCAGGATTCCAGAACCATAGGATCAACATTGTTGCTCAGGAGCTGTTGTATAGGTACAAGTAAAATCTATCTGACCGGCTTACCATAAAGAGTCTCTGTTTGGGGTTTGGGTGTGGCTCAGCGGTAGAGCGCTTTCCTAGCACGTGCGAGGCCATGGGTTCAATCCTCAGCACCATGTAAAAATGAATAAAAAATAAAGGTATTGTGTTCGGCTACAACTAATATATATATATATATATATAGATAGATAGATAATTTTTTTTTTAAAGAGTCTCTGTCAAATTTTTGCTGATACTCATTGGCCTCTTCTTTTCCAAAAGCTACCTAAAGATGGAGGCATGCTGTCACCCATCCTCACGAGGTTGATGAACTTTTTTGTATTTTCTCAAGGTCTTACTCTAGGTCTTTGGACCATACACTTGACCCTCTGAGAGTGAGCTCTGGAATATGTGGGCAGGGATCCAAAACAATGACGGGAACTTGGTGTCTCTTACAGGACATCAATCAGAGGAAGAAGTTTAGAAGGTGCTGGGTGGGTGCCTCTGTAACTATTCCCATTCATTTTATCTATGGGCCATTGGATCCTCTAAATCCCTATCCAGAGTTTTTGGAGCTGTACACGAAAACGCTGCTGGGGTCCACAGTGTCAATTCTGAATGACCATATTAGCCACTACCCACAGCTAGATCCCATGGGCTTCTTAAATGCATATATGGGCTTCCTCAGCTCCTTCTGAGCTAGAAAGAGTAGCTTTCCTGTATTATTCCCCCCACTCATGTATCTGTTATGTAGTCCACTTAGGAAGAAATGCCCAAAAGAGGTTCTGGCAGTCAAACACTGTTCTCTCAAAAAAGTCCACTTTACTCACATTGATGGAACAGAATACAGAAAAAAGGCAGCAGAAACTCTGAAAAAATAGTCCACCTCATTCCAAGTATCTAGACTTGTCTTTGTGTTTAGTCTTTGTGTCATTAGGAAATTCTGACAAGCATGGCTTCTCATGGATGCTTAGAGACAGGCATTAGACATTCTTTTTTTTTTTTTTTTTGCTTTTTTAAGAGAAAGAGAGAGAATTAAAAAATATATATATATTTATTTCTTAGTTTTTCGGCAGACACAACATCTTTGTATGTGGTGCTGAGGACTGAACCCGGGCTGCACGCATGCCAGGCGAGCATGCTACCGCTTTCCAGCCCGGCATTAGAAATTCTTTTGCTTAAAAGACTTTTTACATTTTTGTGGACTTTCCTGAAGTATCTGAAAGTGCTGATTTCTGGCCTAAGCCCAGTTGAAATTTCACAGTAAAGAATGAAAAGTGGGGCCTGTTACCTCTCCTTGAATGGTTTAAAGGGTACATGGTTTTTAAAGTTCTGTAAGCAACATAGCTTAAGTGAGAGTGAATATCCCTTGTCATAACTTTGGATTAGTTTCATCAGCTGCTTTAAATTATAGACATTTTGTTAGAATATTTAAGAAATGCAATATTTTAAAGTATGGTGTAAGAGTATGATTTGCCTACACATTGTATATAGTTTCTAAGGACACTAAACTGGCAGACCCTTACTCTGCCATAGTAGTGAACCTTATTAAACGTGAAATTTCTAGGGGCTGGGGATGTGGCTCAAGTGGTAGCGCGCTCGCCTGGCATGCGTGCGGCCTGGGTTTGATCCTTAGCACCACATACAAACAAAGATGTTGTGTCCACCAAAAATTAAAAAATAAATATTAAAAAATTCTCTCTCTCTCTCTTTAAAGAAAAAAAAAACGTGTAATTTCTGAGTAAACTAAATTCAGATTATTTACAGAATTTTTAAAAATCACAGACACTAAGAAGCAATTCCATCTGTGCCAGAGATTTACTGTTATTAGTTGGAGAGATCAATTCTAACAGCAAATAATAGTCTGACTATTCATACCTCAGTGCTTAGAAGCATGAACCCTCCTGAAGTGTAGGGAGGGGACCTTTTTACACTTGGAGTTACCTTGCTGAAGTACACTGACTCCTCTGGTGATGATGACTTAACTTCCCATTGTCTGTCCCAGAGAGGCTTTGTCATGCAGCTCAGCTATTCCTGAGCAACAGGATAGTTTCCAGACAATTTAAGAATAAATTTTCAAAGACCTATAAGCAAATGGTGCTGAGTAGTTTTTTTTTAAAATCCACAGTGTCATTGTCTTTGCCAAAGTAGGTATTAAGTGATTAATTTTAAATTTGATTTTTAAAAATTAGGAACCTCAAATATAACGACTTTGAAACTGGAATAAGTGTTTATTTTCTAGTAATAAAAATGAATTGTGACAAAAGTGGATTGGCTTCCCCTCCCTACCACCCCTTTGGGATAAAATTTTTCAACATTGCCAAGAGCTTTCAAACATTAAACAAAAGAACATAATGAAGTTAAACAGCTGGAATATAGGATAATATTTGATTTTCAAGCTCACCCAAAGCTGCACTGTCATACCAGTGCTGACCAAGTGAGAAAGGAAAAAAACAAAACCAAGGAACACCAAAACTGATGCACAAGGACAGACATTGGCTTAATCTGCTGGCTCAGGGCCAAGCAGTTAGTTTGTTTCTTTAAAGTCATTAAATCTTTTAAAGTGTGATTTTGGGAAATTTATGCCACTAGCCTAAAAGCTAGTGATATACACATCAACTACATCTTGCCCAGTAAGAACTTATCCAACAGAAGCCAAGGTAACATCTACAGGTGTTCTCTCTTTGCTTCTGACAGTCACCTGCATGGTCACTCCATCTACTAAGGCCAGCCTGGACCTCACCAATAATCAAAGCCACCTTTGTATACACCTGAGAGAAAAAAGTGAGGAAAACCATACTTAAGAACTCAAGCTCTAAATAATGAAATTTATTATAAAATAATAATAAGAAGAAAGGACTGGAGATGTAGCTCAAAGGTAGAGTACCCTGTGTTCAATTCCAACTGCCATAAAAGAAAAAAATGTTTTCTTATTGGTAAAATGAGATGATAGTAGCTACTTCATCTCAGAGGACATTTATAGAATTAAAGGATACATATGAGATATAATTAATAATAATGATGAACCATTTTAACTTTTCACTATCCTAGAAATCCAGTAGATTTAAGTGCCTGTTATGTTGAGAGGAAATGTTATAGGTATTTCATTTATTTATTTATTTATTTTTTAAAGAAGAACATCCTTCTTGCCTCTTTTTGCTTTTCTAAACTAGGTGCTTATATAGTAATGGGGTGTAATAAATAAAGGTTGAAGAGATCAAGAATAGATTTTACATAGAGCTTTTAGTTAATTATCAGCTAAACAGCTAAAAGGGTGTTCAGATCTACTGTGAATTTTTATGTGCCTTTATAAAATGGTAAGCTGTTTTGTTTTCTTTATTTATAAATTTGGAGTAATATCCTTTGTAGTTACAAGAGTTAAATGATGTGCATGTAGACTGCAAAGTGCTGTGAAACTGTTAGATAATATTACTGGTATTTATAATTTTATTATCTCTTAATGTAACCATATTTACAGAAAATTAGAAAGTGGAGTGAGCATTGATACCAGCCTTTGGATATAGTGTTTATTTTGGTTTTGGTTCCATACAGTTCTTTCCCTCTTAGTCTCAATGAATACAGAGAATTTTGTCTTCTACTTTTGTTTTTAAATTTTTTTTTTTGTGGCTAATGATGTACATAGCAGTCATTTTTATATAACTTGAAAGCATCCATAATTAACTAATTTCTTTTGGACATTTAGATTTCCTGTTTTCACTGTTACAAAGAATAGACCAGTTCTCTTGTTTCTTACTGAATTGCCATCTGTTAAGACCATTATAGATAGCTGTTTTTGACCTCTGGTTTCATCATTGCAAATCAAGAAAAAAAAATTTTTTTAAAGGAATTATTACAAAGAAATGTACTTCTTGACTCCCTACACAGGTAAAAAGATGGAGAAATATTGAGGGATAGACGGTATACTATCTTGTTCTGCAGGTAGTACAGTATTTTGGCAATTAAAATAAGAAGGAGCAATTACCTGTTGTGAGCTCCACAGGGGGCAAATGCTGCTATTTTGATTTCTTTCCTTCCTATTAAGGAAGGAAGAGGGATAAGCAGCATGAAAGATAAGGGACTGCTTTTTATATTTATTCATAGTGAATTAGGTTATGTGTTTTTCTTCGCTTTAAGCATAATGCTTAGTTTAATTCCCTTTCTAGGTTTAATGTGGAAAATTCTCATTGGTGTCCTGGGGAGAAAAGGGTGGGTCTAGTGGCTCATGCCAGGATGAGCAGTCTATCAACTTTTGTGACATTTTAGTCTACAGAATGTCGTAACTGGTTGCTTTTCTAGATGGTCAAAGAAGAGAATTAAAATCAGCTAGCATATATTGAGTACATCAGGCAGTCTGTTAAAAAGAAATAACAAGGAATTAAAAGACTTGATTCTACTACCTCAGAGAAGCTCTTTATAACATAGTGGTTCTTAGATAAAAATATCTAAGAATAATTAAAATCATTTATTAATAAGAACACAGGAGCTAGGCATGGTAGCTCATATGTGTAATCCCAGCTTTTTGGAAGGCTGAGGTAGAAGGATCATAAGTTTAAGACTAGCCTGGGAACTTGGTGAGATTATCTGAAAATAAAAATTAAAAAGGCTGAGGATGTAGCTTAAGGATAGATAGAGTGTTCCTGGGTTTAATCCCTATAGTAAACAAAAAACAAAAGAACATAGGATAAAAGTTTATTTTTAGACATGTAGATCTGGAATTTATAACAGATATCAGGCAGCTCTGGTCAATACCTAGGGGCATTTATTCTAATAATTTAATTATTTTATAAGCAACAAAGTGTTGGTTCTACTGCTTACAGAAGGTTTTAGACTAGGTTCATAGCTATTTATATCCCAAACCTCTACTTTCATCCATTTTTTTCTAGATTACATTTCTTTTCTCCCTCCCTCCTTTCCTTTCTTCCTCCCTCTCTCTTTCTTCAGTACTAGGGATTGAACCCAGGGGTGCTCTACTTTTTTTTTTTTTGAGACAGGGTCTCATTAAATTGCCAGGTTGGCCCCGATCTTGTGACTTTTATGCCTCAACCTTCTAGGTTGCTTGGATTAGAGGTGTGGGCCATCAACCCAGCCTCTTTATTACATTTCAATTTAAGATGTGGTTTAAAAGAAAAAAAGTTTCTAAATAACCATTTCCCACTGAAATGAATCAGAGTTCCATGGAGTAATGGTCGATTCCAGTGCTGGGTCAGGATGAATGAGTGAGATGAGCCTGCAATATCTCCTAGCGTGAGAAAATAAGGAAGTGCTTAAAAAGGATATCAGAAGGATATAGGAGCTAGTGTAAGCCAAGTCTGGGATAATATGAATTTCAAAGTGAGCAATTATGATGTTTTATAACCCACTGAGTAAAATAAACAAATGAAGTACAAAAAAGCAATAATAATTGCAAACATAATGCCAAAGAATAAATTCAGAAGAATAGTTAGAAAAATCACCATTTGCAGTTATCATAGTAGTAATTGATTCATGCAAGAATCAATAGTGGGTGCTAGGGTTGTGGCTCAGTGGTATAGAGTACTTGCGTAGCACATGTGAGGCACTGGGTTCATCCTCAGCACCACGTAAAAAATAAATAAAGGCATACTGTCCACCTACATCTTAAAAAAGAAAATCAATAGTGGGAAATTTGAAGAATAGGATATCGACTGGGTATGGCTCTGTTGTAGGAGTGCATGTGTAGAATGTGGGCCCTGGCACCCTCCCCCTCCCCCAATTTTTTTTAACAGTTTAAAGTATCTCTCCAGATTACTTATAATTACAAAGAGAACTGTGGGAAATTTAAAGTGGAGAAACTGAGGAGCCACCACCTTTTCCAGGTGGTTATCTCCTGACGTGTACCCCTAGGATACATGCCAAGAAATGTGTACCTAGAATCTTGTGGAAACTTCAGACAGACCAAATTAAGGAATTTTCTAAAATAATTCTTTAAAAATACTAGGGTCATAAAAGTTAAAAGAAAAAAAAAATACCAAGGAACTATTCCAGATTGATATGACAAGTGAGTAAGGAGCTCAGTCCTAGGTTGATACTGCATCAGGCAAAAAAGACTTGGGATAATTGGTAAAATTTGAATATAGACTGTGTTCTTAGTCATAGAAATGTACAATTATTACATTTCCTCAATTTAATAATTGTTCTGTGGTTGCCAAATATGATGCCCATGTTTGTAAAATGTACACACCTATATAAAGGAGCATGGTAATATCTGTAGCAACATTTTGGTTGTTTAGAAAAACACACACAACAAACAAATGCAGGAAGATGTCAGTTGATAAATCTGGGTGAAGGGTATACTGGAGTCATTTGTACTAATCTTGCAACTCTTCTTATAGGTTTGAAATTATTTCAAAATAATTTTCTTGAAACCTACTTTTCTCAGAGGAATTCCTAAATGCTGTAATGAGAACAGTGCTACTTTTATCATTAAAATAGTATAATGGGTTCAAAAATCTCTGGGGCAACTAGATTTTCCTTTTGTCCCTTTTCTTCTACTTGCATTTTGATTAGTTGTCACGGATGTCTGTTGATAGGAGCTAATGGTTGGGCACTTTTAAATATGAAATTATAGGGCTGGGGTTATAGCTTTCCATGCACAAAGCCCTGGGTTCAGTCCCCAACACCACCAAAAAGGAAAAAAAGGAAAAAAAGAAAAGGTAACTATAATAGGATTTTTAAAAAAAATTTATTTTTTAGTTGGACACAATATCTTTATTTATTTATTTTTATGTGGTGCTGAGGATCGAACCTAGGGCCTCACGCTAGGTGAGCCACAACCCCAGCCCCTATAATAGGATTTTTAAAAATATATTTTTAGTTGTAGATAGACACAGTATCTTTATCTTTATCTTTATTTATTTATTTTTATGTGGTGCTGGGGATCAAACCTAGTGCCTCACACAACAAGAGCTACAACCTCAGTCTAGGTTTTTTTTTTTTTTTTAACCATACGATTTATTTTTATTTTTTTTAGTTATACATGACAAGCAGAATGTATTTTGACATATAATACATACATGGAATGTACATATATCAATCATATTGTCTATTCTATTCTACTGTCCTTACTATCCCTCCTCTCCTCCCCTCCTCTCCCATCCTTTCTCTCCATCCAATCTAATGTGACACCTTTTTTTTTCTTTTTCTCATCACAACATCATATATGTATTCTGTATAATAGTGAGGTTCCCCTTCCATCTTCCGTGCAACTCTCCTTCTCCCTCTTTTTCCCTCCCACCTCTCTTCCCTATTTAGTGGTAGTCTTCTTCTCATGCTCTTCCTCCCTATCCCATTTTGAGTCACCCCCGCTTATATCAGAGAAGACATTCAGCATTTGTTTTTTATGAATTGGCTAACTTCACTTAGCATAATCTGCTCTCAGGGTTTTTAGTATATCAAGTGACTTCTGCTTTTTCATTAAGAAATATAAATTAGAAAAAGCAGTAAGTATATTAATGAAATTAAATCTTAAAAGACTCACAATATGGTATTCAGTTTAAAGCAAGGGTTAAAAGAAATAACACTCAAATTTATAGTAAGCATGTTTTACTGTATTACTAGCCTTACTTTTCTAACTATTTGTTTTTCTTCATCTCCTCTTACTATCTTTTTTTGATGTTTTAGGCCATTTTTTGGCTTCTGGTGGTCTGATCTAATCTGTTCAGGAATGCTAATTTAAAGGAAAGGTGCTAGTGAATTCATTTATACTCTTGGTACATACACTCCAATTGCCACTGCTTTCTCTTCCTTCATCTTGTTCCTAACATATCAAAGGTTTTTAAGTCCTGATTAATGATTTCTCAATTGATACACTGTCTTTTTAAAGGGAACATATATATATATTTTATCTACCAAACATTTTAAACTACCAAATGAAATTGATTAGACTTTAAATAAATTTACCTAGGTTTCTTTAAAATAGTTTAGATGGAACTTTTTTTTTTTTTTTCATTTTGAGACAGAGATTACTCTGTTTTGCTCAGGAGCTCAAATGATGCTCCTGCCTCAGTAGGCAAATAATATGGATGTTACCTTTGGTGGTTTTGTTTTTTGTTTTAATTACTGTTGCATTAAATATATAGATTAAGGTTTGGTGTGTGGCTCAGCAATAGAGTGCTTGCTTCGCATGCATAAGGTCCAGGGTTCAATCCCTAGCACTGCAGAAAAAGAAAACCAAAAAAAAAAAAAAAAAAAAAAAAGTATATGTGTGTGTTGAAAGATTGGTTTTTCTTTCTTTCTTCTTTCTTTTTTCTTTTTTGTTACTGGGGATTGAATCCAGGGATTCTTATTTATTTATTTTTTTTAGAGAGAGAGAGAGAGAGGAGAGAGGGAAAGAGAATTTTTAATATTCATCTTTTAGCTCTCTGCGGACACAACATCTTTGTTGGTATGTGGTGCTGAGGATCGAACCCGGGCCGCACGCATGCCAGGCGAGCGCGCTACCGCTTGAGCCACATCCCCAGCCCATCTTATTTTTTAATATTTATTTTTTAGTTGTAGTTTGACACAATACCTTTATTTTTATTTATTTATTTTTATGTGGTGCTGAGGATCAAACCCAGGGCCTCGTACGTGCTAGGCGAGCACTCTATTGCTGAGCCACAACCCCATCTCAAATCCAGGGATTCTTTTTCACTGGGCTACATGTCCAGTTCTTTATTTCATTTTATTTTTTAAAATTTACAGGCATTGCGGCACATACCTCTAATTCTAGAGACTCTGGGAGGCTGAGGGAGGAGGATCGAAAGTTCCAAGCCAGCCTCAGCAATTTATCAAGATCCTGTCTCAAAAATAAATTTAAAAAAGAGGCTGGGGATGTAACTCGGTGTTAAATTGCTATTGAGTTCAGTGCCCAGTACTAAAAAAAAAAAATAATAATGTTGAGGGCTGGGACTAGCTCAGTGGTGGAGCAGTTCCGTGGCATCTGTGAGGCACTAGGTTCAATCCTCAGCACCACATAAAAATAAATAAAATAAAGGTATTGTGTCCATTTACAAATAAAAAATAAATAAATAAAATTTTGAAAGATAGTCATGCAAAGTTGCTGAGGGTCTCTGTAAATTGCTGAGTCTGACTTCAAGCTTGTAATCCTCCTGACTCAACCTTCCAAGTAGTTAGTTTTAGGTGTGTGCCATGGTACAGAGCTAGAATTGGCAATTTCTGTAGTATCGAGTCTTCCTTCTTTTCTTTCCTTGCAGTGCTAGGAATTGAACCCGTGGATTTGCCTATGCTAGGTATGTGCTTAGTCACTGAGCCACACCCCCAGCTTTCTATTCAGTTTTGAGATACATAGTACATTATTATTAACTATAGTCACCAAGCTGTGCAGTATATTACTATAATATAATCCTCCTGTCTAGCTGAAACCTTATATTCTTTCATTAAAAACTCTCTGTTGGGGCTGGGGATGTGGCTCAAGCGGTAGCGCGCTTGCCTGGCATGCGTGCGGCCCGGGTTCGATCCTCAGCACCACATACAAAGATGTTGTGTCTGCCGAAAACTAAAAAATAAATATTAAAAAAAATTCCCTCTCTCTCTCTCTCTTAAAAAAGTATATTAAAAAAAAAACTCTCCCTTTCCCCATACCACTCCCCTTATTAAGAATTTTACATTTATTTTTAAGTGCTGGAGATTTAACTCAGGGCCTTATGTATGCTAGGGAAATGATCTACCACTGAGCCACATCCCAGCCCTTGTTAAGTGTTTTTACATCTTATGTTCATGAAGGCTATTGGTCCTTAGTTTTCTTACAGTATATTCTGGTATATTTCTGGTCTTATATAAGTTTTGAAAGTGTTTGTTCCTCTTATATTTTCTGGAAGACTTTTTATAGACTTGGTAATCTTTCTTCCTTAAATGTCTGCTAGAATTCATTAGTGAAATGACTTGAGCTAAGAAAGTTTTTTGTTTTGGTTTGGTTTGGTCCCAGGAATTGAGCCCAGAGGGGCTTAACCACTGAGCCCCAACCCTAGCCCTTTTTATTTTTTATTTTGAGACAGAATTTGGCTAAGTTTCTGAGGCTGGCTTTGAACTTGCAACCCTCCTGCCTTAGCCCAGGAGCCAGGCATGATGGCGCACAACTGTAATCCCAGCAGTTTAGTAGGCTGAGGCAGAAAGATCACAAGTTCAAGGCTAGCCTCCAACAATTTAGGGAGGCCCTTAGCAACTTGGTGAGACTCTGTCTCAAAATAAAAAATAAAAAGGCTCAAAGATGTGGTTCAGTGGGTAAGCCCCTAGATTAGATCTTCAGTACACCACCCCAAAAAGGACAAATTCACTGTTTTAAATTGACATGAGATGCTAAGTGAAGTTAGCCAATCCCAAAAATCCAAATGCCGAATGTTTGTTTTTTTTTTGATATAAGGAGGCTGATTCATAGTGGGATAGGGAGCATGAGAGGAATAGACGAACTCTAGGTAGGGCAGAGGAGTTGGAGGGGAAGTGGGGGGCATGAGGTTATTAATCATGGTGGAATGTGATGATCATTATTATCCAGACTACAGATATGAAGACGTGAATTTGTATGAATATACTATCTATACAACCAGAGTTATGAAAAATTGTGCTTTATATGTGTAATAAGAATTGTAATATACTCCGCTGTCATATATAAATAAGAAATATATATATATAAAAAATTGATATGGAACTATTTGCGCATTCTGTTTCTTCTAGACTAAGTTTGCATTTTATAAAGAATTTATTTCATTTGGCTATGAAATATATTGACAAAAATATGCTTATGAATATTTTTTCTTACCCTTTTAATGTTTATAGGATTTGTGGCAATGTCTCCTCTTTTGCTCCTGATGTTGCTCATCAATAAATTAATGTCTCTTCTTTTTTTCCTGAGTTAAATTTTTTTTCGTTTTCTTTTTTCTCTCTTTTCTTTCTTTCATGATACTGAGGATGACCCAAGGGCACTGTACCACTGAACTATACCCAGCCCTTTTTTATTTTTATTTTAAAAAAATATTTATTTTTTAGTTTTAGGTGGACACAATATCTTTATTTTACATCTGTGTGGTGCTGAGGATCAAACCCAGTGCCTCGTGCATGCTAGGTGAGCACTCCACCACTGAGCCACAACTTCAGCCCCCTTTTTTATTTTTTAATTTGAGACAGAAGTTTGCTGATTTGCCCATGCTATTTTTTAAAATATATTGTTTTAGTTGTAGATGAACAGAATACCTTTATTTTATTTATTTATATAGTGCTGAAAATCAAACCCAGTGCCTCACATGTGCTAGGAGAGTGCTTTACCAGTGAGCCCCAGCCTCAGCCCCAGCCCGCCCATGCTATCCTTGAACTTGAGATCCTCCTGCCTTAGCCTCCCAAGTAGCTAGAATTGTAGATGTGTGCTATGCACATGGCTTGACTTTTATTATACTTTGTTTCATTATTCTCCATTGTTTTTCTTTGTTTCTTTCTACATTTTCAGCAATTTAACCCAGGGATGTTTACCACTGAGCCACATTCCCAGCCCATTTTTGTATATTTTATTTTCAGACAGGGTCTCACTAAGTTGCTGAGGGCCTTGCTAAATTGCTGAGGCTGGCTTTGAACTTTGAATCCTCCTGCTATGGCCTCTTGAGCCTCTGGGATTATAAACTTGCACCATAGCGCTTTCTTTGTTGTTGTAATCATAATTTCCTTACTTTATGCTTGGGTTTAATTGGCTCTTGTTAATTGCTTTGCAAAACCTGTCTGCCCCAGCCTCTCTGAACTCTCACCTCAGTCTCTTCAACTCAGCAAGACTGTTGGGCTGTGTTTGAGTTTCCTTTCCATGCACTGTAGCCTGAAATTTCCTTTAAGCAGTAAACTCTGGTAATTGTAGAACTCACCTTGTTTGTTTCTCTTTCTGAGATTATAAGTCTGTACTACCAGTTGTCAAACATCTGAAGAAATAGTTGTTTTGTTTATTTTGTCCAGTTTCTTAGTTGTCTATGGTGGAAGGATAGTTCCCATGCTAGTTAATCCTTCAGGACTGAAGGATGTATGCATTTTATACTTTGCAAAATCTCTAAAATAATCTGAAGAAATAAATTCTATTCCTTTACCTTTTAACAAGTTCACCCCATCTTTTCCATATTCCCTCTTCTGGGTTTGCATTTGTGACAGAACAAAATGGTTTCATGATCTGTTGAGTTCATTCTCTTTCCAAATAAGAATAATCCTGAAGCATTGAAAAGGCTGAATTTTTTTTTTTTTAAGTTTTTTTGGGCCTGTTTTCCATCACTAGATTTAGTCTTTCTCCTATACATTGTATGCAATTCTTATTGTCATTTATAACTTAATATTTGTTAGCTATTCTTATCTTATTCACTTGGGTGATGCTTCAGTTTAAAAATATCACCATATAACCAGTGTTCAGTTGTATGAATTTTTTCCCAGGTGGTATAGCTGTATGCTGGGAAAAAAATGCAGCCTGGCTCCGCTGAAAGAAGAGCTTCGCATCCAAGGGGTAAGGCATTGTCATCATCATTCTAGTCTGTCTAATTTTTGATGGTAGTTTGGGTATAGAATCTTCCTTTACTATCCCACAGCTCTAAATGTGGTAATGTGGTTCTTCTTCTACTTTTCTTTTTTTAAAAAAAAAAAATTTTTTTTTTGCTTGTTTTTAAAAGCCTACAATTGTAGGGCTAGAAGGGACTTTTATATATTATTTAAACAAGACCTTTTTTGAAATTATAATACAGAAAAGGTATGGGAAAACAGGTTAAGTAGAATATCAAAGAGAGACCTGAAATTAAAAATTCTGATGTTTACCACCAACCTCATATCTGACTCTTTATAGATGTACATCTTTATAGATGTAGAAACTAAATGCTAAATAAGTTAAGGGATTTGTTCCAGATCACACAGCTGGTTAATAAAGGACAACTAGAAACGGAACAGCCTTAGTTAGTCCACTGTGCTTTCTACTAGGGTGACAGCCTACCCAGTGCAGCCCGTTGCTTCTTTTTTCAAAGGCAGTTGGAAAATAAGCCCCCTCCATCACTTTCCTCTAAGTGTGTGGTATTTGGCATGAGTAGATATTTGTAAAATGAAAAGGGTGAGGTGTAAGGTTAGGAGTAGAAGCCAAGTATCTATTTTGTTTTTATATTTTGCAGTGCTGAGGATTGAATCCATGGCCCTGTGCTTGCCAGGCAAATGCTCTGTCACTAAGCTATATCCCACCGCCTGAAATCAAGTTTCTGATCTGTTTTCTCTTAGACATTCTGTTAGTTGTTTTCCCCACAATACTGCTTCTTGGTAAAAGGGTAAATGTTACAAAGGAATTTCTTTTTTTTCCCTCCTTAAATCTGATAAATTAAAGAGTGAACACATACCTGTGAATAGCTGGACTTTGGTTGACTTTCTTTATTAGAAAAGTAAAAACAACAACAATAACATTCAAATCAATTTACAAATGTAGAAACAATGCTAGATAAGTTAAGGGACTTGCTGGTTAATAAAGAACAGCTCCAAAGAGCTGTTTTAAGTGTTTCTTATATTTGGTCCTTTGAGCCAGGTCTTTAAATTCTCCCTAATGTTTTATAGGAGGGGGGGAAAACTTTATTGAGATATAATTATTCAGTGATATTGGGCGGCTATGAATAATTATTTTTTGGAAGTAGTGTTTGTTAGCTAATTAAAAAGAAGGACAGATAACTTGAAGTAGCAGCCAGAAACATCTGTAGAACAACTTTAGTTTGATGAGATGCTGTGTTTGTGTTTTCAGGTTCCCAAAGTTACCTTTACTGAGTTTTGTCAAGGTCGGACAATGAGATGGGCCTTAGCTTGGAGTTTTTATGATGATGTCACAGTACCAGTAAGTAGAAACTTTACTTGAACTTCTCCAAATGCCAGCACATACTTGGGTTTAGTGGGTCACAAATGAACTAAATCAGTATTATCCCATTTCCCTTAGGTTTGCCCACAAATGCTTATGGAAAAATAGAAAGTAGATTGTAAGTAAGGCACAGTCCTGGAAGGCTGGTTGGTGACCATGGAGAATTCCTCTGTGGGTTTGTGCGACACAGAAATTCTTGTTCAGCAAACACAAACACATCTTTTAGGAATTAGAAACATAGGTAATATAGCCTATGGGAACACTTCATGAGTGCAGTGATTCTGGTTGACATTTCTCTGGTATTGAAATTCAGTTGAAGTCTTTTTTCATTCACTTCTGTATTCCTAGGGTAGCTGCCTTCTGGGGCTCCTAGTGAATTTAGAAGTTTCCTTTTGAAGGTGGGCATGGTGGCACATACTGTAACTCCAGCCTCTTTGGAGGCAAAGCAAGAAGATTGAAAGTTCAATGTCAGCCTCGGCAGGCTAGCAAGACTTTCAACAACTTAGCAAGACCCTGTCTCAAAAAATGAAATTTGAATGGGGTGGCATACTCTTGGAAATCCAGCTACTTGGGAGACTGAGGCAGGAGGCTCACAAGTTTGAGGCCAGCCTAGGTCAACTCCAAGAAACCCTATCTCAAAATAAAAAGAGCTTGGCATATGTATCTCAATGGTAGAGCACCCCTGGGCTCAATCTCCTTTACCCCAACAAAGAAGTTGTTTTGATTTTAGCTTTCACCTCCATAATTCCCGTGCTGGGAATTGAACCCAGAGCCTGGCACATGCTGTGCAAACATTCTACCACTGAGCCACACTTCCAGCCTTCGTAGATTCAGCATTTTCATGTAAAACACTTAAGATCAGTCTAGTGAGTGATTATTCTGCTTGTCTTTAAAATTAGCCCTAGAATATTAACTAGTCTTGAAGGTGAGTGATAAGTCATGATTCTATTTTCTCTACTTTGTATGCATGTGCTCCTTTTCCCCACAGTGCTTGTGGAAGCCTGGTACCTGCTTCTGCAGGTCTCCTCCCCAGTCCGTGCAGCAGACTGGATAAGAAATTTGTGTCAGTGGTTTGTTCACAAATGTTTCTGACTTCTGTACTGTTATACGTAAAGTAAAAAACACATCTGAGCTGGCCAGACCAAGTGGATTTTTTGCATTATTTATTGTATTTAGCCAGCTTATTGTTGCTGTGACCACAATACCTGATGCAAAAAATTCAAACCAGAAAAGATTTATTTTGGCTCATGGTTTCAGAGATTCATTCTATGGTTGACTGGCTCTATTGCTGTGGGCCTGAGGTGAGGCAGTGCTACATTGTAGAAAGGCATGGCAGTAGAAAGCTGCTTAGCTCCTGGCAGCCAGGAAGGGGGGTGGTTAGAGATAAGGTATAGTTCCAAAGGGTACTCCTCCTTCAACCAGGTCCCATCTCCTACAGTTCCCAATAAAGGATTACTAATCCACGGATGAAGTCAGATCATCACATTGATAAAGTCAGATTCTCTAATCAGTTTTTTTTTCCAAATTTTTTAATTGGTGCATTATAGCTGTACATCTGATTACTTTCCAAAAGCCACACTTCTGAACATTGCTGCATTGGGGATTAGGCCCTTAGCACATGAGACTTTTGGGGAACATTTCATATTCAAACCATAACAGTGTTGGAACAGCATCTCTTTGTTCTCACACTTCCCTCCCAGAATGGCTGACTTCTTGTTGCCTGGGGCTGCCTGCCTTAAGTTCATACATGGCTGCTCAGCATGTGCTCCTTCTTCCTGCAGTGTTTGTGGAAGCAAAGTACCTGCTCCTGTAGGTCTCCTCCCCAGTCTGTGCAGCAGGCTTGTTCTGGGGGTTCCTCTCCCATAGTCGTGGCCACTCTTGTCATCTTAGTTGATGCTGTGTCTGATTCCCTCCCTGCTCTTGTAGGGCAGATGCATGGAAGTAGAGACACATCGAAGCACTAGGGGACAGTTTGCTGATGCCACTTTATTTCTGAGAACATGAGCTCAGATATAAGACTTGAGAATGTCCTTTCTCCACCCTGCAACTAGGTGTGCTGCTGGATTGAAATATGCTTCACAGTTTGGCCTTTCCTGTGGAGGTCAGACTCAATTCTAAAACAGTACAGAAGTGTATTTAGAGGTGAGGTTAGTGTGTCAAAAATAACTGGTTAAAAGATATCTCTGTTTTTTTCACCTCCCTGAAGGATTATCCTTTCTTTTGTCTTCTCGAATACCAGCACTTATACACCAGATGGTTAAAATCATTAGTAATGCCCTAACTTACTCTGTGCAGACATGAACAGCTGCAAGAAAGTGGAGCAGCACCTGGCTCCAATGTTTTCTGCTTCGTCTGCTTCCCACATGTGTTGGCACTACAGCTAAAAGAACTGATAATGGCCTCTGGCACTCTCCACGCCAGCTCGTAGACCAGTTGCTCTTGCCCTCTTGGATTAGCAATCATCGTAGATCCAAGTGTCAAAGGATACTGTATTTCTGTGTGAGCAAAATTGGATTATTTTGAAAAGGAACCCTTGAGCCTCCCTCCCTCTCTTTTAAGGCCTCCTATATCCTTGCTCACAATTTTCAACTTTCAAAGATTGACTCTAAGGGGCTGGGGATGTAGCTCAAGCGGTAGCGCGCTTGCCTAGCATGCGTGCAGCCCGGGTTCGATCCTCAGCACCACATACAGATAAAGATGTTGTGTCTGCCAAATACTAAAAAATAAATATTAAAAATTCTCTCCCTCTCTCTCACTCTTAAAAAAAAAAAAAGATTGACTCTAAGACCTTCAGATTTCTCCCATGCTAGAGTATTCTTCCCTCCTCACCACTGCCACCACTGTTAATAATGCATTCTCAAGTGTTCCATTAGATGCACTTAAACTGCTGGAAGAAAGTGGCAGTTTCTGATTTGTAGTAACCCAGCAACCGTTTCTTAGCACTGGTGCTCTTGATCAGCAACTGCTTCCCCTGAGGTTAGTTCCAGGTTACTCAGGATATTTTGATTTAGCCTTCCTCTTGGTTCCTCTTCACTTTACCTAGACCTTTACCCATTCCCTGCTTTTTTTGAAGTGTTCACTGGATGGGAAAGGGGGAGGATGCTGTTTTAGACACATGGAGAGGAAACCAAGGAATAGAGCTAGTTAAGCAGAAATATTGACCTACTTCCCTACCCCCACCCCGCCATTTTAGGGTAAATGTGCAAGTTACTATGGTAACTTCTGTTTTCACTTATCTTAGGCCTACTGACTTGTTTCTGTTGGTGCTAAATGCCGAAACATTCTAATTCACTGGTGATTTAAGTGCCTACACTAAACCCATTGCTGTTGTCTGGATTTGTTTTAGCAACAAAAAGACAGATCCCAGTGGTAGAATTTTTGTACCATCATTTCTGACTGATGATGAGTATAAGGAAGTGTGTGTGTAGTGAGGAGTGTTCTTTACATTATTGTAGCAAGCCACTTAGAAAGCCTCTTTGTCCCAGTTCTGTAATTGCTCATGGCATTGATTTAGCTTTGCTTTAAGGAAATTTAATATTCATTAAAATATAAAAGCAGATTGGGGATGGAACTCTATTAAAGTTGTGCATTCTTGGTATGAGCATTGTCCAGGAATTCTCTGGTTGTAAAAAGTATTCCCCTGAACTATGCAGTGGCACAGACCTGTCATTACAATGACTCAGGAGGCTGTGAGAGGAGGCTTCAAGGCTTTGTCTCAAAAGAAAAAGGGCAAGCTGGCGCATACCTATAATCCCTGTGAGTCAACAGGCTAAGGCAGGAGGATGGTGAGTTCAAAGCCAGCTTTAGCAAAAGTGAGGCACTAAGGGGCTGGGGATGTGCTCAGTGGTAGAGTGCTTACCTAGCATGTGTGAGGCCCTGGTTCGATCCACCACAGAAAAAATAAATAAATAAAATAAATATATTGTGTCCAACTATAACTAAAAAATAAATATTAAAAAAAAAAAAAGAAAGGCACTAAGCAACTCAGTGAGACCCTGTCTCTAAATAAAATACAAAATAGGGCAGGGGATGTGGCTCAATGGTCAAGTGCCAAGAGTTCAATCCCCAGTACCCCCCCAAAAAGAAAAATGGCTGGGTATATAGCTCAGTGGTAGAGTGGCTCTGATTCAGTCCCCACACCTCAAAACAACAACAACAACAAAACCTGTAACTATAAAGTAAAATAGATGCTAGTATTCCTACCTTATAGATGAGTATACTGGAGGCACTGGAGAGGTTGGAGCCTCAATTAGACTGATTTCCCAACTCAAGCCATTAGTTCTTTTTCTTTCTTTTTTTTCTTTTTATTCGTTGTCAATGGACTTTTGTTTAATAAGTTAATTGATTTGTATGTGATGCTGAGAATGGAGCTCAGTGCCTCACACATGCTAGGTGAGCATTCTACCACTAAAACAACTTCAGGTGCTGGGGTGGTGGCTCAGTGGTAGAGCGCTTGCCTTGCACGTTCGAGACCCTGGGTTCGATCCTCAGCACCACATAAAAATAAATGAATAAAATAAAGGTATTGTGTCCAACTCCAACTAAAAATATAAATATATATATATAAAAAAAGGTACAACCTCAGCCTGAAGCCATAGTTATTTCTGATGGTCTGCTCCTCAAGTTACTGATTTTATTCCAGCCTAGCCATAATAACCTACTCTTGCAGGACTTCAACCTCTTGTGTAGGAACTGTCTCAGTAGCATCTGAAGAGTCTCTTGGATTCATCCTAAGTTTACCATTCTGCTCAAAAACTGTTGAGTGAGGCCATGTGGTGGCGCACGCCTGTAATGCCAGTGGCTCAGGAGGCTGAGGCAGGAGGATCATGAGTTCAAAACCAGCCTCAGCAATGGTGAGGTGCTAAGCAACTCGGTGAGACCCCTGAATCTCTACATAAAATACAAAATAGGGCTGAAGATGTGGTTCAGTAGTCAAATACCCCTGAGTCAATCCCTGGTTCCAAAAACAAAACAAAACAAAATAAACCTCTTGATTGAGGGCTGGGGATATAGCTCACTTAGTAGAGTGCTTGTCTCACATGCACAAGGCCCTGGGTTCAATCCCCAGCACCACACACACACACAAAATCTGTTGAGTGACTGGCCACTTGCTTTCAGTGGGGTGAAGTACAGCTCCTTACTTGGCTTCATGAGTTTCCTAGATCCATCCTGCCCTTTCCCTTTCATTCTAGGCACTTCCTGTTTTCCTGACTGTACTGTCTTTTACCATCTTAACCTCCACAGACTTCTCATGCTGACAGAATTAGATCTGACTTTGTACTACCTTTACTTGCAACCTGTTCTCTGTCTGGTCCTTCCCTCCTTTGCATCTCAGGTCAGTTCCAACTTCTTCTTAAAGTTTTTTTTTTTTTTTTTTTTTTTTTTTAACCATTCAGCCCATAGACATTTTTCCCTTCTGGACTTTGAGTCATCTATACTCTGCACAAGCTTCCCTTGTGTTAGTATTTTGTTTAACTCTGGCATAAGGGATAACAAACTCTATTGCAGGGCATGAGGGAAAGGCCTTTTGTGAGATGGTGCCTATTTAGCTTTGTTTAAATAGGTTCTTAACTTCTTTAAGCTTCAGATTCCTCATCTGCAAAATGGGAAATGATAATGTACCTACTATATAGGGTTATTTTGAGGACCAAATGTACTTAACACAGTGCCTGGGTATAGTGAGTGTTCAAGAAAATATATTATTATTTCCTTCGATTCACCCCTGTCTACATTTTATGATCCAGTAATGTTGAGCTACTGCTCTCAGATCCAATATTCAGATATTCCTCCTACAGCCATTAGACTTCTCATATATCAAGTCTTGGTTTATATGCCACCTTTTGTGTAGCTCACCATGGTTGTTTCTGACATTGATGGTCATTATCTTGTGTTCACAAGACTTTTGTTTCTCTTCCTAGTATTGTATCTTTTATGTAGCATCAGCCCAACATAGTAATATGGTTTAGGGGTCCTCAAATAATTGTTGAATGAAAGAAAATGAGGGAATAAATGATATAGTGATTCTCACTTTTCCACCAAAGTACCAACTATGGTGGATTATTAATAGTTAAAGACATACATCTGCATATCAAAGTGGCACAAAAAAAGTTCCAGGAAGAACTCTATGCTCATGAAATCTCTTCTCTTTGGAGTTCACTTGAGGTCTGGAGATGTAGCTCAGTGGTAGAGCACTTGCCTAGCATGTGTAAGTCTCTGAGTTCAGTCCCTAGCACCACACGTATACACAGACAAATCCACTTAAATTTTGTAATTTATTTCATTACATTGTATGTTTCTTTTAATTTTTTAGAATGTAGAAGAATTTATTATTTAATCAAATTGACCTGAAAAGATTTATTTTATCATTTGGCTTCATTGTTATTTCTATAAAGTATGACAAGTAATAAGGTTATTTTTTATAAAACCTAAAAGACAGGTTTTATGCATACATTTTTCTTTTTTTTTTTTCTTTTTTTTTTTTTTTTTTTTTTGTGGTGCTGGTGATTGAACCCAGGAGGACCTTGTACATGCAAGGCAATCACTCTACCAACTGAGCTATATCCCCAGTCCTTATATATACATTTTTAAAACTTGAATGTTTTTGATGCTGAGAATCAAACTTAGGGTCTCACACATGTCAGGCCTTTTTTGGGGGGAAGAGGGAACTGGGGATTGAACTCTGGAGTGCTTAACCACTGAACTAAATCCCAGTCCTTTTTATTTTTGTTTATTTATTTTTATGTGGTGCTGAGGATTGAACCCAGGGCCTTGCACGTACTAGGCGAGCATTCTACCACTAAGCCATAACCCAGCCCTATTTATTCATTTTTATGTGGTGCTGAGGATCGAACCCAGTACCTCATACATGCAAGGCAAGTGCTATTCCAGCCCCTCTTTTTATTCTTTGAGAGAGAGTCTCACTAAGTTGCTTCAGGCCTCACTGAGTTGCTAAGGCTGGCCTCAAACTTGTGATCTTCCTGCCTCAGCCTTCCAAGTTGCTGAGATGACGGGTGTGCACCACCATGCCTGGCTTTCCATGACCTCTTAAAGTATTCTAATAAATACTGGGTATTTAAAGTGTTTACTTGAAATTAACCTTGCTGATTTATAATTTATATCACCATTTGATTCTTTCATTAATTTGGAAGTTCCCAGAGGGTAGAAATCATATTCATTAATTCATCTTGCAGGTTGGTTTTTTTTTTTTTTTTTTTTTGAGCAGCATGTGGTAGTTAGCACTTTGTAAATATTTGTTGAGCAGATATCTAAAACTACAGTTTCTTCTCCCTTTTCTCTACCTTTCCCTTTGAGAAAAAGTTCAAGGCACATTTTTAAAAGCTTTTGCTTTTTAAAAAAAAAATTTTTTTTAGTTGTTGGTAGACTTTTATTTTATTTATTTATTTATTTTTATGTGGTGCTGAGGATCAAACCCAGGGCCTTGCACGTGCTAAACGAGCACTCTACCACTGAGCCACAACCCCAGCTCCCCTGGACAATATTTTTTTGAAGGAGGAAAAGAAAAATCACCCTGAACTTTATCCAGAGAAACCTCTGTTAACAGTTTTGAGTATGTACTCAAGAACTATTTTTTTTTTAAAGTTAAATTTTAATTTCTTTATTTCTTGTGATACTGCAGGTTCAACTTAGGAGGACTCCACTACTGAACTATATCTCTAATCCTTTTTATTTTTTTATTTTCAGACAAGGACTTGCTAAATTGCTGAGTCTAGCCTTGAACTTGTGATTCTTTTGCCTCAGCTGTCAAAGTCTCTGGGATTACAGTTGTGTGCCACTGCTACAAAGTCTTAAATGGGTGTGGTGACATCCGCCTATAATCCCAGCTACCTGAGAGGCTGAGGCAGGAGGATCACTTGAGCCCAGGAGTCTGAGGCTAACCTGGGCAACATAGCAAGACTCCATCTCAGAAAAATAGAAGTTAATCTTAAGTAAGATTTATTTACCAGGAACTCAAATTTCCTCTCATCTTCCCTCCTAACTATGACCCCCTCTCTGAATATCCTGACTTACTGCAAATTCTTAGGAAGTGCCTTTGTTGTTGTTATTTAATTTTGCATTATAATTATAAAAGATAATTACCTGGTTTCAAAATCAAATGCACATGCTCAAAAGTCTTTCTTTTTGTCTTTTATCCTAATCTCATCTTTTCATTGTTGTTGTTTTGCAGTGTTGGGGATTGAACCCAGAACCCTTATGCATATTAGGCAAGCATTCTACCACTAAATGAAATCCCCAGCCCTATGATTTTTTTTTAATATTTATTTTTTAGTTTTAGGTGGACACAATATCTTTATCGAACCCAGTGCTTCACGCATGCTAGGCTAGCGCACTACCACTTGAGCCACAAGATTTTAGTCATTCTCACTAAAATCTACCCTATGATTTCACATATATATTTATATATGAAAATATATACATAGTTATAACCATTTCTTCTAGATAGGTAGTATTCTATATGAAGTTTTCTTCCCCTTGCTTTTTTTTTTTTTTTTTTTTGCTGTTTTTGCATACATCCTATGGATAATTTCAGGACATTTTAAACAATAGTATATTATGATAATAAATTAAAATGTCCACTGGGCTATTAATTTAAAAAAACATCCCTCTTAGCTAACAAGGTATTTAAATAAATAGTTGGGTTTATGGCAGCTCAGCTTATCACATTTGGATGAGGCCCTTTTGGAAAGATAGTCTGCTGTCCTTCCATGCCACCTAACTGTATTTCTGCCAATAATGGTAGCCTGTGCTGAGTGACATCTCACAGGTATCCTGATTTTTTTGTTTTTGTTTTGGGTTTTTGTTTTTTGGGGTACTAGGGATTGAACCCAGGGGCACTTAGCCCACTGAGGCACATCCCCAGCCCTTTTTTCTATTTTGTTTAGAGACAGTGTCTCAGTGAGTTGCTTAGGGCCTTGCTAAGTTGCTGAGGCTGGCTTTGAACTCACAATCCCAGAGGAGTATAGTGGCACACATGGTGACCTTTGCCTCCCTAGCCACTGGGATTATAGGCGTGCGCCATGTGACGATTTCTGGAGGACCTGGGAAAGTATTCAATCTTACTGTCAGAGCAGCAAAGACTGTAGTGGCCATCAGGGTCTCTTTCCTTAAGGTCATTCTAGGAAGCTGCTTTGCGCCCCCCACCCCCCCTCCCCAAAAAGGAGCTCTTGGAAATGGCTCTCTTCTCCTCTTCCTACAAATAAAGTGATTTCATGCAGCAGGTGACTTCATTATGTGAAGGATTTTTGTGAAATTTATTATTTTAATCACTATACCAGAATAACAATTGAAGTTCTTCCTCTTTTTTTTCATTTATTGACACCTTGTAGTTAAAAATACAGACCCTGTATCCCCTGTGGGGCCCACAACTTCCCGCCAGACTTTTTTCACATTGTAATTTCAGTAATGCATACACAAGAGCTCAATCCATAGCACCAAAAACCAACCAGCTAATCAAATATTTTTCATTTCAGATTACAAGCATGTTAGCAAAATAAAATAATTTCAGTTGGCGAAAAACAGCTTCTCTATACCGTTGGTTTTGGCAGGTTGTAAAACTACCTAATATCAGGAACCTGTGGGGTCTGGGGTTGACTTTATTAATTTTTTTTATTAAATTTTATTGATGTCCTATCTTTTTGAAAAATATTTTTTAGTTGTAGATGGACATAGTACCTTTATTTATCTTTATGTGGTGCTAAGGATCGACCCAGTGCTTCACCCACGCTAGGCAAGCGCTCTACCACTGAGCCACAACCTCAGCCTCGACTTTATTGATTTCTTAAGACCTAATTTTGCAGCCAGGTGTGGTGATGTGGTCATACATGCCTATAATTCCAGATATTAAGTCAGGAGGCTGAGATACTATTGCAAATTTGAGGCTAGCCTGGGCAATTTTGTAAGACCTTGCCTCAAAAGAAAATAAAAGCTGGGCATAATGGTGCACACCAGTAATCCCTGCTATCAGGAGGCTGAAGCAAGAGTATTAAAAGTTCAAGACCAATTTTGTTTTTTCTGACCACTTCTTCACTTTCAAAGTAAATCCTTGATAGATCTCTTGTTAGATTTGGTGAGGATGCACTTTCTTTTTCTAATGTCTAGAAATGATGAAGAGTCCATTCTGACTTACAAAAAAAGTACTACAGACCATCTCTCACAGGACAAATGAAAAACAGCACTGTCTTCACTTTGATGTTTAGAATTTGTGAACATAAATGGTTGCAATGCTGTCAGAAGAGATATGAGGAAAGATAATGAAGTGCTATCCTTTTAGCCATACTTGTAGCTGGTCTTTGGTGTGCTGGGTGAGCTCCTAAGGATGGCCCCATTTCAGTGAGCTTTCCATGGTAGCAGCCTTGAATGTTGAGAAGGGGAATGGGGATTCCAATTTTTCATCCCCTATCATCCTCCCACACACTACCATCTTTTTTCCTCCCTAGCTTAATATAAATTTTATATCAAGCTGCTTAAAACACAAAGTATTAAGCTCTCAGTATACTATGGAAATTATGTCTCTAATGCAGAGTGATTGAGCAATAACAATACTGCTTGTCTTAATGTCAATATGAATTTGTCTCATCTTGTCTGAAACATAATTGAACAAGTTCAAGCTCAGGCAAGTCTTTGAGTTCACTATTCATTTCTCAAAAGCACTTTCTTACACATACATGCATAGCCTTTGTTTTTGATCCTTTTCTTTCTTTTAAGCTTGTTTTCTATTCTTTAATTCTTCTTTTTGTTAGTTAATTTCTGGTATAGAGAAAATATAAGGCTAGGGCTGTAGCTCAGTTGCCAGACATGCACAAGCCCCTGGGTTCAATCCCCAGCAGCACACACACAGAAAATATACATTATTTCTTAGATTAAGTATTATTATTATTATTAGTAGTATTTTTATTAATTAATTTGTTTATTGGTACTGGAGATTTCAGTGTGTTTTACCACTGAATCACTTCCTGAGCCCTTTTTATTTTTGAGACAGGGTCTTGCTAAGTTGTTTAGGAACTCACCAAGTTGCTGAGGCTGGCTTTGAACTTGCGATCCTCCTGCCTCGGCTTACCTAGTTGTTGGGATTATAGGTGTGAACCTCAGTATCTAGCATTAGACTCATTTCTTTTTTTTTTAATACCTTTATTTTATTTATTTTTATGTGGTGTTGAGGCTCAAATCTAGTGTCTCACACATGCTAGACAAGAATTTTACCACTGAGCTACAGCCCCAGCCCCAATTAGACTTGTTTCTGTTATGACTTCAAAAGTTTCCTTAGCAGGCTGGCATTGTGGCTCAGTGATAGATCACTCACCTAGCATGTGCGAGGCCCTGGGTTTGATCCTCAGAACCACATAAAAATGAATAAAAAGTAAAGGTATTGCATCCAACTAAAAAATAAATATTAAAAAAGTTTCCTAACATATTATAAACTGGCTCTTTTATTCTGTGTATATGTGGTATGGGGCTCTTGGTGCTTCTTATAGGGCTTCACCAAGTAATTTGATCTTGCCAAATTTGTGCAAATGCTCTGTGTTGTCAGACAGAACTAGAGTAGAGGCAGCACAGTTAACAGAGATTCCTATTTGCAGGAAAGGATTTTTTTTCCTTTTTTTTTTTTTTAAGGATTGGGGACCAGACCCAGGGGTGCTTTAGCACTATGCTACATCCCCAGCCCTTTTAATTTTTTTTTTTTTTAATGTAGAGATGGGGTCTTGCTGAATTGGCCTAAAACTTGTGATCCTCCTGCCTCAAACCCCCAAATGACTGGGATTACACCAGCTGCACCAGGCTGCAAGAAAGAGTTTTCAAACTTGACTACTGTTTTCTCTGTTTGAGCCTTTTTCTCTCCTTGCCTGCTCGTTTTTCCCCTGACCATAGAATTATCTTAATTTTGTTGAAAGTTAATGAGTTAACAGGTTTCACTCTGTCTCTTAAAAAACAGTGTTCATAATATATAATGGTCTTGGCCAAAAGTCATTTTAAAAATACCATTTACAAAGTTTTTTCTATAAAGAAATACATTGTAAATACAGTGGTACCATTTGGTTTTTTAAAGTGGAACGTGAGTCCCTCTAGTGGGTAGTAAAATTTGAGATAGGATAAGAAAAATTTGGATTTTCAGTACACCTGCTTTCATATTCAGTGTTCTCATTGGTACTTTTGTTCTCCATCCCCAGCTGAGAGGCAGTTAGTTCTCTGCTAGCCCCTAATGGCCCTCTTCCCAGCCAAAATTCAGAAATCCTCCTTCTTTCACCCATGTGATCTCAGTGGCCCTGGTCACTGCTAGCCTGTGATCACACAAGCTTGCTAGCTGCTTCTTTTCAAGCTTCAGTAAGTGTAATTCAAACTATAAGTTGGTGATTTTATGCCATGAATATTTTTTTTTTTTTTTATTTCTTGATACTGGGTATTCAATCCGGGGTGATTTACCTCTGAGCTGCATCCCCAGCCTTTTTTTTTTTTTAAGTTTTTAGTTATAGGTAAACACAATACCTTTATTTTATTTATTTATTATTATGTGGTGCCGAGAATCGAACCCAGTGCCTCACAGGCGTGCTAGGCGAGCCCTCTACCACTGACCCACAACCCCAGCCCCTACGTCCCTGTCCCTTTTTATTTTTTTAGTACCAGAGATGGAACCCAGGAGTGCTTAACCATATCCTCAGCCAGTTACATCTTTTATTTTGAGACAGGATCTCATTAACTTGTTTAGGGCCTTACTAATTTATTGAAGCTGGCCTTGAACTTGTAATCCTCCTGCCTCACTCCCAAGTTGCTGGGATTATAGGCATATACCACCTTGCCTGGCTTGCCATGGAGTTCTTTATAGAAAAAGATCACAGCAACCCAGGTTCCTTTGGTTGCCATGAAATAAATAATTGTTGAAGGCCTGCTTTGGGCACATAGGTGAGGACATTTAGCAGTTGGAGAAATTCTGTACTGATGGTTAGAACAGAGAGGCAGGATGGTATGATTGCAAAATATGAGGGCTTGCCAGGAATGGTGGCAACACACCTGTAATATCAGACTTAGAAGGCTGAGGCAAGAGAATCTACAAGTTTGAGCCCGGCCAGGCAGGGCAGCTTAGCTCAGTGCTGGAGTGGCCCTAGGTTTAATCTGGGAAGAAAGAAAAAAAAAAAAAAAAAGAATTTAGAGTTCAGATCCCAACTTTGCCATAACTAGCTGTGTGACCTTCAGCTGTGATCACATGCCTCTCTGTACCTTAGTTTTCCCTTTTGTAAAATGAAGAGACGGTAAAACTGCCTTGCAGGGTTGTTTTAAGTATTGGAAATGTTATGTAAATGGGTTTGTGTTTTTAGTGTTCAGTGATTGGTAGCAGAAGTCTTGGAAATATCCCCTACTTGAATCTCAATAATTAAATATATGGGATTTAATTATTTGGATGACTTTTCATCTTTTCTGTATTCCTTCTTTTTTCTTTCAGTTACCACCAAGTAAGCGAAGAAAATTAGAGAAGTCAAGAAAACCCATTACATTTGTAGTGTTGGAGTCTGTGATGAAAGAATTATCCCTCAAAGCATCATCTTTGGGCTCTGAGAAAGTGGAGGGCATAGTGGTTGTGACAACATGGATAGAAAAAATTCTCACTGATTTAAAGGTACCTGGTTAAGCACATTGACTGAATACTCAATAACCTCCCAGCCAGCCTGCTTGCCTGCCTTCCCTTTCCCACTTGCCCTTCCCTTTCTTTTTTTCTCTTTTTCTTTCATTTAATTTCATGTAAAATTCAGTTTTTCCTCCACACAGGTCCAGCATAAACGAGTTCCCTGTGGAAAAGAGGAAGCTAGTCTTTTCCTGACAGCCATAGAAAACTCCTGGATTCACTTAAGGCGAAAGAAAAGAAAGCAAGTGAGACAACTGAGGGAAGTGCCTCGAGCTCCTGAGGATGTCATACAGGCCTTGGAGGAGAGAAAAGCCATCCCCAGAGAGTCGGGCAATAGCCAGGATGTGGCCCTGAGCCCCCAGGAGGGTACCCTTTGTGGGTTTGCTCTGCAGGAGGGCGAGTCTGCCACTGTTGGGGGCTACTGCCCAAGCCAGGAATCACTGTCCCAAGAGGAAACCCCAGAACCCATGGAGGATGAAAGGAGTGAGGAAAGGGGAGGGGAGGAGGTTGTGGAAAGTTGTAAAGTCTCTTGCAACGAAACCCAGGACCGAGAGGCTTCTGAGCAATATAGCAACCCAGGGGCCGAAAAGGGGAAGCCCCTCCAAGGAGCAGCTGGACATTACCTATTTAAGTGTTTGATAAACATTAAGAAGGAAATGAATGATGCCTTAGTTGAAATGCATTGGGTTGAGGGCCAGAACAGAGATTTGATGAACCAGCTTTGTACCTATATACGTAACCAGATTTTCAGGCTTGTTGCTAGTTAACTCCATACTTCTTGCAGTTACAAGAGTGTCTATAGAGGACTGGGGGTGTAGCTCAGCTTCGCATGTGGAAGGCCCTGAGTTCCATCCCCAATACCACCTCCCCCCCAAAAAAAAAAGTCTATTAAACAAATTGTTTGGAGTAGCCTAAATGGTGGCAAGAGGAATTTTACCACTGGCCTATTAGTAGTATTATGTGGAATTATCTTTTTTTTTTTTTTTTTTTTTTTTTTTTTTTTTTTAAGAAAGAGTGAGAGAGGAGAGAGAGAATTTTTTTTTAGTATTTATTTTTTAGTTCTAGGCGGACACAACATCTTTGTTGGTATGTGGTGCTGAGGATCGAACCTGGGCCGCACGCATGCCAGGCGAGCGCGCTACCGCTTGAGCCACATCCCCAGCCCCTATGTGGAATTATCTTAAAAAGCAGAAATCAATTAATCCATTTTAAAGTTATAAGGAGTTATAGTTCAGTAGTTCAGGAGGAAGAATTATGGTTGTCAGCAACAACAAAAAGATGTAAACTCAGGAGGGATTTAAAACTGACTCAAGCTGGTCGCCTCCGTGTTGGACTGATTTCGTGAGGCCAAGGTATCGTTTATGGTGTCTGGTCTTGGGTCAGGACTTCCCAGAACATCATGGTTTGGTCCCCCAGGGTCTTCATGAGGAGAAGGCACTCTTGTCCTCCAATGGAGAGCAGAACAGAAAGGCCCCAGAGCCTACTTCTAGAGTTACCTGTAAGACTAAACCTCTGCACCCTAGGTACATATGATTGATTAACTGTGCTCCAGTCTCCAGAGATGAGCTGGCCTGATGGGAGATGGTGGGAGAGTTGGGAGGAGAAACCTTAATAAGATCAGGAAGAAGGGCCCCTCTGGGATACGCCTGGGAAATGGCACATTGCTGACTCCTGGCTATTTTGATATTGCTTATTTCAGAAGCAGAATTAAATGAACAAAACTCCTAGATATGGCTGAGACAACAAAATACACCCATACCCATTTTATAGCAGTTTTGCCACTGTTTGGTTTTTGTTTAAACACAAGAAGTGTAACTTGTTTTATTTTTAATATAAGAATATTCAGAATTAAACTGTCAATACTGTTTGAATCCTGGGATTTGGGAAAATACTTTCATAGTGAATGATGGTATATTACCTTAAGAAAGCTTCTATTGGCGGGTAATTTGTTGCTGATCAAGTGCTGCTTTTTATGTCTTCCCTTGTAATCCCTTCTGTGCATTACCTGATAGCACTGGAGCATTCTGGGGTCAAGTTAACCGTGTCATCAGAACATGTTTCTAATCCAAATGCCAGAGTTCAACAGATATCTCTGGAAGGCTTTCTTGGTTTTTGTTCTCTTAGTGTCTCAGTAAACCATTTCTGTGCTTGATTCACACCGCTCAATTTTGTACCAGTACCCTGATGTTCTGTTTAGAGTAAAATCTTTCAGTCTAATACCAGAGCTCCTTGCCCACTCCAATGAAGATGACCTCCCTGTTGAGAGGTGGCTGTTAGGGCAGAAAGCTAGTGACTGGCATATTTTGGTGGTGGCTAAATTAGACCCTCTACAAAGGCATAAGGGAATAAAAATAGTTTGTCTCATTTTGGCAGTAGAACTGGGAAAAGAGGTTGTTTTAAACCCAGGGCTCTTTGCATACTAAACAAGCATAATACACTGAACTCTATCCCCAGCCCTTTATTTTATTTTATTTTAAGACAGGATCTTACCACATTACACAGGCTGGCCTCAAACTTGTGATCCTCTTGCTTAAGCTTCTGAGTAGGTGGGACTACTGGTGTGCACCATTGTGCCTAGCTGGGAAAAGAGCATTTTAACCAGTAACCTGTGTTCTAAACCTAGTCTATGGATCTCCAGATAATCCATAACCCTCCTGGGATTATTTCTAAAAGCTCTATGAGTGTGTGTGTGTGAGCGCGTTTGCGTTTGTGTGTGTGTGTGTGTGTGTGTCTGTGTGTCTGTGTGTCTCTGTGTGTATATTTTCCTGAGGAGAGGATTCATGACATAGGGAGAGGGGTGAGTAACCTGATAAGGATAAAGAACCACCATTCTAGTCCAGACATTCATTTGACCAATGCTCAGGGTTATATAGAGCCAAGACTCAATCCAGGGCTTTGGATCCCTTGTCCTGTAATTTTTGATGAATTGGCTTAGGCCATCTTTTTTTTTTTTAATATTTATTTTTTAGTTGTACACAATACCTTTATTTTATTTCTTTATTTTTATGTGGTGCTAAGGATTGAACCCTGGGTCTTGTACATGCTAGGCGAGTGCTCTACTGCTGAGCCACAACTCCAGCCCTTGGCTTAGGTCATCTTGCTCTGCTCACCTCTGATTACTATCACATTTGAATCAGATGCAGGGCCCAAACTTAGTTTTCTTGAAATTTTAGGATTTTTTAGTTAACTGGCAGCTGTTCATTCCATAAGTATTTTTAAGTATTTATTGTTTCTTGTTTCATTCTAAAAAAGTAGCAGATGCTCAGAGATTTGGAAAAATTAGGCTGGGGATATACAGTGGTAGAATGCTTGCCTAGAATGGGTGAGACCCTTGACTTGATCCCTATCACCAAATACAAAACAAAACAAAAAACCCACCCACAACTTTAGCCTTCTCTGATATTGTTATTTGTAGGTCTCCCTCCAGTCTTTCTAGAGATACTATGCATATGTGAATTTAACTTTGAATGTATTTATTATGCTTTTCTTTTGTTTTGCTACCGGGGATTCAACCCAGTCAGGGGTGCTCTACCTCCCCAGCCACCCTTTTTGTTTTGAGATGGGTTTCTCTAAGTAGCCAAGAATGTCCTCGAACTTGTGATCCTCTTTCCTCAATCTCTTGAGTCTCTGGGATTATAAGCTATATTGTAGTCTTCATTTAACATCTCAAATATTTTTCCACATTATAATGGTAATGTACTTATTTATACTCCTTGCCTGTTCACAATGTTCTTCAGGCACAGTATTGGCCTTTATTCAGGTCTCCTTCACAGGTATTCTCATAATACTCTTAACTGGAGACAAAATGTGTGTCTGTATGTGTTTCAGTCCCATGTTTAAGGCTTTGTGTTATAGAGGAGGTTTTAAAAATGTTAAACTAATGATCCTAGAATTTTAAAGAATGACAAGAGCAGTGTTCACAGTCTTTGTAAAACTAGAACTATGAGTGCTTTGCATTTGTATGTCATTTCCTTCTCTGAGAAGAATAGTTTGTCTTTCTGTCCTCCTTCCCTCTCTCTCTCTCTCCCTCACTCCCTCTTTCTTTATTTCCTACTGAAATTGAACCAAGGCCTTGTATATGCTAGGTAAGCACTATTCTCCAGCCCCAGAATAGTTTATTTCTTAAATTAAGGAGAGGGCATTGAAAACCTTATAAATGGACATCTAAGAATTGTGTTGGTTATGCATGTGCTTTAATTTCATGTCTATCTTTAGTATGGGGGGAAAGTTTTTTGTTTTTTTAAGAAATATATTACTGCCCACATGTTGCAGTGTTGAGTGACACTCTCTGTAAGTGCCTGGAGGTCAAATTCATCTTGGTGTTGGTGGATTGGTATGAAATGAAATCTTTGTGGTGTTATCTTAAATTCTATTCTGGTCCCTGGAATTGACTTCTGATATTCTGATAGCTAAAATGGGAACAGAAGTTGAGCTTGTTTTCCAAGATGAACTAAAGCTGCTTTTGTTTTCTCTGTTTGGTTTCTTTACCCCACATCCTTGCCTGACTGCTCCTACACCAGAGTTTTGTTGCATGTCCTGGCAAGGTTGATGGCTCTGTGGTGGGGTTTTCAGCTAATCTTAGAGTTCATGTTCATTACTTTAGTATGTATTTTTAAAAATATATATCTTTTCTTTGTGGAAATGAAAGTTTACTATGTAAGCACACCACCTTCTAAGCTCTGGAAAGAGTAATAATCACATGTGTAGAAAAGATGCAAAGTCTGTGGAGACTGAGGACTTTGAAAGAAGGGAGCTTTTTAAAATTCTTGAATGCTGCTGGTGCCTCTCTCTCTTACCTAGCTCACAGCACTTCCCTCAGTAGCCACATGGGGGCACCTTCAGCCCTCTTATCAAGCACTTTAACTTCACTGTGGGAATCCATAAAATTGTGTCCAAGGTATTTTCTTGAAATATACAGTTGCTACCCAGGTAAGCATCTTTATATAAACAAGGACATTTTTACATTAAAAACTTTGAAAAATGCAAAAAGGGAAAACTACTATCATGATCTTTTTATCCAGCACAATCCCTTTCAGACTTTTTATGTTTTGTTTTTTTCATAGTCATAGTTGACTATCTTTTTTCTTTTCTTTCTATCTCTCTTCATATTGAGGAATGTTCTCAGGTTGTACCTACTCTTTTGGATCAATTTTTTTATTAGTATGTAGTTCATGGGGATACCAGAGTGGGAAGGTTTAGTGATTTTGAAACAAAAACTTCTCAAAAGCCTTATGTTCCAGGACAAGTAACAAGAGCACCAAGAAAGATGGTTATTCATGTTCTTTTGTATATTCATGCTTTAGGTTTATCTGGCTGGCTAACTAATGTGCATGTAATGTGTTGTTTCAAAAAATATATATCAAAAGTTGGTGAGGATTCTGTGTTGTGTATATTACGCAGGTCAGCTTGGCCTTGTTTCTTATAAGGGTATATCTGTGTAGAATAGGAATATTACCCTAGGGTCTATGTGGCTCTAGGAACAGTTGCATCTACTCTTATTTTATGGCACAGGATCAAGTATAAGTGGCTACCCAAAACTGATTAGCCCATTAGGAAGAAGAAAATACATTGGAATACTAGGTTAGGAGCCTCCTGGAAGAAGGTGCCACCTAGGGCATGTCCAGAGGAAAAGGATGTAATCACATCATTTTTAGGGAAGTTGGTGCTCCAGAGATTTGGTTTCCTGAAAGGGCACTAACCTCAGTAGAACCCTGTGCTGTTCAGTTTAAGAATGAATTGGCCAGAGTCTGAGGCAGGAGGATTGCCAAGTTCAAGGCCAGCCTCAGTAACTTAGTGAGACCCTATCTCAAAATAAAAAATAAAATGGGCTAGGGATCTGGCTCAGTAATTAAGCACCTCTGGTTTAAAAAAAAAAAAAAAAAGTTGGCCTTTGCTACCTGGAGTTAGGGCATTGGTGAATTTGAACCTTTCCAATATTTCCAAATATATACCCTTTGGTGCTAGTACCAGTGTACTATTAGACAGCCCTGCACAGGGCTTACTCCACTAGCAATAGAGCCTCAGATGCACACACCAGAGAGTTCCTGCTCTGCTCTGCTCTCATTCAGATCCTCTGCTGTGACTCACCCAAATGACTAAAAGATGGGTTTATTTCTTTAATTGCTGGTTGGAACAGCTAATGCTGCCTTTTGGAGGCTGTGCTTTTACTCCAGGGAACTGTGTTGTGACTAAGTGAAGACCTTGCACCTCTAAATGCCCTTCAAGGTGTAGACATATCTGCCTATCTCAGTCTAAGCAGAAACATCAGGGCCTCTAGACTCCTCAGGGAAGTATGTGACCACAGGTGCTCATTAGGACTGAGGGAACTGAGAGAAGAAGGTGTGAAGCAGATAGTGCAGTTGCGTTTGGCAGAACTGGCTTGGATGTGATGCTCTGAAGAGGGCAAACGATGTATAAAAAAAAAAGTTGGACTTTTCCAACTTCCGTATGGGAGTAAAAACAGGAAAGAACACCACTTGGTAGTTCAACACTGGGTCTCTTTTGCAGATCAATTCCTTATGTAGTGTAAGCCTTGGCTTCCTCATGTCAGACTAAAGACTTCTTGCTCCACAGGTTATGGAAAGACTGCAGTGAGTGAAGAACTTGAGCACATAGGGGAGTGGACTACTTCAACTTGTTTTCTCTCCTTTTCTGCTAGAGTTTTCAATTTCTGGCAGAAAATCTACCAGTGGATTCAAATGAAAAGGCTGAAACCTCAAATGTATAACTTTCCAGTATTCCCAATTATATACCCTTTGGTGTTGAGTATTACCTACTGACCAAGATCAAATGGAAAACTTCTTCCATGTTATGGAGGGAGGGATGGGGAACCAATAATTTACTACCCATCTTCAACATAAATTGTCTCATTTAGTAACCCTGTAAGGTGGTGTGGTGCCTGCCCCTGTGTGATGAATGCAGGGATTGAAAATTCAAGAGTGCTTTAGTGACTTGTCCTAAAGTTATTCACAGAGTAAACTCATAAAAATAGTATTTAAACTATTCATGAAGCCAATGCTGGGATTTTGTGCCAAAACTCAAAATTTTGTTCCAGAAGCTGCACTTATTATGAAAATGTATGTCTAGTTCCATTTGACCCACCCTTGCAGCAGGAGTCTTCAATTATATGATACAGGGAAGAGAAGAAAAGCATGTCTTAAGCCAGCTTCACGGTTTAGCAATTTAAGGTAATACTGTTTTCCAGTCAATGATCAATGAGTGAGATTTAGTAAGTGAAATTACTTATAATTATTTCTTAATTTATGCCACCAGATCTTCACAGAATCTTGTATTTGGCAGTAGTGCAGATAATTAAGTAGTTAATGAAACCACAAAATAAAATGTCTAGTCAAAGCACATGTTGGACCAGAGTCAATGTGAAATAACTGGTAATTATGTAATGATTCTTTGACAATACATAATTGTATAATAATGAAAGAGAGGTTTAATTCTTTTTTAAATAAGACACCTCCAAATATTTCACTTAGAGAACACAAAACCGATGTGCTTTCTGGAAAAGGTAGAAAATCAAGTCCTCTTCCCAGGTAGTTCATGAGAACCAGCACAGACCTGGGAAAAGCAAAGGCTGCCGCCTGCCATCTGGTGGGCCTTCTCATAGAGAGTGGCCCAGGAGTCCAGGAAAGCCTGGAAATTCCCAATTGGCTGGCTCCGGCAGCTAGTCAGCCCCCAAGGGAAACAGCAGCTTGTGCTGCTGCTGTCCAAAAAGAGCAAGCTACCCAGAGACCTCTGCTGAGAGGGGACCCCTCCAGGGACCATGGATGAGACTGGGCCTATTCCCATCAATTTGCCATTCAGGGACTTGGTATCTATTTCTGGGAATAGGGAAGTCCAAGTGTAGTCTGACATAGAATCCTTACTTCAGACATGGTTTTCCAGGATTCCTGCCTTCAAGGCCAAATGTGGGTCTATGCAGGGCTCTATGGACCAAACCTGGTCAGGATTTCAGTGAGCTCTGGACCAACACTGATAAGGACTTTTTCATTTGTAAAGGTGAACAGCAGGCTGGGTTCAGTGGTGCACTCCTGTAGTGAATTTAGTAACCCTGTAAGGTGGTGTGGTGCCTGCCCCTGTGTGATGAATGCAGGGAGTCTGAGGCAGAAGGATCGCAAGTTCAAAGCCAACCTCAGCAACAGTGAGGTGCTTAGCAACTCAGTGAGACCCTGTCTCTAAATAAAATACAAAATAGGGGGGCCAGGGTTGTGGCTCAGAGGTAGAGCGCTTACCTAGCATGTGTGAGGCACTGGGTTCAATCCTCAACACCACGTTAAAAAAATAATAAAGGTATTAAATAAAATACAAAATAGGGCTCACAGTGGTGGAGTACCCTTGAGTTCAATCCCTGGTACTCCCTGCCCCCATCCAAAAGAAAAAGGGAAATAGCTGCTCATCTTCTACACCAGGAGCCAAGCTAGAAGGGGAAAAGCTCATGCCCCAACTAAAATGGAGTAGCTGTGATTGGTTACTGCTCCTGGTTACTGCCATGCTAAAATATGTGCCCAGAATTGTTGGATCTTCTGATTTTTTGAGGGAAGCCTGAAATCCAGATTTATGAGAAATGTCCTTAATTGTGAATTCTCACTTATTTTTTTATTTCTTTAGCTACACAAAATATGGTAGACCTGCAGTTTGTGATGACTTCTGCCACTGGGTAGTAGAACTGTACATATATTTGCTGCCTCTACATTTCCTAACTTATGCATTCACTTCAGCTTCTGAAGTCTGGTTGCTGCCTGTCCTTATTTCTATCTCTTCCCACTTCTAAAAGGGAAATCCTAAGAAGTCTACCCATAAGCCTTGTTTGCACTTTTCTCCCACTTCTGGCTATTTTTTACCCCTACGACTTCATCCACTGCCACCCCCTCCTCCCATTCATGGTGCTCAAATTCAGACCCGTCTTGAACTTTCAGCAGCCATATACCCAACCACCTTTTGGACATTTCCCCTAGGATCATGAACATGTCTAACTCTACTTTCTGTCTGCACCTGCTTCACTTGTAGTCTCATCACCTGGCACCCAGCTATCCAGCTTAGAAATCTCTGCTCTTCTTTTTTACCACAGCACTAAAGTCTTCCACTAAATCCTATCAGTTTCCTCTTAGAAATCTTCCCAATCAATCTTAAGTCCTCCATTCCTAGTTACAATGCCTTAATGTAGTTCCATGTTGGCTCACCAGCACTATAAGGAATGCCTTCATGACTTCTGGGGAGCTTCAGAGCAAGGCAGCAGAAAGAGCAAACCTAGATAGCTTGGGTGTGGGGAGAAACAAGATAAAGAAACTTGGTTTGGGAGAGCTTTCAGATGAAAGAGTAGGACGAGGAATAAAGCCGCAGACACAGATGGGATCAGATACCATTATATCCTGAAGAATGGACAGCCCTTCCTAAGCACAGGCCAGCCTTTTCCCCTTGAATGACTTCCTTTTACAAAATTAATACATTTTAATTATTAAACATTTAGAAAATAATAAAAACCTATAATTTCACTGCTACTACTCATAATGAGATTATTTTACGCTTTGTTGTCTAAATATTTTTATATGCATATATATTTTAAATAGCAAATGAGGAGTCATTGTATATTTTATAATCTTTTTCCTTTACCAATATATTGTGATAACTTCTGTTTGATTATAAAACTAGTATGTGGTGCAGAAAACATGTGAAAATAAAAATTACCAATAATCACGCTGCCCAAAGATAACCCCTGTTAATATTTTGGTGTATGGAATAACCTTGTTTTCTTTACATGGTGTAATGTA
The DNA here is from genome assembly GCF_052094955.1 of Ictidomys tridecemlineatus. Classification (NCBI taxonomy): domain Eukaryota; kingdom Metazoa; phylum Chordata; class Mammalia; order Rodentia; family Sciuridae; genus Ictidomys; species Ictidomys tridecemlineatus. The sequence goes on along the minus strand of NC_135479.1, from coordinate 45,749,578 downwards.
TTGTGAGCATTGCTTCACTAAGCCAATTGTTCCTAGCTGGACATTTTTGGATTTCTAAAATATTTTCACTATTGTAAATAATACTTGGTGAATATCTTTGTATAAAATTCTTTATGCATTTTTGTTATTGTTTTAGGATAAATATGTATACAAGTTGCTGAGGCGCAGGATATGCCTCTTTCAAAGGCGCCTCCTGTATATTGCCAATTTGTCCACTAAAAAAGCTGTGCTAGTTTACGTTTCCATGAATGCCTGTTTGTTACCACACTTGATAGCACTAGGAGGTAAACTTTTACGAATTCTTTATCAACTGATAGACAAGAGATTATTCCATTGTTTGAATTTCATTATGCTATTTGCAAGGCCACATTTCCATATATTTCTACTTTTTACATTATATCGATTATTTCATATATTTATTGTTTTATAAATTTTAGATTTATCTTCTGTGTTTTCTATCCATGTGTTCCTTTTCTATTGAATTGCAAGGGCATGTCTTACCAAGAATTCCCTCCATTTCATTATTTACTTCTTTATTTTCTTTCTTTTTTTTTAATATTGGGGATTGAACCCAGGCGCACTCTCAACCACCAAGACACATCCCCAGCCCATTTTGATTTTGATCCAAGGTCTTGCTAGATTGCGAGACTGGCCTCAAACTTGTGATCTTTCTGCCTCAGTCACCCAAGGCAGGTGTGTGCACCATGTCTGTTTTTTGTTGTTGTTGTTGGTAGTTGGTGGTATTATTGTTATTTAAATATTTTGTATTTTATTGTAGTTGGACACAATACTTTTATTTTATTTTTATGTAGTGCTGAGGATCAAACTCAGTGCCTTGCTAGGAAAGCGCTCTACTGTTGAGCCACAATCCCAGCCTCAGTTGGTGGTATTTTGAAAGATGATTTTGTCTTATGTTTATAGTTCAGAGCTTCTGGATGTAATCAAATCTGTCACACTGTGCCTTTATATTTTCTTTGAGTAGAAAAGTATTTTTACCTCTATTATGGCTATTTGGGGTTTTGTTTTTACATTTTAGCACTTGACATTAAGCAGGTAAATGGTATGAGGCTTAAGAACCTGTATTTAGCCAGGGGATTGGAGTTACCACAGAGTAACTTCAGAAAGATGGCCATAGCTCCAGCACTCCTGTCTAAGGTATTGCTAATTGGGGCAGACTAGGGTATGGTGGTATGTACTCTCCCAGTTCCCAGCCTGGGCCTTGCCAACTCTTCTGAGAGAGCATCAATTACTAGCATAGACAGCTAGCCTTGGATTTTGAAGACTTGATCCTACAGCCAGGCTTTTTTGTGTGAACTTGGTTTGCCAGGATAGTATAGTCCTTTCCCATCTGCCTTGGGAGAGGCCTTCCCTGTCACACACAACTCCAACCCTGCATGATCCAGCGGGCCCTTGACTCACATGGCAGAGCTCCGCCTCTCTTCTCAATATCTTGCCTAGTCCCACTCTCTTGACTGAATTAATTCACTCTCATAAAGCCACCTCTCTTTTCTTCTAAAGGAGTATCTGAAGACCTCATCCTTCCCCTTGTGCCTTTCCATCAGCTTCCTCCACCATGTTTCTGACCCACTGGTATCAACAGCTCCACATCCAGCTGCATAGCTTAGCTCCATTCTGGTTTCTCAGAGAAGCCCAGATAGCATGTATGGCTCCTCCCCTTTTCCTTCTAATCTGCATTTCTTTTATTACTCAGTGTCCACACCCAGGGTGAGTGCCTGGATAAAAATCTACCCTTCCCCCCAGTCACCCTTTCATTCCAGATGTAAGCACCAGTGGCCACCTTCCCAGGTCCAGTTAGAGGCTCTAGACTCACAGTAACCTGAGGCAGAACAATGTCCTCTTAAGTTTACCAACCTCCTGGATCCCAAGTCTGATTCTCATCAACCAAGCTTGTTATGGAGCACCACTAAGCAGTTAATGATTATTCTTGTCGTTAACTAGGAGGGGAGGAGCTTATTCCTCATCTTCACCCATTTCACGCCTTTCAGGACTCTGCACTCCAAACTGACAGCACTTCCTCAGACTGGACTAGCCCAGATAAAGAAGAGAACCAGGCTGCTTCTCAGCTTGCCAGCTTGATGACCTTCAATAAGACACCTTCTCTTGGGAGGTCAGACTAGATGATCTCAACTCTTTCAGAAGAGTTGTGAAGCAATGAAGAGGGGAAAATACATATACGGGAAGGTGGAACTTGACTGTATAGTTGGATGGGTTTGAGAGAGGTCCTCTGATGACTTGCTGGGGGTGGGGGATGGGTGAAGATTCCTATGGGAACTTAGAGCTCTGGGAAGCACACTTCACTGAGGCACCCATGGGTGACTTGTAGGGTATACCTCTGTCACAGTAATTCAGAATCCTGCTCATCATTCTCACTGTATTGTTGGAGATCAGGTTCAGTTGGCTAACCCAGCCCTTAAACCCACTTAATTTCTTTTTATCCTATTAGAGGAATATGATACTCTGAGAACCTAAGATTCTAAAATGATTATATCAGTATCTTTATTTGGCTTGGTGTGGTTCTATCATGTCTTGTACTGCATCCATGTAGAGAGTGGTGGTAGAGAGCAAAAGTAACCTTTCCCAGTATGACTGTGATTATGAATTCTGCCCTATGGCTTTTGATGCTGCTCTGGCTTACCAAAGGTCACCTGCCCTTGGCTACAAGAAAACCTAGTCCATTGCATGACCCATGTTAGGTGCACAGTAAATATTTGTTAAGTCAACGTTGCCTAGTATATCCCTGAGTGTAGCAGTCTTCCATCCCTTTTCACCCTGCAGTTGTCTCCCTTATTTTGATTATGATTAAGTAAAAAGCTCCCTAAACTACTAGCAAAAGATGAGAATTTAGGCTTGAACTATTGTGGTATCTTCTGGGACCTAGTGGGAATATATGTACTTTTAGTTTCACACCCTTTCCCTCATCTTGCTCTTGGAGTTGCATATGTAATACTTCTTTGGGGTCAGTGGTGGGAACATATGAAAACATCTCTGGCTCAGCATATGAAAAAATTGGGAGACAATAGGATTTGAACTGCACATTGAGATACGCAAGATCTCATAAGAAAGTACGCAATGCTGGATGACCCAGGTTTCCTCTTGCCTTAAAGATCCTAAGCATCTGTAAGCCATATAAAGAGACATTAGGAACAACTCTTTGGAGATGGCTGACTTTAGGATCATTCCCCAAACCTGCTAAGCTTTCTACTGAAACATCAAAAAGACTTCCCTTCCCTTGCTGGGTATGGTGGAGCATGCTTATGATCCCAGTGACTCAGGATGCTGAGGCAGGAAGATCACAAGTTCAAGACCTACTTCAGCAACTTTGCAAGACCCCCTCTCAATAAATGAAAAGGACTGGGGATGTAGCACAGTAATAAAGCATCCTGGGTTTAATCACTAGTGCCAAAAAAATAAAAACCAACTTCTTACACTTGCCAGGTTCAACCCTGGCTTCACTCCCCTTGGAACAGGAAGCTTGTGCTAAAATGTGAAGCAGCTCTCTATTCATTCCCTCTACTTTTATGCCCCCCTCTCCACACCACCATAGGTATCTCCATCTCACTGTTCATTCCTAAACTGGAGGAAACTAGGTTGATGTGAAATTCTGTTTTGACCATTTTCAGGCTCCTATGGGCAACAACAGGCCCAGCAAAAGCCTCCTTTCTAAAATCTTGCTTTTGCCTAACATCCCCTGGCTGCTGTCCCCATATGACCCAAATAAACAGATGATCATGTGAAGCCTGTAAGGCTGTTTGTTTTAAATAGCAAGCATCTCTACTAAGCTCTGGAGCAGATAGGATATTGGGGGCAAGGGAGAGGTTGACATTCAAATCTGTTTTGACCCCACTTTTGTCTCCCCGAAGAAAAAGATGTCTTCTGAATACTACTTCAGATATGTGCCTATTTAAATGGCATAGAGCTGTTCCCCAAAAATAAAAGAAGAACTGGACTTATGCTTCTAGAAGACTCCAGGGTTTAAGTGCTATGACCACTGAAGGAAAGCAGAAAAAAAAACAGACTGGATGGCATTATCTCAGGTCAATATGATGTATACTGTTTAGCTCCCTATCTCCCACCTACATATTTCCTTTAAATTTCCCATTTTCTCTTACTGTACAGAGTGGTCCAGGCCCAATCACAACTGAAACAGGTGGCAGAAAGAAAGCACTATCAGGGTCAGCACCAATCTAACCTTCCTAGGAAAAAGGCACTCGCCCCATTTGGGCTGTTGTGTTCTAATCTCCCTTTGCTTCAGTGTCATCATAAGCAAAGTCAGCAGTACCCAGACATTCTCCTATGTGTAATGACCTCTTATGCTCAGCTCCAAATGCTGGGGCATTAAATATACCAAGATCAAAGGTCCCAATTTCAAGGTTCTTGATTTTCAGAATTATCTGTGCAAGGATCCCCTCCCCCCCCCCAGGATGTACTATGGTGCCCTCAAAGGAAAGGGGCAAAGTGTTCATTTGTATTAGCTTTCTATGCTACTGGATCTTCTCCAGCTAGTTCTGGAAATAGGCAAATATACCTCTGAGAACGCAGTTGAATGGGATGGATTGGCAGGATGGCCTTTCTCAGTGGCCCTTATAATGGTTTGTTTCCTGGCATTGTGTGATGGTGAAACCCAGGCTCCAGGATCCTGAAACCACTGGCTTTGCTCCCCACTCCTTGGACTGGTTAACCAAGGAATCTGGGGCCATAACTGAAGGTCCCATGCCTGGGCTTGGGACATCAGAGCTAGATAGATAACACTCTAGGGTGCCCTAAATATGCCTTCTGCCTGCCTATCAACACCACTGTACCAATGGGGATTGTGTGACCTCCACCAAAGAAGCAGAAGAATAGGGTTGGGTTTCAGGTGCTGATTTTTGTAGCCCAATAGCAATGTGTCAAGTGGTCAGATCTGTTCCTGCCCAGCAGTTTGATATCCATCTCTCTCTCTCTCTCTCTCTCTCTCTCTCTCTCTCTCTCTCTCTCTCTCTCTCTCCCCCCCCCTCTCTCTCTCTCTCTCTCTCTCCCCCCCCCTCTCTCCCCCCCTCTCTCCCCCCCTCTCTCCCCCCCTCTCTCTCTCCCTCTCCAAATTGGGGGACCTGTCTCAGAACTGGCTTCAGAGTAGCCCGAGGGGTCGGGGATAAATGCTCTTCCTCCTGTGGCAAGGAGCAATGGAACAAACATTAAATAAACGTAGACAACTCCCTCCCTTTTCTGAGTTTGTTTCCTTATTTGTAAAATGAGAACATTTGGGCAAGTTAGCCTCAAAGGTCTTTCTGATTGTAGCCCTGTAACCCAGGCTCCCTAAGCACTCCATCAGGGAGAGGCGGGCGGGCGGCCCCGCCCCCCAGAGAGCGCAGTTAAAACCCAAGGCAGCTACCCCGCCCCAAGAGCCCAGCGCCCACCCAGGGATCTGGGTCGCCCAGCGCCGGGCTTCCGCCCTCCACGTTGTTGTTCCCGATTTGAGCCACGCCCCCTTGGCCTGGACTCTGGACGTTTCGCCTTGACTCCGCTGACCAGGCCACTGAGCAAAGGGTGGTCTCTGGGGTGGTACACTCGGAGTCTCCACCCATATCAGACACTCCTGGACAAAGACAAGAATTTGGGGGAAGGAAAGGCTTTAAATGGGAGGATAGTGAAAGTAGAAAGTAAGCCAGGGCATGACTGCGGGATTCCCCTTTAGGTGTCTCACCCTGTGTTTACCCAGTGGCCCATCCGCACCCGCTGATGTGACCCTGCAGACACTGGCCCTTTAAACAGAAGGCTGGCGGTGCGGGGTGTCCATGTGGAGCTGCTCCATGCCGTGTTGTCCTGCCCGCCTATTGGCCCGCGGCCCGGTGACGTAGCCTAATAGGATGCGAACGCACTGCGGGGGGAGGAACGAAGACAAAAAGTGGAACCGGATCACGACTCCGCTTCCTTTGCTTTTTCTCTTGAAGTCTGCACCCGTCAGCTCCGCCCAGAGGCGGATCCCCGGGGAATTGCAACAGTCCGGTGGTAGCGGGATTTAGGTCGCTTGTGGGTGGGGAATGGAGACCTAGGGGTCAGGCCAGTCTGCCATCCTTAGGTTTCCCTGACATGGAATATCCTTATTTGAGTTAACTTAAGTCTTGAATTTTCCATCCTTCCCTCCAGCAGAACACATTTCGTGTGAATGACCCAAGCACGCAACCCTTGCTCAATTTGTGGCTTGCAATCGGGGCGGGACGGGGCGAGGCGGGAAAGCGGAAATACAGCGCGCAAACCTGACTCCGTCTCCCCCCACCCCCACTAGAGCCACGTGTGCGCACGCCGTTGAGTGGGCGGGGCCAGCACCGCGCGACCCCGCCCCTCTCTTCGTGAGACGCCGCGGCCCTGCGGGCGGGGGCTCCGGTCCGGGCTTTGGCTGCGGCCCCGGTGTAGTAGCGGGGGCGGCGGCCGGGGGCAGCGCGGCTCCTTCCCTTGTTGTGTGTGTCGGTGCCTCCTCGCCATCTTGTTGCAAAGCCCTTTCTTGTCGGCGGGACTCCCGGGAACCGCGGGGCGGGAGGCATCAGAAGGGAGGAAGAGAGGGAGGGAAGGAGAGAGGCAGTGCCGCCTTTTTTTTTAATCAGATTTTTTTTAATTTGCAAATTTATATTTTGCAAATATTTTGGGAGACATAGATTTTTCTCCCTGTGCTCCCCCGTTCTATTCTGAGGAGTGCGCTGCGCCGCCCAACCCTGTCGCCCCCCGGAGGTGATCCCTCCCTCCAGCCCGCCCGCCAGCCTGACCTGTGCCTGGCTCGCGGGCCGCAGCCTCGGCCCCGGCGCGCCCCCGGCCGCTCTCGGCGCGATGAGCATAGAGACGCTACTGGAGGCGGCCCGCTTCCTGGAATGGCAAGCGCAGCAACAACAGAGAGCACGTGGTGAGCGGCCGGGCTGGGCCCCTGGGGCACCCGGGAAGGGGAGGCGAGTGACCCCGGATCCCGAACACACACGAAACCTCAGGCAGCACTCCCCCTTCTCGGGCGGCCTGAGAAGTCTAGCAGCACACGGCTCCCCGCAAGAGCCGCCGCCTGGGAAGAGTGATGTGGGCAGTGAAAATAATTAATGAATTCATTAACATGCAGCGAGGGACCCGGCTTCTGCGGCCGCCACCTCAACTGCTTGGCACCCCAGTGCACCTTCAATGTGTGGGGGGATCCTTTCGCGGTGGCCGGCTGTGCCCTTCGTAGCGCTGAGGATGTGTGAGCCGGGTGGGGGGGTAGGGTGAGGAATGGTGTTGCGTGGGGGTGGCAGACCCGCGTGTGCGTGCGTGTGTGCACGGGGGATGTGTGATCTGAGCTTCGGGAGAGGATGAACGGACGTGTACACGGGAGTGTGTACAGCACACAAGTGGGCGTGTGTGTAACGGGCTGGGGGAGGGGATTACTCTACGCCGTGCAGCTCTGGCTTCCCTGGCCCCGGCGGGAGGGTGCGGGGGGCGCTCCCGGCAGATCTACGCGCTGCTTGGGGCGGAGGCGGCCTTTGCAGAATGAAATGACATCGCGTGTCTTATGATCCTGGCCAGCCCCGCTGACCCCGCCTCCGAGAGCTGGGCTGGGTTGCGCGTCAGGGGTTTGGGTAAGAGCTGGGCTGATTGGGTGTCTGCGAAGTGGCCCGCGGGTCGCTGGGGGCTGTCCCCGGGCCCCCCTAGCCCCACCGGACTTTAGCAGGTGTGGAATGTGGCATATCTGCGCGTTCCAAACCCGCTCTAGACTGGAATGTTGCGTGTGCCTGCGTTCCAAGCCCGTTGGTTACACCGGGTGGTGACGTGAATGGGCCCCGCCCCCGACCACGTGCACCGGGGACACTCCCGCTGGGGATGGCGCGGCCCAGCCCCTCCTAGCAGCCTCACGCTCGGCCGGGGGCGGGGCCTGGGCGGGGCCCGCTAGGGGCCCTGTGTCGGTCGGGCCCGGGTCCTGACCGCTGGGCATCTCCCTGGGAGAGCGTTTGTCCTTGGAAGGAGGAGCTGCATTGCTCTCTCCTTTTTCTCCCCAGCCTTCTTTTTTGATCCCAAGGCGAAAGAAACCATCAGACTGCAGGACAACAAGACACTTAGAGCTCAGGGCGCACATCTTCCCACTAAGCCCCAAAACGTTCTCATTAGGTCCTCCTCGCAAAACCCCCTTGCCATACTCTGGAGTGAGCCAAACTGAGAAGGGGCAAACTTTGTCATTCCCTCGATAGAAAAGATGAGGATTTTATGGTCCTATCCTCACGTGCCCTTTAGTGGTGGTCTGTAGCTTCAGGGTGCTGCAGAAATAAAGGCAAGGAGAAAGACCACTGCTTTCAGGAATTCTGTGAGGGGCTCAGTCTGAGAACTGTGTGTGTGCAGTTCCCTGGGACTTCTTTGCCCTCTCAGAACCATTCGGCCCGGTTGATTGTGGCGGAGAGAGTGCTTTGCCCTCCTTTCCTTTTTCTCTGCCTATTGTTGCTTCAATGATGAGTCATGCAGGAGGTAGTAGTGTGGTGTGTGTGTGTATGTGTGTGTGCAAACGCGCGCGCGCACTTGCCTCCCTGCAGCTTGTGCTGCCGCTGCCGCTGTTTCAGTGGTGGGCAGGGGGAATGGCAGCGGCCATGGGGTGGAGGAGCTGCAGGTCTGTAGGCTCTGAGGGATCGACTAGCCTCTCAAGGTCAGTCATTGGAAATATTCAGCACCCAGATACTTGGACCTTGCAGAACTGATGGGCTGGGACATCTGCTCACATGCCCCTCCCCCTTGTCTTTGGGGTCCAGAGCAGGGTCAGGTAATGGACAGTGCTAGTAGTGACCCAGAATGTCCTAAGTGTGGTCCCAGGAGTGGGGGAATGACTGTGCCACCATTAATACATGCAATTCAAGAGTGCCAACATGTTCCCCACTGTGTATCAGGCACTGCTAGAGGTGAACCATATTGACCCTACTATCTCCCCAGGGAAGCTTCATTTCACCCTTGCCTTACCTGCAGGATGCCCAGCCATTTGGGGAAAGGGAAAAGACCCCACTGTCAGCCATACTTGCCCAGTTAAATCACTCCAGAGCTGACCATTAAAATGGAAGAGGATGATGTATGCAACTCTTACAAAAGAATGCTAAAAAGCAGATTTTTCTAAGATGTTGCAAAGGCCTGCTCCTCCCCCCAAGTAGTGAGAAATAGGGGCAAGCCAAGTTCAGCTGCCGGGTCACAGCTTCTTGGTACTAGATCAGGAGGACTTGGGGATGGGTGAGTGCTGGAAAGCTAAATCTACTCAAAAGAACTCATGTGTTTATGATCAAACATTCATTTTCTTCTTGAGGTTCTGTCCTCTGACCTGGAGTAGGAAGAGAGTGAGAAGAGGGTGAGATGTGAACCTGATGACCAGCTTTGAACAGGGATCCTCTTGTCCACTCCCCACTTTCAACCTCCAGGGCAGGTTTCCTGGCCTAGACCAGGCAGTTTGTTCCCATGATGAACCTGAGGATGTATATGCACGTGAGTCAAGTGTGAGAAATGAGTGAGGAAAGGGCAAGGCCATCCTGGTGCTCTTTAGTAGGGCCTGGCCTTGTCTTTCCCAGCATTCATGGAGGTGACTTGGACTGGATTCTTCCCAGGAAGCTGACTGGAGTGTCTAGAAGTTGCTGACCATATCCTGTGTTGGGCCTGCCATATGTGCAAAGCTCTCTGGTAGCATGTATATAAGGACAATGCCTGAGCACATTTGAGCCCACCCAGTTTGGATCCACTTAGCACTCTGCCTACTGAGTCTCTGGGCCACAGTAGGTTGGGAAGGTGGCAGGCAGCACCATGTGGGCTAGAACTGTCTCCTCTGTATTACATCAGAGGATCACACTAAATTCTTTGGGGGCAGTATCTAGGTAGAGCCAAGGGAATGTGCTTGAGTATGCATGTGCATGAATAAGGGGAGGGAGTTGTACTTGTGGGTATAGCAGAACATTCTTCTAAAGAGCCTAAACACAGATTACTCCTGAAGGAGGTCCCAGAAACCAGTAGTGTACTGCTGGGTGGGAAATGAATTAGAACTGAGGAAAAAGGGTAGGAAGCTCTAATGAGCTGCTCTGGCCTGGGGCACAGCCCTATTCTTCACTCTAGTCAAGAAATATGCTGGTCCAGGTGTGATAGAGCTTTGCCATTCTCCTGGGTCTTTCCTGGCACCTGTGAGGCACACCTGCTTGGCTCTGGCGGATGCAGAGAGAAGGAAGGGGAAAAGGAAGTTGCCATCTCCTAGGTAAGCTTTGGACTTGCTTTAAAATATGAAGTTTCAAGGGTAGCTCAGAGATACAGCACTTGCCTTACATGAGGAATGCCCTGGGTTCCGTCATCAACAACTCAAAAAAATAATATGCATTTTCCATTCAATCTGGGTTCCTAGGGCACCTGTTCTTGGACCTTGGGGTGCTGTCCCTCCCAGTAGTATCAGCTTGTCTCAAAGCCTAAGAAAGTTCTATCAGTCAAAGGAGTGGAGGTGGTGTTATGCCCAGAGCTTGAGGGCTTGTTTTGCAGGGAGCATACTGGGGTGTCCCAGGCTGGGCCTAAGAGCAGTTCTGTGTCTGGAACTCTGCGGGTTTCCTTGCCAGTGTGGTTTGTAAGAAGCTGGACCACAGCGAGCTGGTTTTCTCTGGGGCAGTATCATAAGCCAGTGCTGGCTGGGAGAGGCCAGGGAGAGCAAGGCCTTTCCTTATTGGAGCAGACCTGCCCCAGCCTGGCAGCTCTCCTTTCTGAAGGGCAGGAGAGATAGGAAGAGGGCCACGAACTGGCAGCCCTGAACTCTGACTGCTGGGAAACCATGAGCACTTCCCTCTGAGCACTTCCTCTATACTTCCTCCTTTGCTTCTTCCCCACCCTGGGAGGGGCTAGGACAGGCGTGGCTCACCCTGGAGTTCATTGGCCAAATGGCCTGGGATCCTCAGGTTTTCTGGGACTCCTGAGCAAGCTGGACTTGGGGGGGGGTGCTTCCCTCCTCCTTAGGGAGGACTTAGCCCCCACCCTAACATCACATGGGGTGGCTTGTGTGTTTGGGGCGTATCCAGTGCTGTCAGCCGCGTTAGTCAGCACTGGGGGAAGGAGAGGGCTGATTGTCCAGCCTCTCCCTGGCTTGGAGGTGGCCCAGCTCTGTATCCAGGGAACTTAATGGTGGGACCTGAGAGAGGACTGGACAGGGGACAGATAAGAGAGGGCTGTGGATCAGGAGAGGACCTCTCCCCTTACCCTGTTCAGCCAGCTCTCTAGAATCCTCACCTTCCTGTGGGCTTCCAGCACAAAGGTCTGGGGACCTGCTAGACCATCCTGCCTACCTCTTTCTAGCTTGTGCTTCTGCTGATAGGGACAGGGGGGATTTGAGAGAAATAAGTCCTAGCACAAGAAGGTGCAAGTGTTTTTGCTGAATGGTCCCTGAGGAAAACAGAGGCCTTGACCTAGTCTGGGAGTTCTGGGCTATTTCCTTGTGAGGTGAAGGTGATATCCCTGCTCTGTGACTTGGGGCTCTTGTGAGGATGGGAGGAGGTGAGTGTATGTGAGAAGACACCTGCTGAGCTTGTGTTGATACAGCAAGTACTGGAAGTACAGGACATCCAGCCAAGTGTCTGGAGACTTGCTGGATGACCCTCAACAAACACTTTGCTGCTCTGAGGTCATTTATCACATCTGTGATATAAAGGTCCTGTCTGCATTCTAGAAGATGCTGGAGAACTATTGTGGAAAGCCTTCCACAGAAGCTGTGATCTATCAGTGTCCTCCTCCATTCTTCTATAGTACCTTGAGCAGTCTTTTGTGGCCTGGTCTCTGCCCAGCTCTGTGACCTCCTCATCTATCTCTCTGGGTTCCTCAGCCCTGTTGCTCTTGACCCTTCCTGCTCATCACCTGTAAACCCAGCTTGCCAGGTCCGCAGAATCCTTTCCACTCCAGCTCTGCCTCTCCTCATCTCCTATCCTTCCCCCATTCTGACCTGACATCCTGTCACTTGTCATTCCACCCCCTGCCCCAGGCTGTGAGCTCCAGTGGCATGGACTAGGCCTGCTTTCTTTTGTTCACTGATGTGTCCCCAACACTTAGCTAAATCCCTGTCTGGAATGGTTGGGTATGTGTGGTGGGCAGGGCTCACTGACCGGAGTGGGATAGAGTCAAAGGATGGCTTAGGGTTGGCAGACAGAAGTGGGGACCCAGGACCTTTGGCTCTGCTGAGGAAACTCTACCACCACCCATTGTTTTCTCTGTGTAGAGGAGCAGGAGCGCCTTCGCTTGGAGCGGGAGCGGGAACAGGAGCAGAAGAAGGCCAGTAGCCTGGCCAGGCTGGCACATGCTCTGCCTGTGGAGGAACCCCGCATCGAGGCACCACCCCTCCCCCTATCCCCACCAGCACCCCCACCAGCACCCCCACCACCACTTGCTACCCCCACCCCACTGACTGTCATTCCTATTCCTGTAGTGACCAACTCCCCCCAGCCACTGCCCCCACCCCCACCGCTGCCTCCTGCAGCCCAGCCTCTGCCCCTGGTACCTCGTCAGCCAGCCCTGGTCAGCACCCCTGGACTCAGCATTAAGGAGCCTGCCCCCCTTCCTACCAGGCCACAGGGGCCCACCCCTGCTCCCCTCCTGCCAGACCCGAAGACCACTATTGCACCCACTGGCAGCCCCAAGCCTTTGCAGCCCCTCCCTACACCCATCCTGACCATAGCACCACACCCTGGAGTCCAGCCTCAGCTAGCCCCCCAACAGCCACCCCCACCTGCACTTGGGACTCTGAAGTTGGCACCAGCTGAAGAAGTCAAATCCAGTGAACAGAAGAAGAGGCCTGGGGGGTGAGTGAACTGTGGCAGACTTGGGGCTGGTAGGTTGGACAGGAGAACTGTCCACCCTATGAGCTGTGTAAGGTACCTTAACTGAAGGAGCCTTTCCAGGCATATCCTGTCTAACTTAGAAGCACCTCCTGTATTTGAACACATTATTGTACCTATTTGTATCCTGGAATGGATATATGGCCATTGCGCTCTTTTGTCCTCAGACTTCTGTGTCCTCTGACTCCCTCCAAGGTTAGAAAGCATTTCTAGGCCTTTTCACAGAATACTGAATTATGGGCTTCTTGGGTAGGGTCTGGCTCAACTGGCTGCTTCTCTGAGTCCTAGGAGCCCTTATGTCCCCTCAGTTGGACAGGTGGGATGAAGGGGTTACAAAGTTTGTGGGTTTGAAGCAGGCCAGAGATCTCCACCCAAAAGATCCTTGCCATAATTAAGCTGTTTCTCTTGTCAGATCAGCAGGATGAGCGTAGATGTGCCTTTCAGGAGGTGGACACAGCTCAGCACAGGGTGAACACCTTCCACTGCTGTTTTATACTTCCAGAGAGAATGTTGGGGACAAAAAAACCCTGTCATTTGGGGTTTGGCGGGGGGGAGTCAGGAAGGCAGCCTAATCAGGCCCTCCTCCCTGAGCCTCCTGTCTATCTGGGTTTCAGGATTGGAACCAGAGAAGTCCACAACAAATTGGAGAAAAACAGGTGTGTATGCGTGCGTGTGTGATTTTGGACCCACCCTGCCTGCCCCTGGACTCACCCATTTTCGGTGACTCAAAGCTTCCCTTGGGCCTTCCTTCTCTGCCCCCAGCCCCTGTTCCTCCCCCTCTGGTGCTGGCTGACCAGAGCTTGCTCCCTCTCCCCAGGAGGGCCCATCTGAAGGAATGCTTTGAGACCCTGAAGCGCAACATCCCTAACGTGGACGACAAGAAGACCTCGAATCTGAGTGTGCTGCGAACCGCGCTGCGGTACATCCAGGTATGGGGGAGGGAAGCAGGGCCGGGCGGTGCCGCGACGGCCGCAGCGCCAGCTTCCTCCCGGCTCCGCAGCCCTCCCTTCCTCCTTCGGCCCCGCCCCGCTCTCCCGCGCTTGCGGGCTCCCCCGCCCGCCTCCACGCGGGCGCCGAGCACATGGCCCGGCTGACGTCAGCGGGGCTCCCAGCCCGGGAGGGGGCGGGCAGAAAGGCGCGCCTGCGCGGGAGGGCCAAAACGCTCCACTCCCCGGCCCGCCCCTCCCCCCTGCGGCGCGTCCGTGGAACTCCAGCGGCCCAGAGTTGATGAGATGCGCTCCGAAGACTCGCTTAGTGTCCCTGTGTCCACCCCTCGCTTTGTGCCAGTTAGCGCACCGTGGGTGAGGAGGACGCGGATCAGGCCCGGCGTCTCCCGGCTCTGAGCCCCTGGGCGGAAATCCGACTATCTTTAGTGGCGGGGGAAGGGAAGAGGGGGACACCTGGGCGTGGTCTCCGCCGACACTGCGTCGCTCCAGTGAAGCCCCCGCATTTATCCACAAGATGAAGACCCTTTTGGTGTGCGCAATGATATCCCATGACCCGCATTTGGGAATTAGAGAATGCGGCGGTTTTACTGGGTAGCCAACAGCCCCCGGGGTTTCAGAATCTTAAAAAATTAAGTCACGTTTTTATCCGTCTCCGATGAGAAAAGGGTTTTTTTTTTTTTTTTTCCCCTCAGGGTGTCTTCCTGGCTATGTGTCCTCTCCCTTTGGGCCAGGACTCCGTTCTGCGGTAGTGGGGGGTGCTGCCAGATAAGACTGTTGCCATGACGGCCTGGAGTTTCGGTTTCCCTGGAAACCGGCGAGGGTTTCCGCGTGCTGAGGAAATCATGGGGGATGGGCCTGGCGGCCACGCTCAGCTGCCGCGGAGTCCAGGAGCCGTTGGGGGAATGGGAGGGACTTAAGACTCCCTGCTGCACGGGATCTGGGGGTGGGGATGAGCCCGGGGTCTCCCTGTCGGCCTATTTGGGAAGGTTTTGGAGGCTAGACGGCGTCAGAGCCCCAGTGGGAAGGGTGACCAAGAGGGGTTGGCGGGATGCCACAGCCCAACCTTGGTTTGGAGAGCCGGGTCACAGCCCTGAAGTAACTGGAGCTTGACTTGCTCGAGGTGGGGGCGGAGGCGCGGTTCGCCGCTGCGCCTGTTGGTCCCTCCCTCCAAGTCGCCAGCAAACGCGGGCCTTTCCGCCCGCCCTACTGGCAAAGGGAGGGACTGGCGCGCATCCAAGCCGCTTCCCGGCAGCCGGGAGCGAGCTCATGGATTGGCTGGGTCGGCTTCGGGGCGGGACTCCTGGGCGCGCCGAGGGAGGGTGCGTCAGGCTGGGAGTGACGCAGCAAAGCCAGTCCGCGTGGGTGCGCGCGTGCTCCAGGAGGGGCGGGGCCTTGCTTGTGGCCTGAGTGGCCTGGGAGGCCCCCCACCCCACCCCACCCCCCGCCGAGCGCGCAGAGGCTATTAGAGGCAGAGTAGCTTATTTCCGGGATATTTTTGCAGATTTCTGGCTTAGATATAATTTATTCGTTCTTAGGCATATGATCTCAGCAAATCCTTGTCGACACGCAGTGACATTTCCTATGAATATCACTTTTTTTTTCTGTATGGCAGTTCTAAGTAGGTAAAAGTAATAGTGCCCCAGAGATATTAGGAGGATTGAGATTGTTCAGGCAAATAATTCGTGGTACTGTAAATTCAGTAGTTATTGAGAAATAGCAAGGATAAAATGGCGAATTTCTCTATAGGTACATACTTGGGGGGGGGACCCAAATATGGATTTGAAAAAAATTCAGAAAAACTCAGTGGAGGCTGTAAAATAAAGCTAGTTAGTATCAGACTTGGGCTGAGTAGGAAGTGGGTGGTACCTCAGGCTTACCATAAATGCTTGTCTGGGTGTTGTAATGGAGGCAGAAACAGCAGAAAACTCACAAGTTTGTGGAAACCCTCAAGGACACTCATTTATTTTTTCCTTCAAGTACTTTTAGCTAGGCCCTGAGTCTGCTTCTAAGGCTGCAGTGGAGAGCCAAGAAGAAAGGGTGGGTTTCTGTCCTGGAAGGTTTGATCTTGTGGCAGATTGTGTGCTATGAGGATACAGTAGGGACAGGGTTGTCAGGATCTGGGAAGTTACAGAGGTCATCCCTGAAGAAAGGACCTGCAGGATAAGTTGGGGTGAATGTGGCAAAGTAGAGGACAAAGAACCAAGAACAGGCCACAGTTTCCCCAGCAGGAGGGAGGAGGATGCATTTTTGGAAGTGAAAGATGGTCAGGAGGGTTGTCCCGCAGAGACATGGACTGCAGGAAGTAGATGAGAGTGGAAAGTTGGTCCTGGAGGAATTAAAAGAGCCAAGTGGATGTAGTGCTATGGTGACATGTGGAGAGCAAGAGGCTATAGGAAGATGTAGTCCTTAACTGTTCCTCAGTGTTACTTGGAGGTGGTAAAAGATTTGGAGAAGACCATAGGCATGGACACAGAGGAAGAGGAGGAATGTGTGTCCAGGTAGTCACAGAAAGGAAGTGAGTTTACAACAAAGTGTTATGAGCTGGGGTGTAGTTCAGTGAGTAGAGCACTTGCCCAGCATGTGCCAGGCCCTGGATTCCATCCCAACACCACAGAAAACAAAAAATGAAGTAGTGTGGACTAACATTAGATCATGGGGAAACTTTGCAGGGACCTGTAGGCCTGTGGGGAACTGGACTAGATGAGAAGAGGTTTTGGCCCCTGACACTCTCTCTCCCTGACCCAGAAGTCTAGCCTCCCTGCAAGTGGGTAGAGTTCAGGATGACGCTTCCAGCCCCCAGCCACCAGGTTCAAGTGAGGGCTGAGTCACCAAGGGCCTGTCGATGTTGCCTCATCTGATGTCCTGTCCAGCCCTCAGGGGCAGAGCCAGGTGAGAAGCCACACATGGGTGTGTGTGTGTGTAGGGGGAGGGAAGGTGTTTTCCTGTTCTTTCTAGCAGATACATGGGGAGAGGAAGGTTTTACTTAGTGCCAGGGTGATGGGGGGGGGTCTTTGTGATCAGGGACTGGGGTGTCAAGACCAATATAGAGCATGGCTCTATCTGGGTATTTGTTGGAGGCACTAGTGGTTTGAGGCATTTCTCACTGTTGAGGTAGAAGTTTGGGACTGCAGGAGGAGTGTGGGGAAGTTGGGTCTAGCAGGTGGGTGGGATTAAAGGCATTTCTATGCCAAGTCAGGAAAAAGATTCTGCAGAACTGCCTCAAGGGAGTGCAAGCAAGGGAGACTTGAGACTGCTGTACTCCTGTGATTCTCCCTGCTATAAAGGAGAGAGAAAGAACTGAGGTGGGAACTGAAGTGCTCACTGGAAAGCAGGGCAGCAGGCTCATAGATCCTTCCCTGGGGCTGAGAAAACACCCTTTGTAACTTCCTGGTCAACGGTAGGGTCAGAACCGTTCTTACCTTCGCTTGAAGGTTGGACAGGGACAGTGTGTGTAGAGGTGAAAAGACCAAACATAAGCACATGAAATATTGGGTAGTGTTACAAGCCAGTGTCTGATTCAAAGTCCCATCTGACAAGTCTCCCAATTAACGTTCAGCTGTGTGTTATAGGTGCTGAGAAGGGCTCTGAGGCAGGGGATGTCAGGTGAGGCCTTGGGCTGGGGAAGAACAGTGGAGGAGGTGGGGACTCAGGTGTAGTCTTGGAGCAGAATAAGACTGGGGATTGGAAGGTTCAGACTAAGACAAGGTGTTCAGTTTGGTTTGTGCGCTCCGTACCTGGATGTGACTGGCAAACCTCGGAAGCTAGGTGCTCAGGAATAGATGGAGAAAGGGACTCAGGAGGCAGCAAGGAAAGGAGCATCTATCTGCCTTGTCTGGTGGACACAGTGGTCATGACATGCGTAAGTAAGCAGAGGCTCCTAACAAGGAAGCCTGTGAGACAGAAGAATTGAGTTAATGAAGTGTCAAGAATCATGGATGCTCAGGAAAGACTGGTGTAGACAGGAGCTGAGGAGGATATGAGCTGGCCTTTTGGAGATGCTAATAAGCCTGTGCACAGAGAAACTGGAGATGCTTATGATGGGGGAGTGATGCCTAGTGTGAAAGGTCAGCACCTGAGAGTTAGGAGGTCATCAGGGCCTGGAGGAGAGGGAGATGGTGCCATGGATAAGGGAACCCCTCAGGAAAGTGGGTAATGCATCAGCATGGTGGGGAAGGACTGACCTGGAACCTGTGGAGAAGAACAGAAGCTTCTGTAATGGTGCTAAGCAGAGTCAGGGGCTGCTATCAAGTTCCCCAGGAGCATTTCTTGTCAGCCATGGGGCACATTTCAGGACTTGGGGTTTCAGTAGCCTGTGGAGTCTAGAGAGCTATAGGCAGGGTACTGGGTGGGGACAGAGTGTAACAGCCTTGTCTTGAGGCAGCACAGGTGGGCACTGTGAGGAGTAGCTAGGAGGTCAGAAGGGAGATGTAGATCCCAAAACTGCTCAGGAGGAGATGGAGGCAGGTCATGGAGAGGAGATGGGGAGGGGATGCTGTCACAAAATAAGTGGGTCTTATTCCAAGGATATCAAATTTACCAAGGGGATGATCGAATGATGGGGTGGAGAGAATTTCAGGATTGTTTGGGGTCTTTGAAAATGGGTTGTAAGGAGGATAGCTTGTGGCATCAGTGACTGAGCAGAGTGGAACGAATGGTGATGGGGGACTTGGGTGTGACCCCGGAAGTAGAAAGGTTGCAAGGAGGGGAAATGGGGCAAGAGGCAGTGAAGCCCCTCAGGGCTGAGTCAAGTGGAGGGTGAGGAAGGGCTCCCCCCTGCTTGGGTGAGAGCTGTCGGACCTGTGCTCACTTCACTAGCACCTGCCCAAGAGCCCTCTGCCTGGGATGCTGGGCCTTGTTGGACAGAGCCGCGGAGTAGGAGTCAGGCATGGTCTCCAACAACTTCGATCTTCCTGGGCTCCCTGGTCATTGCAGACTTGTTCCTGTTGGCCAGCTGATGTGGAGACAGAGAGGTTTTAAGATACCATAAGCCCATGGCTACTGCTCAGGGTTCCCTGCTGTCCCTTGCCCTGTCCCTCAGTCCCTGAAGAGGAAGGAAAAGGAGTATGAACACGAGATGGAGCGACTGGCACGGGAAAAGATTGCCACGCAACAGCGACTGGCAGAACTCAAGCACGAGCTGAGCCAGTGGATGGATGTGTTGGAGATTGACCGTGTGCTCCGGCAGACAGGCCAGCCTGAGGACGACCAGGCCTCCACTTCAACAGCCTCTGGTGAGCCCTGGCCCCTGCACTGTTCCCACCATGCTCAAATGTTGTCCCCAGCTCCCCTGGCCAAATTTTGGCCTGGTAGAAAAGATGCCCCCTGCCCTAGCCTTGTTATTTTCCCAAACTCCCTTGGGTGTTAATACCTCCTACCACTTGTTTCCCACACCGTTCTGACATGCTCCCTGCCCTCTTCCCCACAGAGGGTGAGGACAACATAGACGAGGATATGGAGGAGGACCGGGCAGGCCTGGGCCCACCTAAAATGAGCCATCGTCCCCAGCCGGAGCTGCTGAAGTCCACCCTCCCACCCCCCAGCACTGCCCCCGCGCCTCTGCCTCCCCACCCTCACCCTCACCCCCACCCCCATCCAGTGGCCCTATCTCCTGCCCACCTCCCTGTGCAGCAGCAGCCGCCACAACAGAAGACCCCTCTGCCTGCCCCTCCTCCCCCACCGGCCACCCCTGCCCAGACACTGGTACCAGCCCCAGCCCATCTGGTGGCCACTGCTGGGGGCGGCTCCACGGTCATTGCCCACACGGCTACCACCCATGCCTCAGTCATCCAGACTGTGAACCATGTTCTACAGGGGCCGGGCGGCAAGCACATTGCCCACATTGCCCCCTCTGCCCCCAGCCCTGCTGTGCAGCTGGCACCTGCCACACCTCCCATTGGCCACATCACAGTGCACCCTGCCACCCTCAACCATGTGGCCCACCTCGGCTCCCAGCTGCCCTTGTACCCACAGCCTGTGGCAGTGAGCCAGCCAGTGGCAGTGAGCCACATCGCCCACACCCTCTCGCACCAGCAAGTGAATGGCACAGCCGGACTGGGGCCCCCAGCTACAGTCATGGCAAAGCCAGCCGTGGGGGCCCAGGTGGTACACCACCCCCAGCTGGTGGGCCAGACAGTGCTCAACCCTGTGACCATGGTCACCATGCCCTCCTTCCCGGTCAGCACACTAAAGCTGGCTTAAGGATGAGGCCACTCAGGCCCCCCAGTGGGGGCAGGGAGGGGGACATGTCCCCCACTCTCCCACCCACCAGCTCCACACATTCCAGCCAGGCCCACCCCACCCACACACCCCCAGGCCTCCTAGGGGAAGGGGGTGCAAAGACTCTGAGCCAAGGAAGGGAGGGCCCCCCATGGAGTTGGGTACAGGGCAGGGAGTTACCCCACTGCATTGGGACTTGATGACTGATGAGGACACGCTAGTGGATGTGACGCCCATTGGGCCTGGTGCCAGTTCCATTGCCACTCCTGCTGTCCCCCAAGAGGAGCACGATGTGACATCGTGTTTTCTGGCTTCTCCCTACCCTGCCCACTTTGTACTGCTGCTGCTATTGCTCTCTCTGGTGGGGTGGCTGAGCACCTGGGCCCTCACTCCCAGCCTCAGTGTTTTCCTCCCAGGCCTTTAGAGGGAAATGGGGAAGCAGGAGTGAAGCCACTTGGCCCAGAAAGCTGGGGACAGGTGGTGAGGGGTCCTATTCTGAGTACAGGTGTCAGATCCTAGGCAGTAGCTGGTATGGAGTTGTGCCTGAACATGTGGGTGCCCTGGCCTGGAGCTCTTTGATGTGGTTGGGGTCACTATGATTTGTTACAGTAGAAACTATTTAAAACGATTTTCTACCAACAATAAACAAAACCCAAGCTGTTGCCAAGCTTTTCAACCCCTGCCACTGGGCTCTTAGCTTCTGGAGGACAGGCTGAGGTTTGGCTGGGGAAGGTGGGGCTTCTCTTTCCTGCCGTCTTCCCTTATCCTTGCAGCCACCCAGGCCTGGCCTGAGAGGAGAGCTACTCCAGCCCTCTATCCCCATCCTTGGCTTGACCTTTGACTTCAGAAAGCAGCCCAAGGTGCTGTCTACCATTCACTCCTGGCTCTTTAATTTCTGCTCTGTGGGGCACTTTCCCAGGGGATGGGGGTGCCTGGGCACCTGTGGATTTGGGGCCTCCTCCTCCAGCTTGGGAGACATGGGCCAGCAGCTGGTCTTGGTTCTAGGAGCTTAGAAGCCACAGTGTTGAGGCATTAGGAAGTTCAAATCCAGGGGCATGGCCAAAACCCTGAACCTTGCCCCAAACAGGCCCTGGGGACTTAAACAGAGAAGGTAACCAGGCCAGAGCCAAGGGTTATTGACTCCTCGGGAGCTGCTGCTTCTGCTCCATTGTACTTGTCTTGTGTTCCCTCTTCCCCCTTTCTAATGGGTGGTTTTGAGGGTCCCCTACAACGCACCACCACCTTCCTCTGAGGAAAGGGCCTTAATTGAGTCAAGAGGAGGACTGAGCCTGGGGCAGGGTGAAGCAAAGGGTTCTGTGCTAGGGGATGCCAAGTTCCCTATCTCTACCAACTGCTTTGGCTTCTTTTTATGTGGATATTTATTATAAGTGGCCTTGTGTCAGACACACTCAGTTACATGCACGTGTGCACATTCAGCTCCCCACTGGGCACATTCACTGATGGCCTTTTGGTTGATGGGGGAGGGGGGAGGAAGTGAGTGTCCCTAGGTGTGAAGTTTGCATTGATGGGGTGCTGGGCAGGCAGGAGAACCAGGAAAGGAGAGCTTAGGACCCTTGGAAGTGCCCTGCCTGCTGGCACTGAGGAGGCCAGCAAAGGTCTTGAATAGATTCTCCCTGGAAATAAAGACTTCTTAGATGCTCTAAGAATCCTTCCAGTTCCTTCCTGGTCTTAGAGCCCTCCCAGGGGACTTTCCTTATTTTCATTTGACTCCTGGGGTGGGGAAGGTGGATGGCCTAGGACCAGGTCCCCACTGGGACCTGTGGGAGGACTGTGGTACTCCCCCTACCCAAACTCAGCACTATCTTGCCCCACAGGCCGGCTTCCCCCCCGCCCCTGAAGCCACCTCCGTACTGACACCCTAGCTCCACGGGGGCAGCTTTACTGTTATTGTGACAGTGGGAAGAACAGAGGTTGGTGCCTGCACATTCAGAGCACTTTGGTGACACCCCCACCCGCACCCATCCCCATGCTCACTTCTCCCAACGTCCTGAGGCCAGTTCCAGAGTTCAAACTTGTGTTGGCCAGTTGTCCTTGGGCCTGCACAGATACCTCATCATCTATCTGCCCTTCCCCAACCCCCCAGCAGTGGGGGCCTCCAAATCTAGTGCCGAATGACTATGTCCAGATTGGTGACAATGGGTGTTGTTGCTGTTGTTTTGTTGTTTGTGAACGCTGTGATGCCATGTGCCCAAGTGGACAGCCACCTCCCAGCCCTTCCTTGGGCATCTCCCTTCTGAACTGTTAGGACCACATCTGTCCTCACCCTGTGGGACCGCCTGGCCCTTCCCTCCCTAGCCCTTCCAGCCTGGGACACACACACATACACACACATCTTACCTCTCATGCGTGTTTTACCTTTTGATGATGTTCA
This sequence comes from Ictidomys tridecemlineatus, assembly GCF_052094955.1. Classification (NCBI taxonomy): domain Eukaryota; kingdom Metazoa; phylum Chordata; class Mammalia; order Rodentia; family Sciuridae; genus Ictidomys; species Ictidomys tridecemlineatus. The sequence goes on along the minus strand of NC_135479.1, from coordinate 45,727,205 downwards.
GAGTGGCTCACTGGCTGGGAGTCTTTACCTCGGGGAGAGGGGGAGGATGGTTCCTTGGGGGGCCAAAGAAAGGCAGCAAATGCCTGGAGAGTAGTTGGGTTCCCATAACCCCTGCTCTCTGGGAACAACTGTTTCTCCCCCCCCCATCCCAGGGTCCCACCCCCAAACCCCAAAGAGGTGGCCCTTGTTTACAGTGAGGACTCGGTCACTGTGTCTCCGTTTCCTGAAATATAAACTGTAGCGACCCCAGACTGTAGAGATTTTTATGTGTTTGGATACATCTGCTGTGTGGGAAAAAACAAAAAAAAACTACAAAAACCCTAATTTTGTACATATTGTATTTTTACTATTGAATTGTATTCTAGTGGCTGTTCATGCTCCAAGACTTTAGGTATTGAGACATGAATACTATCCATGTAATAAGCACTTGCCTGGAGTAAAACATAAAACTGAAATAAACCTGCACTGAAACCTGAGATTGGAGCTGCCATCTTGCAGCATCTGGGTCATTTTATTGCAAAAGGAAATGGGCCTGTGGGGAAAGAGATCCAGCAAGGACCTTACCTTGGGATATTTGGGGGACACAAATGGACAATATTAGAGAAAGAATTGGGATCTCTCCATTCTGATCCCTGTGCTCTGAGCTCCAAGGCTGTAGTTCTGGTCTTACTAATATTTTTGCAAAGCTTTATACTTCTTTAAATCATTCTTGCAAACACTATCTTGTTTCATCTTCTAACAGCCAAGAGCTAGCCCATTTGGGCAGATAAGGAAATAGGTTTGAGGTGGCTGAGTGACTTTTTGAGGTCACACAGTTGTCTGGGACATTGTGGGAGCATTTTATACAGGCAGGGCCTGCCAGGGGATTACCAGGAAGGCAGAGAGGACTGCCCTGGGATCTGAGTGCATAGGCTTTGGGGTTGTAGTCATGACAACTCCCCTGGGGAATGCATAAAGCTGTCCTTTCAGAGAAGGGAATAGGCAGAGGAAGAGGTTGGACATTGGGGCCAAGGGGTCCTGTACCCAGTTGTCCTAGAAAACCAAAGTCCCTATAGCTACATCTTTTCTCCCCAGCTTGCCATTTGGCAGACTGACAGTAGCAAGTGGTGGTAGTGACTTGAGGTCAGGGAGCAGTCAGTTGGGCCTGGGTGTATATCAGGCCCCTTTTTCCAGTGCCAGCAGGGGGAACTGACTCTGCTGCTCTTCTGGGATGGGTGTGGTGGAGGGTTTACCCTTATGGGGGCCACAAATGTCTAGAAGTCCTGCTCTCTGAAGGAAAAGGGCCAATATCAAGAAAAGCCTCCATCGTGGTAAGGTGGCACATGCCTGTAATTCCAGCAACTCAGGAATCTGAGGCAGGAGATGACAAGTTCAAGGCCAACCTCAGCAATTCAGAGATACCCGCAATAACTTAGTGAAACCCTGTCTGAAAATTAAAATTTAAAAAAACTAGGAATGTAGCTCAGTGGCAAAGTGCTCCTGAGGTTGGTCCCCAGTACCAAGACAAGAAATCCAGTCCCCACCACTACAAACAAGTCAGCCTTTTTCACTTGTGAGATGTGGGCTCCCTCTGCCGGTAGCTTGAGGAAGAGTTGGGTCACAGTCATTGGCCAACCAAGTGCTACTTCTGGGAGGGACTTGGGTAAGAATTAACCTTCATGAGTGCTCACTCAGTCCTGGCACTGACTGGGAACACAAAGACTCTGTCCTAGAAATGATGACCTAGGATCATCTGAGGGCGGAAACAGGCAGCAGTTCCCAGCCCTCCCGTACTCAGAAAATAGCAGGAGCCTGCAGAGACAGGCCTGTGGTCAGGGTAATTAATGGACAATGAAAAAAAAATTATGAATCCAGTTTTGTTTTGCTCTTGCTCTGTAGGAGAGGAGGACTCACTTTCTGAGGAATGTCCCATGATGGTGTTTTTAGAGCCCACTGTGCTTCAGACATTTATTTACTTATTGTATTTAACCCAGTGGCATGTTACGTCCCTAGCCCTTTTAGTTTTTATTTTGAGAAAAGGACTCACCAAGTTGCTCAGGACCTTGCTAAATTGCTAAGGCTGGCCTTGAACTTGCCATCACCCTGCTCAGAGTCACAGAGATTACAGGTATGAGACACCATGCCCAGAAGAACTATCATTTTGCTTGTGATTCCTTCTAGTGCCAGAAGCCCAGCCAGCAGTCTGGGTGAAATGAATAGGCAAGATGGGAGGAAAGGAGCCAAGCCACTCCCAGGCTACTTTACTCAGTCCTTTGGTGGATTCATTTCAAGTGGTCACAGCAGAAAGAATTCTGATTCCAGACTATGGAGCTAGCTGGAGCGGGGAGTGTTTCCCTGAGGAGCTTATCAACTCCCTTGACCCCAGAGATGCCCATGTCAACTGTTTTTGTGGTACTGGGTATTGAACCCAGGGATGTCCTACCACTGACAGACATCCTCGGTTCTTTTTATGTATTTATTTTTAATGCTTATTTTTGTAGTTGTAGATGGCCATAATGCCTTTATTTTATTTATTTTTATATGGTGCCGAGGATCGAACCTAGTGCCTCATGCATGTTAGGCAAGCGCTCTGCCACTGGGCTACAGCCCCAACCCGTTCTTTTTATTATGAGACAGGGTCTTACTAAATTGCTGAGGCTATCCTCAAACTTATGATATTTCCTGGAATTACAGGGGTGCGCCACCACACTTGGCTCTGTGTCAACTGGTTTCTTTTTCTGGGCATCTCTGGCATATTTTCTAATAGCTGGGACCAGCCTGCTAGAGTCATGGGCTGGGATATTTAGCTGAATGAGTTAGCAACAGGCCCTAAAACCCATCAAGCCAGTGTCCTCTATACCTAGAAAACACAATAAGTGACTTGAGCCCTCTGCCCGGCACCACTTGATGATGTGACCCACAGTACTCTGGGTTAGGGGAAGGGCAGGAGAAGAGGTGACCTGTAATTATAGCCAGGACCTGTTAATACAGCCAGGCTCTTTCTGTATCTCAGTAGGATCTGGGCCCTCCTGCCACTCCCTCCAGGGCCCATCCTGACCCAGGCATCTCAAAGTGTCACAAGGGCAGGAGGGAGGGACTAGGATGTCTTGTGATTCCCAGTCGGCTCCAGCTCCTCAGTGCAGCATGTCAGGAGGGCAGGCAGCTGGGGGCAAGGGGTTGGAGAGGTCACTGGTCAACCTGAGATGGGACCGTGACTCTGAGGTGAGGCCCTCCAGCTTGCCAAGTACTTAGGTCTGACCATTACCTCCAACTTCCTGACTAGCTCATGCAGCAGTGGCCCCCTTTACTTTTTCAATCATAGAGCATACAGAATTCCCAATGCATCATTAGTGTCTGATGTCAGTCCCACAGGCAGTCCTCAGAGCCTCAAGTGTTGCCAAATGCTGTATTTATTGGTTGGTTACACTGAAGAGTATAGTTTCTGAGCCAAAAACATATATACTCCGCTCTCCACAAAACCACTGAGTCACTAAGGCAGGCACACAATGGCCACCATGCTTGGTGGAGGCCAAGGACTTACAGACAGGGGTGGGCAATGGGGTGGGCTGGCCCCCAAACAGGCCGTGCAGTGCCCAGGACAGGGGTGGGCTGGGAAGGCTGGGCTGGTTGCGGAATAGCTGCTGGGCTCTTTCTCATGATTCCCAAATGTGGCATGTCTGCATACCTTGGTGACTCTTGGGTAGGCCCCAAACCCAGATATATCCTCCAGGACAAGGCCTAGCATGAACTGAGTGGAAGAGGCTGTGGGGGTGACAGAGCAAGCAGCATGCCTAAGTCTCAGGTCAGGAGCCACACCCTTCCTGGCACCCCTGCAAGTGCAGCTCCTCTCAGGGACTTCTGGATCCCTAGGCCTCTCAGCATCCTGAGAAGCCTATGGAAATCAGAGTGGGCCTTGCTTTTCACCAAGCACCCCCCATATCCCTTAGCCCCAGGGACTCAGCAGATTCCTGGGACAGGCAACAAGCTGCTCCTAAGCTCAGGACTGTCCCTGAGAAGAAGCTGTGACAGGACTGCCTCCCTATAAAATCACCTGGGGTTCCTCTGGAGAGCTAGTGATCCAGCTGTGCTCCAGATCATCCAACTAACAAGAATGTTACTTCCACAGTTTCAGGGATATATCTAATACATAAAGAAAGGACAGGGAGGTAAGAGTGACACTGTACAGACACACATAGGTGACCTGTATAGTAGGGAGAGCACTTGAGTTTACCTCAGGTGGCCAGAAGTGGTGGCAGTGCTGCTAAGGTGGGTTTCTCCCACCCAGGACCCACATCTGACTGCCCTAGAATCTTGGGAGAGGGCCTGGAAGGCAGGTTAGGTCTCCTGTCTCCAGGACACATGCCCTAAAAGGCAGCTAGAACAGGGACTGCAAAGGGGCTATCAGGAGAGAGAACACACAGAGCCCCATTGTCCCCTGCAACTCTTGACAGGTGGGGCCCAGGCCACTATATAGTCCCTGTTAGCTCTAGAGGGCCCCAGGTTGATTCAAGAGAGGCATTGGGGGACAGTCCAGGCTGAGGCTGCAGGTGGCAGTGGGGCTATTCCTAGTTGTTTAAGAGGAGAACAGAGTAGGTGTGCCCCAAGGCAGCTGCTCCGTGAGGCCAACCCCTCCCATCCCATCCCTGATCTGAGGGCAGCCTGGCGCTGACTAGCCCTACAGGGCCAGCACAGCCTGGAGTCGGATCCAGGCTCACAATCACTTTGTTAGGAACATAGCTGTGCAGGCAGGGACAGCTGGGGGTTGAAGCAATCGGCTGTAATGCCCCTGCACCTCTCCCTGCTGGAGCCCAGGGGCCTGGTGCCCAGGCTCTCCATGCAGCCCCTGGCTACAGCCCTCATTTGTTCTCTATGAGCATCTGCACTTTGTGGACGAGGTCCCGGGCAATCCGCAGGATCTCCTGGGCATCATGATGCTCAGCCCGCTCTAGGGGAAACATAGATAATTGTGGGGAGCCCTAGAGAGGAGGTATAGGCTGGGAAGAGCCCTGTGGCAGAATACCCTTTCCACCTGCTGGGCTCTTGACTTCTTGCCTATGGGGAAAGGACCCTGGTATTCTTGAGAACCCTCCAACTTTGCCCAGGACAGGAGTGGAGGCCCCCACGCCCCTGCTGGGGTTAGCCAGGATGACTGGGCCAGCTCATACCATTGAAGAACTTGATGATGTCAGTGAAGTCCATGTTGTTGTCACGGATGATCTCTCGGTAGGCCTCCACCAGGGCCAGGGCGATGAACAGTACAAAATGCTCTGATGAGATGTGCCTGGCTGCCCAGATCACCTCCCACACAGCAAACACATCCTCATACAGCAGCTCTAGGAACAGAATAGGGCTGGTACTCATCAGGCATAGGGCTTGGGCTAAGGCAAAGCCTGACTGCCCACAGGCCCCTAGATAGAGCCAGGTGGGAGTCAGAGCTCCACAGCCAAAGTCCTGGGATTCTCTGCAATACATACTACAGGGTTCAAGAACCTGTAGTGTGTACTGCAGACTACACATCAATACTTCATTTCAGGGCAACTCTACCTTTGATGCTCAGGAAGATTTGGTTTGAAAAAAAGCTCTGAAAATCATCAACTTTTAGGAGGGTTACTATAAACCCTGACTGTGTTATAGAATCACTTTGTGCACTTATAAAATCACATATGCTGAGCTGGAGTGTGGCTCAGCAGTGGAAAGCCTGCTTGGCATGCACAAGGCCTTGGGTGATCCCCAGAAACAAAACCAAAACCCACACATACCCAGCCAGCCTCAATAGTCTGGGGCTGGGCCAGGGAAGGGGCCCTGGTAATTTCTCAAAGCTCCCTATGTGGTGCCAAAGTAGAGTTAGAAGACCATTGACTTGGGGAAGATGAATCTCCCACTGCCCCTGACTCCAGCCCAATGATCTAACCCGCTTCTTACCTCTCTTAAAATCCAGCAGAAACCAGCGGTAACAGAAGTAGAAGTGGGTGTAGTCTCCGTTCTGATGCATCAGCTCAAACAGCTCAGAGTCCAGGATCTCATAGGAGAAGAGGGAGACTGATCCCATGCTGTTTCTCTGCTATACCTACCCAGGGAGGCCTGGGCTCCCAGCCCCAGTCTTCAGCCTCTCTGTTGTTCTGTGCCAGCCCATCCTCACCCTCTTCCCTTGAGGTCTCCTTAGTGGGGGTTGCCCCACTGTCTTCTCTGGGCTGTATTATTTTGAGATTACAGTGTCTGGGTGTTTGATTTTACCATCAACCATACTACTCACTATAACTTACAAGCATGCACACACCTTGAGTCCTCCCCAGTTTGTAATGTGGACAACAATGGTTTTGAAAACAAAAGAAGTTACGTTTCTATCTAAAAGACATTTCTGTAATGCTCCTGATTTCCCTTTGGCTGACAGAATAGCCCAGCACTGCCTAGTCACAGGCCCACAGGTGGCTGCAGACCTCACCTGGATGAGGGAGCGCATGTTGGCAAAGTGAGTGTCCATGGCGCCCCCATTGGGGAAGTTCAGGCTCATCCTCCTCATGAGGTGACTGAAGCAGCTGTAGGCCAGCTGATCTGAGGAGAGATGTGGAGGCAGCAGGGCAGTACACCCAGAAAACATGCAGGCTGACATTCCCCCCTCCCAGATCTAGCCATCTTTTCCTTTCTCCAGTTTGTTAGCCCAAACCCAACCTCATTTGGAGGATTCACATACCCCATCTCTCACCATTGTCAAGGATAACCAGGAGAGGTGCCAGCAGATCACACATGCCCTGCACATAGCCCACGTCCAGGTGCTCCCACACATAGCTGAAATGCCAGGGGTGATCACTGTGGCTGTGCCCCATCCTTCCCTCCCTTGGGGGGTCCCTAGGGAGTTGGCCCCTAGACCAGCCATAAGTCAGACTTTCCATGACTGTGAAGCACTTTCTGTGTGGGAGACAATGGGGAACTGCCCTTGGCCCCTGTTCCTGAGGTACTTAGGAAAAGAGACAAAAAGCCATCACAACTTGGCATGTGGGGCAGGGGAACAAAGACAGGTAAAGCTTCCTGAAGAAGTATGGCCAAAGTAGGGATCTCAAGGACCTCTGGGAATGCAGAGGGTTAGGGTAAGGGGCATTGCAGGGAGTGTTCCAAATAGAGGGCCCAGTGTGACCCCAGTGCAGATCAGGAGAGGAGAAATACTCAGCACAACTGGAGGTCCCCACCCCCCGGCCCTGTCCCATAATGGCACCTGCACATGATGTCTCTGAGCCGCTCGAGGTTGGGGGTTGTGAAATACCAGTAGTTCCGGTCACACCTCTGCACGTCCTTGTCTATGCGGTGTAGATTTAAGGCCACGGTGTCCAATAATTCTATCTGGAAGAGTGGTCAGCTCTCAGGGCTGAGGCTGACCAGTCCCTCCCAGGTTAGGGATACAATATGGTGCCCAAAGAAATGCAGTCAAACAGGGAACCCAGGGAGCTCTGAGAATAGAGTCCCTAGGGACGCACTGAGTTGGGCTCAATGCTCCCTTCCAGACAGTTAGGGCACCCTGCCCTCCACCCTGCAACCTGTCCTCAAGTGTTGGGGTGCTGGGAGGGCCCGAGGTCAGTTGAGAATGAAGCCTGAAGAACATTCACGTACAGTGTAGGCCGCAGCACACACAGCTGTGAGCTCTCCGGCTGCCTCCAGCTCACTGGCCTGTGAAACCTTTTCTTGGCTGGGATCCTGAGGCTCAGAGAAAGTGTGGCCTGCAGGTGCTGGCCCATCAGAGCCTTCTTCTCCACCACCGTCTTCTTCAAAGCCCACACTCTGGCCCTCATCTAGGCTGGACTGGATGCCTGATGCCACAGAGTAATTGCGGGAGGACGGCAGCCCTGAGTCAGGAGAATCAAACTCCACTGACTGCTGCTGCTCCACCACGGCTGTGCCTGGAGTCCCAATTCCTGGCTCCTGCTCAGGCTTTGGTCTGGAATCTTCGGGGCACTGAGGCCCTGGAGGCTCCAGATCATCCACAGAGATAAACACCTGGTGGAAGTGAAGATGGTGGCTCCTACCTGCACTCTAGGACCTTCCCATAGATCCTGCCTCTGGATGGAGCCCGCATGGAGAATTCTCTTCATACCCCTACTTCTACCCACAGCCCTCAACATTGCTAGGGAGTGGCTTCTGGCCCAGATAACCAGGTAGAAGAAATAAGGGTCTGAACAAAGGAAGTCACCTTCTTCAGCCCTCTCCAGCCCCTGCACACGTGAATGCTCTAGGCCTTCCCGCAGTTGTTGCAGGGAGGACATGGGAGCAGAGGCCTGGATGCTCAACAGCCAACTGGAGTTAAGTGACATTCAACAAATGCCTGAGCCTGACGTGGTGGTGCATGCTTGTAATCCCAGTGGTTCGGAAGCTGATAGGAGGATCATGAGTTCAAAGCCAGCCTAAGCAAAAGCAAGGCCCTAAGCAACTCAATGAGATCCTATCTCTAAATAAAATACAAAATAGGGCTGGGGATGAGGCTCAGTGATTGAGTGCCCCTGAGTTCAGCCCCAGTACCCTCTCTCCCCCTGCAAAAATATGCCTGAAGGCAGGAGCCCAGGAGAGCTGTTCCAGTGTCTTGTCTATAGCTGCTGTGGGGAGGGCAGGCTGGAGGTTTGAGGTAAAGCAAGTTCTTTCTTATTTTCAGTACTCAATATTTAGCAGGAAAGAGGAAACTTCTGTAGCAGGTATCTACTCAGTTATGATGGCCTTCAGATAAGCTTCAGAGAGCTAAGAAGTAGAAGGAAACATGTTCTACTGCCTGGAAGCAGTACACCACCCTGGCTGAGTCATAGGGAAATAGGCTGTTTTTATTTTTTCTCTGTTGGGAAAGGGATGCTAAAAGTAGTTTTCACTCTAGGTAAGAAGTCTGAAGTATCAGATAATATCACAATTTTAAGACAATTAAGAACTCCAGAATATTGCCAGCAAGGAAGGGTAATAATACTTCTGTGAGTGAGGCAACTGTACATCAATTTTACAGGCTAAGGTTTTTAGGAAAAACCAAAGACACAGAGACAGAAAAAATATATTCATAAATAGGGAAATAGGAATGAAGTATATGGAAAACAGAGTGTATCTTATTAGTTTTCTTCCTTTCTTTCACTGGGGATTGAACCCAGGGCACTTTACCAGTCTTTTAATTTCCTTTTTTTTTTGGTACTAGGGATTGAACCCAGGTTTGCTTAACCACTGAGCCTTTTTTTTTTTTTTTAAGTTGTATGTGGACTCAATGCCTTTGTTTTTATGTGGTTCTAGGATCAAACCCAGTGCCTCATACTTGCGAGGCAAATGTTCTACCACTGAGCTACAACTCCAGGCACCACCCCCAGCCCTTTTTTTATATTTTCCTAGAGACAGGGTCTTGCTGACTTGTTAAGTGCCTCTCTAATTTGCTGAGACTAGCTTTGAATTCACGTTTCTCCTGCCTCAGCCTTTGGAGCCACTGGGATTACAGGTGTGCACCATGGTGCCCAGCTATTTTTTTTTTCTCCTTTTTTTTTTTTTTTTAAAAATACTTACTTTTATTTTATTTATTTATTTTTATGTGGTGCTGAGGATGGAACCCAATGACTCATGGGTGTTGGGCAAGCACTTTACCCCTGAGCTACAACCCCAGCCAGCGCCCAGCTATTTTTAATCTTCAGACAGGGTCTAGCTAAATTGCTGAGACTGACCTTGAATTTGCCATCCTCCTGCCATGAGCTCCCAAGCTGCTGGGATTATAGACATGTGCCACTGTGCCCTGCTAGTTATATGTACATACTGCTCCAGTTTATATTGTCTGTAAGGGTCCCAGGTATGCTGGTACACACCAGTAATCCCTGCAACTCAGGAGGCTGAGACAGGAGGATTTCAAGTTCGTGACCAGCCTTAGCAATTCGGAGAGGCCCTAAGCAACTTAGTGAGACTCTGTCTCAATAAATAAATAAATAAATACATAAATAAAAAGAGTAGGGCTGGGGATATAGCTCAGTTGATAGAGTGCTTGCCTTTCATGCATAAGGCCCTAGGTTCAATCCTCAGCACCACAAAAAAATAAAATAAAATAAAATAAAAAGAGCTGGGGATGTAGCTCAGTGATAAAGTACCCCTCTGGGTGCAATCCCCAGTACCAAAATAATAATAATAATAATAATAATAATTATTATTATTATTATAATGTATTTAGTAAAGAGGCAATTTTAAAGAAAAAACAAGTTAATAAAAGTGTCTTTGAGAGAGAAATTTATCAGTTTTGGTTGGGCCAAGCAGCTATTGTTCCATTGTCTTTTTCTTTCTCTTTCTCATGGTGTGTGTGTGTGTGTTTTGCTGGTACCCAGGGACTCACGTATGCTAGGCAAGTGATCTACCACCGAGCAATACCCCCAGACTCATGACCTTAGTTTAGAACTTGCTGTTCTAAAGGAAGAATTACCACCAGTGCTCTGAACTACTGCATGAGCAATTCTACAAGACAATAAAACATCACAGGGAAGGGAAGATCTTGTCAGTGGATACCAGTGGGATTGCTCTAAGTGCTCCCCTGTCTTCTGGCCAGCAACTCTGGGTGAAGCCTCTGCAGTCAGAAGCATTACGAGCACAGTGGAGGAATGGAGACCAGAGATGGGAAGTTCTTGCCTGGACACTCTGCTGTCATGAGGAGTGGATCCAGACCTGGAACTCAGGGGTACCTGTTGCTAGGCTTGAATTCTTTCAACAAGGAGGGAAAAGCTTCTTCCCTAAATCCCAAAAAACCCATCTTTCCTTACTAGTCTGTTGAAACAGAACAAACACAAAAGTTCATCTCATTTTATCCTCATGGCACTCAGCATCCAGAGAAGTTGGCAGCAGAGTGGCAGTTAACCCTTTTCTCAATCAAAGGAAACAAGACACAGACATATTAAACCTTCTTCCAAGGGCTCTGCTGCCAGGATTAGAAGCTGTGCTGGTGCAGGACTCCTGAGTATCAAATGCTGATGCCCCCCCACCCCTGGGGCCATCTGGCTCACGTCATTGCTGATGGTGGAGTCTCGGTGGATGAGGCGCTGCACGTGGCTGTCGATGCTGCTGCCTGAGGAGAACTTGGTGAGCGTGGCTGGGTGAGCTTCCCGCTCCCGCTGCCTCACCACCACCTCACAGGCCTTCCATTCCGCCAACACCTGCTGGTACCTTGCTGCCACCGCTGTGTCTACCTGTGCTCAGACCACACCATGAATATGCAGGGAGGGTGTACTAGGGCTTCCTCCTTAGGGGCTGGGCACACTGGACCTTTGGCCCTGAGTTACAGAGGTCAGAAACTAGAGTAGGATCTTGGGTGAGGTCATTGGGGCCATGCTACTACCACCTTCCTCTGTAATGTTTCTTCTGGCTGGGAAGGGGCTGAGGCTTCTAAGGCCCCCTCCCTGGAGGCCCTTGGCCCAGCCCCCCACCTCCCTACACCCCATGAGAATGGGTTCCTCTTACCTGCTCCATCTCCTTTTTGCTCATACCAAATTTATAGTGGCCAAGGAGGAAGGGCCAGACGTCCTTGCGGATCTCATGTTCCACACCTCCGTAGTACACCTGCCTTAGCAGCTCCAGCTCCTTATAGTTCTAAGGGGCCCAGGGGTAAAGACTATGTGGCTTCCACAGTCACAGTGCTCCAGCTGGTTGAGCCCAATCCCATGGAGTGGGGGGACAAGGCAATGGCCTTCAGTCATTCAGCTTAAGGATGGCCTTGTCCTCCTGTGCCCCAGGTTACAAGTGGATGAGATCTAATTCACCCTCCTTCCTTACAGGGCAGGAAATGGAGCCCAGAGGGAGGTGGCGATCAGCCGGAGGTCACAGAGCAATATGGAAGCAGAACAGATTCTCAGCCTAGTTCTTTCCCACATGGACCCACAGACCCAGCTGTATGTGATTCCACTATGACACAGTTACTCCATGGCCATCAATCTTGGCCTGTCAACCCCACGCCAAATACAATTTCCCCGAATGCCCATTTAGTCTATAAAAACTGCTCCCAGATCCAACAGCTATGCACAACTACTGCCCACTCCAGCCCTCTACCTGGCCTCTGGCTGCAGAGCCCCAGTTTATACCTTTTTGTCCTTCTGATACTTGCTCCACACATCCTTGGTGAGGCCTCCCAAGGCCCCTGGGGGTCGATCAGGTGGGATAATGTTGTGATGCACCAGTGCTGACAGGTGGGTCCGTACCGTGGACAGGTGGCGGCAGTAGGCCAGCCCTGCAGTGGGGAGCAGGAGACTGTACCAGAAGTGCATCCCCACCCCCTGATCCCTCACAGTCCCATCTCACCACACACTCACAGCCGTAGAAGGCCCGGGACACGATCTGCCTCTTCATGCTCTCACACAGCAGCCTGAGGGGCAACCTGTGGAAACAACCTGGCTCAGAGGCCCAGGGCTGTAGCCTGAGGTGGAGGAAGGATGAGAAGGGAAGATATTCTGGCCTAGGAGGCAGGCAAGGTCCTTAGGATGGCACAGGGAGCAGCACAGCAGCATGTCAACAGCTCCCTGTCCCTGCCAGTCAACATCAACTTTGCTGCCAGAGATGGGGGACACCAGCCCCCAACCACCTAGCAATCTTGGGCAACTAATTTCCCCTTAGTGAATCTTGGTTTCCTCATGTGAAAATGAAGAGACTCACCTCAGGGCATAAGGAGTAGCAGTAAAAAAACATGAAGTAACAATTTAGAGGAAAGCACCCAGCCAGTGGCCCTACAAAAAGGCTATTTGCATATTGCTCTTACACATGGCAGGTGCTCAGAGACTTGTTGAGTGTCCTCACACATATAGCCTGACAGTAGGGTCTATGCGCACACTAGGAAGGGGAGCTCACAAGTGTTGGGTACCTACTTTGTGTAGGCACATGCCTGGCATTCACTTACTTAGTCTTCACCAGTGCTGTAGGAAGCAGGCAATGTTATCTCCATTTTATGAGTGAAGAAACTGAGGTTTAAAAATGTAGAGGCTAGAGCGCTAGCCTAGCACACGTGAAGTTCAATCCCCAGCACCACATCAAAAAACTAAATAAACCAATTGAAGGTACTGTATCCATCTACAACTCAAAATGTCTTTAAAAAAAATGTAGAGGAGAGCTGGGGATAGCTCTGTTGGTAAAGTGCTTACCTTGCATGCACGAGGCCCTGGGTTCAATTCCCAGCACCAAAAAAAAAAAAAAAAAATTGTAGGAGTGTTGGGGTTGGTAGAGCACTTGCCTAGCATGTGTGAGGCACTGGTTTGATCCTCCACACCACATAAAAACAAATAAATAAATAAAATAAAGGTACTGTGTCCATCTACAATTAAAACAATTTTTAAAAATATTTGTTTTTTAGTTTTAGGTGGACACAATATCTTTATTTTATTTTTATATGGTACTGAGGATTTAACCCAGTGCCTCATGCATGCTAGGCGAGCACTCTGCCACTGAGCAACAACTCTAGTCCCTAAAAAAAAAATATTTTTTTTAAAAAAATGTAGAGGCTCAGAGAGACCCAGCAACTTGCTGAAGTCACCTGTATATCACAAGTGAAATTTGATTTCAGGTTTGTCCAACTCTAGAGACAACCCTTGTCATGCAAGTGACAGCCTCTGAGGATGGAGGGACACATATGAACCGACATGCTAACAGGAAGCTGATCTGGGCCCTGCCCACTCACCGGTCTGGGACACAGCTGCAGTGACTGGGGGTTGCATATGGGGAGCTGTTGGAGGAGCAGGAGAGGCAAGAGGAGCGCTGGCTGCACAGGGGTTCTAGGTGCCAGGCTGTCAGGCTGGGCCCAAAGCCTTGCATCTCGATCATGTCGCCAGCATCTGAGGGCAGGAAGGGGCATGGTCAGCAGCTGGAAGGCCTCTTCCCCAAGCACCCTGGGGTATGCCCACCTCTGTACCCAGAGCTGCAGCATAAAGTCACCCGTTGGTGGAAAAATCACAGAGATGGTTGCTGCCTGGTGCAGAGCCCAGAGATGGAAATGGTGGAAGAGGGCACTTGACACTTCTCAGCCTTCACTAAACCCAGAGAGGTTGTCTTTCATGTGTGATAAAATACTTGGACTGAGTCAGGGGTGATTTGCTTACCTACCTCTGTCTCACTACCAGCAAACTCTTGCTTTTCTAGAGGGAGGGGAAGGAAAGAGAAGGAATAGCCAAGACCTGCTGAGCTCTCTGAAATGCTACCAGTTAGCCTGACCTCTAGGGGCTTGGTTTGATTCTCTAGAGTAAAACTCTGAGATGCCCAAGAAGTGCATCTCAGAGTTTTACTCTAGAGAATCAAGTGCATCAATCTGTGACCCTGCCCAGACAGGGGAGTCTCTAGTGACTAAAGCCCCTGAGGGTCCCTGAGCTACTTGTCCACAGGCCTCACTCTTTGAGGGAGTTTAGATCTGGTAGCCAATGGCTAAGTAGGAACAGTGCTCCCTGCCAAGGCTGGACACTTTGAAGCCTAAATGGACTGTACTAGATATGGCGGCTCCTCTCAGGTAAGCTGGAAGAGAGGGAGGAATTCCAAAGGCTGCCAGGGACTCTGGCATCCAATGCAGAAGTCACAGACAAATGTACCCAGGTACAGCCTCCTAAGATGACTCCTTGGATATGTCTACACAATGCAAATGGAACTTTCTCAGCCAGCCCTGCTGGTCTAAATCAGAACCCAAGACCCTTGAGAGTTTCCAGGACCCAAGTAGGGCAGGGCACTGCTCAGGGGGGATACTGATAGGTCCAGGAACCACAGAGATGAAGCACAGTGAGGGCAGGAAATGAAAGGACCCAGAGGTGATACCACAAGGGAGGGAGAGAGCAGAGCAGAGTGAAGAAGAACAAGGAGAGAGAGCTGTGTGTGCTGAGGACACTGTTTCTTTCGGCTGTGGCTTTCTTGGTGAATCTAGTGTGGTCCTGGCCCACCATGGACTGGAGCAGGCCTAGGCCTGGTTTTTCTGGGACTCAGACTCCAGATCTGGATGTGCCTTATAAGGAGGGCTGAGCTGATCCTTCTCCAGGCCCCTCAGGGATTGCCTTGCCTTGGACCCCCAAGATCCATGGCAGGTATTTGTGTAGATATCTGGCCCTTCAGCTCCAACAGGAGGCAAATTAAGGAGGCAAATTGGTGGGGTGGGGGCTGCGGCTCTGGGAGTGAGGGATTGCAAGCCATGCCTGAGATTCTAGGAAGAAAAGAGGGAAGGGGCAAAGTGCAGGTGGGGTGGGACAGGAGTCCAGGTCATGCCCCTGCAGCGAGAGAGAGGCCAATCCTGGGAGGAGCCAAGGTAAGAGTTGGCCCAGCTGGACAGGCAGCAGGCAGCAGGCGGGCAGGCAGGGAGGGTGACAGGTGCAGAGGGTGGAGGGTGGGCACACGGGGAAACCAAAGCTCATGCCCAGAAAGCAGGGCCCAACCAAGGCAGGTCTCCTGGGTCAATGCTCTTCACCTTAATTCTCCAGGAAGGAGCTGAACCAGCCAGCACTGACTGAGCATGGCATTTGAACAATCCAGTGCAGACAGCTGGAGCTCTAGAGTGACTGGGTGAGGGGCAGCAGGCTGCATGGGGGGTCTGCTGGGTTAGCTTTGACTCTGACTCTCTCCTCTGAGCATGAGGAAAGTGTAAAGCAAACAATCAGGGTGGGTGAACCCCACAGCCCCTAAGACTCCGAGTGAAAGGTGCCTGGCCTGGAGCAGAATTAGAGTGAACAGCATCTCTGCTCATTCGGGGAGGCAGCAGGGAAAGGAGGGAGAGGAGGGGGAGGAGGAGATCTGGACACCCCGCCACTTGAATCACATGCACAAGTCAAGCATGTTGCAGGCCTCAAAAGCAACGGCTAGCAGAATGGACTCAACAGTGTTGTCATTATGGACTGGAGTGGAAGTGGGGGCTCCCATCCCCTAACCCCTCTCCCCCAACCACTGACAGATTCTGCTCTCATACCTCCTCCCCTTTCCCAAGTACTGGGGGCCTCAGGACTGCATCCTGGATTGTCTAGCCCCTGAGTTCTATAAGAGAATGCCCAGACAAATCCCAGGTCCTCTGGGTCTAAAGTGTCTGATCCCAGAAGCCTCAGCCTTAAGACTGGTCAGGAATGACTTTTCTTTCTTTCTCCTCTCTTTTTTTTTTTCCACTAGGATTGAATCCAGGGTAATCTTAGCAGTGAGCTATATCCCTAGTCATTTTTTAATTTTTATTTTGAGACAGGGTCTTGCAGTTGCTGGGACTGGTCTCAAACTTTAGATGCTCCTGCCTCAGCCTCCCAAGTGGTTGGGATTTCAGGCAGGCACTACCATGCCCGGCAGGGATGGCTTCTCTATTACCAAGCTGCCAAGACAAGGGTTCTTTGAGACATACAGCCTCCAGCCTCTAGCCTGACTGCCAGTTCATGGGATAACAAGGTCCCTCTCAAAGCTTAACCTTCCTACTCAAATTCAGTTAATCCGTAAATAAGCATCAGTGCCAAGTCCAAGTTTGCAAGGAAACAGATGGCAGGCATGTATATAGGCAGTAAGGTAGAATATTCCTACCTGGGCCTGGCCTACAGACTTTTGTTGGAAGGTCTGGGAGGGAGGGCAGGCCCCAGGGCAGGATGTGGCAGGAAGAGAAGCAGCTGGCAGGGTTAGCTAAGGGGGTGCTAAGTGTGGGTCTCCTGGGATGGTGGCATATTATGGCTTAGTAGCCGGGCTAAGGAATAGAGTTCCTTAGCAGAATTTTATGGAAGCATAAGGCGAGTATTACATATTCTTAAGACTCCCCCTTTTGGGGCAGAGAAAGCAATTAATTCTGGCATGAAATGGTTAGGGATAGAGAAGTTTGCTAATCTTCGAGAGAGCTGGCTCAGCCCCTTCTGATCAGCCTTTCCTTAAGAGTCCCTTCCTAACCCTCACAATACTCCTGGCTGACAACTCTCCAAAAAGAGTGGGATTCCCTCTCTACCAAACCAGCTCTGTGCTAAGACAGACAGTGTGGGTAGGGGAACACTGAGGGACTGCAGGCACTGTGTTGTATTATTCCCAATGAAGGGGACCTCTTCAATCATGAACTCTAAGGTCTGTGAGGATGGGACACACCTGTCTGACATCTCTGACACACCACGTGGCACAGATGAAGAAACTGAGCTTTGAGATGATGAGGTACAGAAAGCCAGAGGCATATCTGGGGCAGGAATTTATGTTGCCATGTCCTAAGTCTATGTCCCTTCCTGGACATCCTGCTGCAGATATTTCTAGATTTCTTGCTAAAGTACCAGGCCATACCTGCTGGAGCCTGCAGAGCCCTAGGGTCTCTTCCCAAAGTGGCCCCTGACCTGTCTGACCCCATCCCTGCCCCAGGAAGGGTCTGGTACCCCTATCCTGTTTCTATTAAGTCAGGAGTCAAAAGCACAGGACTGAGGCTGCCTTTCCCAATCAGCAGGAGGAAAGGAAAGAGACCACTATCTGGTGCTTGCCGGCAGGAATGCTAGGTGCAAGAAGGGGCTCAGGGAGCCATTCAGCCCCCCAAGAGGCAATCAGATAGTCAGCCTTTCCCTTCAGAGGCTCATCTTCCCTCTCAGCATGAAGCCTCCTCCTTTTACTCAGAACTATTCACTCTATTATGTCCCTCTTTTTGCCAGCACTTGTCTAGCTTCCTTGCATCCTTATCTGCCTCCTGATGGAAGGGAACCACCCTGGGTTTAAGTCCCCTAATGCCAACACTGCTGTTTGAGCCCTGTGATGGGTGGCAGGTGGGCCCAGGGGGTGGGGTGGAGGATGAGGTGGGTCAGGGACAGGGAGGGATAAAAACCTTTCATCGGATTGGGAGCTGTGAGGTTCCGCGAGCAGATCATTGAGAGCATCGAGTGCAGTTTATCCTCCTCTTCCTCATCATCGTCCACCGAGGCCGCGCGGCTGGCCGCTAGGTGGTGGTAGTTAATAGTGACTGCTCAAAGAGAATAGCGAGAGAGGCAGAGGCATGAGGACCCTAGTCCCTGGGTCAGTGGGACCAACTCCTTCCTTGAGGTGAGTGGGTGGCATGAAGCTGGGATCACCTTGAACCTGCAGGGCATAGAAGATGGGCGTGGGGGGTAGCCTGAGAGCCCTCTGATGAGTACTTAGGAGAGTATAGAAGGCAAGGGGCTGGGCAGCAGTTACAGAGCCCTACTCTTCGAAGGGGCTCTTTCTAGAAAAAACAGAAGAGAGAGAACTGGTGTGTATGTGTGTGTGTATGTGTGTGTGTGTGTGTGTGTGTGTGAGAGAGAGAGAGAGAGAGAGAGAGAGAGAGAGAAAAGAGTGAAGGAGAGAGGGAGGGAGAAATATAGGAACTATTTGGGATAGGTTGGCAACTTAGGAGCTCGCCAGCCCTGGCCAAGGTGGACAGGACTACTGGCAGATGGTCATGGTCATTCTTCAGCTCTCATTATGGTCAGACTGAAATGAATCTGAAATTTACCCCAAACTCCCATAGACTCAACCTTTTCCTTCTCCAAGGGTTTTCCCAGAGCCGCCTTGCCCTTGAGAAGCCCAAGTCCCTCTGCTGAGCTTCAGCTCTGTTGCCCTGGCTTGCCTTTGGGGAATTAGGGTTCTTAAAGTGAAGTTTCGAACATTGGGAAATGCCATCAACTGAAGAGAGGAAGGAGAGACTGAAGAATCTAAAACTAAACAACAACCTGAGATTAAATGCCAGGTTTGCAAACACATTCAGGCAAAAAGATGTCTCCTTGACAGGCCATCTGGGAGGGAAGGGGGATTCTCCTCACCTTGTGCCTTCCAAACTTTTTAGGATAATTGGTGCTGTGGCTACATGTATGCTGTTTGGGTCATCTGCCCTCCAATACTGAGACAACTTATTGACAACTTTTTGGTACCAATTAAGAAATTTAGGGAGCAGGTGGTCTGGTGGGCAGTAGATACTCTGGGCTGGCAAATTCTCTGACCTTATCTACGTGAACCGTGAGTCTCAACAAGAGAAACCTATGGGTCGAAGCAGCAGAAAGGGAAGTTTGGTGTTGGTAGATACTCAGAGATAGGCCCCTTAGGCCGAGGGGTGTCTGACAAAGGCAGGCAGGACCTATGAGGGCCCAGCTACCTTTGGGCCCCCAGCCCTCAACATCCAAATCTCACCCTCTTCAGAAGCAACCCCAACCTCAGTCAGAGCTCCTCTTGTCAAATGCTGGCTTGAAGAGAGCTCCGGCTCTAGGGGAGTTGGTGAACAACTTGCTTTGTCCAAAAGAAGCGCAAGTCCCATGCCCAGGCTGCCTTGTGGAGGTCGAGAGGCAGGTGGAAGAGAAATGGAGAGTTTTCTACCTTCTATTTCTAGTCCCTTCACATTTTTCCCCCCTGGGGTAGAGCATGAAAGGTGACTAAGAATATTGTGCATGACACCTGGGTCTCCTGAGCCAAGAGTCTCGGGGAAAGAAACAGGTGGGGAAGACTGCTAGGAAGAGAGGTGAGCTCTCAGGAGATGATCTGCAGGTGAAAGGTCC
The DNA here is from genome assembly GCF_052094955.1 of Ictidomys tridecemlineatus. Lineage (NCBI taxonomy): Eukaryota > Metazoa > Chordata > Mammalia > Rodentia > Sciuridae > Ictidomys > Ictidomys tridecemlineatus. The sequence continues at coordinate 45,707,820 of NC_135479.1, read as the reverse complement.
AGGAGAGAGGCCAGTAATGACCTCATCTTAATCTGGTCTGGTCTGGGGACCCTGCCTGATATTCTCTTGGGTGATAGAGTGTTCTCTACCTCCCTGAGCATCTTTCTGTCCTCCTCCACTAGGGAAGCTTGGGACACTCACTGTGCTCGTGCCTATGCCCAGGGTAGATGATCCGGAACACGTAGTCTGTGGCCCGCCCCATGCCCAGCTCCTCCACATCCACGGGTCGCATGCTGCTGCGTTTCCGCAGCTTGGGGAACACCTTGCCCTGTGGAGAGAGGGGGTGGTCAGCCTTTCCAGGGCAGAGCCCTACCAGGGTCCGGCCTAAGAACTCCCGAGTAGGGAAAGAAAGGGTGGTGGCCAGAGAGCCACCCATACAGCCCTGCACCCAGAGACTCCCATTCCCTGTGGTACCTTCCCCTGCTGGGTCCACAGCGGGGGCTCAAGCTGTCCTCGAGGCAGCAGCCCATTCTCCAGACAGGACAGAAAGGACAGCAGGTGTCCTCCCTGTGGGAAGTGCAGTGGTGGTCTCTGGATGCCGTCCTGGCTCACCAGCACAAGTGTGCCACCGCTCTCTGGGGGTGAATGTGGACAAGTGAGCTGGAGCCCTCCTCAGACATCCCACTCAACCGTTACCATAGCCCTGTAAGCCAAGTGCCCCAGACTGGGTAGTAGAACAGTCAGGCTGGAATGTGGCCTGGGAGCCTCATTAATAGGAACAGCAGGAGGGCCAGGGATAGAGCTCAGTGGCAGAGTATATGCTTAGCACACACAAGGCCCTGGGATTTGATCCCTAGCACCACAAAAACAAAACAAAAACAAACCAACCAACCAAAAAACAAAAAAAACAGTGACAAGGAGAGGGAAACAGGAAGTCTGACAGGCCCCATGCTCAGCATACAATTGAGAGAAGGTGTCTCTGCCCTCCCACCCCTGTGCTGGGACAAGCAGACTCACTTTGTTGATGGCAGTGAATACAGACGATCTGACTGAAGGGCACCACCAGGGCATAGTCCCAGTAAACACTAGAAAGGAACCAGATTGATGTCACTGTGTCCCAAGATCTATTATTCTCCCTTCCTTGTTAGCTGGCCCCCAAACCTCTTGAAACTACCCTTAAGATAGGATGACCACAGAGGAGAAGTAACCTCAGTCAGTCATGTCCCTCTGAGCCCCATGCTGTCCTCATGGCACAGGGCCCATCAGACTCCACTGCCTAGAGCTGGGCTCAGTCCCAGAGAGCTTGACAATCACTCCAGGTGGCCTCTCCCTACCATGTGTGGCTCTGGGATAGCAGTGAGACCTGCCTCCAGGAGCAGTCTGGGTCTTTCCACACCCCACTCCCTTCCCTGGCTCCTGGGAGAAGTGCCAAAGCCCCACCTCTTTTCCAGCTCAGTGTCCCCCAGAGTCCCGTTCATGAGCTGGTTGGGGGTCCACTTCAAAGTTAGGCTCTCTGCAGACTGGTGTAGAGAGAGGTAGCCAGGGACAGCCTCCATGTCCTCCTTCTATAGGGAGGAGACACAGCAGAAGACAGAGACAGTGAGGGGCTGGGAGGTGCCCCAGGATTGCCCATGGAAATGAACTCCAGGTGGGGGCAGGGTAGGCCAGGCTAGGCCAGTCATGGGGTTCTGACTGGGCTGGAGCAAGGGAGAACAAGAGCCATCTGGCCATCTCCTCTTCCTGGCTGGCCTGGTGCCATTGGCTCTGTCACGTTAGCCTCCTGGATGCCAGGTGTGTCCTGGGCCAGCCACACCCAAGCTGAGCATTCACCCTGCCTTCTGGCTGCCATTCCTACCCCTGGATGGCCTGGCTCTCTATCAGCCAGAGCAGATGCCACCTGGCTCCTGCCAATTTCAGGCTGGACATGAGTCATATGAAACAGTGAGGTGGGGGTGGGGCTATGTTACTCTTTCTCTCAGGTCAAGCTCCTTAGGAAAAGAAAAAAACTGTGGCTGGAAGCTTTCAGTTCCAGGGTCTTCGGAAGAGGGAAACTGAGGGTGGCATCAAGCTTTCCTACCGGCTGCACCAGCACGTTGTTCTTGCCGTAGAGCAGTCGTGTTCTTGAGTTCTGGTGCAGGGACTCCACATACTCGCGGGCACAGGTGGCTAGCCTGTCCTCTGATGCACTGCCACTAGAATGTCGCTTCCGGATCTGACAGGAAAGCCATGGCTCATCCCTGGCCTCAGGAAATCAGCCACAGGACTTGAGAACCCTCAGGCTTCCATGACAACCCTTTCTTGTTGACCCTAGGACTTCTTGCCCCCCTAGTTTGTTTCCAGCCACCCTCTCATTTCCAGCCAAGAACTGGCACAGGTTTGTGGCATTTTTTGCAAGTGGGGAGAAGGCTCTCTAGGAGTGGCTACTACCTGGGGAGCCAGATTCCCCTCCCTCTAGTCTCATGAACATAGCCTGAATAAGTGAGCAAGGGGATGGGGAGAGGGACACCCACCCCCAGGGCAGGGCGCTTTGCAGGAGAATCCTGGCGACTAGGGGGACCCCGGATACGGTGCCTCTGGACTAGCTCATCAGCAGAGGGGTCAGTCCAATAGTGATCAGCCGTCTTGAGCTTTGTGTATTCCAAGGCACAGGGTCCCACTGTGGAGATAGGGATGTTAGTTTGAGAAACTAGAACTGCCCCTTACCCACGCCCCACAAAGGCCTATAAGCTCTCAGGCTCACCTAGAAGAGAGGCCAGGATGGGGCCAAACACAGGGTCTGCCAGTAATGCTTCCTTCTCATAGTACTTGCTGCCAGCGGGAGGGAGACAAGGTGATTGTCAGTGCCCTTGGACCTGGTCCAGGGTGGTGAAGCTCACCAGGGAGGGGACAATCCCCACAAGGTCAGATTCATGTCAATCACCAAGGAAAGTCTATAGGATGGACTTTTGCAGGGTACCTGGTATGGTCTATGCTTTTGGAGTACTTAAAGGGGAGCTGGAGGCATGACTATAGGCTATCCTGACCGTTAAGCAAGGAGAGGCACAGGGCTGAGGAGGGAGCTAATTGGGGAATGGGGCAGTCACCTGCAGTTCTCCGCCAGGTACTGCACAACCCTGTCCAGAACTTTCTCCATGAGTGCTGTGCGTACCCAAATGTGCTTCAAGGCCTGTGGGCTGAGGACCGGGGCCTTCCCACCAGCTGGGCCCTGTTTCCGCAGGGCCTCCTGGCCACCTCCTGAGGGTCTCCTGCAATGAGGAGGAGGAGGACTTCAGAAGTATAAGAGCTTGGGGGTAAACCACAGGTCTGTGGCACTAGGAGTGAAAACTGGTGCCACAAGATGGGAGACCAGAGAGTTCCTGAGCAGGAACAGGGAGTCAAAGGGCACTGAGCCCTTTGCAAGTTTAACTGTCACCCACAGGCTGATCCCTCACCCAACAGGTCCTGTAAGAGATGGGCCAGGAAGCCAGCCTCTAGGTGGGTTTTCCTGGGAGGTAGCAGATGGCCAACTGGAAAGAGCAGAAGAGAGGGTCAGGAAAGTCTGGCATGGGGCTTACCTGCCCTCTACTTGTTGTTGCAGCTCCTGTACCTTGTGGCAAATCTCCCCAGCCACAGGGCACGTTTTCCCCACCTTGGTGAACAGAGCTGCCATCTTGTCACTGCGCAGGAAGCCAGCAGCACGGCGTCTCAGTTGATGCAGGAGGCAAGCCTCCACAGCACCTGGGCCACAAAGGAAAATAGCACCTGAGTCTGGGCAAGAGAAGGGACACTCCTGTCTCCCATGCCTATGGAAAGGCAGGGGCAAGGGCAACTGATGAAACTAGGGGCAGGCCAGGAGATACCCTGACCACCTCCTAACTCTCCCCTCCCCTCCCCGTCCTTCTGCCCTTGTCTAGGGTGGACCTGCAATAGCCAAACCTTTCCCTCACCTGGTGTGTGCATGGCTCCTGTATCAAGTATCATTCCTGGGGGACTGTGAGGACCATAGCTACCCACCGGGTTTGGCATGAATGGCTGTACCCAACCATGAGGGCAAGCAGGGATAGCAGCTACAGGACAGGGATACAGAGAGCACACGGCCCGGCCGCCCTCCTAGAGAGCATGGTGATATGGTTGCTAAGGAACGAGGCACTGGAGGAGCTGCAATATTAATGAAGCCACTGCAGAGATCGGACCTGACAGCAGCCCCTGGATTATTGATGAGCTCAGCAGCTCAGAGAGAGAGAGAGATTTCTCTTTTCAACACTGGGAGGGCTTTCCTTCGTTCATTCATATTTTTAGGGGCTAAACTTAAAAATCGCTTTATCTGGATCCTGCTTACCACAGAGAGACCCTGCAGGAAGGAAAGGAGGTCTTGGTGGAAGGAACTGCGCTGGGCAGACACAGAGTAAAAACATTAGTTTGTGTGGGATTGGGGTGGGCTTGACCAGTACTGAGGCCAGGCTGAGTGAGCTGTGCTGGTGACAAGATCTGAACTTGGTGCAGCCACTTGCTGCTTCTGTGAAACCTGGGTAAGTGACTTGATACTCTCAGCCTCAGTTTTATCATCTGTGAAGTTGAGAAAGCTTCTTAGGACAAGTATGAGATGTCACATGAGATGGAACATGAGAAACCCCTTGCACAGGGTCTGACTTTTGAGAGCCACCGGATACACGTCACCTTACCTTCTCTGTTCAGGGACTCTTTTATAGCCAACCTGTAAAAGCCAGGTATGGCAGGACCTGGGTGCATCAGAGAAAAAATCACAGCCTGCCCCAGAGGCAGATGGAGGTCCTGCTCTCTTGGAAATGAGGGAACCGAGGGTCAAATTTATTTTGACTAACATGGTTAGGTTATGGAACCTGGACTTCAAGAAAGAATTACTGAAAGGAAAAAAAAAAAAAAGAATTACTGACAACTCTCATCTGTTTTCTGCCTTTGTTTTGGATAACTGACAAGCAGTCACTGCTGTCCTATAAAAGGACTTTGGCCTTCTCTTGGACTGAAGTCAAGGAGAGACTGAGTCCCTTTGGCTTCCTACAGCCAGCTCAGTGAGAGAATCCAGGGGAGGGGGAACAGGGAGGCTCCCTCTCCTGAAGCTTATCCCTGCTCTGGCCTTAGAGGGCTTTGTTTTACAAGGTGCTGCCTGTCCTCCACAGTGTGGTCAACCACCTACACAAGTGTATGGAGACGGAGCTATATGCACTTATCATGTGTTTATAGTGTGTTTAAGTGTCCACATGTGTTTAAGTGTCCACATGTTCTTCACTGTGATCAGTCCCCTGGTCCCTGGAGGTCTTATGTGTCCCTAGGATATATAGGTAAGTGACTTCTGGGTCCCAGTCTCTTGATCCTGATGCAGGAAGGTGGTGATATTTCCCTGGGTTGTACTCCTCATCTAAGAGAGAGAAGTCACACTGAACAGAGCCAGAGTGGCAGCAGGTGGCACTAGTCCTGCAGGATATCATGTGCTTCAGTGATATGTCTAATTGCAGGGATAATGAGTCATTAGCCTTCCCACCTTCCCCAGGCAACTGCAAATGCAGGCAGGCCAGGGCACTGGGGACCTGCTAGGCCTCACCTATCTTCTCAGCCAGCCTCCCAGCTCTGAGAGAGGAGGCTTTCCTCAGAAAGTATTGCAACAAGGGAATACTGTCCCAGTGATCACCCCTAAGTTTCTTCCATGAAATCTAGGCAATGTGCCAGGCCTGTCTAGGGAAGGAGAAATCTGCACCCTCAACTTTCCAAACAAAGCAAATGACCCCTTAGGCCAGATATTCTCTAGTTCCATGTGCTCCTTGGTTGGTGATTGTTGAATACAGTTGCCCTTCACCATTCTCACAGCAGTGTGCCCGAAAATCAGCAAACGTGACGAAAAATGGCATGTGTGCAGTGTGCAGGCAAAATTAATAACATTGATGATGATAATAACAATAGAGAATCCCTATCACAGGGGTTTTACAGACGGGTTTCTTGGACTCCACAGACATCCTGAAATTGTATAGAATCTGTATAAAAGTTGTTGTGCTCTAGAATGCTTAAGGAGTGCTTTTTTTGTGTGGTGCTGGGGATTGAATCCGGGGCCGTGTGCATGCTGACTTTTAGCTCCCTTAAAAGTGGGTACCTGACCCCAGAAAGATTAAGAACCCCTGCTCTAACACTTGAGTTGGGCAGAAATTCAAAATTCCCACTGAAGGAAACTCAGATGCAAACATAACCATACACACGCTCTCTCTAGTACACAGTGAATACAACAATCACAATTGCCCACAGAACCATAGGCAATAACAAGCAGCTCTGTTCTGAACTTCCTCCTAAGGAAAGGCCTTTCACAGACAGAACAGGGGAATGTCAAGTACTCTTCCCATGGGAAGTTTAACTGAAGGCCCATGCTTATCTCCTCCCTTCAGGGAGAGCCCAGGGCACCAAGCAGGGGAACTCTAGGGCATTTCTCCTTTCTGCCCTAGTTCTGCCACCATGGTCCTGGCTCCCAGTGTGGAGGACATGCTGGAGATGTCCATAGAACAAGACACCAAGTTGGCTGAGCCTGTCCACCTGCTAGCTGAGCTATCTGTGTCCTTGGCACCAAGCTCCAAAGGCTTCAGGGCTCCAAAATCCCAGTGGTTCTTGGTACTACCCACAGCCACTCTGGATGCATTACAAGGTAACAGCCTGACATCATTTACCTCATTTCATATGAGAAAGATTTTTAATTGTTTGTGGGTTTTTTTTATATTTTTTTTAAGAGGGAGAGAGAGAAAGGGAGGGAGAGAATTTTTTTTTAATATTTATTTTTTAGTTATTGGCGGACACAACATCTTTGTATGTGGTGCTGAGAATCAAACCCGGGCCGCACGCATGCCAGGCAAGCGCGCTACCGCTTGAGCCACATCCCCAGCCCCAGATTTTTAATTGTTAATAAAAAAAAAAAATCAATACTAGTTGGGGTGGAAAGGCTTGGGCAAATGAATCAAAATAGAGAGACTATGACTTAACAAGCATGATACTCTTAACTGCCGACCCTGATCTTCTGGTGGCCTTTAGAGTTTGGGCCTGATGAGACCAGGGTAGCTTCTCCACTGTCATCCATTCCATCCCACTAACAAGAAGATTCAGAACTAACTACAGTTTTGAGTAGGCAGAATCATAACCAAATTTAATTTCAGCACCTTGCTATGAACACCTCCCACCCTCCACTGAAAGGTCTGATGCCATCTTCCCAGGGAAAGGCTGGGAACCACAGGCCCAGATTAGCCCTAGCCTCTTCAGTCCCCCTCAAGCCCGTAAAGGTATGGAGTTTAACAAATACTATCTGGGGCTAGAGATCACAGGTGCTAGTGGAATTCTATAGGGCCCTACCCTCCGTCCCCTTACATGCTTATTTAACCATTCCAAGGATACCACTATAGAGTGAGACACAGGGGAGCAGAGATAAAGGGAAGTGGAAAGTTGCTGAATTTTCTCATATATTGCTGGTGGGAGGCGATATGGTACTATAAATGTGCAGATAATCTCTGACCCAGCAATCCCTCTTCTGGAATCTTCCCTGTAGATATAACTGCATGATTATTTAGTTTAACAACAAATACTGAAGACCATCCACATGTTAGTCAATAGGGGTCATGTTATGTAAATTTGGCATATTCACACAGTAGAATATTGTGTAATTCTGAAAAAGAATGAGATGTACTCTCAAAAGAACAATGGAAAACACTCCAAAAGGAAGATGCAGGACAATATGACCACATGGCACTTTTGAATTACCAAAAAAAAAAAAAAGGTGAGTGAAAAAAGATATCTCTCTCTCTCTCTCTCTCTCTCTCTCTCTCTCTATATATATATATATATATATATATATATAATTTTAAAATTATATATATATATATATATATATATATATATATATATATATATATAATTTTAGATTTCTAGAAGGGTACAGAAGAAAAAAAACAGTGACTTGAGTGGAAATGGGTAAGGAAAGGAATAGGCTTTAGAAGTACACCTTTTATATAATTTTGATTTTTGAATCAGGTGAACGTATTACCACTTCAAACCAATAATTGTAGTAGTTGAGTAAGTGACCATCAAGGGTTCTGATTATGAGATGAGGCCAGAATCTCCAACACAAGAGTGAATCAAATTCACAAACCTTAGAAAGCCTCCGTCTGTCCATGACACTGGCTCTACCTGTCTCCTTTCACCAGCTCCCTTAGCAAATATGGTCTTCCAAGATGGTTTGGTTCCCTACCCTTTGGGGAACCTGCTTAGGGCAACAGCAGGTAACCTGAGCTGGGCGGGGATAGGAGAAACAACTCCATGGGCTGGGACAAACCTAGGTGTCTCAGGAGCTCACAAAAATAAACTGAAGCTATGGTTTCCAGGAAATGCAGCAGTGGTTGGGAAGGGGTCCACAGTTGGTCCAAGGGGGCCTCAGAAACAAGGCTGGCTCTGGGATGGTTCTCCCAGTCTGCCTTGCCTCTCATGTGCCTATATATTTATATTTAAAGTTATGCTCTACAGCCACGGGCCTGGACAAGCCCAGTTTTGTTGAAGTGAAGAATCATAGCACCTACAGTTGGTACAGTCTGACATGGATCTGGGTCCAGGACACTCGGCCAGGAGGCACTGGGGACAGGAGTAGAGGAGGTATGGCAAGCATAGCCTACTCCCCCAACCTCTGGCTCAGTTTCACCTTTACTCCCAACTACCATCTGTACAATGAGGGAGTTCAGTAAAAGTTGCCATGGAGAACCTGAGGGAGGGAAGTGCGGGTAGAGCAGTCAGTCACAGGTGGTTCAGTTTTGTCCTGGAGTTTTGGGGCCATCACTCAGAGCAGAATTTTCAAAAGCTTAATGCCAAAGGGCTTCTGGTTCAGGCCCCTGGATAATGGGACCAAGACTACTAGGAGGAGTAGCCTTCTGAAAGGAAAGAGAGGAAAGGTGGGACTCTTCAAAGAAGGAACTTAGGTGAGTAGTTTTTCCCAGCTGATGGAGAAGGAGGTTGGAACTTTAGCGGGCAGCAAATGAGGTGGGGAAGAGCAAAGAGGCATCTTCAGGCATCACTAACCTCTTTTCCCTATTTCTTCTTCTTCTTTTTTTTTTTTGGCAGTACTAGCATTTGAACTCAGGCCATTCACATGCTAGACAAGTGATCTGCCATCAAGCTACATTTCCGGTCCTTTTGTGTGTGTGTGTGTGTGTGTGTGTGTGTGTGTGTGTGTGTGTGTGTGTGTAAAGAGCATCTGCCATAGACATAGACATGCTGGGACTCACTAAGTTGGTGGCCATAAATAACAGCATCCATTGAACTGCTTAGTCATGTCTTCTTGCAATTGATAAAAAGCTATAAGGGGCACTAGCCAAAAGCATGCTTAGTAATGACTGGTTGCAATTGATAGGGAGCACAGCTCCATGGACACGTGCAAAGAACATGCCCAGCTGCAATTACATCACCTCACTGGACATAACCAATGGACATTGACTTTCACTGGGTGTAACCAATTATCAACATACATCACCAACTTTGAACTATAATTAAATTACTGGTCCTGCCACATTGAAGAGTTTTGCTCCAAGGACATCGGTGAGACTGGCCACCTTGCTGTCCATCCCTGGACTGACTTCACCATTCCCTGATGTCCAGCCATTGGCTGGAGAGAAGGACAATGTCTGCTCTGGGCTAAGAGAAATTGCATGGCATGGGAGGTATTTTGGGGGCTCATGGTTGCCCCACGATTGTGTAATTTGCTTATAGTGTTTAGTGTGCATTAAATGCTAGTTGGGGGCTGGGATTGTGGCTCAGTGGTAGAGCGCTCGCCTAGCATGGGCGGGACCTGGGTTCGATCCTCAGCACACATAAAAAATAAAGGCATTGTGTTGTGTCCATCTAAAATAAATATTAAATAAATATTTAATAAATATTTTAAAAATAAATATTTAAAAATGCTAGTTGGGGTGCTCCCCCATATATCCAAAACTTTTTGCTCTAATTGTTTATATTTGATGATTATTGTGATTGAATATATGCTTGCATTTAAAGATAATCCACCTCTGAGTAATTATTAATAGTGCCACTTGCAACAGTGTGTATGAGATTGAACCCAGGACCTCATGCATGCCAGGTAAAGTGCTCTGCTGCTGAGCTACATACTCAGGTCCCAATCCCAACCCTTTTTATTTTTTAAGACAGAGTCTCGTTAAGTTGCCCAAGCTGTCCTCAAATTTGTGGTATTTTTGTTGTTTTGGTACTGGGAATTGAACCCAGGGGCACTTAACCACTGAGCCACATCCCTATCCCTTTTTTTATGTTTTATTTAGAGATAGGGTCTCATTAAGTTGCTTATGGCTTTGCTAGGTTGCTGAGGCTGGCTTTGACCCCCCTGCCTCAGCCTCCTGAGCTGCTGGGTTTATAGGTGTGTGCCACTGCATCCAGTGATATCCTTAAATTTGTGATCCTCCTGTCTCTACCTTTGGGATTACAGGCATGTACCACTCTGCCTGGCTTTTCCCTATTTCTTCTCTATATGGCTATTTCTACCCAGAGATTGGTAATGGCTACTTCCACTTAAAACCAACATTTCTTCAGAAACTAAAATACATTTCTTTTTTTAGAGTTTATTCATCGCTCATAGTTCCAGAGTTTCAGTCCACAGATGGTCAACTCCATTGCTCTGGGCCAAAGGTGAGGGAGAACATCATGGCAGAAGGGCGTGGCAGAGAAAAGCAGCTCAGGACATCCTACCAGGAAGCACAGTAACTAAATTACATTTTCCTCTCAGCTTGCTTTGGTGATGCTAGCTGTTTGCTTCAACAACTTTCAGCTTTGCTCAACACTCCCAAATAAGAAAGCAACACTCCCATCCAGACTCTGGAAGGAGAAAAAAATTGCCCTGGTTTTTTGGAACCAAGGTGAGAGAAATGGAATTCAAGCCACATGTACCCATTTTCCTTGTCTTAGGGGGAATGCAAGGCAGGGTCTACATGCACCAGGTTCACAGTGGCTTCCCAAGGAACCAGGCCAGGGTCAGCCTCTCACACAGTGGAGAGAGACAGGCTCAGCTCAGTTCAACAAGGCACCCACCATCTCCGAGGGAGTCTCTGAACACCATTAGCTCTGTTAAATTACTGCAAGCTGTTTCCATGAGGGCCAACTCCTCCACTCCCAGGCTCCACTCTTTTTTTAAAAAATATTTATTTTTTGGTGTAGATGGACACAACACAATGCATTTTATTTTTATGTGGTGCTGAGGACTGAACCTGGGTCCCGCCTGTGCTAGGCAAGTGCTCTACCACTGAGCCACAATCCCAACCCCCAGACTCCACTCTTGATAAGCCTCAGAGGCACACCAAACCCTGTGTTTTCCCTGTCCTTCCCAGCTGTTTGACTTTGGGCAACTCACTAAATCTCTCTGAGCTTTAGCTGCATTTAGATAAAATAACAGGTTCCACCTCAAAGGGTGCTGGATAACAAAAAGCAGCAAGTAGCAATGTAAAGGTGCAAAAGACTTCTTGACCACTGCTTGGCATTCTGAAGGTGATCAGTGAGTCATGGTGCCTTCTTCCCTGTGCCTATGCTCATCCCCTGACTCCCCACCAGCACCTACCACACTATGGATTGTCTGTTCATGCTCTTCTCTCAGGCCTGCCCACATGCACAACTTCACCATAACCTTTGGGAGGATTCGGCTCCCCGCAAATGTCCCTTCTCTCTCCTATATCTTCAATTTTTCCTTATTAGGTATTTCCCATTTGAATATAAACATTCTATAAATTCTCCAATTAAAAAAAAAAACAACACCACCAGTAGTAGAGCGTTTGCCTAGCATGTGTGAGGCACTGGGTTCAAGTCTCAGCACCACATATAAATAAATAAACAAAATAAAAGTCCATCAACAACGAAAAAACAGATTAAAATTAAAAAAAAAAAAAGAACAAAGTACCAGCGTCACCTTCCTTGAACCTGCATTCCTATTTGCTTATTGTCTCATTTAGCTGCTGCCCTTTATTCAAGAAACCTCAAGAAAATGATCTGTTCTTAAAATCCCTCTCTCCTTCTCCTTCCATCCCTTCCTCCTCCTCCTCCTTCTCTCTCTCTCTCTGTACACACTGCTGGGGATTGAACCCAGGACCTCTTGCACGTTAGGCAAATATTCTACCTCTGAGCTACATCCCCAGCCCAGCCCTTCCATCTCCTTTAAAAAAAAATGATTTCATTATAGAAAATTCCAACCATATACAAAAGAAGACAGTGTAATGAACCCCCATGTACCTATGACACAACTTAAAACAGTTATCAAGTCACAACCAATCTTGGTTAGCTGAACTACCTGCTAAAGTTTTTCTTACCTTTGCATTTCTTTAAAAAAATTTTTTTTTGTAGTTGCAGGTGGACACAATGCCTTTATTTATTTTTTAAAATATTTTTTAGTTGTAAATAGACCTTTATTTAATTAATTTATTTATAGGTGGTGCTGAGAATCGAACCCAGTGCCTCACATACGCCAGGTGAGTGCTCTATCACTGAGCCATGACCCCAGCCCCCAGAATGCCTTTATTTTATTTGTTTATTTTTTATGTGGTGCTGAGAATTGAACCTAGTGCCTCACATTCGCAAGGCAAGTGCTCTACCAATGAGCTACAGCTCCAGCCCCGCCCCTGCATTATTCTGAAGCATATTTTGAACATCTAAACTCTTAAAAAAATAGGTACACATACCTTTATTGCACCTATAAAATTAATAACAATTCCTTAATATGATCAAAATTTCCTGAGTTCTTAAGAGTTCAAGTTGCCCTGAATGTCTAGAAGTTCCAGACTCCAGAAACCTGGATTCTCAGATGGAATCTTGGAGAAGCTTCAAGGAGGCTTTATGGGAAGGTTGTAAGGTCAGTTCTAAGAACAAAGTAGATGCCAGGTGCTTTGGTGCACGCCTGTAATCCCAGCGACTCAGGAGCCTGAGGCCAGGAGGAGCGCAAGTTCAAGACCAGCCTCAGCAACTTAGCAAGGCCCTAATAAATTTATTGAGATCCTGTCTCAAAATAAAAAATAAGGAGCTGGTGTTGTAGCTCAGTGGTAGAGTGTTTGTCTATCAGGTGTGAGGCACTGAGTTTGATTCTCAGCATCATATACAAATAAACAAATAAAGGTCCATCAACAACTAAAAACAAACAAACAAATAAATAAATAAAAGGGCTGGTGTTGTAGCTCAGTGATTAAGTGTCTCAGGGTTCAATGCCCAGTACCCCCCCACCGAAAAAAAGTTATTGAGCACTCCTATATACCCAGCTCCATGCTATATGCTTTATCTGTATCCTTCCCCTTCCCCTATCCCTTCTATTTTTTTTGAACTGGGGATCAAACCCAGAGTCTCATGCATACTAGTCTACTACTGAGCTATGTCCCCAGCCCTGCATGGCTCTTCTGATCCTCATATCTACCTTATGGGTGTAGCCTTAGAGACGGGTAACTGGCTATGGTTACACACTGAGAGACTGTCAGGATGTTAAACCCAGGTCTGTCTAACTCCAAGGCCCAGCTACAGACTCCCACCACATAAACTCAGCCACGCCTCAGCGCGGAATGAGGGGAACCAGTTCCTCCAGAGGAACTTCTTTCCTACTTGATCATTTCTGGATGGAATGCAGAAGTAAGATGGCCTGGGGATGAGCTGTTCATTCCATGCAGGTATGAAAAAGGAATCCTTTAACTTAAAAGAGATAGGCTGAAAACTGCCTTGGAGTCTGAATCTCAGAATGTACTGAAACATTTCTGGCTGCAATATCCCAGGTGGAATGCAAGTATCCCTTAGCACCTGCTTCTCTCCTAGCTTATTAGCATCCCCTTGCCATTCCCTGAAGCAGCGCACTGCAGGGCAGACCTTCCTGGCTAATGAAGCTGCTTAGCAACAGGGAGCTGGTTAATAAAGCCCATGTTATTCCCAGCTCCACAGACTCCACCCCCATCTCCCATTACAGCTCATCCTCAGCCTGAAGCAACCCTCAGGCTGACCCATCTGCGGGAAGCTGCACCAGGAAGCAGGAGGCAGGGCTGGCCTGCACCCTCCTCCCAATGCCTAGCTACTGATGTGAGAAGACAGAGGCTGAGAACCTGCTCTGCCAGACCAGGAGTCTCTCTCTCTCACCAATCAGAAGAGAGTCACTGGAGATACTGCGGATGCAGATCTGAGCCAGAAGGGAGGGTAGCCCAGAGAAACAGGACTTTTCCAAGGCTCATGGATTGATGTTACAATTACCTGAATTACTTAGGATCTCTTTTTGGCAAGGGAATAACTGTGCCTCTTTCAGTACATGCATTACTATTTCAGATGCAGGGTTCAAAGGCAAGCCTTGGGATGATTTGCTATTTAACTCTGACTTTCAGTGCTCTTCCCATAGGTACAAGTCAAATGCAGGGGATGGCAGGAGACACCAGCCTATAGGAGTAGGAAAGGGGTTCATGAAGCCATAGGGAAAACATGAAGCATTAATTTGATTCAATAGTAAGTCTTTTTTTGCGGGGGGCACTGGGGATCAAATCCAGGGTCTAATGCATGCTAAGCAACTACTCTACCACTAAGCTCCATCCATGGGCCACAACAGTAAGTCTTTACATTAAAATTTAAAAATTCAAGGGCTGGGTTGTCCCTTGGTGGTAGAGCGCTCGCCTAGCATGTGTGAAGAACTGGGTTTTATCCTCAGCACCACATAAAAATAAAATAAAGGTATTGCGTCCACCTACAACTAAAAAAATATATTTAAAAAATTCAAAAACCAGAGTGAGGGGTATATACAGTTCGGGGGTAGAGCTGGTGCTTAGCATGCGCTAGGTTCATTGTATTATGGAGCCACGTGCAAATCTGACATAATGTTTTAAGATAAAAGGGAAATATCAAAGATCCCTTTCCCATGATGGTAGGTTTTTGTTTTTGTTTTTTTTTTTTTTTTTGGTACTGGGGATTGAACTCAGGGACACTCAACCACTGAGCCACATATCCAGTCCTGTTTTGCATTTTATTTAAAGACAGAGTCTCACTGAGACTGAGCCGCTAAGTACCTCACCATTGCTGAGGCTGGCTTTGAACTTGTGATCCTCCTGTCTCAGCCTCCTAAGCCGCTGGGATTATTGGCGTTCTCACTATGGCTGGCCCCATGATGGTAGTATTGAGTCCATTCTCCCAGCCCACCCTCTGCAGCTTGAGAAGCAGTTGCACAGGTACTCATTTTCTGGCCTGGGAGTTCAGAGGTTGCCAAGCTGAGCAGCACTGTAGCCTCATATACAGAGGACAGCATGAGAAGACCCCTCCCATAGCAGCTGGATTTGCCAGGAAAGCTTCCTCACAAGGAAGGTTTCTACTTGCAGGGCCTGACTGGTTTCTGGATAGATAGGTTTAGGAACAACCACAGCAAATTCAACAAATGCATCTTTCTTGTCAGTCTTGGGAGTCCCATCCATCTCCCTGAGTGATGGGAACTGAAATCTGGCCACAACTTTCCTGGGTCAATTTTTTTTTTTTTTTTGGTATCAAGGATTAAACCTACAGGTGCTTAACCATTGAATCTCATCCCCAGTCTTTTTTTTTTTTTTTGTAGTTATAGATGGATAGAATGCCTTTATTTTATTTATTTTTATGTGGTGCTGAGGATCAAACCCAGTGCCTCACACATGCTAGGCAAGCGCTCTGTTGCTGAGCTATAGCCCCAGCACCTCTAGCCCTTTTTATATTTTATTTAGAGACAGGGTCTTGCTAAGTTGCTTAGGGTCTTGCTAAATTGCTGAGGTTGGCTTTGAACTTTTGATCCTCCTGCCTCAGCATCCCATGCTCCTAGGATTATAGGCATATGCCACCACACTTGACCAAATGTCTACATTCTAAGGAAGCTCATCTTGCCTAGGTCTGGCCTTCCTCAGTCACCCCTAGTCCTCCTCGCCAGGAATAGAGAGCCAGCATGGAGTCGAGAGCCCCGGACCCTCTAGGGAATATGGTCATTCCACAGTTACAACAGTCTCTGAAGCCTTCACTCTTAGCACATTCTTTGTAATCCTATTCCTCTTAGAACAAAGCTGAATTCTGCATGTGGTTAGGACAGTAGTAAAACCCAGTAAAAAAAAAAAAGTCTGGATCACCTTCAGACTAAACATGCACTTCTGAGCATTTTTCTAGGTGAGGAAGACTGGCATATCAGAATCTCCAAAAGGCAAAGGGGTGGCATTTATTTCAATCAATGCATAACTAGTCTTCCTCCTTCCCTTTCCCCCTGGTTATGATTCTACTGTGTGTGTAATGCATGGAAATGGCTTGCAGAAAGGGAGGAAAAAATGGTTGATAATCACTGCTTTAAATCAACCTTATTTTGAGCTCAAATTTAGAACACCAATTGCTGTTATTTGGAACAACAATTTTGATAAAGCACAGGATTCCTTTCTCTTTGAGTCTCAGATGCTCCAACTTGATATAGCTTGATATTGTTGGCAAACCCTCCTGCTCACATGCTCCTGGGTAACTATGTCCTGAGCCCAAGGCAGAGGCAGCAAACTGGTAAAGGCCTGCAGATGCCTTTTGTTTGGCCCACACAATTTAAAAAAAAAAATGGAATTAGTTGTCAGCATTTACAAAGTGGAAAATTTCATACAAAATCTCAGACTTCAGGTTTCTCTGGTTTTAAAACAAAAACAGGCCATGGGAAGCCTGGTGACATTCTTGTAGGAAAATGAATAGTGCCTGTCCTTCTACACAGGACAAGTGCTGTCCAGGTCACCCAGTCTCACATCTGACCAGCTTCATGTGTTTTTTTTTTTTTGAGGGGATTGAATCCAGAAGTACACTACCTTTGAGCTACATCCCCAGCCCTTTTAAAAAAAATTATTCTTAGACAAGGTCTTATTAAATGGTCCATGTTGGCCTGAACTTGGCAATCCTCCTATCTCAATGTTTTCAGTAGCTGGGTTTACAGATGTGCACCACCATGTCTGGTGCTTGTAGATGTTTTTTGTCGGACTCTGTAGGTATTTTAGTTTATGCTCATGGCTCTGAGCCACCTCCTGCAGACCAGCAGAACAGTGTTCCTCTTGCTGATTTTAGAACCCTAGAGAGCTGGGGGCCTTGTTTTACGGCAGCAACTGAAATTGGCTGAAAGTAGAAAAATCATTCATTTTGAGTGTGCTGCAAAGAGTCCTTTGCTTCCAGGCAGGAGACAAAAGCAAAAGCGCCACTGCTTCCTGGATTGGGGGTGGCTATGGGTCCGAACCTATCAGAGGAGAACTGACAGTTGTTTCTCACCAAAACCACTTGAACATGGAACACCCACCGCTTTTTTTCCTGCTTGTCTTCCTCCAACACCTTTTCCCTCATTCTCCCACAGCTACCCACACATAGCACCCATGCACAAGCTGTTTGCACTACTTGATTCTGTTTTCTCTAGTATGTGTGCTTTGACAAAGCCTAGCGCCAAGCCATGCATAACTGGGCTGCCTGTAAAGCCCTTCTGGTGATGAGACACTGGCTGACCTCAAGGGAACACAGCACAGGTAGAATGGAAGAGAATTCTAATACTCTTCAAACTTGGTTCAGCCAAGAAAATGTAAGATCAGGTTGTTCTTTGTAAACCTGGGAATCAGTTCATCATCTCAAAAGAGCTGGGGAACCTTATCCAAAAGGGACTTGGTGGGACTCAGATCCTATAAAACTTAGCCTTAGTTTCAACATCTGAAGGAGAAGAAAAGAAAAGCATTTTCTGAGCTCTTACAATGCTAAGAATGTTCACAGGCATCAGCTCCATCCCCATAAGAATTTATTAATGTGCAAATCATCACCATAATTTTAAAGAAGCAAATTGAGGGTGACAGAAATTAAGAAACATTTCTATGCTGGGCACTTTGATGCATGTGGGCAATTCCAGTGACTTGGGAGGTTAAAGTCAGGAGGATAGCAAATTTGAGACCCTGTCTCTAAGTAAATAAATAGGCCTGTGGGTGTAGTTCAGTGGTAAAATGTCCCTGGGTTAAATCCCCAGTACCAAAAAGAAAAAGAGAGGCTGGGGATGTGGCTCAAGCGGTAGTGCACTCGCCTGGCATGCGTGCGGCCCGGGTTCGATTCTTAGCACCACATACAAACAAAGATGTTGTGTACACCGAAAAACTGAAAAATAAATATTGAAATTCTCTCTCTCTTAAAAAAAAAAATAAACAGAACACCAGGATTCAAAACCCAATTTCACTCCGCCTCTTCTTACAGGGTGCTTGTCCCCAACACCCTCTTATAGCTTTATTTTCCTGTAGCCTTTTTTTGTGTGTGTGTACCAGGGATAGAACCCAGGGGCACTTAACTACTAAGCCACATTGCCAGCTTTTTTATTTTTAGAAAGGGTCTCAGTACATTGCTTAGGGCCTCACTAAGTTGCTGAGGCTGGTCTTGAACTTGTGATTCTCCTGCCTCAGCCTCTGGATTCACTGGGATTACAGGTATGCGCCACCATGCCCAGTTTTTCCTGTATAGTCCTTACCGCTACCTATTATATGTATCTCTGCATTTATTTCCTGTCTCCCTCAACATAATTTAAGTCCTTGGGGGCAGAGACTTTTTCCATCTTGTCACTGCCATTTCCCTGCATGGAAAATAGTATTTGGACCCCTCAGTGAGTAGTTATTGCTGGATTCATAGGAAAAGCAACTCTGCCTTACTGAAAAAGCAATCCTTCTGTGTGTATGCTCAGCATGTGTTAGGCCCTGTGTTTGATCCCACACACTGAAATAAGTGAAAAATTTAAAAAGGGAGTTTAGAGGAGGAAGATCAAAGTCCTGGAAATGTGCTAAGTATATTGGTGCATGCCCCAGGTTCTAGTAACTTGGGCGACTGACACAGGAATACTATAACTTTGAGGCCAGCCTCATCAACTTAGCAAGACCCTGTTTCAAAATAAAAAATAAACGAGGCATGGGGCTGGGGATGTGGCTCAAGCGGTAGCACGCTCGCCTGGCATGCGAGCGGCCCTGGTTCGATCCTCAGCACCACATACCAACAAAGATGTTGTGTCCGCCGAGAACTAAAAAATAAATATTAAAAAAATTCTCTCTCTCTATCTCTCTCTCCTCTCTCATTCTCTCTTTAAAAAAAAAAAAATAAACGAGGCATGATGTAATGTAATTCCAGTGACTTGGGAGGCTGAGGTAGGAATATTGGAGCAAGTTCAAACCCAGCCTCAGCAACTTAGCAAGGCCCTGAGCAACTCAATGAGACCCTGTCTCTAATAAAATATAAAAAAGGGTTAGGGATGTGGCTAGGTAGTTAAGTACCCCTGGATTCAATCCTTGTCACCAAAATAAATAAATAAATAATTTTAAAAAGATGTAGCTCAGTAGTACAAGTTTGTCTAGCCTGTCTAGCCCTGGTAACATAAAAAAGTCAATCAATCAATCAGTTTTGGAAATCCAAGTAAGCTACGTGTAGAAATAAGTTTTCTTTTTCTTTTTCTTTCTTTCTTTTTTTTTTAAAGAGAGAGTGAGAGAGGAGGGAGGGGGAGAGAGAGAGAGAGAGAGAGAGAGAGAATTTTTAATATTTATTTTTTAGTTCTCGGCGGACATAACATCTTTGTTGGTATGTGGTGCTGAGGATCGAACCCGGGCCGCACGCATGCCAGGCGAGCACGCTACCGCTTGAGCCACATCCCCAGCCCCATAGAAATAAATTTTCTCCTATAAAGACAAACGACTTCATTCTGTGAAAGAAGCAATAGTCTATTATAGACTTTCTTGTCCATGGCAGGAAAGCTTTGGCTTTCCCTTCCTAGCCGAGGTTCATGTTCTTTAGCATCCAATCCAGTGCACGAGAGTTAGGATGATGGAGCAACCCAGGTGGTATTAATTAGAAAGAAAACATGAGACAGAAAGCGTCCAGAAAGTACTAACCTTCTCCAAAATGAAAAAAAAAAAAAAAAGGATAAATCAGAGCTGCTGTTTCCAAACCTGAATTACCCAGGGTGGTGGTTCTCAAAGTATGGCCCCTGGAACAGCAATATCAGCCTCATCTGTGAGCTTGGTTGAAACCCATATTCTCAGGCCCACTCCAGACCTGCTAGACTCAGAAACTCCAGGGTTGGAACTCAGAGGATTTTACTAACTTATTTTGGTCCTGGGGATTGAACCTAGGGGTATTTTACCACTGATCCAATGAGATACATCCCCAGTCCTTTTTATTTTGAGACAGGGTCTCACTAAGTTGCTGAGGCTGGCCTTAAATTTTTCCTTCCTTAGCCTCCTGATCGATGGGATTACAAGTGTGTGCCACCACGCCTGCCCAGGAATGTGCTTTAACAAGCTCCTCAGATGACACTGATGCACACTAAAATTTGAGAACTGTTGTCCAAGGGAATTAAAAATGGGTCTGAAGATCCTGCTTCAGTAAGTTTGGGTAAGAGCCCAAAAAGATTTCAAAAGCTTCTAGATTGATTTGGACCTGCAGTCAGATTTGCAAACCACTAAACCTGAGGGTTCATCTTTTCCTGGCACCAGGACAGTGTCCTCAGTTCTAAACCTACTTCTTACTTCCCATTATCCCTAAGTCACTCACTTACCACACAGAGCAATGATGTGGCTGCTATCCTCATGAACAAACTTCCTGGTGACAGCTTCCTCCATGATTTGCTTCACCTGTGGACAAATGGAAAACATTATTACCTTTACTTGTTTATTTATTTATTCCTGATCATGGGGCTTGAGGGGGTTGAGGGTAGACTCAGCGGTAGAACGTGTGCTTTGTGGGTGCAAGGCCCTGGGTCTAATCCCTAGCATCCAAAGAACATGGAAAAAAAAAAAAAAAAGGCCTCTCGGCAGGTAAATAGCTTGGCTCTGCCCTCCTGGTCCAGGTTTTGGTACACTTGCTGAAATGACAGGGATGGGAGAGGTGGGGAAGGAAACTTTTTTCCAGCACAGCTTGTTCCAAGTCTTATGGAGAGGAAATCAGGAAGAGATGTCAAAGCTTGCCATCTTGGAGTTTCTAATCCAGGTAGAAGTGGCTTGCCTTGGAGAACAGAGAGAGGAGGTTATTTGCTCATGGATACTCAGCTGGAGAAGGGCTTCTAGGTAGACATGCTGTCCTTTAGGGACAGACTGTTTCCCTGAAGACTGCAGACAAACAATCTGCCCTTCCTTTTCTCCCTGTTCTCCAGGGTTCAAGAGTAGGTCCTTCTATGCCACAGGGACACTGGCTATAAGCTTTCAATCTTTTCTATCCAAGGAGGAATCCAATAATCCTGGCGATTTTGGATTCCTCCTTGGATATAAAAGCTTCCCAATAAATACCTTATAAGGTGAGCAGTCACATCTTTTTTAAGAAAAAGCTCAAGGGGCTGGGGATGTACCCAGAGGTCTAGCATGCACAAGGCTCTGGTCTTAATCCCTGCCACCCCAAACAACAACACAAAAAGCTTTTTAAAAAGAAACTGTCTTATTGTTTACTGTTTATTGTGATTATTCAGTAAATATAATTTTATAGCTTGGTGAATTTTCAAAATGAACAATCCTGTAAAACTAGCATCTAGAGCAAGAAATAGAACATGTGACCAACACCCCAAAGCACTCCTGCTCTGTCATTTTTCCCCTCCAGTCGTTACTCCCACCTAAGGGTACCCACTATCCTGATTTCTAACATCAGATTAGTTCTTCTCATTTTAATATTTTTTTTATAATCTCAGCATGTTGTGTTTTGTGACTAGTTTCACTTGCTTTCCTGTATGATGGTGAGATTCTTCATATGGTGTCTAATTGTAGACTGTTCATTCCCCATTGTGTAGACACATCACAATCAACTGGCATTTGGGTAGTTTCCAGTTTGGGGCTGTTATGAATAGTATTTCTATGAATATTCCGGACAATGTCTTTTGGTGAACATATGTGCCGACTTTTTAAAATTTATATTTCTAGACAAAGAATTTCTGATGCATATATCCTGCTTTACTAGACATTGCCAAAATGCTCTCCAAGGTGGCTGTGCTAACTTATACTCACACATCAGTAGTGAAGTTCCAGTTACTTCTAATTCTTAAGCTAAGAACTGTTAGTGTCCTGGGGGAATCTGCCAGGAGACAGATACTAACAAGAGATTTAAGAGGGGGATTTCCTCAGCCCCACTGTAAAATCTTACAAATAAAGCAAGTCCTGGTCCTTGCTACTGTTTAAACAGGCATGCAGCTTCCTCATGCTGCCCTGGACCCCAAGGCCCTCCCTTAGCACTGTTATTCTTTAGAGAGTGGAAGTGGGTCCAGAGCCTGGAGAGGAAGGAAGGAAGGAGGAATCTGGAGGTTCCTCCCTGCTGGAACAGCTCATGGTTTTGTGACTAGGTAAAATGTGGATCAGATGCCTGCACTCTAAACTGTTAAAAGTTTCCTAGATTACTTCTCAAGGGGTGTTTGCATTAAACAGAGTATAATATCACAGCTAAAGGTCTTTATATCACCTAAAGCAGGCTAGTGAGGCACATTTTTGGATTAGGACCTACAGATACTTGTAGACCTATACCAGGGGTCACTGTGAAAGTTCAGCCTTGCTTACAATGATCCCCCTTGTCTCTTCTTGTAAGAGGAGAAAGGATACATTTTTTTTTTTCTGTAATCCAAGTGCCAAAAGGGGAAGGGAAATATATGAAGTTCAGAGCAGGTCAACCTTTGACAGGAAGATACATAATTGTAGCATATTCTGCACATTTCTCACTTTTTTTTTTTAAAAGAATAGGCTTTATTTTTTTCTCTCTCTTCCTTTTTTTTTTTTTTTTTTTTTAACATTTCTCACTTTTTAAAGGAATCATCCTTGGAATAATATAGTCTTTCAAGTACTGGAAAAAAATCATCATCTCTTCAAAATCCTTCTCACTATCCCTAATCAACCACCAAATTTGGATTACACCAATAATCCAAGCAACATTTGTCTGAAGTATGAGGATAGCAACTTTTCTGTTCATGTTTATACTCTTCCTGAAAGACTCAGTCACTGGACTATCTTCTTTCTGAGGATAACCACTGAGGTTTCCTTCTTGGGAAGGAAAGGGTTGAGGTTTAAATGCTGATTTGATATACCCTGGGCTTAAGAAACCCTTTCTGCTCTCATATGTGGAGGCTAGGGAGAGGAAAAAAAATGGGGTAGGGGATTGGGGAATCTTATGAAAACAAGAGACCAGCAGACTAGAGGATAGGGAACAGGGGAGGGAGAAGTGGAAGGACAGAGGAATTACTGGGGAACAAAATTCACCAAATTATTTTGCTATATTGTGTGCATATATAAATTTGTAACAACAAATCTCACTATTATATATAATTATAATGCACAGAAAAAGAAAATTAAAAGAAAATAAATTCTTCCTTGATCACTTCAGAGCAAAAGTACAGTGAAGCTTCTCACACAAGCTGGGAAAGTGATGGCTTCAATTATATCTCTGACAAGGAGAAGGAAGGTACAAATGTTAGGTCATAGTAGCCAGTCCACAGTTAATGCAGAACCTAGAGTTTTCCTCAATCCTGAAAGTCTAAGGAGTAAAGGAACCAACATAGTGAAGTTTCATATATGAGATAGGTAGCATCATTCCTATTTTAAAGACAAAGAAATCAAGACTCAGAGAGGTTAACTAACTTACTCAAGGTCACAGAGGGGCCAGGTCCAAAATATTCCAAACTTCATAATTTCTCATCAGACCTCAGTCTTCAAGATCTATTTACCAGTCACTGAGTTTCTACAGCATTGGATACAGTATAGTGGACAAAACAGATGGTTTCCTGCCCTCATGGATCACACATCGACTTAGCCACAGAGGAAGGTACAGGAAGGAGGCCTAATTCATTTCAATTCATTTCATCTACTCTGCGGGCTTGAGCTCTCATATGCTGGTGAGTCATTCATATGGGCACCCCCTCACCCACTGAAACTGAAATGGGCTTTTGAGCAGGGTCAAGGTAAAGGGGGTTGGTAGAGAGGCCTCTTTTCTTCCTGACATGAGGGCTTTCCTTGAAGAGGGGGGATCTGAATCTTAAAAAAACATTCTCAAAACAAACAAAAAACCCCCAAAAACTCTAGTTTCTGGGTAAGGAGGTGGGCGTGGAGGGAGAAACTGTGGGGTGTGCTGCAAACCTCCGACAGCCAGAGGGCCTGGAGACCAGGGTGTAGCTCAGCAGGAGCTAAGCCCCCCAATCCCACCTGGATCTGCGCCGCAGGAGGCCCGCGGGGCCCCGCCCCCTCCCCAGGCAGCGCGGGCAATGAATGGGCAGTTCGGGTTCCCCAAAAATCGCCGCCACCCCTCCCCCAATTTTGGTCTCCCGGCGCTGCTGCCGTCACGGGCAGAGAGCTGCGGGACCGCGAAGCAAATAAGCCCTGGAGCGCCGGCCGGGTCCCTGGCCAGGGGCGCTGCCCAGATCTAGAAGAACTGCAGCCTTAGCCCGCCCAGGACCCCGCCCCCGCCTGGCCCCGGGCCTCCAGCGGGCGCCCGTAGGGGCTGCCACTGACCCTTCAGCTCCCTGGGCCGCACGGGCGGGGCAAGAACCCCGGGGTCCTGGCCCCGACTTTACCTCCTTTTTCACGTTCCACAGCAGTTTCTCTTTGACCGCATCCTCCGCGCTGCCCATGGTGAGGCGGGTGGCAGGGAGGCGGCGCCGAGCAGCCCCCAAGACCCCCGCGCGCCCTCGCCGCCTCCGCGCCTCTCAGTTCAGCGCCCCACGCGCAAGGCGGAACCCCCGCCCGCCGCGCTCCCCGCCCGCTGCCGCCGCCGCAACCACTGCCCGGTGCTCGGCTCCGCAGCCATCTTCTGAGCCCCGCACCGACGTCAAGCAACAGGCCCGGCCCCTTCCCACAGCTGGAGGGGGGTGCGCACAGCGACGGGGGGGGGTCGGGGCGGGGGGAGTCTGCGCGCGCTTGGGGGCGGCTGGCCCGAGTGCGCGCCTCCGGGGCCGCTGCCATGGCAACGCGCCTGTTTCTGCCTCGAGGGCGCGAACCCGCATTGTGAGCACCTGGCTGGCCCTGAACTCCGCCGCTTAGAGCAAAGCCGCTTGCGCCTCGGCTGGCCTCAACCCAGCAGGGTGTTCCCTGACTTCTACCTGCCCGTTCTCCAGACGGGAGAGCAGGCAGCAGGGAGGTAGGAGCCCAGGCATTGGGTCCCCTGTGGCTAGAATCTGCCTCCGGGAAAGCCAGCCAGCGGTCGTCGCCTGGCCCCATTGCTTCTCCGAATACCCCCCCGTCAGCCGTCGCTCTCAGCTGCAAAACTTGTGGAATTAGAGGTGGGAACGCAGTCGCCAGTTATGGAGAAAGGGAGCCCGAGGGCAGAAGTGTCATTGCCAGCCCCCACGCCCTGTCTGGTCCTTCTAGAGGCTATGGGGAGGTGGGGCGCGGGTTAGAGTAACAGGGATCTGTCGATAAGGGTGAAACAAGAGCCTTCCACGCGATTCGCCTTGGAACTTAAGAGTATTGAGGGAAAGGATGCTCAGTGATAACACCTGAGGCAAACTGCAGAAAAGCGAGGTGGAGTCTAGAAGAGAAGAAGGGCTTAGGCCTCTAGGCATGAATGGATTCTTTCATTCAACATCTTCCTACGTGATGCAACTTTATAGTGCAAAAATACATGAAAACACAGGGAGCAAATCAGTCCTCCTGGACCGATAGCCCTAGTCCCTAGAATCTACATTCGGCGTTTTAAAGCCCCCAATTGCAGACTGCGGCGTGGGAAAAGTTCCCACGGCGGCAGAGACTTTGGCACAGAGTGCTACACTGGCAGGTGGGAAAGAACTCGCGAGAGGGAGCGGGAACCCCACCCCCGCGAAGTGAACCGGAAGCGCTCGGCCTGGGCAGGAAGTATTGCTGACTTGGCGCACGTGAACTTCAGCATGGCGGCTCACCGCTCCGGCCCGCTCAAGCAGCAGAATAAAGCTCATAAAGGCGGGCGGCATCGGGGTCGAGGATCCGCACAACGGGACGGAAAGGGTGAGAAGATAATGTAGGAAGGGCTGTTTAACCGACATAGTTGCTTTTCTTTGTGCCTCGGCAGCTGGTCTCGGGTCTGGGACCCACGCGAAAGACTCTGAGGTGGCCAGTGGGGCGCTTGGTTGAACAACTTATGGTGTCGATCCCTGTAGCCCCTTTTTCATCTGCTTTCCAGGTCGTGTAGAACTGAAAATCTTGTGCAAGAAGGTGAGAAAAGAGCTCAGCAGAGTAGACCAGAGACATCGCGCCAACCAGCTCCGAAAGCAGAAGAAGGAGGCGGTGAGAGGAGTGGGGGTTGAGGAATGGTGCGGTTTCTCTACCGTTTTATTTTTTTAATTTTATTTTTTTAAAGCAGCTCCCCCCTTTTTTTGAGAGAGAGAGAGAGAGAATTTTTAATATTTATTTTTTAGTTCTCAGCGGACACAACATCGTTGTTGGTATGTGGTGCTGAGGATCAAACCGGGCCTCACGCATCCTAGGCGAGCGCGCTACCGCTTGAGCCACATCCCCAGCCCCTCTACCGTTTTAGACGGGTAATTCTTCGTGCTAGAAAATGTGGCCAGGAAAGAACTGAAATATAACCCTAGAGCGCATGTCTGGCTTACCTACAAGTGTAGATTCTCGCTAGAGCATTCTCTGCTTTATTTCGCGCTCCTTACCCCACCCCCACTCGCCCCAATGCATGTGGTGGTTAACAAGGATGCTAGTTAGGGCAAGGAGCTTCTGCACTGTTGGAAATGCAGTACTGGAGCATGGTTCAGAGATGTTCTCTGATTTTGTTTTTCAGGTTCTGGCAGAGAAGAGACAGCTGGGCAGCAAGGATGGGCCTCCTCATCAGGTGCTGGTGGTGGCTTTGCATAACAGAATTTCCCTGTCTGAGGCCTTTCGTCTTCTTCAGGATAGGGACATGGGAACAGTGCACGTAAATGAATGGGGAAGCACCTATAGCTTTATGCTGCTGTGCCCCCGTTTGAAACATAGGTGGTTTTTCACATCTGCAAGGCCAGGTTAGCATATACAATATTTTTCTGTTTTTATGTTTGCAGTAATGTTAATGAGGTTATATGCTCATGTCAACTACTACTCTTATTGTGTTTTTATTTTTAGGAGATCTTCACAGTGTATTAGATATGGCTAAAGTGGCTGATACCATCCTGTTCCTCCTTGATCCACAAGAAGGCTGGGACAGCACTGGGGATTACTGCCTTTCCTGCCTCTTTGCTCAGGGTCTTCCCACCTATAGTAAGTAAGTTGGGAGTATTAGACGCCAGGGAAGGAAGTGAATTAGCTTTTTTTTTTTTTTTTTTTTTTTTTTGGTAGATGGACACAATACCTTTATTATATTTATTTTTATGTAGTGCTGAGGATTGAACCCAGTACCTTCCAGGTGCTAGGCAAGGTGCTCTACCCTAAACTACAACCCCAATCCCATGAATTAACATTTTTACGGTTTTCCAGATATTGTGCTTGGCATTTGATTCCTGAACTGATGGACTGTATTAAGCTAGTAGTGCAATATACATGTACAAATTAATCTTGGTCATTTATTTACAAATTACCAATTTAGGGTTTGGGTTTTTTTCTAATATCTGGGCTGTCCTGTTGAGAGGAAGAAGATTGTGAAATTTGGTTTCACTGACTTTTTTTTTTTTTTTTTGGTACCAAGGATCGAATTCAGGGGGCACTCAACTACTGAGCCAATACCCAACCCTGTTTTTTGGATTTTATTAAAGACAGGGTCTCATTGAGTTGCTTAGTGCTTTGCAGTTGCTGAGGCTGGCTTTGAACTCATAGTTATCCTGTCTCAGCCTTCCAAGCCACTGGGATTACAGGCGTGCGTGCACCACTGCGCCCAGCCTCATTGACATTTCTTAGGGTAGTTGAGTGATCTCAATAGAATTGTTAGGTTGTTTGTAAGCCACAGGGGATTTTTATATAGTGAAGGGATAAATTATAAAGATCCTTCTCTTTTGCTTACAGCACTTGCTGTCCAGGGATTTTCTGGTATCCCTCTGAAAAAACAAATAGATGCCAGAAAGAAGCTAAGCAAAGCAGTAGAGAAGCGATTTCCTGATGACAGACTTCTTCTGTTAGACACTCAACAGGAAGCAGCAACACTGCTTAGGCAGTTGGCTAACCAAAAACGAAGGCATCTTGCTTTTAGAGATCGGCGAGCCTATCTGTTTACCCATGCTGCTGATTTTGTACCCAGTGAAGAGAATAACTTGGTGGGCACCTTGAAAATCTCAGGCTATGTTCGTGGACAGACTCTGAATGTAAATAGCTTGCTACATATTGTTGGACATGGTGATTTCCAAATGAAACAGATAGATGCCCCCATCGACCCTTTTCCTTTAAACCCTAAAGTGATAAAATCCCAAAAGGACTCAGGCATGGCAATGGAGGTAAGATTGATGGATTTTGTTTGTTTTGGGGGATGGGGTCTTGCTGTGTTGAACTTTGGGCTCAAGCCATTTTCATACATCAGCCTCCTGAGTAGCTGGTACTATAGGTGGTCAACACTGAACCTAGCTCCAGAATTGAACTTTCTTTCTTTCTTTCTTTCTTTCTTTCTTTCTTTCTTTCTTTCTTTCTTTCTTTCTTTCTTTATTTTTAGAAGCATGCATTGTAGATTAATATGTAAGTTGAACAGGATGGAAAAATTTTAAATTGAGAGAAGGTAGTCTGCATACTTAGGCCAATGAGGAGACAGTTAGTTTGAAGGCAAGTAACAGTCAACTACAGATATGTTGATAAATCATTAGTGCAGCATTTTCTAGATACTTCGCATTGCAGTTGGCTCTGAGATTATAAGAGATATGGTCAGAGAACTTAGTTAAATTAGAAGAAAATGTCAAACATCTTTGAAATAAAAAAATTGGATATGGTAAGATATGGGCCTGCTGTATTAGTTGAAAAGGTAGATTAGCAAGCTTCACAGAGGGAATCAGATTTTAGCTAGGTGTTGAGGATTGTGATTTTGAGTTGAGCAGAGGTAAAAGAATGTTAGAAGGGGCTGGGGTTGTGGCTTAGTGGCAAAGTGCTTACCTAGCATGTGTGAGGTGCTGGGTTCAATCCTCAGCACCACGTAAAATAAAATAAAGGCATGCTGTCCATCTACAACTAAAAATATCTGTATTTCAAAAATTTAAAAAAGAATATTAGAAGATAGATACAACATGAACCTAAGCACAGTGATGAAGCGTAAGGTTTCTTTGAATTGTGAAGACAGCAACCTGATGAAAGTGAGGGATGTGATTAGGAATAAGACCAGATTATGAAAGACCTGAAGACTCAAGCAGGTACAGAGCTAAATGACCATTTGAAAAATTGTGACGCTATCACCTGCTTTTGTTTTTCAAGGTTTGTGCTTCAGATGTTGCATCTGACATGGAAGAAGATCTTAAGGTCCTAATGAAGGCAGACCCTGATAGACAAGAGTCTTTGCAAACAGAAGTTATTCTAGATCCAATGGAAGGGGAGCAAACCTGGCCCACTGAGGAGGAGCTGAGTGAGGCAAAAGGTTGGTAGTAGCAATCTTGTTATTCATCTGACCTGGAATTGTGAATTTTGACTAGTTGTTCACAGGGTAGCTGGTCACACCCTATAGAGTAGAGTTGGATGAAGATATAGTTGAAGTTCTGTCACCTCTTCTTTCCCCCAAATGCTATATAATTGTACTAGGCAAACATTGGGCACACCTTTGCTCAGTTTTGAAACTAACTTGTTATTGTATTATAATAAACACAAACAACTTAAGATCTATTGCCAGGTTTATTTAGCTTTGGAAGTATTGCTAATTGTGAGGGAGCTGAATTAAATTTTAAGTAGTCTTCTACTCATGGTGTCTGCTAGTTTCCCATGTTGGCAGCAGTATTATCCTATATAGGTGAGACTATCCAGAGTGATAGGGGAATGGAGGTGTATAACTTGTTTGGGTTTTTACAGATTATTTGAAGGAAGGTTCTAAGGTGGTAAAGAAGGTCCCCAAAGGAACGTCCAGTTACCAAGCTGAATGGATTTTGGATGAAGGTGGTGAAAGTGGAGGGGAAAGAGATGAAAATGATGACACAGAACAGGATTTTATGGAAGAGGAATCTCAGGTAGGGAAATTAGCCCTGGGCCCATTTTTGTATACAACTCCAAATAGGCAGAGTGCAATCCTGATCTTGAGGGGTGTTTCTGGGAATGAAACTTGTTTTATATTTTAATTTAAAAAAAAAATTTTTTTATTTTCTAGTTGGACACAGTATCTCTATTTTATTTATTTATTTTTATGTGATGCTGAGGATCGTACCTAGGGCCTCACATATACTAGGCGAGTGCTCTCCCACTGAGCCACACACAACCCCAGCCCCTATTTTAATCTTTTATTAGCATTTATGTTAGTTGAGACTAGGTTCTAGTAAAATTATTTTTAGCTTAATGGCCTATGGGGTAGAGTTGGGGGAGTTTTTTTTTGAAATAACTAATTCTTTTTGTGGGGGTACCAGGGATTGAGCTCAGGGGCACTCAACACTGAGCTGTATCCCCAGCCCTATTTTGTATTTTATTGAGGCTGGCTGTGAACTTGTGATCTTCCTGCCTCAGCATCCCAAGCTGCTGGGATTATAGGCATTCGTCCACACCCAGTTGTAATCCTTTATTTTATAGGATGAAAAAAGTGAAGAAGAAGAAGAGGAGGAGGAGGAATGTGAAACTATGACTATAGGGGACTCTGTACATGATGACCTTTATGATGAGAAAATGGATGAGGAGGCTGAGGAAAAAATGTTAGAGAAATATAAACAAGAAAGGATGGAAGAAATGTTTCCAGATGAAATGGACACCCCTCGTGATGTGGCTGCTAAAATTCGGTTAGTCCGTAAGTCTAAATTCAACAAGTTTTTATTTAAAAAATATATCTCAGAATTATGTCACTGTGATGAAAAGAAGAAAAAGACATTGTCCCCTGTTTGTTAAGGGCCAACATTCTATGTGGGTAGTCAACACTCGTGGGAAATAGTCGTATATAATAAAGTTTTAGACTATGGTACAACTAATGTTACAGGACTTTAATAAAGGAGAAATAACAAGGTTATTTAACAAATATTCTGTAGGAGCTAATATGTACAGAATGTTTGGAGATTTTAGGGGAACTTTGGGAGGGCAACAAAAGTAAAAGCATGAAGCAATAGACAATAGTGCCTGCTCTGGAAGTGAGTTCTCTAAAGCCAAAGAGTGTATGTTGGCTACTAGAGTGCTAAGACTATTACCAGAGATCTTATTTGTTAAGTTATGGAGCCACTGTAAATACTTTATCCTTAGTGAGAAGTCTGGATATACTTTTGAAATAGTTGTTAAAAACTGAATTAAGGGGCTGGGGTTGTGTCTCAGTGGTAGAGTGCTCACCTAGCTAGGGTGAGGCCCTGGGTTCGATCCTCAGCACCATATAAATAAATAAGTAAAATAAAGGTATTGTGTCCAAGTATAACTAAAAAATAAATACATTTTTAAAAAACTGTTTTAAAATGTGGTCTTGGTTTAAGTTATTAGGTTATTTTGAGAGAGAGTGATTAGAGTTTTTAAAAATAGAGCCTTAGCTGTTATCAAAGTCATGTCTTATATAGCACCATATAGTCTGTTAATTTCTCTGAATTTTCCTATATTTTAGATTTCAGAAGTACAGAGGCCTTAAGAGCTTCCGGACATCTCCATGGGATCCTAAGGAAAATCTTCCTCGAGATTATGCTCGGATCTTTCAGTTTCAGAACTTTACTAATACTAGGAAAAGAATCTTTAAGGAGATTGAGGAAAAAGAGGAAGAAGGAGCTGAGGTATCTGTCCATTGTCCACTCCATTATTTGCCTTTGGTGGGGGGAGGGTGGTACTGGGGATTGAATCAAGGGGTGCTTTATCACTGAGCTATATCCCCAAACCTTTTTATTTTTTGAGACAGGGTCTTGCTAAGTAGTTCTTAAGATCTCACTAAGTTTTGGAGGCTGGCCTCAAACATATGATCTTCCTGTCTTAGCTTTCCTAGCCATTGGGATTATAGGCATGTGCTGCTATGCCTGACTATAATTTGCTTTTGATTGCCACCATGTTGCCTGCTTTACTCTTTCTTGGCATGAGCTTGACTATTTAATGTAGTTTTATGCTACCTATAGCTGATTTAGGGGAGCCATTGAGTCATTGATATCAGAGACATTAAATAAAAAAGTTGAATATGCACCAGGTGTGGTAGTGTACATCGTAATCCCAGCAGCTGGGGAGGCTGAGGCAGGAGGATCCCCAGTTCAAAGCCAGCCTCAGCAACTTAACAGGGGCTTAAGCAAATCCGCGAGGGCTTGTCTCTGACATACAAAAAGGGCTAGGGATGTGGCTCAGTGGTTAAGTGTCCCTGGGTTCAATCGCTGGTACAAAAAAAA
This sequence comes from Ictidomys tridecemlineatus, assembly GCF_052094955.1. Lineage (NCBI taxonomy): Eukaryota > Metazoa > Chordata > Mammalia > Rodentia > Sciuridae > Ictidomys > Ictidomys tridecemlineatus. Next base: position 45,675,548 of record NC_135479.1, on the reverse strand, counting down.
AAGTTCAATCTGGGTAGTAGAGGCATCTGTGAAAGGCAGAAGATAAGTATAGGTTTTAGGTTAGTCTGAGAGACTTTGCACACATTTAGAGAAATATTTCTTGTTGTATTATATTTTGGTGCTGGGATTGAACCCAGGGCCTGGGACATCCTAAGCAAAAGCTCTACTACTGAACCACGTTCCCAGTCCTGGAGAAATGTTTCTAAGGTTAACCCTGTGGTTGTTTTCTGCTTCCTTTTGGCAGGTTGGCTGGTATGTCACACTTCATGTCTCTGAAGTCCCTTTGTCAGTAGTTGAATACTTCAGGAAAGGAGCACCTTTGATTGCATTTTCTTTGCTACCTCATGAACAGAAGGTAAATTAGTGTCTTTTGGGAAATGGAGTTAAGAGACTTTTTTTTAACTCATTCATGACATTGTTCATTGGGATGTGAGGATTTTACCTTTTGACTTAGGACTCAGAAAACAATGGAGAAGTCAATGATGGTTTTACCCAAAATGTCTGAACCTGTCTGAAGCATCTCAGTGATGTAATCTTTGTGTGTTTCTGAGACTTCTCTAAGTATGTTTTTGAGGTCAGATTTTGAACAAGGGATTGGCAATCTTAAAAATGAAGATTTATGTCAAAGTGCAAATCTCTCCTCTAGGTAGCCAGTAGTTGTCACTTTGGGGGTTATGTGATTGATAGCTCTGACTTTTGGTTAGTGTGAGTACAGGTTGAGGAAGAGAAGTCTAATGAGTGATTTTGAAGGGATGTGGAAAGTAAATGAGTTGAAGACCACTGGTATTTGTGGCATATGGTAAGCTTTTTAATATTAGATCTGGGAAGAAAAGCTAGCATAGAAGGATGCATGAAAACTCTGGTCAAGCCTATTTTCAGTTCTAGTGCCAGTTGTTAATGGACATAAAGGATACACCTGTGTCCCATCATCTCTATAATTTGCCATGAATTAGTATTGTCAGTTCTATTGTGTGGCTGATGTTCATTTAGTTTGCTGCCTTTCAGGTTAGGCTGTTTTATTCCTAGACTATGAAGCTTTTTTTCTTATTGGTTCTCAGATGTCAGTGTTGAACATGGTGGTAAGCAGGAATCCTGGCAATACTGAACCTGTAAAGGCCAAAGAAGAGTTGATTTTCCACTGTGGATTCAGGCGTTTCCGAGCCTCACCTTTATTTTCTCAGCATACTGCAGGTTAGCAGTGGGAAAATTTCTGGGTTCTAGCCCATCTTACTGACTTTTAGGAATCCGTACTTTTTGCTGATGGGCGCTGGGTGCAGAATAGCTAGTGTTAGAGGTATTTTCAGTACTCTGGCTTAGGAGCCAATGATGTTCTTATTCAAAATGTCTGAACCTGTCTGAAACATCTCATTGATGCAACTTCTGTGTGCTGCTGAGGCTTCTCTGCCATGAGTATTTATTCTAGAATAGGATTTGAATCAGAGTTGGCAGCTTTATAAAAAGGGTGTGTCATTGCTTGGAAATCTTGGTATCTGATATGCCAGTATCAGTGTGGGTGAAGGGATGGAGGCTGGGTGTAGCCTACAATTGGATAAAGAAGAAAAGTGTGGGTTTTGAGGTGTAAAGACCAGATGACAGAGTTTGAGCATGGTGACCAAGAATCCTTTTGGTGGGAATAATCATTGTATTCCTACACTTCAGGACTAGCCAGGTGTATTGCCCACTAACCTGGGGGCTTGTGAACATACCTTAACTGAGATTTCAGCAATGATAGGAGGAAGAGATGAATGCAGCCACTAATGTGCTCTGCATAGTTTTTATTTAGCCAACTGTGTTATCTAAAATGATTTCTTTCCCTTAAAACATTTTATCTTCCTTTAGCTTTAGTATTAAAATCAGATGTCAACAAACCATGGCCTTTGGGTCAAATGTGCCCCACTGCTTGTTTTTGTAAACAGACTTTTATTGGAACATGGTCATGCTTTAAAACAAATCTCCAAATGTATGATTTCTTTCTGCTTTTGTGTTAAAATGGCAGAGTTGAGTAGTTGGAACAGAAACTGTATGGCCACACACAAAAAAAAGCTTTTTTTTTTTTTTTGTACCAGGGATTGAACGTGGGCACTAACCACTGAACCATACCCCCAGCCCTATTTTGTATTTTATTTAGAGATAGGGTCTTACTGAGTCATTTAGTGCCTTTGCCATTGCTGAGGCTGGCTTTGAACTTGAGATCCTCCTGCCTCAGCCTCCTGAGCCACTGGGAATACATGCATGCGCCACTGTGCCCAGGTTTTTAAAAAAAAAAAAATGTTTGGCAGTCCCTGTGCAAGACTAAGAGCTGATGGATCTAGGAGAGTCTCAATAAAGCACTGATTCTCATATGTGGTAGGGGTGTTGAGCAGTAGAATTCACCTGGAGAACTTTTTTTTCTTAAAAGCTTTAGTAGGGCTTGAACCTAGGGGTACTTTTACAACTGAGCTACATTCCCAGCCCTTTTAATTATTTTATTTTGAGACAGGGTCTCACTAATTGCCCATAGCCTTGAACTTGTGATCCTTCTGCCTCAGCTCTAAGATTTTGTCTTCAGTTAAAAAATCATGGGTAGGGGCTGGGATTGTGGCTTAGCGGTAGAGCGCTCACCTAGCATGGGCAGGACCTGGGTTTGATCCTCAGCACCACCTAAAAATAAAAGGCATTGTGTTGTGTCCATCTACACTTAAAAAAAAAAAAAGAAAAGAAAAATCATGGGTAGGACTGGGTTAAATATATCAACTGTGTTAACAGGAAAAATTTCTTGAGAATTAGTGGGGTAAAGAAACATAAGCTGAGACTATGAATTTAGCTCAGTTGCTAGAGTGCTTGCCTCACATGCACAGGCCCTGGGGTTCAATCCCTAGCACCACACACCAAAAAAAGAAAGAAAAGAAAACCAAATTGCTTTTGCTTTAAGAGTTGCAGTTGAGCTGGGAATGAAGGTACAAGTTGTAGAGCACTTAGTGTGTCTGAAGCCCTGAGTTGGATCCCTAGCAACACCCCGCCCCCCACAGATTGCAAAATATCAAAAAAAGAGTTACATCTGATGCAGCTTTTCATAGGCCTCTGGATTACCTCAAAATGTTTTGGCTTTTCTTTTTTATCCTTTGTTATGGCAGCAGATAAACATAAACTTCAGAGATTCTTGACTGCTGATGCGGCCTTGGTGGTGACGATATATGCACCAATTACTTTTCCTCCTGCATCTGTGCTGCTTTTCAAGCAGAAAAGCAACGGTAAGTTGAGTTCTCAGAGGTGAACAGGCTTACAGGTCCTTAATAGGATTATCACTATTCTCAATTCTGGTGTTTTGATTTGGAAGGCAAATAGAGAAGATAATGATATACCAGTCTTTCCCTCACAGTGAGTTGAAGCCACTGTGGGATGGTAAACTGGGTTTTATCTTGCTGTGTAGACCTTAGCTAATCACTAGGGGCTACTTAGAGTGCTATGTTTAGGGGACAGGCTTAGCAGGAATAGCATTTAGTGGTTCTTTACTGTGGACCAGGGTAGCATTGTGCATTCCTACTGTAGTTTCTCCAAGAAAATATTGCATCGTTCTCTTAAGTGAACAGAACAATAAAGGAAGGCTTTGGCCTGAAAACTCCTGAATAGTTGTTTTCCTTTTCTCCTTTAGGAATGCACAGCCTTGTTGCCACAGGCCATCTGTTGTCAGTGGATCCAGATAGAATGGTCATCAAGAGAGTTGTTCTGAGTGGTCATCCTTTCAAAATTTTCACTAAGATGGCAGTAGTACGTTATATGTTCTTTAATAGAGGTAGGTACAAAGGAAGAGGATGGGATCTGATTGCTTTTATGGTATGAGGGTTGTGTTTACATTATGAGTAAATATTTCATTTTGGTCTTCTGTATGCTCCATTCTAAGAGGATGTGCTATGGTTTAAACCAGTGGAACTGAGAACAAAGTGGGGCCGTAGAGGACACATCAGGGAGCCTTTAGGTAAGAAAATGTGGAATTTGGGATTTTATATAGATTTCCTCTATGCTATTAAATAGCTATTGTGTTGGAAGTTTACTACTTTAAAGTTTTTTTTTTTTTAATTTGACCAATTTTGTTATGTTTGTTTCTAGGTACCCATGGCCATATGAAATGCAGTTTTGATGGGAAGCTAAAATCTCAGGACACAGTACTGATGAATCTTTATAAACGAGTTTTCCCTAAATGGACTTACGATCCATATGTACCAGAACCAGTACCTTGGGTGAAAAGTGAGATTTCTTCAACAGTGCCTGAATTGGACATAGAGTAATGGATTCAGTAGGATTCTTATTGTTAATAATTAGCACTATAAAGATGGGTCCTACAGGTTGTGACTGAGCAGTTTGTAGTTTATACTTTAGTCCATCAGTATGCTGTCCTGTTTACAAAAGATCTTGGCTCAGTTAAGTATGGAAGTTTTTCTACTTAGTCTAAGAAAACTATTAAATATACTGAAATATCTGTTCTCCATTAGGACTTTGAAAACTTTACAAGAAGATGTTTTGGTGCTGGAGATCAAACTTGGGTCCTTGCACATACCAGGCAAATGCTCTGCCACTGAGCTGCCCTGCCTGAGGGGAACATGAAAAACAAAAATTTCATGTATCCAGAGAGACACTGAAGCCCATCTCTTTCTTTTACAAAAATTAAACAGAAACAGACTGATAAGGAGCTGGCCTTTCAGCGTGCTTCACCCAACTTAAGGAGGTTAAGTCTACATTTCCACCACTGAGAACAATACAAATGTTCTTTACTTCTGGAGAAACTGCTTGAAAATTCCGAGACAGCACAGCAGCCACTCCAACACCAGCTGTAGGTTCAATGAGTAGTTTCATCCTTTCCCAAACCAGCTGGGTTGCATACTGTTGGTATAGAAGTGAGTAAGGATTAGCAAAACAGGAGAAGGGGAAAGGTTTAATTCTATAGGCCAAATGAAGATATATGCCTAGTCTGAATTTTCTCGTTGCTAATGCATGTGTGTTTGCCAGTGGAGAACACAACTTTCATCTCTGCTTGCCTCAGAGGTTTGTCCTAATACAGCTTGGGTACCCTCCCATAGATCATGAAATCACCCTGTGGTTACTCCCAACAGGAGAAGGTTGTGTTGCTTATGCTTAAAGTTGTACTATTATAGGTTTTTTCCTCTTGGAGCCTTACCTTGATTTCATCCTCTGTGACAGTGAAGACATCATCCACAAGGTCCCTTATAATAGGCCAGGTGTTTAAGCCAATGCTGGATTTGACACCATCTGCTATAGTTTCTGGAGGATAAGGATTGGGGGTCAGCTCCCCTTTCAGTTTGGACTTGTAGCAATCATCTGCATTCAAGGGTTCAGCAGCATATACCTTCACACTAGGTTTCAGAGCCTGGAAGAGGAATATTAGACATCTTACAACTAACTACAGCATTACCTACATGCTTAAATAAAGTATGCAGAATAGGGGAAAAAGGGCATTTCTGGCTATGTAAGAGTCTTCCTTTTGATGGATGTAATGAAATCATGACCTTCAAGCAGTTTATGAATAAATTGTATATCTAATACTGGGTTTTAGATGCCTGGATCACAATTGGCTTTGGTCATTTTGGGAAAGGTAGTACCTGGTGTGAATAATAATGGAGATGGATCCAGGGGAAGGACTGTAAGGTGCTTTTATGCTGTAAATTTGTCATACATGAAGAGGGTAGTAAGTCAGGGAAAGGCTTTCCATCTCAAGTAATGGCCATTTGGGGATAATGTTAAATTAGGTATCTAAAGTCCTTTTTGCCTAAGGCAGGAAGTCTTCCAGAAGGTGTCTTCTTACCTTAACAGTAATTGCTATTCCAGCAACCATTCCTCCTCCCCCTACAGGAACCACTAGTGCATCCACCAAGGGAACCTTTTGTAAAACAAAGTACAAGTAGGCCAATTAATGAGCAGTTTTGTATGTCAAAACAGTGTCACCAGTAAAATATGAAGTAACTAGGCTGTTTTACCTGACTCAGCACTTCTAAGGCAATTGTGCCTTGCCCAGCTATCACCGCAGGCTCCTGGTTGGGATGAACCATGATGCCTTCTGTTTCTTCCAAAATTCTTTTTGTAACCTTTTCTCTGGACTAAAAGAGCACATTAATTTAGCTTACTAGGGTTAGGCATTTAATAAAGTTCCCAAAAAGTTTCAGTCATTTTAATGCTATTGACTACTTACTTTTTCCCAGACTTTGTTTAGTCCCTGGGGATAAGTAAAGCGGTGAACAAAAATCCTGCCCTCAAGAAGTTATATCTTTAGGATAGGGGTGGGATATAAGTGAATATATGTATGTCTAAGTACTATGGAGAAAAAATAAATTTTATCTTACAAAGACTACTCAGGAAACATCTATGATTAAGTGACAAATTATACAAGTGCAGTAGATCTCTAGAATATAAAGAGGTGGTAATAGGGTCAGAGTCTCCAAGGTGGGTAGTGGTCTTTCTAAGGAAATGCTAAGAAGTTAGTGTGATTGGCATAAGATAAGAAAATAGCAGTGGAGTTGGGTGTGGTGGTATACACCTAATCCTAGCAACTCCTAGGCAGGAGTATCATGAGTTCAAAGGCAGCCTCAGCAACAGTGAGGCACTAAAGCAACTCAGTGAAACACTCTCTCTAAATAAAATACAAAATAGGGTTGGGGATGTGGCTTAGGGGTGAGATCCCTGAGTTCAATCCCTAGTACCCCTCCCACTCCCTCCCCTTAACAAAATAGCAGTGGGTCAGGTGCTGTGGCATGGCCTATAATCCTAGTCACTGGAGGCTGAGGCAGGAGTTTAAAGCTAGCCTCAGGTTTTTAGTGAAGCCCTAAGCAAATTAGTGAGACCCCCATCTCAAATGGGCTGGAGTCAATCCCTGGTTATCTCCTTACCCCCTCAGAACAAAGGGCTAGTTCATCTAGGCTGAAGATGATTATAAGAACTTTGGTTGGGGGTTTGTAGCTCAGTGGTAGAGTATATGCTTAGTGCTTAGCATGGGGTCAGGACCTGGATTCAATCTCCAGCCCCCAAATAAAAGCAAAACCTGATTTCCATTGTACAAAGTGGGAAACCATGGGAAGATTTGAGTTGAGAAATTCTAAATAAATGGAAGCTCTAGTTCTTGCTACAGGAAGCAAGACTGGAAGCAGAGTCCAGTAAGGCTACTGAATGTAGGTAATGATCTGAATAAGGATGGTTAACGGAGGCTTGTTACTAGTTGGATTGTGAAAACACTTTGAAAGGACAGAATTGGATGTGGGGTGTAATAGTGTTGATTTCCTCTAGCAACTAAAAGGATAAATTGCCATTTACCAAGATGAAAGACAAAGGGGAACAATTTGGGGAGTAAGATGAGGAGTTTTGTTTTAGATACAGTTACTTTATAGATGGGCATGGTTTAATCCTAGTGATTTTGAAGCAGGAGAGGAGCAAAAGTTACAGTCTCAGCAACATGGTGAGACTCTTGTTTCAAAAATTAAGAAAGCGCTGGAAATGTGACTCAGTGGTAGAGTGCACTTGAATTCAATCCCTAGTATTGGGGGAGGTAAGGTGGAGAAACAGTAACTTCTGAGATGTTTGAGTAGCTTCAAGATATCCAAGTGAGAAAGTTGGGTATACAAGTCTGGAGGTATTGGAGTAGAGGTGAAAATTTAAAATGATACAAATGAGTATAGATAGAGAAAAGTTTGGGCATGCTAACAGAGGTGAAGAGGAAACAAGACTGAGAAGGAGCATCCAGTATAGTAGGAAGAGTGGTTGGTCAAATGAAGCTGTTTAGGTGGTGCTGAACACTGCTTTCTTTACCTCATCGCTTGGTTCACTGTAAACTATAGAGGCTCCATAGGCTTGTATTGCCAGTTTTTTACAGTTGGGAGCTGTGTGGGGTACCACAATATAAGCAGGAATCCCTGGGAGAGGAAAAACATGTTAGCAGAAGTCAGGAGAATTTTGGATAGAAACTTTTGTTCATTTTGCTTGTAATCAGAGACTCCTTTGGAAATTGACCCCATAGCTGTCACCATTCTGAATGAAAATTAAGGACACTTTTCCACTCACTCTAATGACTACCTTGAGAAGTTATCAAGTACCTTCCAGTTTAGCAGCATAAGTGAGAGCCTGGCCATGATTTCCACTGCTGTGAGTAACAACAGCTTTGGGCTTCCCTTCTAAGGTGGCAGGAATTAAGCCTCTGATGGCATTAAGCGCCCCACGAATCTGGAAAAGAGGGATGGTGAATTAATGTATGGTCATGCATCCCTTACTTGTTCCCTTGATGGGAGCAAGTTTGAGAAGTGCATTCTCAGGCAATTTCATTGTGCAAACATTATAGAGCCTACTACATAACCTAGGAAGTGTGGTATAGCCTATTGCTCCTAAGCTACAAACCTGTACAGCATATTACTGTACTAAACTGAATACTATAGGTAATTGTAACACAATGGTAAGTACTTGTGTACAGAAACAGGAAAGTACTGTAAAAATAATATAAAAGATAAAAATTGTAGCTGGGTATGGTGGTGAGAATGAGGAAAGAGGATCACAAATTTGAGGTCAATCTTAGTAATTTAGCGAGACCCTATCTCAACATATAAAAAGGACTGGGAATATAGCTCAGTGATACAGTGCACCTGGGTTCAATCCCCAGGGCCCCCCTCCAAAAAAAAAGAGATTAAAAATGATATACCTGTATAGGACAATATATAAGACCTTGTGCACTACTGAAGACCAAACATTCAAGCTACACTAAATTTATTGTTTCTTTTTTTTTTTTTAAGTACTAGGGGTAGAACTCAGCGATACCCTTGTTTTATTTTGAGAAAGGTCTTGCTAAATTGCCTAAACTGGCATTAAACTTGGATTCTTCTGCCTAAGCCTCCCCAGCAGCTATGATTACAGGCATATGCTATCATGCCTGACCTTAAAACAGTATTTTTCTAAAATAATAAACTAACCCTAACTTAGTGTAATTTTTTTTTTTTACTTAATTAGATTTGCTTAGCTTTTCAACTCTTGTAAAACCCTTAGCTTAAAACAGTGCATTTAGCTGTACAAAAATATTTTCTCTTGGGCTGGGGATGTGGCTCAAGCGGTAATGCGCTCGCCTGGCATGCGCAGGGCACTGGGTTCGATCCTCAGCACCACATAAAATAAAGGTGTCCACCGAAAACTGAAAAAAAATATTTAAAAAAATTTCTCTTTACATCCTTATTCTGTAAGCTTCCCCCCCCCCCTTCGGTAGTGCTGGGACCAAACTTAGGGTCTCAAAAATAAATGCTTTATAGGGGTTGGGGTTGTGGCTTAGAGGTAGAGCGCTTGCCTACTATGCTTGAGGCAGTGGATTTAATCTTCAGCACCACATTAAAAAAAAAAGTATTGTGTGAACCCACAACTAAAAAAATAAATGTTTTTAAAAAATGCTGTATAGCTGAACTCCATCCCCCCAGCTCAACATGGTCCCCCCCCCCACCCCACTGATGATTGAACTCTCAAAGGTTCTCTGCCATTGAGGTACATCCATAACCCATCCTTTTTTTTTTTTTTAATAAAACACAAGAGGCACTCTATCTACCACTGAACCACATCACTAACACTTTTTATTTTGAGACAGGGTCTCACTAAGTTGCTTAGAACCTTAAATTGTAGAGATTGCCCTTGAATTTACAATCCTCCCAAATTTCTGGGATTACAAGCATGCACCATTCTGCAGGTCTCCCCCCAACTTTTTTTTTTTTTTTTTTTAAGTGGAAACAGTAGGACTGGAGACATAGTTTACTGGTAGACCATGTCCTGAGCATGCAGGAGGACCCAACACCACCAAAAACATAAGTAAAATAAAAGAGGCGTATACTCTAATACAATAATAAGTATAGTATAGGGAGCTGGGGTTGTGGCCCAGTAGTAGAAATGCTTGCCTAGCATATGTGAGGTACTGGGTTCGATCCTAGGCACCATATAAAAATAAAGGTTATTGTGTCCACCTACAACTAAAAAACAAATATTAAAAAAAGTATAGTAAATACATCAGTAAGTTGTTTCTTTTTAAGTATTACACACTGTATATAATTATATGTGCTAAGTCAGGTGTAGTGATACACACTTGTAATTCCAGCTATTTCAGAGGCTGAAGCAGGAAGATGCCAAGTTTAAATCCAGCCTGAGCAAATTAGTGAGACCCTATCTCAATATTTTTGATACTGTCTCAGTATTTAAAAATAATAATAATAAAAAGGACTGAGGATGCCATGCTGCTCAGTGGTAAAGCACCCATGGTGCTCAATCCCCAGTACAAAAACCAAAACCACCTCTCAGTTAATAGGTACTATATTGCTAAATGCACCTTGCACACTTTCCCCCTGAAAGGATCTTAAAGCTCACCTAATGATCAGAAGATTTTGGTTGTAAGTTAACACATAGAAGCATATCTATGCATAGGGAAGGCATTGACATTTTGTAGAAAAAGATTTTATTATGGAGTGTTTGGCTAGATTTAGATCTTTTATACTCAAAAGGTATCAATCAGTGTGTATATGTAGCAAGTTGACACAAAATGGATGCTTAAACCTGGGTTACATACACTACATTTTTCCTGAAATAGTCCAGGTTGATCTCTATTTTTGTCGTTTTTGTTTTGTTGGTACTGGAGATTAAACCACAGAGCCACATCCTCAGCCCCTTTTGTATTTTATTAAGAGACAAGGCCTCTCTGAGTTTCTGAGGCTGGCTTTGATCTTGTGATTTTCCTGTCTCAGCCTCCTGAGCCACTGGGATTACAGGTGTGCACCACCATGTCTGGCTGTTGTTTTTTTTTTAAATTTTTTAGTTGTAGTTGCACACAATATCTTTATTTTGTTTGTTTATTTTTATGTGGTGCTGAGGATGGAACTCAGGACCTCGCATATATTAGGGAAGCGCTCTGCTGAGCCACAACCCCAGCCCTGGCTGTTTTTTTTGTTTTTTTTTTTTTGTACTGGGTATTGAACTCAGGGGCACTTAACCACTGAGCTACATCCCAGACCTTTTTTGTATTTTTTATTTAAAGATAGGTTCTCACTGAATTGCTTAGGGCCTTGCTAAATTGCTGAGGCTGGCTTTGAACTCACGATCCTCCTCCCTGAGCCTCCAGAGCCACCACACCTGGCTGTCTTATTCTTAAAAAAAAAAGAAAAAAAAGGGATCTCATTGGGCATGGTGGCAAATACCTGTAATCCCAGCTACTGGGGTAAGGGAGGGAGGCTGATGCAAAAGGATTTTAAGTTCCAGGCCATCCTATGCAGACCTCAAAGAAAAAGGAAAAAAAAATATTTGGACAAAGCTAAGAGGAGAGTACTTGTCTATTAAATACAAGGCGCTCTGCATTCAATACCTAGTATAGGGGGGAAAAAAAGTTAGAGGAAAATGGGATCTCACTGTGTTGCCCAGGCTGGCATTGAATTCCTGGGCTCAAATGATCTTCATGTTGAGATCCCAGTGTACCTGAGACTACAGGTACATGTCACTGCATTGTCCTGATTTTTTCATTAGAAATTCCCCCTTTGTCCTACTTTAGACAATAAATAAATGATTATGTATAGTATAATTATCCAAATATCCCCCCATAAGTGTATATAATTCTTTTATAAGGGATTTTTAGATTAAGTGGCTTATCAGCACTATGATGCTAGGTAATCAGAACTTAAAATTTTTGCACCGGGGGCTGGGGATGTGGCTCAAGGGGTAGCGCGCCCGTCTAGCATGCGTGCAGCCCGGGTTCGATCCTCAGCACCACATATAAACAAAGATGTTGTGTCTGCCGAAAACTAAGAAATAAAATGTTAAAATTCTCTCTCTCTTTCTCCTCACTCTCTCTCTCCTCTCAAAAAAATAAATAAAAAATAAAATTTTTGCACCCTATTATTTCAAATGTTATAAGTTCCTTTTTTTGGTATTGAACCCAGGGGTACTTCACCACTGAGTGACATCCCCAGCCCCTTTTATTTTATATTTTGGATAGGGTCTCACTAAATCGTTGAGGCCAACCACAAACTTGTGATCCTCCCAAATCCCTGGATGGTCTGGAGAATCAAATAAATTTATACGTTAAGAGGGCTTGAAAACATTCACAATACACTAACAAAAGAAACTTTTACCTTAAAAGATCCAGTTTTCTGGAAGACTTCACATTTGAAGAAAAGATTGCGTCCTGCTACTTGATTCAAAATAGAGCTTGTTAGCACTGGTGTGAGATGGATGTAATCTCGAATGTTGATGTGAGCTTTTTCAACATCAGCAAAGGAGATGCAGTACTGAGCACACATGGTTCTGAAACCCAAGAATAAGCAAGAAGTCAAAACAAAGTCTGATAAAAATGAATTTGTTGAAAGCTTTGAAAATGCGTAATACAGAAGAGAAATGGGGATTGTGGTTCTATGTGGAACTGTCTCCATTCCTGGAATGCCAGAATTTCTGTGACTTGTAACGGAAATTAAGTTTTTTGGTGAAGCTTTATAGGAAATAAACTGATGTTACTTATGGAAGCTAAAGTCATTCCCTCACTCATACTATATATCTTGACAGTGCCACTGGTCTGTATCTGATGAAAAGCATTTTGTGAAGCTGCTTGAATGAACTGGGTTCAAAATAAATATATAATTTTTGCCTTAATTTTGAAACAGGGTCTTGCTATGTTGCCCAGGCTAGTCTCTAACTCCTGGGCTCAAGGGATTCTCCTACTTCAGCTTACTGAGTACTAGGACTACTAGTGCATGCCACCATGCCTGACTTAAAATTTTATTTTTAAAAATCATTCTTTTTTTGCTGGGCGTGTTGCATATCTGTAATCCCAGTAATTTGGGAGGCTGAGGCAGGAGGAGCGAAAGTTCAAAGCCAGCCTCAGCAACTTAGTGAGATCCTAAGCAATTTAGCAAGATCCTGACTCAAAAAATAAAAAGGGCTGGGGATATGGCTGGGATAAGTGTCCCTCAGTTCAATCCCCACATCCCCAGCCCTTTTTATATTTTATTTAGAGACAGAGTCTCACTGTCTCTAAGCAACTCACTAAATTGCTTAGAGCCTAAGTTGCTTAGGCTGGCTTTGAACTTAGGATCCTCCTATCTCAGCCTCCTGAGCCTACAGGCATGCACCATAGTGTCTAGTGGAGCTGCAGAATTTCTCACCAGTTTTCCCTGTGCTTGACCTTATGTTACAAGGGCAGGGTTCAAGGATGCTAAAGGGTGTGTCATTAAGGAATTGTAATTGTTCTGGGTGCTTCCTGCATTTCTACAGTTTATGGGCACTTCCTTTAAGACTTAGTATCTCTCCCTTCACCCCCAGATTTCTCTCATTTTTCCCTGGAGACTTTGATTGCTTATTATTATTATTATTATTTTTAGAACCCAGGGGTGCTTTACCACTGAGCAATATCTCCAGCTCTTTATTTTAGGGACAGGGTTTTGCTACATTGCTTAGGGTCTTGCTAAACTGCTGAGGCTGGCTTCAAACTTGAGATCCTCTTGCTTCAGCCTTCTGAGTCACTGGGATTACAGACATGTGCCACTGCTCCTGACTGATCCCTTAATCTAGTCTTATATGACTGCTTCAGGCTGGCAGATCAAAAGTCTCCTCCTAATGAGGATAGCATTTATATATTCTTTTTTTGTTTTTTTAAAAAAGGGGGACAGAGAGAGAGAATTTTAACATTTATTTATTTTTTCTTAGTTCTCGGCGGACACAACATCTTCGTTTGTATGTGGTGCTGAGGATCGAACCCGGGCCGCACGCAAGCTAGGCGAGCGCGCTACCGCTTGAGCCACATCCCTAGCCCCACATTTATATATTCTTATTGGTCATTAGCATTTTTAACTGAGAAATCCTGTTTATGTACTCCCTAAATTTTTCTACTGTTATTTTTCTTTCCTATGAGTTATAGGGACACTTTCAAAAAATTAAGTATTTTACTGATACAGATGTACTTTTAATTTATTCTTATCTTTTAACTGTTCCTATATGTAGCATTATATAGACAAACTTAGGTGTTCCAATCTTTTTCTCTGAAGCTTTTTAATTTTCTTTCCCATTTAAGAAAAAAAATATGCTATCCTCATTAGTACTCAGTAGTGCAAATAAATGTGATCATAAGATTCAATTTTCATTAATTAGATTATGGAACTGGAAAGAAAATGTGATAAATTTCAATAGCAAAGATAGTTTAGCAAAATTGGTGCTTTCACATGTACTTGATGGAAGTATAAATTGGTACAGCTTTTTGAGGCTGACAAGTTGACAATGATCTGTCAAAATTGAAAATGTGTATACTTTGGTCTATCTACAAAAATACTCATACATAAATGCAAAATTATAAGAATATTATTGCACTATTATTTATAATAGCAGAAAGCAGAAAAAGTACAAAGTGTCTGTCAATAAGAAAATGAATAACAAATAATGGGATATACATATTTTGAGTAGTGTGAAAATCCTTAAAAACATGTAATAGTCTTGCACAAACAGAAATGTATATCTTATATCGTGTATCTCCAATTCTACAGAAAGTAATTATATGTAGATGTGCTAATATACATTATTTCTGTTAAAATAAAAAAAAACTCTCCTCCTGGCTGATTCACTGAGACTGAGAGATTGGTGTCAGTTGAATACTTGCAAACAATATTATGAATATCTGTATCTTATCAAGATACATATTTGTGGCCAGCCCCAGTTTTTTTTTTTTTTCCCCTCTCTCTGAGATGGTGCCTTACTATGTTGACGAGGCTGGTCCAAACTCCTAGACTCAAGTGAGTCTTCCACCTCAACCTCCTGAATGCTGGGACAACAGGTGCATGCCACCACACCCAGCTACATTAAAATGACTTCATTATATTCCTTTCACAAAAATACCATAATTTAGCTAGGTGAGGCAGCTTATGCCCGTAATCCCAGTAGTTTGGATGGCTGAGGCAGGACTGCAAATTCAAGGGTAGCTTGGGCAACTTAGTGAGATTCTGTCTCAAAAAAATTTAAAAAAGGCTGGGATGTAGCTCAGTGGTAAAGCATCCCTGGGTTCAATCCCCAGTGCTGGAAAACAAAAAACACCATAATTTAACTTTTACATAACTCTTATTTGAATGTTTAGAGATGTTTCTGTACTTCAGTACATCCTTAGAGTAGATTTCATTAAATAGCTTTCTGCATCAAAAGGCCTGCACAAATTTAATTCACTTGAAGTGCAGCAGGTAGAGAGAGAGAGAGAGAGAGAGAGAGAGAGAGAGAGAGAGAGAGAGAGAGAGAATATTTTTAATATTTATTTTTTAGTTCTCGGCGGACACAACATCTTTGTTGGTACGTGGTGCTGAGGATCGAACCTGGGCTGCACGCATGCCAGGCGAGTGCGCTACTGCTTGAGCCACATCCCCAGCCTGTGTGTCAGACACTTGATACTTACTGCCAAACTGATATCCAGAAGGGCTGTACAGCACATTAATTTATACTTCCGACAGCATTTAAGAATGTCCGTGTTCCTTCATCCTAGCTATATCATTTTATCTGCCAATTTAAATGTCTAGTAGTTTTAATTTACATTAATTTCTGTGAATGAACATTTTTCTGTATGTTTACTGGCCAGTTGTTCT
The DNA here is from genome assembly GCF_052094955.1 of Ictidomys tridecemlineatus. Lineage (NCBI taxonomy): Eukaryota > Metazoa > Chordata > Mammalia > Rodentia > Sciuridae > Ictidomys > Ictidomys tridecemlineatus. The sequence goes on along the minus strand of NC_135479.1, from coordinate 45,659,961 downwards.
TTAGTAAATCCTTAAAAAAAAATTTTTTTTGGTAGGTGTAGAACTCCTTTATTTTTTAAAAAGTAATTTTTGTTGTAGATGGATACAATGCCTTTATTTATGTGTAGTGTTGAGGATCAAACCCAGTGCCTCACACGTGCTAGGCAATCACTCTACCACTAAGCTGTAACCCTAGCCCCCTTTATTTTTTTATATGTGGTGCTAAGGATTGAACCCAGTGCCTCACACATGCTAGGCAAGTGCTCTGCCACTAATCTACAGTCCCAGCCTAGTCAGATCTTTTTATTTTTTGTGATAGTGAAGATTGAACCTGCAGGTACTCTACCATTTTAGCTACATCCCTAGCCCTTTTTTGGCGGGGGAAGGAGCGGGTACCAGGGGTTGAACTAAGGGCATTCAACCACTGAGCCACATCCCTAGCCATATTTTGTATTTTATTAGAGACAGGGTCTCACTGAGTTGTTTAGGGCTTCTCTAAATTGCTTGAGGCTGGCTTTGAACTCAAGAGCTGCTAGGATTACAGGTGTGCGCAAATGCCCAGGGACTCCTAACCCCCCCCCCTTTTTTTAAAGTATTCTTTTTTAGTTGTAGATGGACACAATATTTATTTTTATGTGGTGCTGAGAATTGAACTCAGTGCCTCACATGTGCTAGGCAAGCACTCTACCACTGAGCTATAACCCTATCCCTTTGCCCTTTTTATTTTGAGAAAGAATCTTCTTAAATTGCCCAGGTTGGCTTCAAATTTACAACTCTCTTATCTCAGCCTCCTGATTTAACTGAGATTACAAGTGTACCTGGCTCTCTTCTGTTAACTTTAACATACTACTTACAGATGATTTCAGAGGACTCATTTGTTTTTTGTTATGTTACTAGGGATTGAACCACTACATCACCTACCCCGTTTTTATTTTTTGTTCTGAGACAAGGTCTTGCTAAATTGCTGAGGCTGACTTGAACATGTGATCCTTCTGTATCAGACACTCAACTCACCAGAATTACAAGCCTGTGCCACCATGGCCTGGCATCAGAGGAATCACTCCCCCCCCCCCCCGAAATGCCACACTTATTAGGAAATAAATTTGTTTTAGGGCTTTTGTATTTTATTCCATTTATCAGACTGCCAATTCCTTTTCCAGGGATGCACTGAATTAATAAGTTCTTCCTAAAGAAGAACTCACTCTAAAACTTGCTGGCTTTTCTCACAAATCAATTCTTTCAAGTGAATTTCAGAATTCCTTTAGCAAGGCTACCAGAAATTCCACTATTATTAAAACAAATGAAGTGGGACATCATTGACATCTTATTATTATTTTTTGGTACCAGTGATGGTACCCAGGGACACTTAACCACTAAGCCACATCCCCAGCTCTTTATGTTTGAGACGGGTTCTCACTAAATTTGCTTAGGATCTTGCCAAGTGGCTAAGGCTGCCTTTGAATTTACGTTCCTCCTGCCTCAGCCTCCTGAATCACTGGGATTAAAGGTGTGTGCCATTGTGCCCAGTGATCATTGATGTTTTAAAATACTTAGTCTTCCTGTGAATATAGGTGACTTTTAATTTAGTAGACTTTTTGCTTTAGATTTCTCAAGAGTTTTCATAGTTATGTGTCTTGTATGTATCTGATTAAATTTATTCCTAAGTACAATGTAATTTTGTTGCTTTTGAGGTATTTTTCCCATTATATTTCAAAATTACGTGCTGATGATTACATACTAATAACTTTTGAACATTTATTACATAATAGGCTACTTGACTAGATTACCTTGTTAGACTGAGTTTTGTAGTTGATACTCCTCATCCTTATATATATTTTTTCTTCTTCCTAGCTTCAGATGTGGTTTAACATAGTTGGTCATACAATACTTTTAAGACATGGTTATAGCTGAGCACAGTGGACCAAACCTGTAATCCCAGTGACTTGAGAGGCTTGAGGATTACAGGTTCCAGGCCAGCCTCAACAAATAGTAAAGCCCTTTGCAACTTTGTTACACCCTTTTTCAAAGTAAAAAATAAACAAGACTGGGGATGAGGGTTGGTGGTGGCACATACCTGTAATCTTAGCTACTAATGAGGATGAGACAGGAGGATGGATAAGTTTGAGGTTAGCCTTGGCAACTTAGTGAGACCCTGACTCAAAAAAAAAAAAAAATTGCACTTTAGCTTTCAGATCTCACTTTTCTATGCTGATTTCATTCTTAGCTTTCACAAGGATCCAGGAGCTCTTAGCTGCTGAAGGGCTGGGGATGCAGCTTAGTGGTAGAGTGCTTGCCCAGCATGTGAGATCCCTGGGTTCAATCCCCAGTACCACAAAACAAAAAACATACAATTCTCCCCAAACCCTAAAAACAAACAATTAAAAAAGAAGAGTATCTCTTCCTATTGAGTCTTGGGATTCAAAGTGGACCATCTTGGGTCACCAACTGACAGGCCAATAACGATGGCTTTAGGGAAATAATGTGCAGCTGTTTCCTTCCCCATTGTTTGGTGGTTGTTTCTGGGTACCAGGGATTGGACCCAGGGGAGATTTATCACTAAGCCACATACCTAGCCTCTCCCCGATTTTTAAATGTATTTTTAGTTATACACGGGCACAATATCTTTATTATTTTTACATGGTGCTGAGGATGGAACCCAGTGCCTCACATATTCGAGGCAAGCACTCTGTCACTGAGCCACAACCCCAGTCCACCTCCACCCCAGCCCTTTTAATTTATTTATTTTGAGGCAGGGTCTGGGCAAATTGCTAAACTGCTGAGGCTGGCGTTGAACTTGGAATCCTCCTGTCTTGGCCTTTGGAGCTGTTGGGATTATAGGTGTAAGCCACTGTGCCCAGCCCCAACCCTTTAAAAAATATTGTTTGTTTTATTTTAGCCAGGGTCTTGTTAAGTTGTCCAGATGGCCTTGAACTTATGATCCTCTTGCCTGCACCTCCCACATAGCTGGGATTACATGTATAGTTTAACCAAACCCAGAAATAATAACATTTTGTGACAATTGACCTTAAATTTTCAAATTTATTAGTATAAAGTTATACATATTAATATTTCAAAACAGCCTCTCTGAGTTTTTTAATATTTTATTTTTTAGTTGTAGATGGGCACAATATCTTTATTTTTATGTGGTGCTGAGGATCGAACCTAGGGCCTTGCACGTGCTAGGTGAGTGCTCTACCGCTGAGCCATAACCCCAGCCCTCTGAGGTTTGTTTATTCATTCATTCTGTTTATCACTGAGCCACAAACCCAGCTCATTCATTCTTTTTATCAATAAATATTTAGTACCCTCTATATATTAGCTATTATTTGGTCTGGAGATAGTGTTAGAAAAATATGCTTGTTCCTGCCCTCATGAAGCTTACTATCCTAGTGGCAGATGTATAATAAATAATGTAAAAAAATAAATATGATTGGTGTGCACTACCAAGCCCAGTCAGTTTTAGAAAACTAACTGGTTATGTTATGGTGAATAAAAAGGAAGGGTACAAGAGTTGAATCAGAGAGTCCAATGAAGGGGTATTTGGTTCTCTATATGAAAGATAAAGGGGGCCTAGATGGCTAAAGTGGAAAAACAAAAAAACCCCAAGATACTGGAAACAAACCCAATTAAAATGGCTAAAGAACTTCAATAAAATTTTTTCCAGGAGAATGTACAAATGGCCAATAAGCAAATGAAAAAGTGCTCCTGTAAAAAAGTAAACAGCCTGGCACACAGTGGTACAATTCTGTGATTAAGAGTTTAAGGTCATCCTCAGTAACTTACAAATAACTCAAAGTAAAAAAAGCTGGGGTTTTGGCTCATTGGTAAATGGCTTCAAAGTTCAACCCCCCAATACTACAAAAAATAAAATAAAAATAAAAAGACAAACCCAGAACCCAATCCTAGATGTAGACCCAAAAGAATCAAAAGCAGGGTCTCAGATATTTATACACCCATGTTTGTAACCAAAAGGTGGAAGCAACACTTGCTAAACGCTGACAAAAGACTACACATAATGTGGTATATATACACAATGGAATATTATTATTTTTAAAATATTTTTTTTTAGTTGTTGATGGACCTTTATTTGCTGAGAATCAAACCCAGAGCCTCATACATGCTAGGCAAGCACTCCACCACTGAGCTACAATCCTAGCCCACAATGGAATATTATTTGGCCTTAAAAAGGACGAAATTTTGATATCTGCTATTAACATGGATGAATGTTGAGGACATTAGGCTAAGTGAAATGAGCCAATCACAAAAAGACAACTGCTACATGATTCCACTTATATGAGGTACCAAAAGAAGTCAAATTTGTAGACGGAAGGAAGGGTGGTTGCCAGGGGTTGGGATTGGGAAAATGAGGAGAGGTTTAATGGGTACAGTATTTTGGAGACTGGTTGCACAATAATGGGAATGTATTTAAGTAAAGAACTATATACTTAAAAGTGGTCAAAATTATAAATTTTGTGTTTTTTCACTACTTTTAATTAAACGGTACTGTGGAAAAATAAAAAGACTTTTTGGAGTTTGAATTAGTTGGGTCTCTTAGTTGCAAATGATAGAACCCCAATTTGACCTAGTTTAGACTAAAGATGAGGTTGTCAAGATTTACTGGCTCACAGAATCCAAGAAAAGTTGAGCAAATCATGGAGGCAGACAGGCATATATAAAGCTTCAGGAGTAACTGGAACCAGGGACTTGATGGCTTCTAGGACTCTTGTTTCTCACCTCTGCTGCTTTTTGCATGTTGGCTTCTTTTTCACTGCAGACCAGCTGTTTCCATATGGTAGGACACGTGGCTGCTGACAGCTCCTGTGTTTTACATTTTATAGCTTCCACACTGGAGAGGGATTTTCTTTCTCAGTTTCAGTTCAAAAAATTCTGGGTAAGGACTTTGACTGGTCCATCTTGGTCCACAATCAGTGGCCAAGGGTGTGAGGTCGTTTAAGACAATACTATGCAATAGTCAGAAATATTTATAGAAGCATGAAAAAGAAACATAATGAAATCCATAACACAATATCAATTATGTACATTTAAAACACTTACATACATACAACATTTTATATTATTCAAAGATACATGTATATTCAAAGACACATATTAAAACACATTAAAGTTACTACCTAAGAGAGAAGGGATGGAACATTTGTGGGAATTGGAATGAAGAGTAAAAGATGAAATGAGAAAGGCCTTGTTGATGATAGTGAGGTTGTGGCTCAGTGGTAGAGCACTCGCCTCATCCGTGCGAGACCCTGGGTTCGATCCTCAGTACCACATTAAAAAAAAAAAAATAAACAAGTGAAATAAACGTTCAACTACAACTAAAAAAATAAATATTTTTTTAAAAAAAGAGTATGACTGTCTCAAATCTATGCACCCCTGGGAAAAGATCAGTAAAAGAAGAAGTGATGGGAGAAAGAAAGAAGAACAATGAGAAAGACAAAAAAGAAAAAAAAAAGTTTGAGTGGAAGTAAAGGGGAGTTTTCAAGAGAAAGGGGGAGAAGCTGGGGAGATGATTCCATATATGATCATTATAGACATAGAAGAGACCTATACTGCTTGTGGACCAAATGAGGGAGATAGAGGTGTCAAGAATAACTCTAGGATTTTGACTTTGATGGTAATATATTAATGAGATTTAATATTGGTGAAGAAACAAGTATTTGAAAGGAAAACCAGAGATTCAATGAGCTAAATTTCAGTTCCTCATAAGCCATTTAAGATGTCCTTTCTTTCTTTTTTGTCAAAAATGTGTCCACTTTAGTGTCTATTTCTGAAGAATGAGTTCTTTAATTAATTAATTTATTTTTTCAAAAAATTTTTTTTGGTAGTAGATGGACAGCATGCCTTTATTTTATTTTTATGCGGTGCTGAGGATTGAACCCAGTGCCTCACGCATGCTTGGCAAGCGCTCTGCCCCTGACCTACAGCCCCAGCCCCAGTTCTTCATTTATTATCAAGAACTGTTTTTTTGTTATGGTTACCAGCCTGAGGACAATGAATCCCCTCAGAATGTATAGGTTCAACAAAGTCTTTTTGTTGTTGTCGTTGTTTTTTGGAATCAGGGATTGAACTCCGGGTTGCTTAACAACTGAGCCACATCCCCAACCCTTTTTTTATTTTGAGACAGGTTTCTCTAAGTGGCTTAGGACCTCACTAAATTCCTGAGGCTGGCTTTGAACTAGTAATCCTCCTGGGCTGCTGGGATTACAGGTATGTGTCACAAAGCCCAGCTATTGTCATTTCTTTATATTAATTCAGAAGTGCTATCAGTCAAGTAACATTTTTTTTCAATATAAAAATACTGTTTTTTTCTTATCAATTTCTAATTTTATCTTTATGCTTTTTCTCATAGTTTCCTTTATTATCTTTTTCTACATTTGTTGAAGCTTACCTATTTTCTTTTTTTTTTTGAGATTTTTTTAATATTTATTTTTTTAGCTTTTGGCGTACACAGCATCTTTGTTTTGTATGTGGTGCTGAGGATCGAACCTGGGCCGCATGCATGACAGGCTGACAGGCGAGCGCGCTACCGCTTGAGCCACATCCCCAGCCCTTAATTTTCATTTTTTAAATACTAAAAGGATTTAAGGATACATATTTTCCTGAGAACTGCTTTAATGATATATCATGGATTCTGTCTGGCAATATATATTTTTTATCTTAATTTCTAAAGAATCCATTATCTTTTTTTTCCCAGTGCTGGGGATCGAACCCAGGGCAACATGTTAGGCAAGTGCTGTATCATTGGGTAATATCCCCAACTCTTTGTTTTGTTTTCTTTTATTTATTTTATTTTTATGTGGTGCTGAGGTTCAAAACCAGGGCCTCGAGCATGCTGTTCTACTGCTGAGCCACAACCCTAGACCTCTTTGTTTTCTTTTTTGACCCATGACTTATGAAATTATAAGTAGCTACTGGTGGTACTGGCCTGTAATCACAGCAACTCAAGAGGATGAGGCATGAGGATTGCAAGTTTGAGGTCAGTCTCAGCAACTCTCCAAGACCCTGTCTCAAAAATAAAAAACAGCTGGGTGTGGTGGTACATGTCTAAGCCCAGTGGCTCGGGAGCTGAGGCAGGAGGATCTTGGGTTCTTCAAAGCCAGCTCAGCAACGGCAAGGCACTTAGCAACTCAGAGAGACCTTGTCTCTAAATGAAATACAAAATAGGGCTGGAGATGTGGCTCAGTGGTCAAGTGCCCCTGAGTTCAATCCCTAGTACCCCCGCCCCCCCCAAGAAGACCAAATAAATAAATATATTAAAAAGTTTAAAAAGGGCTGGGGAAGTATCTCAGTGGCAAAGTGCCAAAGTGCCTCTGTGTTCAATCCCTAGTACAAAAAAAAAAAAGGAAAAAAATTAACAAATGGTTAGAATTTTTTTTTTTTTTTTGGTGGTGCTGGTGGTCGAACCCAGGGCCTTGTGCATAAGAGGCAAGCACTCTACCAACTGAGCTGTATTCCCAGCTCAAGTGGTTAGAATTTTTTAAAAAAAATTTTGGTTATTTATTTTTAATTTTATTACTTTGTACTCAGCAAATGTGACTTGTATTTATTTATTTTTGAAAACTGAACTCCTCACTCCTCCATTATCCAAATTCATCTTTTTTCCCCTAATTAACCACATATTATATGACCAAATCCCTATTTTAAGAATTCAGGGATTTAGAATATAGCTCAGTGGTAGAGGGCTTGCCTATATCAGGGAAGTCCTGAGTCTAATCCCTGGCACTGCAAAAGAAAATACAAAAATTAAAACATTACAGCAGTATACAGAGCCTTCACTCTCTACCATCAAATCCCCTCTTCCACAAAGGCAACTACTTGGAAATGTTGGTATGCATTTTTCCACGCCTCTTTGACATATTCATGTAGAAATTTACAAATACAACAGATGATTTTGTGGCACACAGAATCAACTGTATATATAATTTGTGTGTGTGTGTGTGTGTGTGCGCGCGCGCGCGCGCGCGCGCTACTCCCCAGGGAATACTGAGCTACATCAAAGCCCTATTTTTTTTTTTTTTTTTTTAGAGAGAGTGAGAGAGAGGGGGGGACAGAGAGAGAGAGAGAGAGAATTTTAACATTTATTTATTTTTTTCTTAGTTCTCGGCGGACACAACATCTTTGTTGGTATGAAAGCCCTATTTTTTTAAAAAATTTGTTTTTGAGACAGGGTCTCACTAAGTTGCTGTATCTGGTATCAGACTTGTGATCCTCCTGCCTTAGCATCTCCAGTAGCTGGGATTACAGGCATAGATGTGTGCCACCAAGCCCAGCTGAAAACAACGTTATAAAGGAAAAGCAACTAACAATACATCTTTTTTTTTTTTTAAACAATACATCTCGAAGACTGTTCCATGTCAGTACATGGAAAACTCAGAAATTTTCAATTAAACATATTTGTCTTTTGTTTTTACCTATTTCATGAATCCTTTAAATCTGAAAGTTCAAAAAAATCCCCATCAATTGAATAGATTTTCTTTCACTGATTATTATTGCTCTGCCTCAATTATTAATGCCTTTTGGAACTCATATTTAATTTTTGGGACCCATTTTCTAGGTTTTCTATCTTCTCATAGTTGTATTTATTTATTTATTATTTATTTGTATTGGGGATCGAACAGGGGTGCTCTATCACTGAGCTACATCCCCAACCCTTTTATTCTATTTTTTATTTTGAGACAGTCTAAATTGTTCAGGTTGGCCTTGAACTTTTGATCTTTACACCTTAGCCTCTCTAGTCACTAGGATTACAGGCATGTGCAACCATACTGGATTCAGTTTTATATATATTATCTCTCTTTTTTTAAAGGTTTATCTATTTATTTATTTATTTTTTAAAGAGAGAGAGAATTTTAATATTTATTTTCTAGTTTTTGGCAGACACAACATCTTTGTTTGCATGTGGTGCTGAGGATTGAACCGGGGCTGCACGCATGCCAGGCGAGCACACTGCTGCTTGAGCCACATCCCCAGCCCCTATATATATTATCTTTACTTTCTTGAGTTCTGGTAAATTTTCTTGAGTTTTTTAAATTTTTTTTTTTAGTTATACATGGACACAATATTTTGTGTATTTATTTTTATGTAGTGTTAAGGATGGAACCCAGTGTGTCACATGTGCAAGGCAAGTGCTCTGCCACTGGGCCACAACCTGGGCCCATTAAGTTGGTTTTGTTAAGCAAACATTTGCTAATTTCTTTTGCTGGCAGGGAATCCAGCCAGCTGAAATCCAGGCAAATTTCTTGGCTTGTCTGCCAATAAAAACTTTTGGCATATCCAACCTGCAGTTCAGTGACACTGTTGCATAAAATTCGTCATCTTGTTTGTCCTAATAAAGGTTTCTTGTTTCAAATTATTTTTCTTTCTTTTTTTTTTTTTTAAATGACGGGGGCTAGGGATATAGCTCAGTGGTAAAGCACTCGCCTCCAAAGTTGTTGGGATTACATGCAAGTGCCACCAAGGCCAGCTGAATTGTTGAATCTTATCACATATTTATTAACTTTATCTTCTTAGGCTTCACATTTTGATGGTGAAGTGTCTGTCACATAATAGGAATTTAATGAGTTCTGTCAGGATGTTCAAATCTTTTAGGCTCCGACTATGGAATAATTGGTAACTTATTATTTTGAGAGTTTAGGGTCCAATGGACTGTGTGGGAATAAGAAGGAGCAACTTGTGGAGGTAAGCAGCCTTGGGAGGAGGGAGTTCCCCACACAACAACAGGTTCATGGTCAAAAGGTTAGTACCAGTCTTCTGGTCTAGTTAAATTTTAAAAATGGAAAAACAACAACAACAAAATCAACCTGGGATCTAAAGAAGTGATTTTTTTCTTCCCAAGAATCCCTATCGACATAGAAATTCCCAAATCGAATTTTGGGAGTTTTATTTTTTTAAACAATGATTTTTTTTTTTTTTAAAGAGAGAGTGAGAGAGGAGAGAGAGAATTTTTAATATTTATTTTTTAGTTCTCGGGGATATAGCTTAGTTGGTAGAGTGCTTGCTTGCCTTGCATGCACAAGGCCTGGGTTCAATCCCCGGTACCCCCCCTCCCCCACAAAATATATAAATAAATAAAGTAAGGATGTTTGGGATGTAGTTTTGGCATAAAGAAAAAGGCTGATATACAGTAGCAACAGTTATGACACCCTAGACAATTTATTTCTTCAGTTGTCTGGGATTCAGTTTCCTTATGTTAAAAATGGGCAAAATCATTACTATTCTTATCTTTTTTTTTTTCCTTTCTGGTACTGGGGATTGAATTCAGTGGCACTCGACCCACTGAGCCACATCCCCAGCCCTATTTTGTATTTTATTTAGAGACAGGGTCTCATTGAATTGTTTAGCGCCTCGCTATTTTTGAGGCTGGCTTTGAACTCGCCATCCTCCTGCTTCAGTCTCCCAAGCTGCTGGGATTACAGGCGTGCGCCACCGCCCCGGCAACTGCTCTTATCTTTAAGGCCCCCAAACAAATGCGTGGGGTACAGTCCAGGCCTGTGACGGGAGACTCTGGACTAAGATGATGGGAGAAGGCCGAATTGTGGGGTATCTCCGACCACCCGAGCCCCAGACCAGCACCAATGTCCTCAGTGGCCACCATAGCAGCACTGGCAGCCACCGCCGCGAACGCTAACCTGGCCTGCCTAAGCCAGGCCACGCCACTCCTCACCTCACCTCACCGCCGCAGAGCCTTCACCTCCAGCCTCAGCACACCTTCCCCCGACTACACCTCTGCGCACGCGCAGCGCCCGCCTCTCTAGCTTTGGCTTGTTTTAAGGCACTGCCCCTTTCGAACGCGCGTTGAGCGCTTTTCCTCCCAGTGCGGCCACCGTCGTTAAGGAGGACAGGCGGGAGGGGGCGGGGAAAAGGGTGGGAGTGGGTGAGCGCGCGCCGCCGGTCCGTCGTGGTTTCCTGGCTGCTCGCGGCGGTGGCGGAGTCGCTGCAGCTGTAGCAGCAGCCGCGAAGATGGCGGAGGGGTTGGAGCGTGTACGGATCTCCGCGTCGGAGCTGCGAGGGATCTTGGCCACTCTGGCTCCGCAGGCCGGGAGCAGAGGTGAGTCGCACCGCCCAGCTCCTGGGCCGGGCCTGCCCGCCCCGCCTCCCTCGCCTCCTCTTCCTCCTCCCCGCCCAGTCCGTGGAGCTCGGGAGCCCCCGCCCCTTCCCCCAACAGTGGGGGCGGGGGCCGCGGGCGGGCCCCTGGCTTCCCTGCCAGCCTCACGGTCGGGCTCCATCAGCTCTGGCCAGCTCTGGGAGAGTCCAGTCAGAGTTCCTGCCTCCACCCTCTTTCTCACCACGAAGGTGACTGTTTCCTTTTGCCCCAGCTCCCTCAGATGAGCCGGTGGATTCCTAGTTGTCAGGATACGCGAATAGGAGTGGGTGCTGAGGTCTGGTGGAGGCCCCGGTGTGTAGCGTTCCCGAAAGAATCCTTGGCTGGCTTGTCCTCTCCATCTGCTTGGCGTCGGAGGGAAGGAGTTGGGGAAATTGAGGGGAAAGGTTTAAACACACTGAGACTTTTCTGCTGAACTTTTCTTCCCTAGGCAAGCTTCTGAAAGCTGCGAGGGATCCAGGACCTCGCAGAGAGCAGAGTTGATTCTGTTCTGGTTTGGCCTTGGCTTGTGTGGGAGCAGTTTTTATCAGAGAGAATGTTCAAAAATACCAGTTAATTTGAAGTCTCTAGCCACATCAGAAAAGCTCCAAGCAATGTTCTTGTGTCTCTGTTGGGCGGTGGAATTTTGTAGGGTGGTAGCTGGGTTAGATACCTTTTCAAGGCTTGGTTTTCGTTTGTCAGTTGAATTGGTTTATCCATGCTGTTTTCTCCCTCTGTTCTGGAAAGTAGCAGTAACTCCTTTCCCTTTCCCTCATCCCTACCTAAGTTACAAAGATGACTGAGTGTTCTGTGATACCTTTGTTCATACTCGATGGAGAATCTTTAAATTTCTGAAAATATCAGCTGGTTAATAAAAAAAAAAAATCAGCTGGTTGAGCACGGATTGCACCTGTAATCCCAGTGACTCTGGAGTCTGAGGGAAGAGGACACAATTCCAGGCCAGCCTCAGCAACTTAGCCAGATCCTGTTTCATAATAAAAAATAAAGAGGACTGGGGATGGAGTTTAGTGGTAAAGTCCCTGGGTTCAGTTCAATCCCCAGTACCAAAATAAATAAATAAACTTTTGAAAATACCAAAGTGGTATCATAAACTTAAGTTTCTTTTTTCTATTTTGTTAAATTCATAAAAGTAGGTGTAAATGCTTGAATATATGATGTCTGTTATGATCTTGTTTGCATTTTTGTTTCTAGTACAAGACAAGACTAGGATTTTACATAACATTCCATTTTAAGTACTTGATAATCTCACTAATTCAGTCACTTTTCCACTGAAATGTTTAGTGGCTATTTGCAATAGTCTCCCCCCCCCTTTTTTTTAAAGAGAGTGAGAGAGGGAGAGAGAGAAAAAGAGAGAATTTTAATATTTATTTTTTAGTTCTCGGCGGACAAAATATCTTTGTTTGTATGTGGTGCTGAGAATCGAACCCGGGCCGCACGCATGCCAGGCGAGCGCGCTACCACTTGAGCTACCACTTTCATCCCCAGCCCCTAGTCTCCCCCTTAATAAATAAAAGTAACAGACACTAAAAAAAATACTTGTTTATCTGTCTGTTTAGAAAATTCATGAAGTCTGGAGAGTAATTTTTAAAGTCCCATATTCTTATTTTTTTTCTTTTGGTACTGGGTGTTGAACCCAGGGTGCTTTACTACTGAGCTACATTCCAGTCCTTTTCATTTATTTTGATACAGGGGCTCCCTAAATTGCTGAGGCTGGCCTTGAATTTGCTATTCTCTTGCCTCAGTTTCCTGAGTAATGGGATTGTAGGTGTGTGCTGCTGTGCCTACCTCTGTTCTCTTATTTTATTAAAAAAATTTTTTTTAGTTGTAGATAGACACTATTGTTTTTATGTGGACCTGAGAATCAAACCCAGTGCCTTACATGTGCTAGGCGAGTGCTCTGCCACTGAGCCACAACTCCAGCCCTGTTTTCTTATTCTTGAATGCCACAGTCCTTGATATTTTGAGAGCATGTCACAATCCTTCTCCCTGTGTCCAGGGAAGCTCTTCTATGGAACTTTTTCTTCTCATATTCCATCATCATAGTAGCAGTTAGTCTCCGTATTCTAATGATGATAGTTTGAGCAGTATTTTCTTGAAATGACTCTTCTGGCTGCTGTTAGAGAGTTGGTGAGGATAAGTCAAGTTGAAGAATATAAAGGGAACTGCTTCTTGTTTGTTTCAGTAGAAGGTATGTGAAGGTAATTGGTATGCTAAAGTAAAAGATCCTAGTCAAGTTCACAGACTTGAGTTGCAATTATTTTTTCTCCAGAGATGTTCAGGACTGTGAACTGTTGTATATTACTCCTTTTCTCCTTTTTATTTTTCTCTACTAAAATGTGTTTTTAAATTGTTTTCTGGGGGGAATAAAACCCGGGGCTTTACTCTTCACATAGGCTAGGCAAGTGCTGTATTACTAAATTATACTCCTATTTCTCTACTAATAAATTAAAAGTACTTAGCTACCCTGGAAAAATATCAGAGGCAGAAGAAAAGACTGATAGTTTCAAGGGCTCTATAAACACAATAGTTTAATGCTGAAATTATTAAGAGATCTTCTGTTCTAATAATATGAGGTAATTTGGGGTCTTAGAAATCTGAATATGAATATGTCTTGGGCAATCCAAGAAGATACAAGTTTTTTTTCCTTCCCACTTCCTAACCCAGTTCAATTCTTACCCTTGGCAGTTGCTGAACAAATATTGTAAACCCCAAATTTCTGCTTTTGCAGAAGTATTCTTCCCTGTCCGCCAAAATTAGCATTTGGAGATATGTATGCTTGCTCAATTTTTCTGTTAGTTAATCGGAATGACAGTTTTCCCTCTCCCTCCTCCTTTATTCTTTTCTTTTGCCTTTTCTTCTTCAACCCTTTCCCCAAAATAACAGAAAACATGAAGGAATTAAAGGAGCCCAGGCAGCGCAAAGATAACAGGCGCCCAGATCTGGAAATCTATAAGCCTGGTCTTTCCCGACTAAGGAACAGACCTAAAATCAAGGAGCCCTCTGGGAGTGAGGAATTTAAAGATGAAATTGTTAATGATAAAAATGCTTGTGCTGTTGGAAATGGTACACAGCTCATTAAAGATGTCTGCAAGGAACTGGATAACCACCAGCAAAATGGTCCTGTAGACCCAGAAAATAATCAAGGACAGGAGACTTTTCCTAGGACTGCTGGGCAAGAAGATCGAAGTCTAAGAATCATCAAGAGAACAAAGAAACCAGATTTGCAGATCTATCAGCCTGGTAGGCGTTTGCAGACTGGTATCAAAGATTCTGCTAGCCGGGTGGATGAGGAGGAAATCCTCAACCAGGTAGAACAGCTGAAAATAGAGGAAGATGAATGTAGGGGAAAAGTTGTGAAAGAGGAAGTTGTGAATAAATCAGATAAAGCTGAGACAGAAAAGAGCCAAAATAGTGACAGAGTAAGGACTGCAAAAGGAGAAAAAGGAAAAAGGATTGAAAAAGGGGAGGGGACAAAGAAACTGAATGATGACCTGGCCCAGGGGAAGCCTGGTTCTGCAAAGCGCTATTCCCGCTCAGACAAACGGAGGAACCGCTATCGCACTTGCAGTACCAGCTCAGCTGGTAGCAACAATAGTACTGAGGGAGTTGGCCTGACTGATAATGGATGTCGCCGTCGCCGCCAGGATAGGACCAAGGAAAGGCCACGACTGAAGAAACAAGTATCTATGTCCTCAACTGATTCTTTAGATGAGGATAGAATTGATGAGCCTGAAGGATTGGGGCCCAGGAGGAGCTCAGAAAAGAAGACACACTTAGAAAGAAACTGGTCTGGCCGTGGGGAGGGTGAACAGAAAAGCAATGGTAAAGAAAATCGAGGCACACTTCGTGTAACTTTTGATGCAGAAACCATGAACAAAGATTTCCCCGTGATGAGATCAGCCAGGGAGGATGTGGATAAGATAAAACCTGACAGAGGTTTGAGCAGTGGGGGCAAAGGCTCTGAGAAGCAGGATTCCAAAAACATGAAACAAGAACTTCGGGGTCGTGGTCGTGGCATTTTGATCCTGCCTGCCCATACTGCCCTATCTGTCAATTCAGCAGGTTCTCCAGAGTCTACGCCTTTAGGACCTCGACTTTTATTTGGATCTGGTAGTAAAGGTTCTCGGAGTTGGGGCCGTGGAGGCACCACCCGCCGACTATGGGACCCAAATAATCCTGATCAGAAACCTGCTCTAAAGAACCAGACACCCCAGTTACATTTCTTAGACACTGATGATGAAGTCAGCCCTACATCATGGGACTCACGCCAGGCCCAGGCATCTTACTATAAGTTTCAAAACTCTGACAATCCCTATTATTACCCCCGGACACCAGGCCCTGCCTCTCAGTATCCCTATACAGGGTATAGCCCTCTGCAGTACCCAGTAGGCCCTACAAATGGTGTGTACCCAGGGCCTTACTACCCAGGCTACCCGACTCCTTCAGGACAGTATGTATGTAGCCCTCTCCCTGCCAGTACCATGAGTCCTGAAGAGATAGAGCAGCATGTGAGGAACATGCAGCAGCAGGAGCTACATAGGCTTCTCCGGGTAGCTGACAACCAGGAACTACAGCTCAGCAACCTGCTTTCCAGGGATCGCATCAGTACTGAGGGCATGGAGAAGATGGCTCAGCTCAGGTATGGTATATTCTTGGCTAAAGGGAAATGGGGGTAAGTTGGAGTTATATAGGCTCTCATGGCTGAGGAAGGTAGAAAGTTTTTAGGTGAACCACTGGAGGATTATCTCCCTTTCACATTGATTTTTTTCCCCCCCTCCCTTGTGGTGCTAGATATTGAATCTAGTGTTTCACACATGTTAGGTAAGCACAGTACCAAGGCCCCCAATTCCCTCCCCATGTTGAATTTTGTAATGGAGGGACAATTGGAAAAAACTGGAAGTTTTGTTTCTTATCTTCAAAATGACTGTGCTTCCTACTTTTTCTTCAAGAAAAAACATCTTAGGGGCTGGGGTTATGGATCACTGGTAGAGAACTTGCCTAGCACGTGTGAGTCACTGTGTTCAATTCTCAGCACCGCATATAAATAAGTAAAATAAAGTTATGTTGTTCTTCTACAACTAAAAATATTTAAAATAAAATAAATCTTAGCTGGGAGTGGTGGTACACACCTAATCCTAGCAACTCGGGAGGGTGAGGTAGGAGCTTGCAAGTTCAAGGCCAGCCTCAGCAACTTAAGTAGGCCCTAAAAAACATAGTGAGACCCTGCTCAAAATAAAAAGGATTGGGGATGTGGCTCAGTGGCTATGTGCCTCTGGGTTCAATCCTAGTCCCAAAAACAAAAACAAAGAAAAAGAAAAAACATCTTTAAGGGAGCATGGAATCTTGGAAAGACTGTAAAGAAGGCCAAGAAATGAACAACATACAACTTGCAGGGAAGTTTATATCTCAATTGTTAAATTTAGGTGAGGTCATATGGGGAAGCACTATTTTTCCGGACATAAACCACCTTTGTAATGACATTCTACTCACAGAAACTAATGTGAGTAGGTTACCTGGTTACATTTTTTTATTTTTTGCCAAGGGAGGTGGTTAATTTGCAGAAAGTTTGAATCTTGGATCTAGCTTTTTTTGCGTTGAATTTGGAGTTAGAAGTTGTATGTTTTTTCTTCCAGAGCTGAACTGCTACAGCTGTATGAGCGTTGTATTCTGTTAGATATTGAGTTCTCTGATACTCAGAATGTGGATCAGATCTTGTGGAAGAATGCTTTCTATCAGGTGATTGAGAAGTTCAGGCAGCTTCTCAAGGATCCTAATGTTGAGAACCCAGAACAGATACGGAATAGACTCCTGGAGCTTTTGGATGAGGTAATCATTATATTTTTGTCTTTAGGGTAAAAGCTTCAGCATCGTTTTGCGGTGGGTTTTTACCACCTATGTTTTAGAGCAAAACATTGACAAAAAACTTCATGTTTTTATTTTGGGTTTACTCCCAACTTGCCCCTGTTATTTCCTTAGGATTTTAATTTGCTGACAAATGGAGTTAGTTTTGAGATTGAAAGCTTTCTGAGTGCATTTACCTGGGGCAGGGGTGTGTGTGTGTGTGTGTGTGTGTGTGTGTGTGTGTGTGTGTGTGTGTGTGTGTGTATATAGAGAGAGAGAGGTTGGGGAGAGAGAGAAAGAGGAAGAGAGAGAGAAGAGGTGGGAAAAGGGGTATTTAGTTCATATCTTCAAAACCATGGAGAAGTTTATACTATGAATTTTGTTTTGTGTTCATTTGGGGGCCACTAAATACCATATGTACCTCCCTTTACATGGGCTGTCTGAACATTTACAGAACTGTGAAAAGTCATTTGTTCCAGTTTCTGGTGGGTAGGTTGGATCAGAATAAATCGATTCAACCATTTCTTGCTTTTTTCTTTTTTTAGGGTAGTGACTTCTTTGATAGTTTGCTTCAGAAGCTGCAGGTTACTTATAAGTTCAAACTAGAGGACTACATGGATGGTCTTGCCATTCGCAGCAAGCCATTACGCAAGATGGTAAGCAAGCTTGTTTATTATTCGTTCATTTTAGGAAGCATTTATGTAGAGATAGTGATGTGTTAGGGACTATGTTCAGTGTTGAGGATACAAGAAGAAAAATATAGTTCAGTGGAGGAATAGCCAGATGAAACCAACAAATGTAATGTGTTATAAAACCTATGGTAGTGGTATATTTAGAGTAGTGAATGGAAATAGAAGGAAATTGATCTTAAACTGCTGGGATCAAGGAAAGCTTCTCAGGGACTGTCATGCTGGAGTTTGAAAGGTAGGAGGGGAAGTTTAGATAGAGGGCACAATGAGAGAGAACCAGGGATTGTTGGAAAAGTTTAAGAAGTTCAGCATGAGCTGAGCCCATG
Organism: Ictidomys tridecemlineatus; assembly: GCF_052094955.1. Lineage (NCBI taxonomy): Eukaryota > Metazoa > Chordata > Mammalia > Rodentia > Sciuridae > Ictidomys > Ictidomys tridecemlineatus. Next base: position 45,642,010 of record NC_135479.1, on the reverse strand, counting down.
GTGGTTCACACGTGTAATTCCTGCTACTTGGGAGGCTGAGGCAGGAAGGTTGCTAATTCAAGGCCAACTAGCATTTCATGAGCCCTGGGTTCAATCCCTAGTAATACTTTTTAAAAGTATGCTGGTGTTCTTTTTTCTTTTTGCACTACTGGAGATGGAACCCAGGATCACTCTACCACTAAGTTACATCCCCAGCCCTTCTTGTTATTTTATTTAGAGATGGGGTCACTCTAAGTTGCCCAGGCTAGCCTTGTAATTGCTATACCTCTGCCTCAACCTCCCAAGTAACTGGGATTACAGTCGTGTTCTGCTATGCCAGGCAGCATGTTGGTATTGCTAATGTGGAGTGGGGCTATTGTAGGAAGAAAAGCTAATAATGTGGGAAGTGACTAGGTCACAAACTCTTGTATGTCATGCTGAAGAGTTTGGATTTCATTCTAAAAGCATTGGGGAACCACTGATTGATTTTCAGATTTTAGAACCAATCATTTTCGCAAATTGGTGAGTTTAAATAGAAGTTGGGTAAAAGTAGAGGTTGGGGAGTCAGGCAGTAGGCATGGACTAAGGTAGACAGGAGTAGTGGAGGTGTAAAAGTAAAGCCACATTAGTAAGATAGAAAAAGAAAATTGAATTGCTGGTGATTTGGTGTTAGGGCTAAGATTAGAGAGTTATGAGGTATCTAGATTATTTTCCAGTTTGTGGCTACAAAGGAATATAGATATCAGTTTAGATAAGATATACTTAGGTGAGGTATCTAGCAGGAACTTGAAAATGAGCAAATGAATATTTTGTCTGCTTAGAACTTAGGAGAGAGAGCTAGACTGGTAATAAAAATTCAGGGGTTAGATGCTGGGGTTGTGGCTCAGTGGTAGAGTGCTTGCCTGGCATACGTGAGGCACTGGGTTCTATCCTTAGCACCACATAAAAACAAAATAAAGGTTCTATGTCCACCTACAACTAAAAAAAATATATATATATATGTGTGTGTGTGTGTGTGTGTGTATATATATATTTATGATTCAAGGGTCATTAATGTATAGGTGGTAGTTGGAGCAGAAATTGGGATACTGGGAGGGCTGGCCAGAGGGGAGATCAAATTTCAGGGTAGGAGTGGGTAAAATTTTCAATTGCTATAGAGTTTTCAAGTGTTAATTGCTTATAAAAAAGCATCCTTTGTATTAAATAACTTTATCAAGAGTTATTTTTGTGGGAGAGAGTGGAAAAGAAATCTTGGCTATGAAGGTAAGGAAAGAAGATAGCTAAAAGAGAATATAAGGTCAAGAGAAGTTTTTGTTTAGGAGTGTGTGTGTGTGTGTGTGTGTGTGCGTGCGTGTGCACGTGTGCATGTGCGTGTGTGCGCGCACATATGCTCCTTTTGTGTGCTAGGCAAATGCTCTGCTACTGAGTTACCTTTTGTTTTTGTTTCTAAAATGAGAGAGATTTAATGGAGAGTTTAGAGATTCCTTAGATAAAAGACTAGGGTTAATGGAATAGAGACTTTCTCTTATGCCTTTTTTTTGCAGTGTTGGGGTTGGGATTCAGGGCCTCGAGCATGCTACCTTTGCCACTGAGCTATATATCCCCACCTCTGTCTTGCTTCTTTTTGGGTTAGGGGAAGGTACAGGGGATTGAACCTATGTGTATTCTACCATCAAGTTATATCCCAAACCCTTTTAATTTTTTGAGACAGTTCTCGCTAAATTGCTGATGGTCTTGCTAAGTTGCTGAGGCTGGCCTCCAAGTTGTGATCCTCCTGTGTGAGCCACCAAGTTCCTGGGATTATGGTATATGCCACCATGCCCAGCTGTTTGCTCCTTTTGATGATTTGCTGTCTCTCTTCTCTCTCTCTGTGTGTGTGTGTGTGTGTGTGATATGTATTTGTGTATATATATATATATATATATATGTATTATGAATATATATATATATGAGTATATATATAGGTGTGTGTACATATATATATATATATACACACACACATGCACACACACACTTTTACTAATCAACTAGTATTTATTAGTTAAATAAATACTCCATGCTAGTTGTCATTGTAGGCAAAGGCAGTTAATGCAGAATAAGAAAGCCATGTTCCCAGTTCTTGGAATTTAGTTTGGAGTTAAATGTAGATGTTAGGTGAATAAGTATTTATGTGGTTAGTTTTGCAAAGGTTGTTGTTGGTGTATGCTAGTTTGGAGGATCATGGAGAACAGAGGAAATAACAGTTAAGGCTGAAGACCTGAGACTTTAGGCAAGTGAAGGTGTATAGGAGAAGAGGAACATTCAAGGGGGAAGGAACTATATACCTGAATATCATAAAGTGGGAAAGATGTGGTGTGTTATGGGAACCGATTTGACTGAGGTACAGAATGTGAGTGGATAGTGATGCTAAAGAGGTGAGCAGAGGCTCAGACATTCAGCACTATGCCAAGGATGATGGAGAGACTTTGAAAGAATTGTTTTCGTACTTTGCCCCTCATTGAGACCACAAAGTGTCTGTACTATGGTGGCATAACTGGTTTTTTGTTTTGTTTTATCAGTTAAATCCCAGGATTCTTTGATGTTCATGCCTAGAAAGAATGTGTGAAATAGTCAGGACTTTAAGGGTATGTGACATATAACTTTCCTGAGGCATAAATTTGATGTGTTGTAGTTCTTTTTTCAGCTGGTTGAATGAACCCTCCTGAGGGGGTCAGTATCTCCTTTTCAGCTTCATTGAAGCTTTATTCTTTATTTTGTGATATGTTAATTTTGTGTGTGTAGTGTGGAGTGGATAAAATGCTGTGAAGTAGTGTCCTTTAGGGAGATATTTTTGGTTGGGCACATATCTTGGAATTAGTAAAGAGTCTATTTTGTTGCTTTCTTAATGAATGATAGATGCCCAGCCTATCAGTGATAAAACATATTAATAGTACTCCACAAACCCTATCATGTTTTGTAAAGGGTAGTTTATTGCTTTTAGGCAAAGGGAACCTAATGCATAACAGTTTGAGGAAAGAGTATAATGATGGCAGGAAAGAAACAGAGTAGACAGTTATTTTAATATTTGTTTATCACTTTATATATTATATTTATTCCCTCAATTACCCTATAGAACATGTATTTTTACTCAGATGAAGAGATCAATTCCCAGGTGTCTCAAAAACCTCCTTGAGCTTGGCATGGTGGTGTATGCCTATAATCCCAGCAACTCAAGGAGGCTGAGGCAGGAGGATCACAAGTTTGAGGTCAGCCTCAGCAACTTAGTGAAGTCCTGTCTCAAAATTAAAAAAAGGCTACATATGTGGCTCAGTGGTTAAGTGCCCCTGGTTCAATTTCTAGTATCCTTCCTCTTATTTCCCCTAAAAAGACTTCTTGACAGAATACACTGTTACATAGAGTCACATCATCTGACCCTCATTTCAGGGTGTGTTCTTTCATTTGCTTGGGACTTTTTAAAAAAATTTTCTTTTTGGTACTAGGGGTTGAACTCAGGGCCTTGCACATGATGGATAAATAGTCTACCACTGAGCTATATGTTCCCATTTTTCTTTTTTCATTTTTTATTTTTGGGTACCAGGGATTTATTTTTATTTTTCATTTTTTATTTTTGGGTGCCAGGGATTAAACTCAGGGCCATTTGACAACTGAGCCATATCCCTAGCCCTATTTTGTATTTTATTTAGAGACAGGGTGTCACTGAGTTGCTTAGTGCCTTGCTTTTTGCTGAGGTTGGCTTGTGATTCTCCTGTCTCAACCTCCTAGCTGCTGGCATTACAGGTGTGTGACACTGTGCCCAGCTCATTTTTTATTTTTGAGACAGGGTCTCACTAAGTTGCCCAGGCCAGCCTTGAACTTTTAAATTTTGTTTAATTTTTGTAGTACTGGGATTGAATCCAGGGGCACTCTACTATTGTGTCACATCTCCAGCCCATTTTATTTTGAAAAAAAAAATATATATATATATTATATGTATATTTTATATATACATATTATATATTTTATATGTACATATTATATATATATTACATGTATATACTTTACATATATGTATATATATATTGTAGATGGATACAATACCTTTATTTTATTTATTTATTTTTATGTGATGCTGAGGCTCAAACTTGGTGCCTTACATGTGAGAGGCAAGTTCTCTACTACTAAGCTATAACCCCAGCCCCTGTTTGTATTTTGAGACAAGGTCTTGTTAAGTTGTTGAGACTGGCCTTGCATTTGTGATCCTCAGTCCCCCAAGTGGTTGGGGTTATAGGCATTCACCACTGTGCCTAGCTGACTGGGACTTAAAATAAGAATCATACCTCTCTCTTCTGCCACTGTGTTTTCTCAGTAAATTTTGTATCACATTTTTGGCTACTTTTTAGTAGTCAAGGTTGGATTGAAAACTTTGTACTTTGTTACAGACGGACCGTGCCTTATCAATGCTTCGCTGTCATTTTGACTCATTCCTATTCTTTGGGGTTAAAGTTAGTGTTTTTTGATTACTCTGCTAACTGATTATTTCTTCTAAAGGTAAAGTATGCCTTAATCAGTGCTCAGAGATGTATGATTTGCCAAGGAGATATCGCTAGGTATCGGGAGCAAGCCAATGATACAGCAAACTACGGGAAAGCACGCAGGTACTTTTACCTCTTGGTTTGTTTTTTCTCTTTTCTGTGTGGCGTTAAGTTAAGCACTATTAAGCAGTGGGCCACTTGAGCACCTTCCCATATTGGATATTCTATTGATGTGCTTTTTGTTTCCTTTAGTCATGCTTTACCTTTCCAGGGCTTGCTAATTCACCAGCTTATGCCTTAAATAGTAGGACTGTCAAGGTGAATTTGTAAAGAGTTGATATGGAGCTAGTATATCTTACTGTTTTTCTATTCTAGTTGGTACCTGAAGGCCCAGCACATTGCTCCCAAGAATGGGCGCCCCTATAACCAGTTGGCTTTGCTGGCAGTGTATACGGTAAGAAATTGTGGATAGGGGAAGTGTTTTGCAGGCAGTTTCTTAAAATGAATTTTGATAGGTTCAGCTCCTGAGACTTCAATTCATCTGCTCACTGTAGCTCAAAGAATATCCCCTTCTGCCTCCCAACCTCAAACTCTTTTTGTTCCTCTTACTTTAAGAAGTTAAGTTGTCAAGGATCCTCACTTCAGGTGACTTCATTCAGCCATTTGCCACCACTGCACTTAAGTTCGTAAGTCCCATGCTCCAGCCAAACATCACTCTGCTTCTGACCAAAGCTTTTGCTCCAAATCTTGTCTTGTCTTGTTTCCCTTTCCTATACTGTTGATCCAGGCTGCTCATTGCAGAAGGGAAAACAAGGTTCCCTTTGTCTTTTTCTCTAAAAAGTCCTTATCTCCCCCATCCTACATGATCTTATTCTTTTAACTTTTCACCTAAGGTCCTTTCTTAGCAGATATATTCCAGATACCCAAGTATGCCTTTCTTTTTTGAGGGGTGGGGGTACCAGGGATTGAACTTAGGGACACTCGACCACTGAGCCACATCCCCAGCCCTATTTTGTATTTTATTTAGAGACAGGGTCTTACTGAGTTGCTTAGTGCCTTGCCATTGCTGAGGCTGACTTTGAACTCGCAATCCTACTGCCTCAGCCTCCTGAGCTGTTGGGATTATAGGTGTGCACCACTGCGCCTGGTGCCCAATTATGCCTTTTGATCTTACCGACCTTCTCCAAATGTGGTTGTAGCAGAGAGAAATTGGCTTTGGCAACTGAGAGGGCTCTGGACCAGAAACTTCACGAAAGGGGGAAGATGGGGGGCCAGTGGTAGGTACTGTGAGATTCATGTATAAGAAGCAGCTCTCATACTCATTAGCAAGGAGAAAAGTTTATTAATACCCAAATAAGTAGTATTTAAACTTCATATTTATGTTCCCCTTTATTCCACGGATTCAAAGAAATTCCTAATTCTGTTTTGAAATAGTTGATTAATGTAGTTTACTAAAACACTTCCTTCAGAATCTCTTGAATTGCCCTCTCCTCTTTCTGCCTTTATCCTATTCTCTTTGTGATGGGTGTTTGAAATTTTTTTCTACCATTCTTTTTTTTTTTTTTAAAGAGAGAGAGAGAGAGAGAGAGAGAGAATTTTTAAAAATATTTATTTTTAGTATTTGGCGGACACAACATCTTCATTTGTATGTGGTGCTGAGGATCGAACCCGGGCCGCACGCATGCCAGGCGAGCACGCTACTGCTTGAGCCACATCCCCATTCTACCTTCTACCATTCTTTATGACATTGTTTTTTTCTCCCTTTCTCCTTATCCACCTTCTCTTATTTTTCCTTCTTTCTTAATTCTGGTATCTTTTTCTAGCTTTTCTTCCTTGTAATAACTGAATTAAAATCTTCTGTTTCTTGTTAACTAGAAAATATAATTAGCCATCCGCTCTATTTAGTTCCTAGATATTTTCATCATCCTAAAAGAAATCTGTATATTTTTATTCCTCCCTGATCTTAGCTCCTAGCAACCACTAGTTGAGTTTTGTCTGTATAGATTTACCAATTCTGGATGTTTCATAAAATGTAATCATATAACATGTGACCTTTCGTGTCTTTGTATTTAGTATAAATATTTCAAAGCTCATCTAAATTGTAGCTAGCATATATTAATCATTCTTTCTTTTTTTTCTTCCCTTTGGTATCAGTGGTATTTAACCACTGAGCCATATCCCTAGCACTATTTATTTATTTATTTATTTATTTAAAGAGAGAGTGAGAGGGAGAGATAGAGAGAGAGAGAATTTTTAATATTTATTTTTTAGTTTTTGGTGGACACAACATCTTTGTTTGTATGTGGTGCTGAGGATTGAACCCAGGCTGCATGCATGCCAGGCGAGCGCACTACCGCCTGAGCCACATCCCCAGCCTGATTTTTTCATTTTTATGTTAAAAAAATATTTATTTTTTAGTTTTAGGTGGATACAATATCTTTGTTTTTACATTTACATGGTGCTGAGGATCAAACCCAGTGCCTCACGCATGATAGGCAAGTCCTCTACCACTGAGCCAAAACCTCAGCCCCTTTATTTTTAATTAAAAAAAAAATTTTAAATATACTTTTTAGGGGGCTGGGCTTATGGCTCAGTAGTAGAGTGCTCGCCTAGCACACGTGAGGCACTGGATTTGATCCTCAGCACCTCATAAAAATAAATGGATTGTGTCCACCTACAACTATAAATAAACAAACAAACAAACAAATAAATAAGTATGCTTTTTAGTTGTAGGTGGACACATTCCCTTTATTTTATTTATTTTTTTTACTTGGTGCTGAGGATCAAACCCAGTGCCTAACATGTTCTAGGCAAATGTTCTAGGCATATTCTAGGCACCGCCCTAGCCCTAATTTTTAAAAATTTTAAAAACTATTTTTCAGTTTGGATGGACATAATACCTTTATTTTTTTTTTTTTTAATTTTTATGTGGTTCTGGGGATCGAACCCAGTGCCTCACGCATGCTAGGCAAATGCTCTACCACTGTGCCACAACCCCAGCCCTTATTTTCATTTTGAGGGTCTCAGTAAGTTTTTAGGGCCTCACTGATTTGTTGAGGCTATCCTCAAACTTGCCATCCTCTTGCTTCAGCCTCCCTAATCACTGAGATTACAGGTGTGTTCCGTCATGCCTGGCAATACTTTATTCATTTTTATGGCTGAGTTGTATTCCATTGTGTGGATATACCTAGTTCATTATGTTTATTAATTCATTATTGATGGATGTTTGTGTTATTTTCACCTTTTAGCTAAGGTGAATTTTGCTGCTGTGATGTACAAGTATTTTAAGTGAGTATTTTTATTTTTTTTAAGTTTACCTAAGACTTCTATTGCTAGATTAAATGCTAATTTTGTGCATAAATTTTTCTTTTTGAGGAACTGCAAAATTGTTTTCCATAGTAACTGTGCCATTTCTCTGCATTCTTACCAATAGTTCCCTCCCTACCCCCATTTTTTGGATTATGACTTACATAATGGAGTGTGAAGTGGTTCTCATTTGATAGGTTGGGTTTTTTCTCTATTAGGGACTTTAGAAGAATTTTTTTTTTATTAATAGACTTGATTTGTAGTGATGATTTTAAATTTTTAGGTTAATTGAAGAGAAAGTATATTTTCCATATATATCTTCAACTCCTTCCTCTCCCCACAGTTTCTGCTACATCTTGCATTGGGGTACATTTGTTAAAATCAATGAGCCAATATTACTACTTGGTTTCGACAAGTGTATGATGACATATCTACCATTATTCTAAAGAATAATTTCGGGCTGGGGTTGTGGCTCAGTGGTAGAGTGCTTGCCTAGCACATGTGAAGCCCTGGGTTCAATCCTCAGCACACATAAAAATGAAGTAAAGATATTGTGTTCACGTAAAACTTAAAAAAATAAATTAAAAAAAAAGAATAATTTCGCTGCCCTAAAAATAACTTGTATTCCACTTATTCATCCCTCTTTTGAACCACTCATTATTTTAGTCTGTAGTTTTGCCTTTTCTATAATTTCATGTAGTTGGAATCTTAACAATGTGTACCCTTTTCAATTGGCCTTTTCCAATTAGCAATATACATTTAAGGTTCTTTTTGGATCTTGTTTTGTTTTTCTTAAGGTTTTTTTTTTTTTTTTTTGTAGTTTGATAGCTCAGTTCTCTTTATTGCTAATAATATTCCATTGTATGGATGTACCACAGTTTATCCATTCACCTCTTTGAAGGACATTTGGTTGCTTCCAAGTTTTGGCAAGCTTGCTTCCAAGTTTTGGCCAGGCAGGATGTTGCACATCTGTAGTTTTCCAGTGACTTGGGAGATTGAGGCAAGAAGATCACAAGTTTGAAAGTAGGCTGTGCAACTTATACTCTGTCTCAAAATAAAATAAAAAAGACTGGAGATGTAGCTGAGTGATAGAGTGCCCCTAGGTTCAATCCCTAGTACTGCAAAACAAAACAAAACCACCAAGTTTCAGCAGTTGTTCAAAAGCTGCTATATACATTTGTGTTCAGTTTTTTGGTGTAGATATAAGTTTTCACATCATGTGGGTAGATATGAAGGAACACAAAATTGCTAGATCATATGAGTAAGCATATGTTTAGCTTTGTAAGAAACCAACAAACTGTCTTCCAGAGTTAGGCTGTACCATTTTGCATTCCTGCTAATAGCACATGAGAGTTCTGTTGTTCCACATCATTGTGAGCATTTGGAATAAGCAGTGTTTTTTTATTTTTTATTTTTACTATCTCGCTGCCCCCCCCCCCACTGAATTCAGGGATCTTGCCCATACTAGACAAGTACTCTACTACTGAGCTAAAACCCCAGTCTGAATTTTTTAAAAAAATTTTTTATTCTTTTTAGTTAGACATGACAGTAGGATATATTTTGACATAGTATACATACATGGATTATAACTTCCCATTTTTGTGGTTGTACATGATATGGAGTTTACTGGTTGAGTATTCATATATGAACATAGCAATGTTATGTCCGATTCATTCTACTGTCTTTCCCATCCCCCGCCCCCCCAACCTATTATCACTCACCATCCACATATCAGAGAAAACATTCTGCCTTTGGTTTTTAGGGGATTGGTTTATTTCACTTAGCATGATAGTCTCCAGTTCCATCCATTTACTGGCAAATGCCATAATTTCATTCTTCTTACGGCTGAGTAAAATTCCATTGTATATATGTACCACATTTTCTTTATCCATTCATCTGTTGAAGGGCATTTAGGTTGGTTCCATAGCTTAGCTATTGTGAATTGAGCTGTTATAAACACTGATGTGGCTGTTAGTATACTATGCAGATTTTAAGTCTTTTTTTTTCTGAGGAGTGGGATAATTGGACCAAATGGTGTCCAACCTGAACTTTTGCCCTTTTAATAAGTGTGCAGTAGAATATCTCTCCCCTCCCCTCTTTGGGGGGTGGTGGTACCAGGGATCAAATTAAGGGCCTCACACATTTTAACCAAGCATTCTTCTACTGAACTAAATCCCTAGCCCTTTAAATTTTTAAAAAATTTTATTTATTCATTCATCATTTTGGCAGTGCTAGGGATTGAACCCAAGGTCTGGTAAATACTAGGCAAGTGCTCTAACACTGAACTACATCCCTAGCCCTTTAAAAGACAGGATCTCTGTAAGTTACCCAGACTGTCCTTGAATTTGTGATCCTCCTACCTCAGCCTCCCAAGTAACCGGGATTATAGTCCTCTGCTACTGCAATTCCCTAATGAATTTTAAGTTGAACATCTTTTCATAGGCTTATTTGCTATATGCATATCTTCTTTGGTAAGCCCTTCAGATCTTTTGCCCATTTTTAAAGTTGTTTTTTTTCCCTATTATTCAATTTTAGTAGTTTTTTGGATACTAGTCTGCTATCTGATATGTGTTTTACAGTATTTTCTCCTAGTGATTGGCAGAGAAGTTTTAAATTTTTTAAAATATTTTTTTAGTTGTCAATGGACATTTATTTTACTTATTTATATATGGTTCTGAGAATTGAACCCAGTGCTTCACACATGCTAGCAAGCACTGTACCACTGAGCTACAACCTCAGTCCAAGTTTTAAATTTTAATGAAATACAACTTGCAAGTTTTTTCTTTATATAGATTGTGCTTTTGGTGGGTATCTGGACGTCATCACCAAACCCATACTTTTAAGTTTTTTTCATATTCTAGGAATTGTATAATTTTACTTTTAGTTTAGGTCTACAAACTGTTTTGAGTTGATTTTTGGGATAAGTATAAGGTCTGAGTATAGATTTGTTTTGCATGTGGAGATTGAGTTGTTACAGAACCATTTCTCAAAAAGGCCAATCTCCATTGAATGCTTTTGCTCCTTTGTCATTTGACTTTATTCTTAAGGGTTTATTTCTGGGTTCTCTCTTCTGTTCTTTTGATCCAATTAATCTGTTCTTGGGTCAACACCACACTGTCTTGATTATTGTAGCTTTAGAGTATATCTTTTTTTTTTTTTTTGAGGGGTCCTGGGGATTGAATGCAGGGGTGTTTTACCACTGAACCACGTCCCGAGCCCATTTTATTATTCAGTATGATTTAGGGTTTCATTGAGTTGCTTAAGACCTTGCTAACTTGCTAAGACTACCCTTAAATTTAGCATCCTTCTGCCTCAGCCTCCCAAGTCACTGGGATTATACAGGCATATGCCACCACACCCCTTTTCAGTTTACCTTGAAGTCAGATAGAATCAGTCTTCAACTTTATTCTTCTTCAGTGTTGTATTGGGTGTTCTTTTGCCTTTTCATATGAACTTTATTTATTTATTTTGTGGTAGAACTCAGAGATGCTTTATCCCTGAGCTATATCCATACCCTTATTTTTAAAATTTTGAGACAGGGTCTTGCTAAATTGTTGAGGCTGGCCTTGAACTTGTGATTCTCCTTCCTTAGCTTCCCTAGATACTGTGATTATAGGCATGTGTCACCACACCCAGTTTCCCATGTAAACTTTAGAATAAATTTGTTGATATCCCCAAATCTAGTGAGTTCAAAGTTTTGTTGCATTGTGGTTTTAGTTTGCATTTCCCTAGTGACTAATGAGGTGCATCTTTTCATGTTTGTCGCTTGGAGAGTGTCTGTTCAAGCTCATTGGAAATAATTTAAGAAAAATTTTTTTAGTAGTGGTAAAATACACATAACAAAAAAATTATTTGTCTTGCCCTTTTCTATCCTTTTTGTTGTTGTTGTTTATTTGTATCAGGTGCTAGGAATTGAACTCAAGGCCTCCCATTTATGAGGCAAACACTCAACCTCTGAGCTGTATCTTGGCTCTTTCCTCTATCTATCTATCTATCTATCTATCTATCTATCTATCTATCTATCTATATCTATCTATTTATTTTTGTGGTGTTGGCGGTCAACCCAGGATCTCACACATACTAGCAAGCATCGTACCACTGAGCTGTATCCCCTTTTGAAATGTAGTACTTCAGTAGTGTCAAGTACATTCATAGTTTTGTGCCACCAGTTTCTAGAACTCTCTTCATCTTGCAAAACCACAACTGTATATATCTGTTAAACAACATCTCCTCATCCTCCCACATCCCATCCCCTAGCAACCAGCTTCCTATTTTCTGAGTTTTTCTATTGTAGATACCTTATATAAGTGGACTCATACAGTATATGTCTTCTTGTAATTAACTTACTGAACTTAGCAAAAGTTCTCAAGGTTCATCCATGTTGTAACATGTCAGAATTTCCTCCTTTTTAAACTAAGGAGTATTCCTTTGTATGTAAATACCACATTTTGTACAGTAGTACCCTCTGTTATCCTTGAGGGATATGTTCCTAGATCTTCAGTGGATGCTGAAACTGCAGACTGTATTGAACCCTTAGATGTATGTACCATGTTTTTTTTTCCTACACGTAGATACCTATATTAAAAGTTTAATTGTAACTCACACTAAGAAATTAACAGCTTTAACAAATGATATGATAAAGTAGAATAATTGCAACAACATGTATACTAAAAAGAGATTTCACCTTGCTATTTACATGACATGTAATTTAAAATTTATGAGTTAGTTATTTCTGGAATGGATTACTCTATTATTCATTCTCTGTCATTGAATATTTGGGTTGCGTCTCTACATTTTGGCTATGGTGAATAATGCTCTGATTAACATGGGTGTACAAATTTCTCTTTGAGACCCTGCTTTCAGTTATTTTGGGTAGGGTTCTAGGATTAGAATTACTAGATTATATGGTCATATTTAATTTTTTGGGGGGGGTTACTGAGGATTGAACCCAGGGGTGTTTTATTAATGAGCTACATTAGTACTCCTATGTATTTTTATTTTGAAACAGTATCTAGCTCTGTTGCCCAGGTTGGCCTTGAACTTGTGAGCCTCTTGCCTCAGCCTCCTGGGTCTCTGGGATTACAGGCATGTGCCACCATGTCCAGTTCTTTCTTTCTTTCTTTTTTTTTTTTTTTTTTTTTGGTACTGGGGTTGCTTAACCACTGGGCCACATCTCCAGCCCATTTTTAAGATTTATTTTTGAGACAGGGTCTCACTAAGTTGCTTAGACCCTTGCTAAGTTGCTGAGGTGGCTTTGAATTTTCCATTCTCCTGCCTTAGCCTCCTAAGCCATTTGGATTATAGGCAATGTGCCACTGTGCCTAGCTGGTTTCAATTTAAAAAAATTTTTTTAGATGTTATGGACCTTTATTTTACTCATTTGTTTATATGCAGTGCTGAGAATCAAACCCAGGGCCTCACACATGTTAGGCAAGTGCTCTTACCAGTGAGCCATAACTCCAGCCCTGCTATTTTCAATTTTTAAAGAAATAATTATGTGGTTTCTTAAAACAGTGGCACCATTTGAAATTCCTATCAACAGTGCACAAGAGTTCCAGTTTCTCTGCTTTTCCAACACTTAATTATTTTCTATTTTTTAATTTAATTTATTTATGTATGTGGTGCTGGAATCAAACCCACTGCCTCACACATGCTAGGCAAGCACTGTACTGCTGAGCCGCAACCCTAGCCCTATTTTTTTTTTGGTGGGGAGAGTATTGGGGATTGAACTCAGGGGCACTTGACTACTGAGCCGCATCCTCAGCCCTGTTTTGTATTTTATTTAGAGAACTTCACTGAGTGAGAACCTCACTGAGTTGCTTAGTACCTTGCTTTTGCTGAGGCTGGCTTTGAACTTGCAATCTTCCTGTCTCAGCCTCCCCAGCTGCTGGGATTACAGGTGTTTGCCACCGCACCTGGCTTATTTTCTGATAGTAGTTGTTCAAATAGGTGTGAAGTGTTATTGAATTGTGGTTTTGATTTGCATTTCCATAATGTTGAATTTTGTTGTTGAGATAGGGTCTCAGTATGTTGCTCAGGCTGACCTGAAACTCCTGGATTCAAGTATTTTTCTCTCCTCAATCCTCCCAAGTAGCTGGGACTTCGAATCAAACCCAGGGCTTCACACATGGGAGGCAAATGCTCTATCCTTGAGCAATGTCCCCAAACCCTAATTATGTTATTTTTTCCTTATGCTATTTCAAAAGGAATTATTTTCTTAATTTCCTTTTCAGATTATTCATTGTGATGTCATATTAGATTTTGTGTGTGATCTTACAACTTTGCTGAATTCCCTCAATGGCTTTTTGACATTCTAATTAAATTGATATTTTTTTCTTTGATAGCCCTCTGTTCTAGATTAGCTTGCCTTTCAAGTTCTTTTTCTATTTCTCTTCGTTTGTCTCCTCTCATCCTAGTTGTCTATTAACATTTCCCCAACTTTTCTGTATCCTCCTGTCAGTCATTTAGTGAATTGGGTATTTATTGAGAATATGCTATGTATAGAACTTTGTGAAATGATGTGAGTGGTAAAATATATGATTTGGGTTTTGCTCTGAAAAAAGCTTTGTTGAGAAGACAGGTGAGGTGTGTAGACAGTAATACAAATTAGACTTGGTAAAATATGTAATTGATTGTTAGATATTCCATTATTTGGTGTTCCACTAAGAAAAATGTTGCAAATTAAAATAACACATAATGGTAGATATTGATTGTAAGTTATATCACAATTTTAGAAATGTTTGAATATGAAAAAATATAATAGATAAAATACAGTTTGAAATCAAGTGAGTGGTATAAGTAGAGATTAGTATGAATTGGAATAATATTAAAAATAGCTACTGCTTAATTGGCTACAATGGTGGGCCAGATAGTCTGTTAAACTCTATATATTATGAAAGGGTAATCTTTCTAGAAGCCATATTTGTGTAAATATCTCCAGTTTACAAATAAGGAAACCTCTCTGGAACTAGATTAATTTCATACCTAATAAGTGATAGGACTAGATTCAGACTCAGGTGGTTGACCTTAGAAATAAGTACACCTTTAAACATGCTGGATGAATACAGATGAGAGTTTTAAAGAATGATAACAGAAAATATTGAAACTATATATGAAGTAATAGAGTAAAACCTTTTGAATATCCTTCCCCTTTGTTTCTGTGATTTTTGGTGTTTTTCCTTCTTTATGATCCTTTTTCCTTCTCTCCCCTCCTCTCTTTTTCTTCCATGTTGCCATGTACCTTGTACATGCTAGAGAAGTTCTTTACCACCGAGCTATACCCCTAGCTCTCCAGCAACTACTGGCCCCCTCCACCTTTAAATTTTATTTATTTTAAATTTTATTTATTTACTTGAGGTGCTAGGGATTGAACCCAGGGCCGTGTGCTTTTCAGGCAAGCATTCTACCACTTGGCCTAGATCTCCAGCTCCCCTGACCTTTCAAGATGGAGTCTTGCTATATTGTTCAGGAAGTTCTCTTCCTTTAGACTGTGTGTGTGCCACCATGCCCAGCTTCCTTTACTTTTCCATATTAATTGCTTTTAAAGTGGTCTCGGAGTGTTTATTTGCTGAATTCATTGAATAATATTCATAAAATATTTACCCAATTGTTTATTTAAAAAATTATAACAATGATAGCATCATTAATTACAGCTAAATGTAAGTCACGTGATCAGCACATCACAGATACTGTCTAAACCTGAGGATACTGCTCTGTAGGTGGTATTATTCCCATTTTAAAGGTGAGGATATGGGAGTTCAGGAAGATTATTATGTAACTTTTCCAAAATCTCTAAATCAACTCCTGTTGAGTCAGTTGAACTCAGGTTTGTCTGGCCTCTAATTTCATTAGACCATACTTACTCTGGTAACAGTAGGAAATTTAAAGTGAATTGAACATTCTTTTTTTAAAAAAATATTTTTTGGTTTTAGTTGGACACAATACCTTTATTTTATTTTTATGTGGTGCTGAGGATCAAATCCAGGGCCTCACATGTGCTAGGTGAGCACTCTGCCACTGAGCCACAACCCCAGACCTGAACATTTTTTCTCTAAGAACAAAATAAAATTGATGTTCATATTTTGAGACAGACATTCTATCTTTCTTTCTGTCTGAGTGGGGACTGAACCCAGGTGTATTTTACCACTGAGCTATATCCCCAGTCTTTTTTTTTTTTTTTTTTTTAAAGAGAGAGTGAGAGAGGAGAGAGAGAGAGAGAATTTTTAATATTTATTTATTTATTTTTTTAGTTCTTGGCGGACACAACATCTTTGTTGGCATGTGGTGCTGAGGATCGAACCCCGGGCCGCACGCATGCCAGGCGAGCGCACTACCCCTGAGCCACATCCCCAGCCCCCCAGTCTTTTTTTTTAAGTATTTATTTTTTAGTTATACGTGGACACAATATCTTTATTTTATGCTGAGTATCAAACCTAGTGACTAATGCATGCTAGGTGAGCACTCTTTTGAGATATGATGTTGATAAGTTGCTGAGGACTTCAGCTGCTCAAGTGGCTATGATTATAGGTGTGTGTCACTGTGCCCAACTATGTTTCTGTTCTTTTCTCCCTCATATGAGTACTTGGTTCTTGGAGGTCCTCTGCCTGTAAGATATTGTTCTGTGTTGTGCAAGAAGAGACCCCTGTGTAATTGCCGTGGATAGCATTATGTATCTCCCATGGATAGCATTCTGATTTTCTTACTAGAATTCCTGATAGCTTGGGGGACAGGCTGAGAGAGATTGTAAAGTTTCCTAGGTTGGTGTGTTGTGTTGGCATGGGAAGAATACTGGGTGACTGAGTGTCTCTGGCCTCTTTGTACAGAGGAGGAAGCTTGATGCTGTGTATTACTACATGCGCAGTTTAGCTGCCAGCAACCCTATCCTGACTGCCAAGGAGAGTCTTATGAGCTTGTTTGAAGAGACCAAACGAAAGGTAAGTGGAGATGTAGAGAATCATTCGTTCCTAGGAAAATGCATTTCCCTTTGTGTCTCTTCATTCTCAGGGGAATGACTAGTAATGTCCTCAAGTGGTTGCATCAGGCTGTGCTGGTGGTAATCAGTCAGCTGCTACACAGAGTGAAAGCTATCAGGGGCCCTTGGGTGGTGTACGTGTTCCAAAGTTCATAGAATTTAAACTTCTGTGACAAAGCAGATGATACTCTGCTACTTTGATACTGTATTATACTCTTTACTTTTTTATAGTTTTTAGGCAACAAATATAGGTGAGGGCTCTGCTCTTAGTAGATGAGTTCCAGGAGAGTCTGAGCTTGGTGTGTCTGTCTGCCCTATAGGCAGAACAGATGGAAAAGAAGCAACATGAAGAATTTGAACTGAGCCCCGATCAATGGCGAAAAGGAAAGAAATCTACTTTCCGGCATGTTGGAGATGACACCACTCGCCTGGAGATCTGGATTCATCCATCCCATCCCAGGTCCTCTCAGGGCACTGAGTCTGGGAAGGATTCTGAGCAGGAGAATGGGCTGGGCAGCCTGAGTCCCAGTGATGTAAGTAAGAGTGATGCAGTAAGCAAAACTAGCTCTGTTAAACCCCAGGGCAGTGCTGGGTGGGGTGGCACAGCATGGAGTGGGGTGCACTGGGGTGGGGCCAAGTCAGGCAGCTCATATAACTATGAAGTATTCTATAGATGATTCCCACTCTTTGCGGGGTACACCAATCACTTAAGGCTCCCTTATGTCTACTTCCTTCCCATTTACAGGTCTTTTATCTTTACTGCTTTCTTCTCTCACCACTATGTGGCACTGTAGAATTTAGTAAACGTAGGATTAGAACTTCGTTGCTTTCAGTTGTGCATCACTGATGTCATGTTAAGATTCTTTGGGAGTTTGTACCTTTTCTTTTGGCAATGGGGTTTTGAACCCAGGGGAATTCTGCTATGGAGCTATTCCCTCAGCACTTTTTATTTTTTATTTTTAGAACAGGTTGGTAAGTTGCCCGAATTGGCCTTGAACTTCCACTCCTCCTTTCTCAGCCTCCCAAGTACATGGAATTAAAGGCATGTGCCATTGTACTGAGCTGATTTTGTATTTAATTTTTTTCTCTCTTGCTTGACTTTACATTTAGAAAATTAACTGAAGCAGCATGGGTATGTTGGTTAGTCTAGTTTGTCATCAGCCTTTTAGGCTGATCTATCCTATTCTTATAACTCTTGGGCTGGGTTTTGGTTTTCTCAAAGCCAGGAGAAATGACAGTAGGAAATCACAGGCTTGTATAGAAGGTTTCTTTTTTTCAATAAATGATTATTAAATACTTGCAGTGTGCCAGGCATTAAAGATGCAGTGAATAAGTTCTCCCCTTGCTCTCAAGGTGAGCATTCTAGTGAAGAACACAGAAGAGTGAACAGGCAGAGCAAAGGAAATAGCATTTGCAAAGACCTGAAGTTAGGAAGAGAGAGCACTGGATTTGGAAAAGTGTAACCTGGTTCATTGTGCCTTGAGATTAATCCATTGGAGATGTGAAAAGGACTTGAAGCAAGAAATGGCTTTGGAGATGGAGTAAAGTGAACAGATATAAGAATTGAACAGATATATTAATAAGGGAGATCAGGGAGAGAAGAGTTAAGAATAACACTAGCCATGCGCTGTGGCACATTCCTGTAATTTTCGTGGTTTGGGAGGCTGAGACAGAAGTATTATGAATTCAAAGCCAGCCTCAGCAATGGCAAGGCACTAAGCAATCAGTGAGAACGTGTATCTAAATAAAATTCAAAATAGGGCTGAGGATATAGCTCAGTGATCAAGTGCCCCTGAATTCAATCCCTAGTAACCGCCCCCCCTAAAAAAAAAAAAAATAACACTAGGTTTATAGTTTGGAAAACTAGATACTAGATAGATGATGGTCCATTCCCTGAGATAGGGAATAAAGGTGGAGCTGGTCTTAATAGAAAGATGATGAGTTTAATTTTAGACCTGTTTTTTATCATTCCTGTGGACCCTGCAGTAAAGATATTCAGAAGCTAACAGGTATCTGAAATTGAGAGCTGATTAAGCCAGAGATGAAGATTTTAGAACGTTTCTTTTTGTAGATGATAATGAAACCATGAGAGTTGATTTGTTATTAGAATTAAAGAACATAGAATGAAAAATAAGTTGAAGATATGAGAAAGAAGACCTTGCATAGGATTGGAAGGGAATAAGATCTAGAGCACAGGTGAAGAGATTAGCTTGACAGAGGGCAAGAGATCCTGCTTTCTTATGCTTGAGGGAAAGGATGAATTTGGGATTAATCTAGGGATGCAGGTAAATTTGTGGGCATTGTGGGAGAAAGATAAGAGAGGGCCTTTTGTTTTTTATTTTCTCTTTGAAGTTGGAGGCATGTTTTTCTAAGAATGAGTCAAAAGTGGTGGGATAGGAGGGTTTTTTCCCTTTGGATATTTTTTGGGTGTTTGTGTTGAGGGTACTGGAGATCGAGCCCAGGGGTTCTCTACCACTGAGCTATATTTCCAACCCTTTTTTTTCTTTTTATTTGGAGAGAGGATCTTGCTAAATTGCTGAGGCCTACCTCAAACTTTCGATACTCTGGTCTTAGCCGCCCAAGATGCCAGGATTACAGATGTGTACCACTGTGCCTAACTCCTTTGGGGTTTAATTTGTTTTTATGTTTTTTTGTTTGTTTGTTTGGTGCTGGGGATCGAACCCAGGGCCTTGTGCATGCAAGGCAAGCACTCTACCAACTGAGCTATATCCTCAGCCCCCTTTGGAGTTTAATTTAAAATCCCTGTTTGTCTTCCTTTATCTTTCTTAGTTTTTAGCTGTTTTGTGAATGACTTGGAAAGCGGTCATTACTTATAAATTAAACTACCAGTTCCTATGTACTACAGTATGCTTGGAGCCCCGTATTCATGTGTTATAGAAGCATGTTGGAGTTGCTGCTGTGGTAGAATCTCTTACTGCTTTCCTCTCCTAGTTTAGATAGTACTGCCTCAAACTGTCAGCCTTTTGGGTAAGAGATAACTTGTTCTGTTGGATTAGCTACACTATCCAACTTCTTAAAAAATGAAAGTACCAAAGGACAATTTGAGAAAGCCTTTTGTGTCTGTCTTTGATGTTGGCCCTTAGGTTGGGAATCCTTCTTAAAAAGATGTAGCTAATCTTTTAATTTTCTTTTTTTTTATTACTTTTTTTTCCAGTTGTAAATGGACACAATACCTTCATTTTATTTATTTTTATGTGGTGCTGAGGATCAAACCCAGTGCCTCATATATGCCAGGGAAGCGTTCTACCATTGAGCTACAACCACAGCCTATAACTAATCTTTTCTAGCATTCTCTTTTTCATAAGATATTTATTTACTTTTCAGTAATGTCATAAAGCCTGGGGCTGTAGCTCACTGGTAGAGCACATGTCTAGCATACTCAAGACCCTGGGTTTAATCCCTAGTACTACCAAAAAAAAAAAAAAATGTTTACATGAGTTTGTTTTTATTATGTTGATCTCAGAGAAGGCATTTTCAGCATGTGAGCTTTCATTAGACCCATAGATTTTATTAATTA
Organism: Ictidomys tridecemlineatus; assembly: GCF_052094955.1. NCBI lineage: Eukaryota > Metazoa > Chordata > Mammalia > Rodentia > Sciuridae > Ictidomys > Ictidomys tridecemlineatus. The sequence continues at coordinate 45,621,705 of NC_135479.1, read as the reverse complement.
TTTTATTTTTTTAAAGTAAAAACCTTGTAAATGCCAGAAAGAAACAGAAATTGGGGATTGTTTTAGACTCAACAAGAGCAATTTTAGAGGAGGAAGATTTTATATGGCAGCTCACGGTTTCAGAGGCCTCAGTCTATATACAGCTGGGTTCATTTTTAGGGCTGGAGGTGAGGCAGAACTCCATGGTGGATTAGTGTGGTGGAAGGAAGCAATTCACTTGATGATTAGGAAGCAGAGACTCTACTCACCAGATAAAAATATATACCCAAAGGCACACACCCCCATTGACCCATCTCCTTCACCTACACCCTAATCACCTTCAGTCACCACTCAATTAATCCCATCAGGGATTAATTCACTGATTGGGTTAAGGCTCATAACCCAATCGTTTCTCCTCTAAACCTTCTTGTATTGTTTCACACATGAACTTTCGGGGGGACACCTCACATCCAAACCTTACGAGGGATTAAACCCAGGAGCACTGTACATTCCTGACCCTTTCTATTTTGAGACAGGACCTTGTAAATTCTGAGGCTGGCCTCAAACTTGTGATCTTCCTCCCTTAGCCTCCTGAGTTGCTAGTTTTCCAGGTGTATATAACACCACCTGATACTATTTATATATATTTTTTTACCCTAGGAGAACTATTTCCCTTAATTTTTAAAAATTTACATCTGTGAGTTTTTGTTTTTATTTCTAAGCTACTAGCACTTGAGGAAGAATTCTGCAGTTTTGGGGCTAGGGTTATAGTTCAGTGGTAAGAGTGGTTGCCTAGCATGTGTGATACCTGGGTTTGATCCCCAGCATTGAGAAGAAAAAAACCTGTAGTTTTAGCTCTTCTTTTATCCAGTAAGATAACCACAGTGCTGTTTTTATCTGTTTTTTTAAGCCCTGGTCATGTTCCAGCTTTCTTTCTTTCTTGTAGTAGATCCCAAGAACTCAGTTTGCTTTTTCTGTCCCTGTGACATACAGATTGATGAGAAGTAGACATTGGTATTATAGAAATTAAAACAACCAAAAATGATCTTTAAACTCAGGAGCATTTGGTCCCATAGGGAAGATAAAATGATAAATACAGTCATGTGCTATATAACAACATTTTCGTCAGTGACAAACCACATATACAATAGTGGTCCCATAAAATTATATTGTATTTGTCTTAGTTTTGTAAGTATACTCTGTGATGCTCATACAGTGATGAGATTACCTAATGGTACATTTCTGAAAGTGAATGTAGGCCTATAGTTAAGTGATACATGACTGTATATGATCACAGCATGGTGTGTTAAGTGCTGTAATGAAGGCAAGCATGGGGTGAGGGGAGACTATGGGAGCATACAGCTGAGCGTCTGGTCTGGGCATGCTTGGTGAAGGCTAGGATGAGGCAGCATTTTGCAGCTAAAAGGTGATGTAAGGGTGCTTCTGTACTTATGAGAGAAGCATAAAGGCTTAGGGAACTGCAAGTAATTCAGTATAGCTGGAGAATAAGATGTGATGTGTGCTCTTGCTAGATACTTGGGTCATCCTTTACCCTTTTTTTCCCCTGCATTCCTACATTGAGTCAATACCAAGTGCTATTGAATCTACTTTTTTTTTTTGATGGTGGTGCTGAGGATTGAACCCAGGGCCTTGTGCGTGCAAGGGAAGTACTCTACCAACTGAGCTATTTCCCTAGCTCTGAATTTACTCTTTTTTTTGGGCGGGGGTACCAGGGATTGAACTGAGGGGCACCCAGCCACTGAGCCACATCCCCAGCCCTATTTTGTATTTTATGAAAGACAGGGTCTCACTAAGTTGCCTAGCACCTCACTAGATTTCTGAGGCTGGCTTTGAACTCCCGATCCTCCTGTCTCTGCCTCCCGAGCCACTGGGATTACTGGTGTGCGCCACTGCACCTGGCCCTGAATCTACTCTTAAACTAACTTTAAGCCATCCATTTCTCTCCATTCTCATTGCCATCACCTAGTCCTACAAGTTATCATTTCAGTAATCTACATACTATTAAAAGGAGTTCCTTGTGGTCTTTCCCCATTTGTTCCTAGTTCTTCTCAGGTCTTTCTTTTTAGAAGTAATCCAAAGGAGCTTCCAGATGCATAATTCTGATCATGTTACTTTCCTATTTAAAGTCTTTAGTTCTTTCTATTTGTTTTTAGAATTAGGTTCAAAAATCCTTGATAGTCTACTGGACCCCCACATGATCTGGCCCATACTACTACTTCTTCTACTACTACTAGGTTTTTTTGGTACTGGGAATTTAACCCAGGGGTGCTTTACCCCTGTATCACATCCCCAGCCATTTTTTAAAAAAATTATTGTTTTTTTTAGTTTTAGATGGACATGGTGCCTTTATTTATTTATTTTTATTGTGGTGCTGAGGATCAAACCTGGTACCCCATACATGCTAGGCGATACTCTACCACTGAGCCACAACCCCAGCCCCTATTTTTTTACTTTATTTTTAAAAATTTTTCATTGTAGTTGGACACAGTACGTTTATTTCACTTATTTATTTTTGTGTGGTGCTGAGGATCGAACCCAGGGTCTCGCATGTGTGAGACAAGTGCTCTACTGCTGAGCCACAACCCCAGCCCCTCTTTTTATTTTTTATTTTGAGACAGGGTCTCACTAGGTTGCTTAGCTGGCCCATACTACTTCTTATACCTTTCTTCTTTCCTTTGTTCCAGTTCTCCTCTGACCTCTTCCTTGAAAAGTCCAAGCTCTTCTCTAACCCCTGCCTATTATATATTCTCTCTTCCCAAACAGTCCATTTCTTCTATTTCTTCTGCCTTTCTCAGTCCTATTCTCATTTATCTTTCAGGTCTCAGCCTAAATATATCTTTTTCAGAGAAGATTTTCCTGAGCCCCAAGACTGGCTACTTCTCCTTTATGATTCCCATTTCTACTTAAGTAATTTTAGGTGTCATTTTGTTGCTGCTGTTACTTAAGATCTTTCTCTTGCTAGATTGAAGGCTTTATGAGAGTACTTTGAAAGTACTTTGTTCTTTTCTTTATCCCCAGTGTGTGCATACAGGAGATTCTAAATAAATTGAGTATACAAATGAGAGGAAGTCAATGAAGAGAAGGTCATAAGGGTTAGATTCTTTCAGAAATAGTGAGACATTTGGATTTCAAATATTGAGCATTTTAAGCTGGGTGATAGTATAATTGGATTTGTATAATGACCAATACCATTTTTATTCCCAGTATTTGTATTTACTTATGCTTTTGGTACCAGGGATTGAACTCCAGGAATGATTTACCACTGAGTGACATCTCCAGCCCTTTTTATTTTGAAATAAGGTCTGCTTAGTAGCTAAGTGTTTCACTAAGTTGCTTATGTTGACTGAATTTGTGATCTTCCTGCCTTACCCCATGAAAATCCCAGGACAAATATGTTTGTCTTTAAAGGGAATTTTTTAAATTGCAAAAGTAATCAAATGTAATAAGTGGTAGAGTGCCCCACTGTTCAGTTCCCAGAACACAAGGGGAAAAAAAACCAACTTTTTTCTTTTGTTCTAATACTGAAAATACTGGACAGAGCTGGGCATGGTGGCACATGCCTGTAATCCCAACAGTTTGAGTGGCTCAGGCAGAAGAATGGTAAGTTGGAGGCTAGCCTCAGCAACTTAGTAAGACCTTGTCTCAAAATAAAAAATTAAAAGGGCTGGGTATGTCACTTAGTGGTAAAGCATCCCTAGTATCAAAAATTTAAGAAGAGGGATTATTATACAAATCACACAGAAATGTTTAAGATTTAAAGTGAAAGTCATTTATCTTTCTACCTTCAGAGACAACACTGTAAAATATTTGATAGAAGTCCTCCCAGACCCTTTTTTTTTTTTTTTTTGGCACTAGGAATTGAATCTAGGGATGCTTTACCTATATATAGCCCCAGTCATTTTTATTCATTTTTAAATTTTGAGACAGGGTCTTGCTAAGTTGCTTTTGGTATCTCTAAGCTGCTGAAGCTGGCCTTGAACTTGTGAACTTCCTTCCTCAGCCTCCTGAATTTCTGGAATTACAGGCATGCCTCACCGTCCCCAGGTTTCCATACCATTTTTAAAGCATTTATGCATGCGTATATATACACATACCTGCAGAAACATTAAATACACACACACATATATTTTGCAGTGGTGGTGATAGAACTCAGGGCCTTGTACATGCCAGGCAAGTGCTTTACCACGGAGCTACACCCTCAACCCTAAAATATATTCTTTTAACAAAAATTGTATTATACTATATATAATTATTTGCAATTTCTACTTTTTAAAATTAACAATTGGACATACAATCTTTTCTGCTATAGTGTAACATGTGTTCCTAAAAATCACTGTGGTTTTCAAAACTGTATAGTGAAATCTACAGGCATGATGGCACACACCTGTAACTCCAGTTACTCAGGAGAGGTGGAGGCAGAAGGATCACAAGTTTGAGACCAGCCTGGGTAGCTTGGTGAGAACCTGTCTCAAAATAGAAAGTGGGACTGGGGTTGTGGCTCAGTGGTAGAGTACTTGCTTAGCACGTGTGAGGCACTATGTTCGATTCTCCACATCACATAAAAGTAAATAAAATAGTGTTTTCATCTATAACTAAAAAAAAAAAGAGGGCTGGGGCTGCAGCTCAGTAGTATAGTACCTTTGTGTTTAATTCCCAATACCACCAAAAAAAAAAAAAAAAAAAAGCAAGAAACGCCCACCAAATAAATGTAGGGCTTATAAGTAAAAGGAGTCATTTGTGCAATCTTATACATGTGGAGAGGTTAAGAAATATGCCAAGATCTGAGTGTGGTGGTGCATACCTGTAGTCCCACCTTCTCTGGAAGCTGAGATGGGAGGATCACTTGAACCCACAAGTTCAAGACCAGCATGGGTAAAACATCAAGGCCCTGTCTCTCAGAAAAAGGGGAAAAAAAGGAAAGAAGGATGTAAATACTACATTAACTAATTTACCTTGAAAAAAACATGAAGTATTTTTGTAGAAGTGGGATTTGGAAGAGTTGCAGCTTATGAGTCACTGTGACACGGTAGATACTTGAAATTGAATGGGCAGGAGACACATAAGATGTGAACATCACATCTTCGTGTGTTGAACTGAGTTAGCTGGTAGATATTTAGGGTTTGTTCATGTGTTTTATTTATTTTTCTTCATGTTGATTCAGATGGGAACTTTTTCCTTTGTTCACCTGTTTCTTTTGAATACATTTATGCATAAGCAAACACAAAATTTGTGTTATGCTCAAAATGTTCCTTAATATATTGATCACAATTGAATCAGTTCACATTTTCAAAATGAGCTTTATAGCAGAACTATTTCATTTGTCCAAGAATGTTTTTAGTATGTTCTCAGCATGACTGTATATTTTTTTTACAAAGATGTATGTCACTTATTTACTTATCTAGGTAATTTAAATATTTTTGTGTATTGCTTGTTTTGATTAACTGACCTTTTTTTAGGTGCTTAGTTTTTTTGTTTTTTTGCCATTTGGGGGATTAAACCCAGGGCTTTTGCACAAGCTAGGCAAGTGCTCTATCAATGAGCTATACCCATAAACCTTTTTAAAGTTTGTTTTGAGGCAAGGTTATTTAAATTGCCCAGGCTGTGCTCAAATTTGGTGATTGTCCTGCCTCAGTCTCCCTAGTAACTAGGATTATAGGTGTGTACCACTATGCCTGGCTTGGTGAGATTAGCTTTAATAGGAATTGCTCCTTTAGCAACTACTAGAGAGTTTCTAGCACAAACTAGTAAAATTCAGATTCATGAATAAAAAGAACTTGGCTTTAGGTGGTTATTGGTAATGATAATAATGTCTCAACTAGTTTGTTGTCCTTTGCCAAGCATGAGCTTGGATCTCTCTCTTTCTCTCTCTCTCTCTCTCTCTCTCTCTCTCTCTCTCTCTCTCTTCTCTCTCTCTCTCTCTCTAAATGGTTGTAGGAGGTTAGCTTGTGGGATGTTGGTTTTTAGCCTTGAGATGTGGTTTGGGTTGAATATCCAGCCTGGGGACGGACTGCCAACCTCAACTACAAGTGGCATCTTATTGCAGTTCACATTTTAAACTCTTTCCCCTGTAAGGTAGTCCACTCAAAGTTGGTGTTGCCTGCCGTGTTGCCAGGGTTCTAGGCAATATTTGGTGGGTGTTCCTCCTATTCTTTTTTATTTCCTTTTGAAAATGAAACCAAAGGGTACTGCATGGCAAATGGGTTATTGTTGACAGTCATTGAGATAAATAAAGATATTAAATTATAAAATATAAATCAATTAAATATAAATCATTTTCACAAAGTAAAGGTCTCTGATGGGACCACTAAGAATTTTTTAGATCCGATTGCTCCATTATCAGCATCTTGAATAGATCATAATATAAGTCTGTCTGCTGGGGAAGAACGGAGCATCTGAGAATGAGAGATTTTGATGGGTGTTTGTCTTTGAAACTTCAGTGAATTGTTTTGTTCTAGAATGATTTAGTTTACCTTTTCCAGCATTTTCCCAACTCATTATTAACAACAATATACTTGGTGCTACATGTAGAAAGTAAGTCTTTAGATAAGAAATGTCTCCTTGAATTTGGCTAAGTGCTTGTCAAACTTTCCTTGTCTTTAGCCTCTCTGGATATATTTTGGGGTTCAGCCTGGACCATGCCTTAATATACCTATTATTTGGCCTTATTTGAATCTCCTATATTTTACTTCACCTTGTTCGCCTAAGTTGTGCTCTTTTTGGTCATCCTCTGTTGCATACCATTATTTATTTTATTTCTTTAAATAATGTCTGTTTTTAAGACTTATACAAGTCTGGAGAATTTAATGAGTTGCCCCTGAATTTTTGGAAGTAGGAGGGTCCAGTGTTGATCCAAATCAAAGTTTAGTTTACTTAGCCAGTTTTGCCAGCTTTGTGTGAGAATTGTAAAAATAAACACAACATTGTTATTGTTATTTTCTCAGTTTGCTTGGTGTCTACTACTTGGGCTAGCATACTTTTTCCATGAAACATCAGATAGTAAATATTATAGGCTTTGAAGGCCATATGGTCTTTGTTGCAACTATACTGTTGTGGTGCTAATGCATCCATACACAATGTATAAATGAATGATCATGGTTGTATTCCAGTAAGACTTTATTTGCAAATATAGATGATGGGTTGGATTTGGCCTGTGGGGCCTAGTTTGTCAACTTCTGCTCTAGTGGAAGAAATAGATACATAAGCAATGTTGTGTATCCAGTTGATTCTTGTTGGTTTTGATAGTTATGTTTTATAAGTTGCCACAAACACACTACATTAGTGAATATTGGAACTTGTTCATAAGGAAGATGCAGAATTAGATTCCTTCATGCTCTGGTAACAACATATTTAGTCAACTGATAAACATATAACTTTGTTTTACATGTTTTTCTGCTTAAAGACACCTTATTTAATATATATTATCAATTAATTAACATTGCATTCTTCACTAACAGCCCTATCACTCATACCTGAACAAAGTTTATCCAATACATATTTTTTCTATAAAGTGCATCACAGCCTTCTTGCACTAAGGAACATTAGACAACACTTCAGAAGCATTAAGCTTAGTGGCTATTTGTAAACATCAACAAAAAGCACAGGAATATGAAAAATGTGACCCTATGTAGATCACAAAAAGGACATTTGTTTAAAGTGTGACCAGAAACATGAAGGCAAAGAGTTGCCTTGTTTGACTTCAGCTAGGGATGTGTGTTAGGTGATTCAAAGAATGACACAAAAGCCCCGTATTGATTTTGGGAATTACAAGAAAGTTTTAGTGAGTTCACTGAATTCACAGATATAAATCCATAAATAATGAAGCTGAAATGTAATACAGTGAGTGTCTTGACAGAGGCTTGTCAAATACAGAGACGGTCCCTTGTTTCAGACCTAGCAGAGACATGGGTTGGGGAAGGGGGAAAGGAAAGTGAAGTTAGAAGACTTCTTGGAGAAATGAACCAGTCAGAATGGGAAGAGTGTATTCCATGAGCAAAGACAGAGGTGTGAAATAGCAGAGGATTTGCAGGGCACTTAATTCTGTGGTGAGTTGAGGGATAATTTGAGAACATTGGAGTGGTGAAGTTACAGTAAGTGAGCCTTCTACAGGGCTGTATTCTTTTTTAAAATTTTATTATTTTTTATAGTTGTAGCATGCCTTTATTTTATTTGTTTATTTTTATGCAGCACTAAGGATCAAATTTGGTGCCTCATAGTGCTAGGCAAGCACTCTCCCACTGAACTGCAGACCCAATCCTGGGGCCATGTTCTTGATGGGTACTATGATACATGTCTTTTGTAATATACTTCTGGATTGTGGAAATAATAATTTGTTTTTTGAATTTTGTGTTTGTCATGTCTGCATTGTAATTAATGAAAGTAGCACTATTCCATTAAAGTTGGTGGGTTGGAGGTTGTCTGAAGTTTTTGCCCCATAGTTTGCTGATTCAAAAAGTTTAAGGGCATCTCTTAAATAAGGCTTTAGGCATTCTGAACTCCAACATGCTAGTGTCTCTGTGTCTTGGTTGTTGGAGGAAATTGCCAATAGCTTGGATTTAAAAGTTTTGTTTTTCCAAATTAAAAATTTACAAAGCCAACACCACATGAATCTTGTAAAAAATTACAAAGTGCAGATAAACAGTACCTTTTTACCACTTAGTGAGAATCACTATTAATTTGTTAGTATATGTTCTTCCTGCATATTTAAACAGAGTACAACATTTCTATTGGAAATATCTAATGCCTATTAACCTGGGAAGCCAGAAGGGAATAATCTATGCCTAATTATTATTCCAGAATGTTATTGAAAAAATGGTATTCTAATTTCTTAGGTCAGCATGATTATCTTTATTTTCCTGTCTTATCAAAGTAGCACAATTAGAGTGACACCAGAAGATTGATGAAGAGCAAACTCAAAAAAGGTTAAACATTTAATAGACTGAATATTATCCTGAAATTGAATCTTAAGGGTCCATTTCATGAGGAAATATTTTGAACTAATGGTAAATTGGGCAGTGGTGGATTAATTTGAGGCCACCTGGGCCTAGACAGTTTATGACTTTTTTGGAAAGCTGGGTTTTAAGTGGAAAAGTTCGGATTGTAATATTGGAGTTGGTTTCTAGATTGGTAGGAATGGAGATTCAAAGAAATCTCTTTAGATATCTTTTATGAGATATTCTCATTCATTCTCATTCTCTCTCTCTCTCTCTCTCTCTCTCTCTCTCTCTCTCTCTCTCTCTCTGTCTCTGTCTCTGTCTCTCTTTCTCACAATTAGTTTTTTGGCACTGGGAATTGAATCCAGGGCCTTGAGCATGCTAAGGATTTGAGCTGTATACCCCCAGCTGCCTCAACTTCTAATTATTATTATTATTATCTTTGCACTAATGGGGTTTGAGCCCAAAGGTACTTTACCACTGAACTACAAGCCCAACTCTGAATTATTTTATTTGGAGACAAGGTCTTACCATGTTGCTGAGGCTGGCCTCAAATTTGTAATCCTTCTGCCTCCATCTTCATGTTGTTGGCATACTAGCGTGTCCACCTCATCTGGCTCAACCTCTTTTAAAATATTTTAAGTAAAGAAATATTTTTAAATGGGTAATATATTTTGTGGTTGTATATGTGATAATTTTCTTTTTCTCACATTATTTGTGGCCTATCATATACACTGTTATTTTCCTTTGCTTGTTTTTGTATTACTGTTGGACTTCAGAGACCCTTCTATGAGTGATTGCCTTCAAGTCCATTATTTCTTTGTAGAGGCCAGCAGTTTGGTAGCTTTCATTAATTTTGTAATTTTATCCAGTATCATATAAGTCAGGGGCAGAGTAGTAGCACTTTGGGCTTTGGAGAACCTTGTGTTCAAGTCCTCATTTTATCAGATATTAGCTTTAAGACTTTGGGCATGTTCCTTAACCTGACTGAATTTGAGTTTACTCATTTGTAAGATGATGTTTCCTGAGGTTTGGGAATCATAGTTTCTGCCTGAAAATTTGCATGCTGCCCTTGCCTGAATCTCTTGTGTTTTCTCAGAGGCTTGATTATAAGTTGGGAATGATAGTTGTCCCCCCCCACACACTTTTTTGGGGGGCAAGTGATAGTTTTCTTTCTGATATTGAGTATGTGGCTACAAAGGGTTGTATAGTATGAGTGTATTCTTCTGGCATTTAATCAATAGGTCAGCAAAATGGGGCTGCAGTTATGGCTCAGTGATAGACTACTTGTCTAGCATGCGTGAGGCACTAGGTTCCATCCTCAGCACCACATAAAAATAAATAAGTAAAATAGAGATATTGTGTCCATCCACAACTAAAAAATAAAAATAGTTCAGCAAAGTAAAATTTTGTTAGCAAAGGAGCATACCTTCACTGTGGAAAACCCAGGTCAGGTAGCCTGTAGCACAGAGTCTCATATGCTCTTACTTTTGCTTGAGAGCTTTACTTTTTTGTTTTGTAGTATGGGGCTTTATAGAAAAGTAAGAACAATGTGTTATTCAGGTAACATTTCTTTCAGACCCATCATTTGTTTTGCTTTTCAGTGCTCTTTGCATAGTTTGTACACCTGAGCTACTGCCACCTCCACTATAGTGCTGAAGAAAGGGGCTATGTGTGAGTGTTACACATTTTTTTTTTTTAGAATTTTTTTTTAATATTTATTTTTTTTAGTTCTCTGCAGACACAACATCTTTGTTGGTATGTGGTGCTGAGGATCGAACCTGGGCTGCACGCATGCCAGGCGAGCGTGCTACCGCTTGAGCCACATCCCCATCCCCGAATGTTACACATTTAATGCCTCCACCCTCCTCCAGTGTAGTCATACGTCCCATAGGAGATTTAGAATATTATTGCTGTAAGTATATATGTGACTGTATGACCAATGTGATTCTGCAACCTGTACAATCAGAAAAATGAGAAATTATACCACATTTGATTCAAATGTATATGTCAAAATCATTGTACCATCATGTGTAACTAATAAAAAAAAAAGAAAAAAAAATGACTAATGAAAAAAAAGAATTTCAGCTGTCTTTAGCAAGATGATGTTCCTTGCTTGTACTATAGTGAATTTGTTCTTCAGTTTGTTATCATAAGACTTGTTTTTTTATTGGTTGTTCAAAACATTACAAAGCTCTTGACATATCATATTTCATACATTTGATTCAAGTGTGTTATGAACTCCCATTTTTACCCCGTTTACAGATTGCAGAATCACATCGATTACACATCCACGTTTTTACATAGTGCCATATATCATAAGACTTTTTAAGTTTGTATTTTCAGAGCCAATACCATTATGAAGCTTAGGAAAAGCTTTTGGCCTGATTTTTCTCTGGCTAACATAAGCATTAATTTAATCTAAAATGAGAGAGGTGTGGAATCTGTGTTAGTAGGTAAATGTTTTATCTGTGATAATCTGATTGTTTCATTGCCCCATAATTATATTAACCTGGCAGAGAAAGTTAACTTTTTTTTTTTTTTTTGCCTCATGGATACAGGGATTTCTTTTCTTTCTTTCTTATTTTTTTTTTTAATATTTATTCTTTTAGATGTAGGTGGACACAATACCTTTATTTAATTTTCGTATGGTGCTGGGGATCGAACTCAGTGCCTCACACATGCTAGGCGAGCGATTTTCCTGTGAGCCACAACCCTAGCCCCAAGGATACAGGGATTTCTTATCTAAGATGGACATCATGTGGTTTTTTGCTACTGTTGTGAGTTGACCTTCTTTAATTAATTTGTACTAGAGATTGAATCCAGGGATGCTTTACCACTGAGATATATCCTCAGTCCTTTTTAATTTTTTTATTTTGAGACAGGATCTTTCTAAGTTGCTGAAGCTGGCCTTGAACTTGTAATTTTCCTGCCTCAGCCTCCTTAGTTGCTGGGATGATAGGTGTGTGCCACCATGCGTAGCTCATTTCTTAGTTCTTTACTTTTATAAAGTAATTTGTAGTACAAACCTTTCACTCTAGAAGCTCTGTGAAAGAATGTTTCTGGGAACTGAGATTTGGCAATGTGATGACAGAGGTTCAAAGAGCTTCTTTCTACAAGAGGCAACTCCAGATTGACTCTCTTTTTTTCTAGGCCATAAGCAATAGGTTGGTGAGATTGCTATCAAAAGTCAGAACCAGGACCTGATAATGATAATATGAAATATGCTGCGAGAAGCAGTCTTAACAGTCAAGGACTGGGGCTCCTTGCCTGGACCACTACTAGACCTTAGGGCTGAAGTCTTTTTTCTCTTTGTGGTTGGCAGTGAGTGGAAGTTTCTCAAAGCACACTGGTCCTACCTACAGACCCTTAACACCCCATATGACCTCGGTCACCAAACCACTTAAGGGCTTTATTTTTATCCTGTCTGTTTCTTCAAGATGTGAGGTTGGTTTCTTTAACAGAGCAAAGTTCTCTAGGGGAAGAAACAGAGTGCCAGGGTGCAGTCAAGGCTGGTTAAACACTAAAACCACACTCTTCATCTTTTTGGGCTTGAGACGTGACATAAGCCATGCTGCAAACACCAGCTTCCACACTGTGAAGAGGCCTTCTCAGCTGCTCTGTTTATTTTTTGTGTATATGTTATATTTTTAAATAATTAAAATGTGGAGGACAAAAAAATTATACCTTTTCATTGCATGTTAGCCAGAAATCTAATTCTAAGAATGGACACTTTCTTAAAATCCATCATTTCCCAATTTAAGCTTTTTCATCTTCCCCAGGGGTGTTGATGAGAACTCTCACAACTCACCAGGTCTCAGGAAGCCAGATTACCAACATATCCTGTTCGCGTGCGTGTGTGTATTCTGTGTTACCCACAGGCCACTTTCCACCCCATGTGAACTTTAGTTACCATCCGGAAAGTCAGGACCCAGATACCAGTCAGAATTTCCAGACTTTGGTTTGGTTGAGATATTTTAGAAAATGTTAACAGCATTAATTATAAAGAGACTTTTTTAGTGGCATGCTTGGCAAATAGAAATTAATATATTGTGAATAGAGGAGAGGAAGGCATTGTGAGCGCTTTTTCCAGTAATGTGTTCAAAATGAACATTCAGAAGAAAACATGAAGCAGTTGAGATGCAGAGGAATAGAGAGAAGGAGGAGGGTGATCAGAGATTGATTAGAAGGAGGGTGATCAGAGATTGATGAGAAGTTAAACTCACATCATCTCAATTCTTAGGTCTTAAGGCTAAGTTCTAAAGGTCTTATTTCATTCTTTAAAATTATAACCTCTGATAGGGGACTGGGGCTCCAGCTCAGTGGCAGAGCACTTGCCTAGCACATTTGAGGGATCCTTAGCACCACATAAAAATAAACAAAACAAAGGCAGTCTGCTTATCTACAACTACAAAAAAAATGTAACATATATATCATTGGAGTTATTTATAACCCTTTCCATCACATTTTGTTTTAATCAGCATTTTTATTTATTTATTTATTTATTTTGAGACAGGGTCTTGCAAAGACAGCCTTTTGAGACAGCCTGTTGCCCAGGCTGGTTTCAAACTCTTGGCCTCAAGCAATCCTCCTGCCTCAGCCTCCTGAGTAGATGATACTACAGTGTGCACACCATTGTGCCTGTGCCTGGCTGAATTCAGCATTTTTAAATTGATATAAATAGTATGTATTGAATCAGGTAATGCTCTAGAACAGAGGTGGGCAAAATGCTACCACTGGCCTATGAGCTAAGAATAGTTTTTACATTCTTATATAAGGCGTTGTTTTAAAACGTAAGGAATTGTGACAGAAACCCCATGAAACTTAAACTATTTACTCTCTGAACTTTGGCAAAAAAAGTTTGCCCATCACTCCTTTAGAAGCTGAGAGGGGTAAATGCTGAGGTTCTTCCTTTAGGAAGGTAATTGCTAATGAGGGTGTTAGGGACTTTTTGGGCTGACAGTTCATTTTGCAGACTAGCTATTGCAGGATGTTTAGCATTCCTGGCCCCGCCCACTAGATGCCAGTAAGGCCCACACACATTTCCAAACACTCCCTGGGAGGAGAGGCACTATTCTGATTGAGAACAACTGATTTAAAAGCTTGATGAGATCAAGAATACCTTGTCAAACTACTTATTTCATAGGAGAACAGACTTGGGTTAGGTTTTCATGGTGTAAATCGGCAGTATTGCAAGAGAATAGGGAGAGTATTTGGTAGGGTACAATAAAAATGTTTTAAGGAAACCATTTATTGAATGTGTTGCCTGTTTCACCATTTTAAAAATTGTTGAGATTGGTTTATTATTTATTAAAGTTTTTTTTGATGTTGCTGAATTTTCAAAACTACGTTTGTCTCTGTGTCTCTTTGGCCTTAATGTCCAGATGATTTTGAAATCTGTGGGAATCTGTATGATGTACTTGAGAGACATACTCAAAGCCAATGTAAAGATGTAGTTTTGGCATCTCATGAATAACCTGATATCCAGACTTAAGCCAGAACTCTGGTGTTAGAGAATTTTCCAGCCTGAGAGAGAGGACTGAGAAAAGTCTTCCTTTGGCTCCTTACCAACTTAGACAAGAGAGCAATCAGCTGCTGAGTTCCAGCCAACTGGAATGTATGTAAGGGTTTTCTATAAATCATCCCTTAGGATCCAGCTCCTCTCTGTGAAGAGCCTTCCAAATAAGAATGAATCCTGTACGTTGGACCTGTTCAGTCTGCAGCTGCGATAGGAAGGAATAGAGTAGTGAGGTGTGCTACTCTGGGAGCCACTCACTTTATTTAGTAACATATTGCCTGTTGTGTGGGATAAGAGACTGCACCAACTTTTTTGTTTTCCCTGTGTTGCCTTTCTCACTGATTTCCTGTATTGGTTTTTGTTTCTTGGGGAGATATATTCTTAGTTCTGTCATTCTGTAATCCCTTTCTGCTCTTAAAGTTCAGAATTTCATCTTTCTGCCCTTTTTTCACCATCTCAAATGTGATGTGTTTGGACTAAGATAGAGAATATGAAATAGTTATTTTCTTGGCTTATGGTGTTACTCTGGTCTGCAGACAGGTTTTTTGGCTCAAAGGGGATGCTCTGAGTTTTTTTTTAATCTTTTACTTTACTTATAAATACTTAGTATTGAAGTTACTGCTTAGTTTTATTCTCCTAAGACTTAGTATATAGACTGTAAACCAGAAAAAATTAAAAATATTTTCTATAGTCTCTGTCTTTTTGATGCTGGAGTCCCTATAAATTGTATTAACCACACTTTCATTTGTAAGAGCTTCAGTGACTTTTTGAGTTTTCTTCCATTCACTGATGCAGAAATTTGTTGAGCATCTATTATTGGAATCATTAAATAATATCTCTTCCACATTGTTTTTTCCATATCTTTTGTGCTTAGAACCATCAGAGAGCTATGTGACTAAGTAACATGTTGGTAACCCATAGCATTACTTCTACTGATTTGTACTTTTGTGCACAATCAGCTTATATTAAGGAAAATTATATTAAGGAGACCTAGAGAATTGTTGTTGTTTCTGCCACATGGTGTCACCTTTGTGGAATCACCTGGGAGAAATTTCTGTTTTCAGTATTAGAAATAGTTGTATGGGTTTTTTGTATTTTCTTTCATGCACATTTATGAATTTGTTATTTAGAATAATTCTCTCTTTATTTTAATTATTCTGGAGATTATAGCCAGACTGGTAACTTCCTCTAATAAGTGTAAAGAATTTACTGGCATGTGTTTTATGTCTTGACTTTACTGCCAGTGACTTCTTTTATCTTTTTCTTTTCATCTTTCTTGTTCTTTTATTTTCTCCTAGTACAGGTGATTAAATCCAGGGCCTTGTGTATGCTAGTGCTGTACCACTGAGGATTATCCACAGCCCAGTTTTATTTTTATTTTGGGACAGGGTCTCAAGTTGCTGAGGCTGGCCTTGAATTTGCAATCCTCCTGCCTCAGCCTTCTGAGGCTGGGATTAGAATTATATACCACCACACCCAGCTCTTTTCTTGTTTTTAATATGTTTTCTCTTGTGGTACAGTACATACCTTTGTATGTTATCTTAAATAACTTGGCTTTACAGTTTAATATGGTCATTTTCCTCTTTTCACTTGCTTACTCATTTGTAAAAGCTCTTCTCAGATTAGCTATTAGTCCCTGAAATGATCATTTTTTTTCCCTGCCCCCATTCAGATTATTTCATTAAATATTTAGTGAGTACCTTTATGTGTTGTTATTCTAGGCACTGCAAGGTAAATGATGTTGGTCCATCCCTCAGAGGTGTGGTGTAGTAACAAAATGGATGGATAAATACTTACTTGTATTAAAGTATTACAGGTATGGTAATGTAAATATGTACACTGTTATAGAGGTGTAGTACAGAGGAGAAAAAGATTAACTGAGAAACACAAGGGTGGACATGAAAAGCCTTGATTTTGAAGGGTTGAAGAAATTCTTTAGGTAGACATGAACAGTAAGAAACAACGTAGATAAAAACATGATGTGGTTAGAAACTGCAAGGAATGGTTGCTTCTGAGATTCCTAGCCAAGAGTCTATCATTAGACTATCTTGGATCATGGTACAGACATTCACATTGGTGCTGTCTAATCAGTCATTTGGAACTGAGGATTTGTCTCAAAGTAGATTGATTTGGGCTTTTGATTCACCCAAGCTTAGAAGTGAGTCCTTCAAATAGTTCTTTTCTGCTTTATTTTATGCATTAGCTAAGGTTGACTCACCGTAAAGTCATGCCTTCCATCATTCTGGAAAGCTTTCTGTGCCAAACCTAGCTTGGCTTAGGAATAAGTAAGTTATGCTTTGTATTGTAACCATTGGCAATAAGTCCTATTCTTGCCCTTTACACTCACAGTAGGGCTGCAACTACTGAAGCACAAGAGAAAGAGGCATTGGGATGAAAACCCTTGATGAATTTGCATTTTTCTGGGATGTTTCTTTCTTAGTAAAGATGTTAACATCTTGTACTATCTTATGAAATTTTGAGCAGACTTGTGTCACAAATCTCAGAGATGCTAGGTCCTAATTTGTAAAGCAAACTATGTTGAGGCAGTTGACATTCTCTTTGAGGAATTTCTTTGGCAGGTTTTCCTTTAGACTTCTGCACAGATCTGTACAACAGTATGACTTTTAAAATACTTACAAGTGACATATGTCAGACTGAATAAGGAATGGGGGATGTAGCTCAGTGGCAGAGTATTTGCCTAGTATGTACAAGGCCCGGGATTCAATCCCTGGTACCTAAAACAACAACAGCAACAACAACAAAGATGAATAAGGCATTAATAGATGCCCTTGATAATCCTGAGAGGCTGTCTCTTGCAGAGTAGGAGCCAGACCTTTTGTTGCATACCTAAATTTCTTGTTTTTTCCATGAATAAATTTCTTTATCTCTTTTCTCTGTAAAATGAGAATAGATTTGGTATTCGTTATTTAGTGCCATTGTGGCTTTCTGTACCTAAGTGGAGCCACAGACTTAGCACAGTCATCTTTTTTTTATGCCACTTTAGAGTTAGAATATTTGTAGGGGTTAGAACAAAGGATATTGGCCATTAGAATAAAGGTATTTGTTTTTTTTTTTTTTGGTATTTTTGTGGAATAGCAGAAAAGGCTGTAGTAATTTTTAAATTATTATAGTATAATATATGTAGAGAAGAGCACTCATATCAAGGTGACGCAGTTTGGCAAATTGTTATAAACTGAGTTTACTTCTTGTTTTTACTTATACTACTTTCATTCTTCTCTTTTAACTCTAAACTCAAATGTTTCCAGTAGTTAATAGTAAAAGTGATAGGAATAGAACATTATAAATAAATTAGCAAGAAGTTAGTGCTCACAGTTTCCTTGCTTCCTGTTATACCTGTTAAGATCGAGTTTCAATATTGAGAGAGGATAAAGAGAATGAAGGGAGAACTTGGAAGATAATGGGTTGGATCAAAGGTAAAAGATTCAAAGGTATTTGCTATGTGTTTTGGATGATAAGAAATAAGACTAACCAAAAAACTAGCTGGAAGCAGGCCTTGACTCTAGTCACAGTGAAACTGAGTCTCACACCAATAGTGCTGTGGTTTTTGGCCTTAAACCGTCTGTCTGTTGGGGGGGGAAGTGACATCATGGCCTGCCTGCTCCTGGACAAGCTTGCTTCTGGTTAAATGTGGAATTCCAGAAGTTCTGCATTGCTATGTTTATAGCCTTGTCTTTGGTGTCAAGGCAGATGCCAGCGTATACCAGGCCATGTTGTCCTTGAATAATCCATTTTTATTCTAATGGTTTTCTTTTCTTTGTCCTGTTAGCTGCCAGTGAGGTAGAGTTGCCTCTGTTGATAAAGAGCAGATACAGAAGTTCACATCCAAACCTGAATAGCCATTTTTAACTTGAAACACTTTTCCTAGGAGTTGATGCGCCAGAATCCTTCCCTTATTTGGTGCCTTGCTTAAATCTGAAGCTTGCTTAAGGTTGCCAGAGCTCCCTGTATGCTGGTTATTTGATTTTTGGTGCCCATAGCAGAGTAGTTGTGAAATAATTTTTTGTGGCTACATGTGCCTTAAATTGAAGCTTCATTCTCCTTTGGATTTGTAGATTGGTTCTTGTTCCTCCCTTTCCTGAGAGATTCAGGGGTTTTCCTGTATTGTGGTAGGTGAGTGGGCAGAGGTTGCATTTTCAGATATTTTTTCTGAGCTGTGTAAAATTCCCTGATGATAGTGTGTAAATACACATATTCTTAGACTCTTGAAAACTCATTAATCAGGCAGATTTTGGATTTATCCAGCAAAATGTCGGTGCTTTTATTCATTTTATTGTTGCTCTTATTTTATTGCTGTGGAAAATAGGCTTTTAATCACTTATATTTTTTCTTGCTGGCATTATCTGAGGGTACAGTTAAGTGCTTCCACTGGTGTGCATGATATTATCTGGACTAGAAATGTCTATTTACTTCCCCTAATCTGCAAAATTTCTCAGTTGGTTTGGCTTGGTAATCTCAGTGAATGATATGTGGAACCATTGATGGGTTTGTGTTTGAGATTTCTTTAGCTTTGGTCTTTGTATAAAACATCCCTGCTGTCTGTCTTGTTTCTGTGGGAGATTTAAAAAAGATCTCAGACACTGGAGCCTGGGTTGAACTTGGGCAGTCACCTAACCTCTGTGTTCTTTTTCTCATCTATAATATGGAAATAATAGTAGTACTTATCTCATAGGGTGGTGGTAAGGTTAAATAAGTTATTAAACATAAAGTGCCTAGAGTATTGCCCTATACATAGAAGAGTAGCATGAGGTGCTGTTAACTTCTAAAGTACAGAACCAGCTCTATAAATTCATCCTGTTCTTAGGTAAGTTGCTGTCCCTAAGCTTCTAAGAGGTGCTGTCCAGTAGTTAAAATCAGATGTCAGGACACATTGCCTTCGGTGTGGTTTATGTAGCTAGGCAGAATAGTAGAGCTCCGGATAGGTAGATTCTTCCAGTCCTTTGCTTCCATAGACTGGACCCTGTTTTAGCTTTAGAGTGTCTCTTTTGTTCCTGATATATGGCAAGCCAGAAATTATATGAATACTCTTATCTTTGGAATGAAATCTCACGCATCCACCTCTCCATTCATTCCTGTATCATCTACTGATAACTCTTCTGTCCTGGGAGATAGAAATGAATTGTTCATTTTAACTGAGTTTTAACTCAGTGGGAGGGTGCTTGCCTAGCATGTGTGAGGCCCTGAGTTCAATTCTCAGTACCTCATATAAATAAGTAAAATAGTGGGCTGGGGATATAGCTCAGTTGTTAAGAGTGCTTGCCTCAAATGCACAAGGCCGTGGATTCAATCCCTAATCCCCAGCACCACACACACACACACACACACACACACACACACACATATACAAAGAAGAACCATTGGACTAGGGCTCAATGGTACAGCACTTGCTTAGCACATGTGAGGCCCTGGGTTTGATTCTCAGCACTGCACACGAATAAATAAATAAAATAAAATAAAGGTTCATCAACAACTAAAAAAAAAAAGAACCCTTGGGCCAGAGGGTAAATTCAGAGGCCCCAAGGTGGGAGTGTACTCATTCAAACAATGCAGGAAGCAAGAGTAGAGTAAGATTACATAGACCTTTTACATAGGACTTGTCAGGACTTTGACTTTTATCTTGATGTTAGTATTGTCTTTTCTTCCCCAGTCACTTGAGCAGATAGAGAACTGTTACTATTCAGGATCAGAATCCTTAAATTCTGATGGGACTCTTTCCCTTTGAATACCTTTGCTGGGTTTTGTCAAATTATCCTCCAAAAAAGAGATGGATTTAAAGAAATTCTCATAGATAGTGGTGAGTGTGCAGTTTCCCTACAACATAAATAATTTTTCCATGTGAATTTTTGTGATTTTTCTTTCTTTTTGGGGTGTGTGTGTGTGTGTGTGTTTGTGTGTGTGTGTGTAATATGTGGGCAACCTGTTTCATCACACAATTTTTCTTTCTTTTGTGTAATATTATGTGGGTAAACTATTTCACATCACTATTAGATCTATATTTTAGTAAGTTTTTCAGCAGTCACTTATTAAATGTGTGGTAACCATACCATAGAAGGCTATTTTAAAAATATTATTGAAAGGAAATAAGAATTTCTAAATTATCTCTAAAATTGAAGTCAGTATTTCATTTAGTGTGAGTCTTTTTTGAAAGACTCCTACATGATTTTGGACTACTGCTGGTGATTACTTGGAACTAGAATCACTGGAATGTAGGGATAGGGATTTTTTTTAATATCTTTATTTTACTTATTTTTACGTAGTGCTGAAGATCGGACCCAGTGCCTCACGGAAGTGCTAGGGAAGTGCTCTACCACTGAACCACAACCCCACCCAGGGATAGAGATCTTGATTGAATGTACAATGGTCATCTTTTTCATCTGACTTTCTTCTCTTCTCTGATTCCATTGCCATCGGGTGACTACAATAACAGCCTCTTACCTGGTCCCCTGGCTTCTAGCACCCAGCATCAAAAAACAACCCTAAAGTTTTTTCAGTTACCAGAATAACCTTTAAAAATTGAGCTTTGTGGGGCTGGGGTTGTGGCTCAGAGGAAAAGTGCTCGCCTAGCGTGCGTGAGAATTTGATCTTCAGCACCATATAAAACTTAAATAAAGGTAATGTGTCCACCTATAACTAAAGAATAAATGTTTTTAAAAAATTGAGCTTTGTGATGGATACAGTGGCATATACCTGTAGTGCCAGCAACTTGGGAGGCTGAGGCAGGAGAATTGCAAGTTGAAGGCTAATCTCAGCAACTTAAGTAGGCCCTAAGCAACTTAGTGAGACTCTGTCTTAAAATAAATGAATGAATAAATAAGAGCCGGGAATTTGCTCAATAGTAAAGTACCTCTAGGTTCAGTCCCCTGCTTTCCAAAAAATGAAGTTTTGCTCATGCCACTTACCTGTTCAAGACTCTTCAATGACTTTAAAAAGACCAGTCTCTTTTTAACAAGGACTTCTACAGCTTGGCCCTAACTAACAGTTCAGTCTCCCTCCTGCCAAAGCAATAATCTAGCAATGCCAGTCTATAGTACATTGCTCTTGGAACCATCACACATACTGTTTCCTTCGCTTATGATACATCAAAGGATGACTCCTTACCCACTTCAAAAGCAGCTGATTAATTCCTTAATCTTCATCAGCCAGTTTGATTTAATTGACATTTATAGGGCTTAAGTTTATGTATGTACTCTTGGAGAACCATTTTCTGTTTGCTCACCTGATCACAAAGCAGGAGATTCAGCCATTTTCTCTTCTCTTTGTTCAGTGCAGACACAGGGTGTCCCAGCTCCCCTACTATTTGGGTGGATGGGCATGAGAGTTCCCAGGGGCTGAGAAAGATGAATCAGAAAGAAGAGTCATTCAGAAAGTAAGCCAGTCAGAGCAACAGTGTTGCCCTTTGGCTGAACTTTCTCTTTTTCTGCAGAAATTTAGATGCTAAACTTGTGGCACTTTTGAACTGGTTGCTACAGATTGTCATACCACAGTACAGAGACTCATAAATTTTAATCTGCCACTTTCCCTGATTAGAGATATTTTAGGAAGTGTCCAGGAGGCCTCTGCCTAAGTGAAATCTTTGTTGGACTTGGGTGTGTTTCTTTTCCACTGTCACCTAAACCTGTAGTGGCTTCTAAGGTAGGTATCCAGAGCCCCATTTATAGTTATCTGTAGCCTTTAGAGTATTTGAGTTCAAAAGATTTGAGAGCAGCAGTCATTTAGTGTCATTTGTGCTGTCGTAGAGTACGATAATGCTTTCACAAAAGCTGGCAAGAAGAGTTGTATTTAGTTAGAATCATACATTTGTAGGTTTTTAGCATTGGAAGGAATACTGTAAATTTGAGGTTCTCCTGAGGTGGTGAGAGGTGGGTGGTATCACAATATCCTGGGGGTTGGAGTTATTTAAAACCACACTCAACTCATCATTTCTACCCCTCTTTACCTCTTAACCCCTAAGAATCATTGCTATTTCCAATACACGTGTGTGGTAGCCCTCAAGTGTTGTAGAGGTAGGGAAAAATTTTGAGACACCAGTATTTTAGATATTCTAGCCCAGATATCAACAGACTCTTCTGTCAAGGGCCAGATAGTAAATTTTTGGGGCTTTATGGGCCATATACCCTCTGCTGCAGCTATTCAACACTGCCTTTGTAGGGAGAAATCAGTCATAAACAACGTGTATTTTCTTTCTTTTTCCTCCTTCCCTCCCTTCTTTCCTTCCTTCCATACCAGGGGCACTTAACCACTGAGCCTCATCCTCAGCCCTTTTTATTTTTTATTTTGAGACAGGATCTTGCTAAGTTTCTTAGGGTCTTGCTAAGTTACTGAGGCTGGCTTTGAAATTATGATCATCCTACTTTAGTTTCCTGAGCTGCTGGAATTACAGAAGTGCCACTGTGCCTGACTTTATTTATTTATTTATTTTCAAGTTGCTCAGGTGATACATAGAAATTGAGGGAATCACTCCTGCTGATCTTAACTCAGCCTATTCATTTTATAGTTGAAGAAACATGTTAGAAAGTTGATGTGATTTGTAGACAGTTACCTAGCAAATAAATAACATAACCACAATTTGAGTCTGGGTCTTCAACGTTAGGATCAGTGGTTTTTCTTCATACTCTTTTGTTCTG
Organism: Ictidomys tridecemlineatus; assembly: GCF_052094955.1. Classification (NCBI taxonomy): domain Eukaryota; kingdom Metazoa; phylum Chordata; class Mammalia; order Rodentia; family Sciuridae; genus Ictidomys; species Ictidomys tridecemlineatus. The sequence continues at coordinate 45,598,615 of NC_135479.1, read as the reverse complement.
TTTTCATTCCCAATAACATATGAGCAATAAATACAGATCAATCACATATTCATAACTCCTTTATACCTGGTTCAGATTTCTCTAGTGTTATATGGCCAGGTACTCTAATCTCAACTGTTCCTGTGCATACTGACTGGGTTTTCTGAAGTTGACTACTGATCTGACATTTAGCCCAGTTTCCCTTCTCTAACTAGGAGAGATAATGAAGTAATAGCCAAGTGATTATTTTTTTTTTAAAGAGAGAGAGAGAGTTTTTTAATATTTATTTTTTAGTTATCATCGGACACAACATCTTTGCTTGTATGTGGTGCTGAGGATCGAACCCGGGCCACACGCATGCCAGGCGAGCGCGCTACCACTTGAGCCACATCCCCAGCCCCCAGGTGATTCTTAAAAAGAATTTTTTTTCAGTTGTAGTTGGACACAATACTTTTATTTTATTTATTTACTTTTATATGGTGCTGAGGATCAAACCTAGTGCCTTGCACAAGTTAGGTGAGCGCTGTACCACTGAGCTAAAACCCCAGTGATGTTTTTCGGGTTTTTTTGGTACCAGGGCTTGAACTCAGGGGCACTCAACCACTGAGCCACATCTCCAGCCCTATTTTGTATTTTATTTAGAGACAGGATCTCACTGAGTTGCTTAGTGCCTGCCTGGCTTTTTTTTTTTTTTTTTTTTTTTTGCTGAGGCTGGCTTTGAACTCTCTATCCTCCTGCCTCTGCCCCACCAGCTGCTGGGATTACAGGTATACACCACCGCTCCTGGTGTGCTTTTTTTAAATATTAGACTATGTTGGAAGAGTAGTACTAAACTGCAATGTAAGGGTGAGAGCCATTTTTTCAAGGGGATGAATTAGTTAGATTGTTCTATTTGTTATTATTATTATTTATTTTTTGATACCAGGGATTGAACCCAGAGACACTTACCAACTGAGCCACATCCCCAGCCGTTTTATTTAGAGACAAGATTTCCCTTAGTTGCTTAGTGCCTTGCTCAGTTGCTGAGGCTGGCTTTGAATTTGCGATCCTCCTGCCTCACTCTCCCTAGCTACTGGGATTACAAACGTGCACCACCACACCCAGCAAGAGATTGTTTTAAAAGGTACATTTTTCACTTAAATTCACATGGCTCAGATCCAGCAATCTAAGTGGGGCATCTCTGTATGGAACTTGTAGTTAATTGAGCTATCTGTCATTCTGCTCAGAACAATTCAGGGGTGAAGAAAGTAAAGGTGAAGAGTAATCATTATCCTTAGCCTTGGTGTATCTCTTTGATCTAAGTAAAGGATGTTCTACCTTAGCCTTGGTGTAGCTCTTTGGTCTAAGTAAAGGATGGGAGGATTAATTTTGATTTATTTTGTCATCCTACCAGGCATTTGAGTCAGGCTACTTGGCATGACTGTACTTTTTTTCTTATCTGTATCCTAGAAAGAAGAATATTTATGAATAACTTTAATTGCTATTAAATGATTATTATGTCACTGATAAACCTCTATATTTTCTGTGCCAGCAGGCCCTTCCTCACTTTATCATTTCCTCACTTCTCTTCTCACCCAGAGATATTTCCTGTCTAAAGAATAGTGATTCCCCTTCTCGGTCTATTCCCTAAAGACCTAAAAAGAGCATGCTACAGGGACACTGCTACATCGATGTTCATAGCAGCACAATTCACAGTAGCAAGACTGTGGAAGCAACCTAGATGCCCTTCAATAGACGAATGGATAAAAAAAATGTGGCATTTATACACAATGGAGTATTACTCTGCATTAAAAAATGACAAAATCATAGAATTTGGAGGGAAATGGATGGCATTAGAGCAGATTATGCTAAGTGAAGCTAGCCAAGCCCTAAAAAACAAATGCCAAATGTCTTCTTTGATATAAGGAGAGTAACTAAGAACAGAGAAGGGAGGAAGAGCACGAGAAGAAGACCAACATTAAACAAGGATGAGAGGTGGGAGGGAAAGGGGGAGAGAAGGGAAATTGCATGGAAATGGAAGGAGACCCTCAGGGTTATACAAAATTACATACAAGAGGAAGTGAGGGGAAAGGGAAAAATAATACAAGGGGGAGGAATGAATTACAGTAGAGGGGGTAGAGAGAGAAGAGGGGAGGGGAGGGGAGGGGAGGGGGGATAGTAGAGGATAGGAAAGGCAGCAGAATACAACAGACATGAGTATGTCAATATATAAATCAATGGAAGTGTAACTGATGTGATTCTGCAATCTGTATATGGGGTAAAAATGGGAGTTCATAACCCACTTGAATCAAAGTGTGAAATATGACATATCAAGAACTATGTAATGTTTTGAACAACCAACAATAAAAAAATAAATAAAGAAAGAATAGTGATAGCAAGGAAGTCACTGTACCTCCTAACATCTTCATAGTTGTCCTAGGTTTGGAACATAAATGGGAGCTGGCAAGTCGGTATGTTATTTATCTTCTTGAACTATAGACTTTTTGGCATGAGGGACCCTGTCTTGTTAGACTAGGAGCCACAGGGATGAGGGTTGCAAGTAGATAGCCAGTATACACACATCCTGTACCATCCTATGATCCCAGGCTTTAGAAAGGCTGATGAATGGGCTTTGATTGACTATTGTGAAAATCTTTGACATTTTACTAACAGATACTTCTGAAATGTGGTCTCCACCTATGTTGTAACAAAAGGACATATTCTGCTTTTTAAAACACAATACATACCTATAATCCCAGCAATTTGGAAGGTTGAGGCAGGAGGATTGCAAGTTCAAAGCCAGCTCAACAACTTGTCAAGGTCCTAAGCAACTCAGTGAGACCCTGTCTCTAAATAAAAACCAAAATGGGCGGGGGATGTGGCTCAGTGGTTGAGATTCCCTGGGTTCAATCCCCAGCACTAAACAACAACAACAACAACAACAAAACAACCCACAACAAAATTGGATTATTTTAAAAAAATATTTGGTATGTATGGATCATATAGATTCCTCTTTTTTTTTTTTTTTAAGCTACCAGGGCTTGAACTTAATCACTGAGCTACATCCCCAGTGGTTTTTTTTTTTTTTTAAAGGGCAGGGGCTCTGGCTCAGTAGTAGCGCACTTGCCTGGTATGTGTGAGGCACTGGGTTCAATTCTCAGCACCACATATAAAATAAATTTAAAAAAATAAAGGTCTATCAACAATTAAAAATATATATATATATATTCAAAAAGAAAGGCCGCCTCTCTGTGCTTTGAAACCAGTGAGAATATGGAACACTTCACAGATTTGCATGTCATTCTTGAGCAGAGGCTGATCATTCCAGTTTTAGTATGTGCTGCTGAAGTGAGCACTCTAAAACATTTTAAAAATGAACCTTTGGAATTCATTTTAATACTGAGCACTCATATGGTCCTTAAAATGATTCATTTTTCAGAAATTTTATTTTCTACACAACTTTGTAGAAGCAGAAACAACTATTTAGAGGTTGAAATTGGGCATATTTCAGAATCCCCTTCTGTTGTGTTGTATTGATGCTGCTGAGCAGCTTTTTTTCTCCTTCCTTGCTCTAAGGTTCACAAAAGACTTAGATGTAATTTTGGGGGAATTATTTCCAGGGCTTGTATAAAGCATTTACTCCTCAAAATGCTACAGTTTGTATTATTTTATTTATCCTTTCAGTCTGAGTTAGGTAGTATCTGTGGTAAAAATTCCATTTTACAGTTGAGGAGCAGTCCAAAATGTTTTATTCATAGTCCAACAGTGAGTGACAGGATGGACTTTATTCCAGAGACCTACCCATCCACAAACTGCCATTAATATCTCTGGTTAAACTCTGGAGTCTACAGTGAACTGGTTTTGTACTTGAGCTAAGGAGCCTGGAGCCCTTAAATGATTCCAGCACACTTACAGGGATATACCCAAGAAGCCTTTGTAGTGAACAGTATTTAAATGTGTAAGGAAGACTTGGAGACAGATAGTCTCACATTTCTTTCTCCATCTGAATGAGACCATCTTATGTTTTAACATAACATAGATGTATGTTAAAAATTTAAAAAGTTTCAGAAATCAAAGTATCTGTGTGATGTATTAAAGAAGGAGAAAATTTAGACTAAGGCTTTGCTGACTGGACTTGGTATCATTTTAGAGTTCTCCAAAGGTTCTGTGTCAGTGCTAGCTGACTTCATGGTGTCAAGGTATGAATATTGTTTAGGGCCCATTTCGATCAATGTGTAACAAATGAATCTCCCTCTGTATAATATGCCTTCCTTCTAGGAGGCATCTTTGTCTTTAGTTTCCTTGTAATTGGAGTGTTAGGATGACAACAGAGAGGAACTATGTTTAGGGTGGTAGATACTTTCAGACTAAAGTAGTTCTTTTTAACAAGGTCAGGAGAAAAATGTGTGTGTGCTTATTAAAAGTTCCCTGTAGTTCCCTTAACTCCCACTAGTTGAAAAATGATGCATTGAAAACTACTTTTTAGGCCTATAATCCCAGTAACTCTGGAGGCTGAGGCAGGAGGATCATGAATTTGAGGCCAGCCTCAACAATTTAGCAAGACCCTGTCTCAGAATAAAAAACTAAAAGGGCTGGTGGGACTGGGGTTGTGGCTAGTGTTAGAGTGCTCGTCTAGCACGCGTGAGGTACTGGGTTTGAACCTCAGCACCACATAATAATGAAATAAAGATATTGTGTCCACCTACAACTAAAAAATGAATATTAAAAAAAGGGCGGGGGCTGGGAATGTTGCTCAGGGGTAAAGTGCCCCTGGATTCAGTCCCTAGTATCAGAAAAAAAGAAAACCCCTTTTTACTGTATACAGTTAAAATATGATATTGGCAAATATGAATTCAGGTTATTAGGTGGGCTTCATCTACTGCCCTAAGGGAAGGATCTTTGGGAAGTGTAGATAGACCCATGATGTTCTCAAAACCTCTTGGGGCCTTTGTTTTTGGTGTTATGCTTGGATAAGGAGGATTAGTGTCATTTTGATTCTGCCAAATTACCTTTTACATGTGAATATCATGAATTTTTAAAGGATTCTTCCTGGTTATGAATTAGTTAACCAGTATTTGATGGACAGCTGTGGGAAGTTTAAATAGAGAAGATATATTTCTATCTTTTAAAAAAATCTTTATTTATTTATTTTTATATTGTGCTAAGGATTGAACCCAGTGCCTCACATGTGTGAGGCAGGTGCTCAACCACTGAGCTGCAGCCCCAGCCCTTATTTTTATCTTTTTATTTGAAATAATTTCATCCCTACAGAAAAGTTGTAAGAATAATATAATACAAAGAACTCTCACATATTCTTCTCTCAGATTTCTCTAGTTGTTCACATTTGACCTCTTGCTTTATTTGTTTATAGAAGGTCAGGCTTGCTCTGTAGCTGTTCCTTACCTTTCACTTCTGTTAAAGGAAGCAGTGTCCCTGGCTCTCACTCACTTGCTATAAGGACAGTTATCTTCGAAAAAGTGTCCTGAGCTTTTTAACTACATAAGTCAATGTTCGATCTAGAATAGCCAATTAATATAATTCACTTAAGGCAAAGATAGAGACTGAAGTTTGTATGCTCAGTTATTTTCTCTTTTCACAATAGTGGGGATTGAACTTGGGACCTTGCGCATGCTAGGCAAGTGCTGTATCACTGAGTTATGTCCCCAATCCTGAAGTCATTGGTAAAGTGAGAATTTACCCCTTTCCCTACACCAACCTTCTATCTGAAAGAAGGAATAAACTAGAAGTGTTTTTCCTTTGGCGCAGATGATTCAGGGCTACTGGATTATTTCTTACCCTATTAAAATTACCCTCTTGTGATCAAGATTCTAAACCTTTTTGTCTGACTGAAAGATCTTAAGCATATTGCTTCTATGAGACCAGGGAAGGTGATAGTGAGATTGGGTCTTTAGGTCATCTCTAGAGTTGAACTGAAAATTTCACCCTTTCCTTTGTTTTGCCCAGATGGAACTGTTGGCTTTAGAAACAGATTTTTCTAGAACCTTGAACAAGATATAAAGGTTCATGGGCCACATGTGGCTGGCAAATTGTGGTTTTGACTTGCTTAATGTTTAACTTTTTTTTTTCCTAGTAGCCAATATTTATTTATTAGTGCTGTACTGGGAATTAGACCCCGGGGCACTTTATCACTGAGCTAGATCCTCAGCCCTTATTTTATTTTATTTTAAGATGGAGTCTAAGTTGCTGAGGCTGGTTTTGAACTTGCTATCCTCCTGCCTTGGCCTCCAAAGTAACTGGAAATACAGGTATGCACTGCCATGCCTAGCAATAGCCAATATTTAAAAGCCAGAGGATTTTAGCTGGGTGCATGGTGACACATGTTGCCTCCAGCAGTTCGGGAGGTTGAGGCAGGAGGATCTCAAGTTCAAAGCCATCCTTGGCTACTTAGTAAGGCCCTAAGTAGCTTAGCAAGACTGTGTCTCAAAATAAAAAGAGGGGGGTACTGGGGATGTGACTCAGTGATTAAGTGCCCCTGGGTTCATTCTCTGAAATGTAATATATGTACATATATACATACATATATACATAAATGCCAGAGGATTTTATATAAAAACAGATTCCTGTTTCCAGCTAGAACTGAAGAATAATAGCCCCAGGTCACTACTTTCCTAACAGCCTACTTTATTCCTGGCCTCTGTAGACACTTGGATTTTCAGCTCTAGACCCTAGAATTTAAACTTCGGTTTTGAAAGCTGTTGATGTACGATTTGATTATTATCCTTGGTTATCAAAGACAAGTTCTGCTTTCCTGGATAGGTAGAAAAATATCTCATAGATAAGATCAGGGCTTTCTCCAGAATAATCCAGAACAAAATCTCTATTCCTCTCAGTCTCATGTTCATCCTTAAGGAAGCCAGAATGGCTTCTGGATCCAAGAGCGTTCCAGGCATCTTCGTTTATTCATTGCTTCATTCCCTGCACACAGGTAACACTGCCAGCAGAGGGTGCTATCCGCTTACTGAGTCTACTTTTGTCTTGGCGCAGCTGAGCGACAGCTGTTGGGCATGTGCCCTGGGTCTGTGTGAGAGTTTGGGCATGTCCTTTTGGTTCCCATCCCCAGTGCCCACCCCTTAGGCCCTGGCCAGGTTATTGTGTCACTGGGGACTCTGTTCAGTAACAGGAAACTGGGAAAAGTTTAATTGTTTTCTTCTCTCTCTTTTTTCCCATGCAGCTGAACAAAAGGTTCATCCTCAGTTTTCTCCATGCCCATGGGAAGCTGTTTACCCGGATTGGGTAAGTGTGCAGGATGTTTATTTTATTTTCCTACATTACAAGTCATTTTGGAATTTAATATTGTTAGCAACTAGACTGTGTTTGTAACTGAGGGCACAGGGTGTGAATTCTTAGAGGCCTCCACCTTCTCTTGCCTTCATTCTCTCCTGCTGTGCTCATGAAGTTTAGGAAATATTACTCTCCGTCTTTCCATCTCTTCTTTCTGTACCTTTACCAAACTCCTCTTTTAAGGACAGTTTTTTTTCCCAGCCCCCTTTCTAGTCCTCCTAGGGTTCTCTTTCCACTGCCTTCTGGCTCAGTCTCTAGTGAGCTCCTTGAGGCAGTCATGCTTCTTCATCCATGGGTGTAACTGCCAGGGGTCCTTCTTGGGAAAAAACTCTCCACTAATTTTCCTTCAAAGACAGTAGGAACATTTTATTCCTCCATGTCCTTCTCACCCACACCCCTTCCTTCTGTGCTACATTTCCTGTACCATATTGATGATCTCAGTAAATACCAAGACTGTTCTATGGTTTTACCATCCACCATGGATTTACTATAAGTCTCAGGGAAGGTAGTCTGTGCAAAACCCTATTACTTCATATTTTATTTTCCTAAAGTGATCCTAAAGCCTGACTAAATGCTTTCATATCAAAGCAGATGTATGCTAAATATCTCTTTGGTGTAAGTCCTTTCTGGGTACAAAACAGTGAAGAGAGGGAGAAGTAGCTGTGCTCCCAGACAAGATTTTAATATTTTCTGAGCTAGAGGTTTTATTTTAAGGTATCCTTTGAGGTGACTAATTTTAGATTATAAATCCTCCAGTTATTATAAGTATTTCCCTTTCACTTTCTGTCATAAACTTGCAAGTTTATCTGTAATGCTCTAGGTTTCCTTCGTGGAAATAGGAGCTGTGTCAGTTTCTATAAACTTTTGTATTTAACTCTTTGAGAAGCTGAAAGGCTTTGTCCTGCTTGAAGAAACACTGCCCCATGGATGGTGAACTAGAATGTGAGTTTAGCACATATTCATTTGGTATCAGCCTGGGCAGGAGTTATAGTAATGGCCATTGCAAGTTTTAATTTTGAAATGATTAAGTTCTAAATAGCTCACTTAGGAAAAATTAACTGGGTGCATCAGTAGTTCCCCCATCTCTAACTCAACGCCAGCCACCAATGTAAGCTCTACGGTGGCAGGAGTTTTTGTTTATCACTGTTGTATCCTGAGTACCTGGCACATATAGTAGGTACTCAGTTAATATTTGTTGTGTGAATGGATGAATCTTTATAAGAAATGGATGGATTATGAAAAACCAGAGAAGGGTCTGGTATTCTAACAGGTGACCCAAGCTTATCATTAGCGATTAATATAAAGATGCAGTTATGTGGTAGATAAGACGATATCAGTGTCATCTTATAAAATAACACATCACAGCAAGAAATTTTATTGTGTTACACTTAACAGTCAATGGTGTTGTTACTCCTTATCTCTTGATCTTCTTTATATTTAATCAGATTTTTAATTAGACCTTTATTCCCTCTTTCAAAATTCTTTGTTTGGGATACTAGGGATTGAAAACTCAACAGCACTCGACCCACTGAGCCACATCCCCAGCCCTATTTTGTATTTTATTTAGAGACAGGGTCTCACTGAGTTGCTTAGCGCCTCACTTTTGCTGAGGATGGCCTTGAATTTGTGATTCTCCTGCCTTCGCCTCCTGAGCTGCTGGGATTACAGGTGTGCGCCCCCGCGCTCAGCTCAAAATTCTTATATTTAAACACAGATATTCTGGAAGAAGTTAGGGACAATAATGATTGGGACAATAAGTTAGGGACATTAATGAAAATAATGAAATGCTGGAAAATGAGATTTAGGAAGAAAAATTAATCTTAAAACACTAAGGCAAGTAGCTGGGGATGTAGCTCAGTGATAGAGCACTTTCCTAGCATGTTCAAGGCTCTTGGTCCAATCCCCAGTGCTGAGAAACAAAAACAAAACACTAAGGTTAAAAAAAAAAGAGGCAGTTGTAAGGTACCCTAACTGTGTTTAAAAGTAAAAGACTCATAACCAGATAGCCTTGATTTTTATGGGATAACAGTAAGAGAAATAGGTTTATGGTGCAGCTAGAGAGATATGGGTTATATGTAAGAACATTTCACAGAGGGAAGATGTTTGAGAATTTCCTTCCCCGGAGACCTTTAAAAATGAATAGATTATCTCATTTGTCTGTGGCGGCTTACTGTGGTTCAGATTATTTAGGAACTCTTCCATTCCTGCATATAACATTCTGTTGTCAAAAGACAAAGTCAGTTCAGTTTCACTTTTATAAAAGATGAGTTATGGTAGTTTTCAGTGAGGAAAGTATATATCAATTCTGGGCATACTTCAGACCCTTGAAGAATATTCCACTTACGCTATCTTGTAGGTAAAAGAGAATTGAGCTGCAAATTTATTCAGGAAGGCAAAAATAGCAATGACATTTCTATTGTTAAAAAAGAAAAGTATAGAAGTCTGTAAGACTAGAACAGCAGTGATCCCAAGCCACATTCAACATCATGGACTGTTGCCTAATTACCAAGAAGATGTGAAATGTGGGAGACGTGAAAACGAATTAAGACTGAGGAGATTGTAATAGGGAGCAGCTGAAGGCAGCGCTGTTGCTTTAAAGCGGTTCCTCCAGTTTTGGTCTTCTCTGTGCTTGGTGATCCATGGTGCATCAGTATATAAATGAATGCCTACTGTGTGCCAAAACAAGTCTTCTTACTCTTAGCATCAGCTGACAAGAGGCTTTAATGAGATAAAATATCAAAAAGAGTTTTTTTACCACTCACTAGTTACAAGACCTCAAGAGTAGAAAATAAGTCAAACCTGAGACCTTCAGTTTCTTTATCAGTGATTTAAATAGATGATCTCTGAGGTCCCTTCTAGTTCTTATTTCTGTAGCACTACGTGTTTTCTCTCATTTCCACCCTGTTACACAGCTTAGTTTTTGTTTGTTTATTTATTTTGCTCCTAGGTTGCTCTTGCTTTGTTTAGTGTTTAAAAAAAAAAATTGAGAAATTGATTGAGAAAAGTTAGGAAGCCTGATTTTTTTCTGTAGAGAATATTGTTTAGCCCAGCTGTGTTCCTGAGTATTTGAGGGGTTGGGTCCTGTGTGGTTAGTCATTGTCTGAGTCACTCTGGAGTCTGGGTTCCCATTGTGTCTGAAAGATTGGTTTCTTAAAACTGCCATTCAAATGAGACAAGGTATCTCTAGAGATCACTTCACAAGCCAGTCACTTAAGTCAGTGAAATGCATGTCCTGAAAATGATCATATCTTCTAAGCTTTTAAAGAATAGGGATGGAGTCTTCATGGACTCAGGAAGAAGAATTGTTCAGGATTCCAGGTGGCTCCTGCTAGATGCTTTCCTGGTGAGAGGTAAATCAGACCTATACTTGGCCTCCACTGAAAGAGAATGGGAAACTGGCAGCCTCTGGGCTCTTGATTTGTGACAAATGGAATAATTTTGCTTCCCATTATTGCTTTGGTTAAGTTACCACTTTGGCTTTTACTTTCTTGCCTGGTCATGGTATTTGCACAGCTTCAAGCTCTCTTGGAATTCAAAGACTGATATATTTATTTTGGACTTTGAATTTTTTTAAATGTAATGTTTGTATCTTATTTTTAAAAAATTTTTTTTAGTTGTAGATGAACACAGTACCTTTATTTTATTTATTTATTTTATGTGGTGCTAAGGATCAAACCCAGTGTCTCACATGTGCAAGGCAAGCACTATACCACTGAGCTACAACCCCAGACCTCTTAATTTATTTTTAAAACTAACAAATGTTTTTAAACTAAGAGCTGTTCATTGTTGGGGAATTTTTTTTCCTTATTATACAGTTTATACTGTAAAACATCTAGAAAACATAGCAAAAAGAATAAAAATTACTCATACTCTTAATACCCATATATAACTATTCATTTTTAACATTTGGTATGTATTTCTTGGGTCCTTTTTTCTGTGTATCGTACATACACAATTATGTACTTTTTTAATATTTATTTTTTAGTTGTAGTTGGAAACAATACCTTTATTTTATTTACTTATTGTTACATGGTGCTGAGGATTGAACCCAGGGTCCTGCATGTGCTAGGTGAACGCTTTACCACTGAGCCACAACTCCAGCCCTTAAGTTGTTTTCTAAATATTATTTTCATTAACTGTATGTTGAAGTTTTCCCCACATGCTTAAAAATGTAATGCACCTTTTTAAAAAAGTTTTGTTGTTTAGCTGTTTTTAGTTGGACACAATACCTTTATTTTATTTTTATGTGGTGCTGAGGATCAAACCTGCATGTGCCAGGCGAGTGCTCCACTGCTGAGCCAAAACCCCAGCCCCTATAATGCACCTTTTTTTTTTTTAAAGAGAGAGGGAGAGAGAATTTTTAATATTTTATTTTATTTTTTTTAGTATTTGGCAGACACAACATCTTTGTCTGTATGTGGTGCTGAGGATTGAACCCGGGCCGCACGCATGTCAGGCGAACTCGCTACCACTTGAGCCACATTCCCAGCCCCTATAATGCACCTTTTAAAAAATAATAGTCAATGTGTGGATGTGCAACACTGTTATTGTTGGGCATTTTAGGTTGCTTCCAAGTTTTTACTACCATAAATGACCATGTTGTGATGCTTTTTCTTCTTTATTGCTGCTGATGCAATTTTTTCTTCTTCTTGGTTTAAATTTTATAATTTTTACTTAAGTAATATGTATAAATTCTTATAAAAATATAACTTGACAACTAAGGCTAAGATTTCTTTCAATACAGCCCTAATTCTGTGCTTCCAAAGAGATAAAACTTGACATTAGGTTATGTATTCTTCAGGACCTTCTAACTACATTTACTTACTTAGATATATGTTCATGAAAACATGTAGTTTTATTTTTTGGGTTTTTCCAAACAAAAATTATATATTTCTCAATTATTTGGGGTAAAGCAAAGATTATTTCTCAAAGAGAAAGGCATAAACTACTTACAGGTAGTATGAGGCCAAAATCAGATAGGATTTTAGTTGCAAAACTGGGAACCAGAAGTCTCATTATTGAGCTCTGAGATGGAGACTTTTGTCTTTGTTTCCTTCTTTGATTGCTTAACAAGGCTGATTTTGTCTAGATCCATCTTCCTTCATACTCACATGTGACATTACTCTAACCTACATCCTTATGCATTTGATTTTTTTTCTTTTGTTTTAAACCCGTTGTACTGGTCAGAAGGAAAGAAGAGAGGATTTAAAAAAAAAAAAAAAACTTAAAAAAAATGTGGACATTTGACTTGAGACTTTAGTCTGACCCAGGGAGTGTTAATGAATCTGTTTCAATTCCCATCCCAGGGAAGAGGCTTCCTCAGACATGGCTTCAGCTTCGAAGCAAGACTGTCCCACGTGACTCTTCTGTCGTTCTGTGCTGGCTCTCTACTGCCTTTCAACACGGAGACACATGGGTCTGAAACTTGCCCAGTGTGGCTGCTTTTCAAGCAGAGTGAACTCTGCTCTTCTCGTAATGAGAAGTGCTAGCCCCCCTCCCCACCTCCAACCAGAAAGAGTGCTGCACAGTGTCAGGATTTAAAATGAAACCTTTGTTATAGCCCATGGGGAAAAATGGATCCAATCCAGCCCCAAACATATCACTCTCAGCCATTCCAAATCTACCAAGAGTTTTAGTGGCTCTGAAACTTTTTAGAGAGAAATAAGTTTTGTTTTGCTTTATTTTGAGGGGGGCACTTGAAATGGTATGTGGGGGAGAAAAGCAAATGCATGGTGTGTTTTGTGCCAGTGGAAATGAGGACAGCTCAGCAGAGAAGGGAACTGGAATGTAAACTGTAATTGACCCATAGCTGTGGCATGACTTCTGGGCACCAGAGGGTCAGCAATAGGAGTTGCCATCCAAGGGCAAGGAATGAAGGTTGCCAAGATTCAAGAAAGCTCTGGGTTTTCTAATCTGGGGAGGGTACTACTACTCAAGAGGGAAAGGTCCAAGGTTGGGGTGAAACTAGCAGCACCTTTCTCTGGGACTTGTTTTGTGTCTTTTGTGAAGGATTCCCTTCCCTGTGGCTTTCCAGAAGCTATTTATTAATCTAGCCTGGAGCTGTTCCCCACCCCACCCCTCTGTACCACAAGCAGTTTGTTTGGTGGTGGTGGTGGTAGGGTGAGGGTGGATAAAAGATACTTTGCTGACCACGGATTGTTCAGTATTGCCCTAAGGCCCATATGCCTTGTTTCTTTCGCTAGCACCAAGTTTGAGTTTGCTTTTTATTTTGGAGGACTTCAGCTGTGGTTTGTTCCTGTTGCCAGAGGAGCTCTAGGCATGCACCACTGTTTAGGATCCAGTGGCCACATTTGGCAAGCAGTGGTTTGAATGACCTCTCCTTAGGAGCCCTAGGTCACAGGCTAGATTTCTGCCTCTCTGCATTACAGGCTCTTCCTGTATTGGGAGTGGCAGTTGGCCAGGGCATTATATTTCCACTGGCCTGAAAACATACAGACCCTGATGAGCAGAGGCTTGTAAGAGGGAGGAGGATGGCAACACAGGAAGGGCTGAAATAGATCATTGGAGCCCTAGGTCTAGGGGCTCTTCAAGGGGAAATTTGGGATCTTAGGTAGGGCAATTAGTATGATAGTACCTAAGGAGACAACAGCAGAACTCTTTTTTTTTTTTTTTGGTACCAGGGATTAAACTCAGGGGCACTCAACCACTGAGCCACATGCCATATCTCTAGCCCTTTTTTAGTATTTTATTTAGACAAGGTCTCACTGAGTTGCTTAGATCCTTGCTAAGATGCTGAGGCTGAGTTTAAACTTGTAATCCTCCAGCTTCAGCCTCACAAGCATGTGCCACCATGCCCTTCTATGTGATTTCTTGAAGTAAATCCTTACATAAAGAATCTTTAGCTTTGTGTGACTCTTATAGAATATAAGTTTGTATACCAGACAGTTTGGGGGATACATAGGTGTTTGTTAGAGCTTAAAGGAAATTTGTTCACAATTTAGAAAAACTCATTGTTTCAGAAAGAAACTTTTATGTCAGCTTGAATTCAGTTCTTGCCAGGGGTTAGGAAATAGCATACCAAAGCATAATAACTCATGGCAATTTACCCAAGAATTGAGTTGGTTCCATCTCCAAACCCTGAACACTTTATTCTTTTTTCTTAAAATCTGATCAGAATTTCAGGATACCAGGAAGTTTTGTGAAAGTACCAAAAAAACATCCTAGCATTAATTGTTGGCTCCCAGGGGATGAGGGGTGGTCTCTCCAAGTGCTGTTGGGGATGAACCTCACTTTTGGGCTCCCTGTATTTGCAGGATGGAGACATTCCCTGCAGTGGCTGAGAAGGTCCTCAAGGAGTTCCAAGTGTTGCTACAGCATAGCCCATCTCCTATTGGAAGTACCCGCATGCTGCAGCTTATGACCATCAACATGTTTGCTGTACATAATTCTCAGTTGAAAGGTAAGGAACACCCAGTTACTTCATCTAGACAGTCTAGCTTCTTTCCTATGCTACTTTATCCCTACCCTTGCCCCTGCCAAACACAGATACTCTGCCCCTACCCTCCAGTTGCCTTTCAGATCTTTAGTTTACTCTCCAAAATCAATAAGACTCTCTAGTGCTTGGGTGGGATAGGAGGAGGGAATCATGGGTGTAGAGCTTAATTTGCAATCCCAGAGATGCTGTTGCACATCTGGCTATGCTAAAGGCAGCAGCAAGGCCTCTTGGAGGCTGCAGACCCAGAGCCTCTCCCAGGGGAGAGGCATTGCTGAAATGTTTCATTGCAGAGACCATACGCTTGGCAGGGATTGGGAATAGCTGTTTCTGGACGCATGTACCCTGTTTGTTCAATATGGAAAAGTCTAGTTCCCTATGGGATATCCCTTGTGGGATCCTGCCAGAGAATAAGAACAGAGAATTGATGAGCTTTGGTGACTCAAATCTGGAAGCACAAAAACCACCAGACCCAGAATTTGGCTAGTATACTGATGTGCATTCTGAAGTGCTTTTCTGAACACTTTTGGGTTTTTTTTGATAGGGGTTGGGGGAGGGGAGGAAGGAGGGGCAGATTGGTTGGGTTTTTAAATGTTCTGATGACCAGGTCACAGTTGAAGGATATTATCAGGATCCCTTCCTTTCCTTCCACCTCACTTAGGTAAGGATGATGTGGTTTGACTTGATGGAAATATGCAATGTGGGGTGACATTATTTTGTGTGTTTCTTTGCAGCATTTGATTCATGCTGCAAAGGAATAATTTCAGAGCATGGACAGAGTATTTGGTCTCAGGGCTAGAAGGTTATTATCTGAAATGCCAGGAAGTGGAGATCGCTCCATGGAGACTCTGTTGTAAAGTAGATCTGGTGTTTCTGGACAAAGTGCTGCTGGCTTTCTTGTTACATCTTTTCTCAGAGCTTTTTCTTGTCCTGAACTTGATTTATTTCCCTTTCCATTTGTATTAAGGGGTTATTCTCAACTTTCTGATGGTGGGGAATTTCTTCTCTGGTGAGTGAGTATGCCACACTTCCCCTGGAAACAGGGTTTCTTTTGGGTCTCGGCAAGGTCCTGAGCTAGTCTGCCTGGGTTTTTAATCACTTCTGAATCCCAGAGGACTTTGTCCTCTTAGGCTGCCTGCTACAGTATTTAGAATTCCCCACAGAAAATATGATGCAGAAGCTTAGGAGCCTTTTGAACTTGTCTAATTATTCCTGAGACAGCTATTTGTTTAAATGGTGAGGAAGCATGGTGTCCTGAGGAGCAGTGCTGGTTTCCAGGAAGAAGGAAATAAAGTTTCTAAAGTGCTGTCCTGGTGAGGTTATGAAATCCAAAGGGGAGGGAGATTGTGCTACCAAGACAGAAACTCACTGGACTCTGATGTGAGGCCTCCTGAGGTGCCTTCCTATGCAGTTTCCTCTCTCCTACCAAAACAACCCACCAAGTTCAAGTTCTACCTGTCACTTGCTGCTGCCGAGATTATTGTTTAGCATCAAATGACCTGCAGCCTCTATAGATAGGAATGTGAAGGAACTGTAGCCCTTGCCTATGGAGCAATGGTTTTTAGTAGTTTTTGCTCCATGGAAAGGAATACTTAGGCCTTTTCATGGGCCACCAGTGAGTCCTTTTCTTGTTGCTGTTTTTAATTAAAAGTAAAGAAAATACAGGTAGAAGGAAGGTGAATACAAAAAAAGAAACAGGTGGTTCCTCTATTTAAGGCCAGGGTTTTTCTTAGACTATCTCCTGATTGGTCGTAAGGAGGACCCTTTAGCTAGGAATGACATGTTGAAAAGCCTATTCTTGTGACCTGAGTCTTTATTCCTGTCCTTGTCTGGACTCTTACCTCTAAAGGCAGGAGGAGCCTGAGTTGAGGTGGTCAGAGTCTCCAAGGGTGTTTCAGGAAAAACAGCCCAGGCCACAGGATATAACACTCAGCTAGGACACAGAGCTCTGTGGACATGCTGCCAAGTACCCGGTGTGCAGCTGAGGCAGCCATCCAGACCCCACTGTGTGGGCTGCCATTGGGAGAGGGGTGAGCAGAGCACTCAGCAGGGCTGGTTGGTGGGAAGATGCACTTTTCCATTTCCCAGCACATGAGTCATCTTCTCTGGGCCCCTGTGCTGTGCTTGCACGGACAGTGGCAAGAAGGGGGTGTTGTGGCTGAGTAGCAGCATCTGTGCTGGGGGTGGAGAGGGAAGGGGGTTGGGGAGAGGGTAGAGATTTAAATCCTTCACTAATCAGCAGCAGTTTGAATCACATTTTTATGAGTAAGGAAGTGATAAATCTGCCCTGTGTGTTCAGCCCCCAAGTCCCATCAGCCAGTACCCTTCTAAAGGCCAGTCTGCATGCTATCAAAGTCGCCACCCAGCCATGGTCCCTGGCTGTCTGAAACCAGGAAGCAAGACCTGATGCTTCCTGGCCCTCCCAGGTGCTTGGGGTCTATGGTGATTTGGCAGTCACTACAAGTTACAGAACATCTGGACCATCATTTTTCTTTCTATTTCTTCTTGGACATATCCTTTTGGGTGGGTGTTTGCATATGTCAGTTCCTGGACTCTGTGCAGGAGAGCATTCCAGCCTGAAGCAGAGGTGATCTTTTGGCCCATAAGAAAGTCCAGATCCTTTCAATCTGTGCCTGAGCCTTCCCCATAGATGTGGAGTCAGGAATATGATTTGGAGAGCAACAGAGAAGTCCTTACTTTAAAAAGTTTGTCCTCCTAATAACTTTAATGCTTTCATGAATTATTCTTTTTTTTTTAATTATTCAGTGGCACCCTTGTATAGTTATTTCTTTTCACAATATCAGTAGTCCAGAGATAGAAATCATATTGTTATTAATACATTAGAGTGATTACTTTTCACTTATGCTTTCCTTGTGAACATAAAGCTGTTTAAAGTCTTAGATGCTGCAGAAGGCAAAATGGAGCAAAAAGTTAGGTGATAGGGAGAGAATGGCATCTTTCTCCTTTTCCTAGGTTATGGTCTTGGAGCCAACCCTGTTTGTGGAGACAGAAGTTGTGAGGTCAGATTCTCCTCCTTTCCCATTCATTTGGGGGAAATGGGTTATTTTATGTCATTTAGCCAACTAAGCTTTCAGGTCTCAGTAGTGATCTTCACACTCATGGGTTCGGGAATATTGATGGGAAGACCTTTATTTCTTTGAGATAGTTTGTGACAGAAAAATTTGAGGGATAGGACAAGGGATGTTGGGAGCCCAGCATGGGGCCTGATATTTATTAGGCATTCAGTATTTGTTGAATGCATGGATGAGGAAGCTCACAGCTGTGGAAAAGCCAACTCTAGTAAGCAGTGTGTTCCTTTATTTGGCCAGTGTCCAAGGCTGGTGGTGAGATAGGTGGTTCCCAGGGTGATGTCACAATTGGTAATCTCTCCAAGGCATCCCTACCCTGAAGGGAGAAAGGGCCTTCTCCATGTTCCTCAGTATTTAACACTTCAGTAGCCATCTGATTGGCTGATGTGATGCTGGAGGGTAAACTGGTTGATCTAAACCACAAGCACTCCAAGAATTTTAATTTTTTAAAAATTCCGTAATTTGAGGAAATAAAACTCTAGTTTCTTGAAGAGGAATAATTGAAGCAACATTTGTGGTGTAGGGCATCACTGAAACTCCGTTGCATCCCCCATCTGTGCCCAATTTGCTCCAATCTGGCTTCCTCCTCTTTTTCTCTTCCCCTTTTAGTCTCTCTCTTTAAAAAAAAAAAAAAAGTTTTTATAATTTCTGGAATCAAAACCATCTCAGGCATACTGTTTTATTTTACTGTATTATTGGATTATACTTCCTATAAATCATTGGATGTTACTCATTGGCCACCACTGGAATTGACTTCCCTTTTCTGTGCCCTTGGCCTCTTCTTTTTTCCTCTTCTACCAGTTCATAGAGTATGTCTCCATTTAAGCCTTGCAGAAAAGCCCTAGTAGCAGCAAGAGGGCACCCAAGAGATAGTTCTTGTGTGTGTCCTTGGTATTGCCTGCTCTGAGGGAACATTTGGGGGCCAGAATTGAGGTAGAGTTTGACTAGCTTTCCTTTCATGATCATTTATGCTTGCTTTTTGTGGTATTTGTAATCCTGAATTGCAGGACATAGATGGAGTGTTTCAGGATGATAGACAGCTAGCTGTAGCTGTTTACATGGGCCTGATAGAGCTTTAACCCGTAGGTGTGAAATTCTACATGCCATTGTTATGAATGGGAGGTGACTCTGGTTGATAAATTTTGTTCACAGCCAGAATTTGTTGTCCAGCCTACAATAACCTTGGAGACCTCACAGAAAAGCAGTTTGCTCCCTTGTGGCAATTCACTTCTGTCTGAGTTTCTTACTGAAGCAGAATGTATGAAGTGCTTAATCCTCTGCTTGTCAGAACAGTTGTACAGGAAATCCACCTTTCATAAGGGGTTAGGCTTGAGGTTAGCTGTGTAAACTGTCCTTCTCGTTCCTCCTTCTGTGTCTCTTTCTCCACAAGGATCCATAAGTAGATTTTTGCTGGTATTCAGTGCTACCTTGGCCCACATTTTTAGGACTCCACAGGTAAATTAATAGAGCTAGTGTTGCCAATGAATTTAGTGAGAAACAGAATCAAGGTCAGAATAAGTTAGACTTTGGAAGACAGGCCAGACTGTCCCTATGAGAGAGAGAGAACTGCCCACAGGCTGCTTAGCGTAGACTTCTTTTCTTCTGTAGTGAACCATGGTTCTAGAGGTGGTTCCCTGGAAAAGAAAAAAAAGTGTAAAAAGTGACCTACCTATCTTTCTAATTTTTTAGTTCTTGAGTCCTTCTTGTTTCCATAATGAATTTTACTACAAATTAGTCTGAAGGAGAAGAAGAAAAGTTATGAAAAGCTAAAGAAATGAGAAAATTCAGTCGTCCTAGGAAACTTAGCCCCTTATTATATCTGTTGAAGAAGTGGGTTTTTTTTTTTTAAATCCCAAAATGAAAATGTGGTTTGTGTTCCTGGCTGGTTTTGTGTGGAATGCAGAGGTGCACTATCCCACTGTTGCCCAGTGGCTATTGTGAGCTATATTTTATTTCTGTTGCCATATTATTTGAATTTATTTATTTATTTTTAACCCCTGGATGGACTTAGTTTGAAGAAGAAACACTGGGGGGAATTTTGGCAGCAGGGCTTTCAGCTACCTCTTTTTGTTTGTTTGTTTTTGTTTTCCTTCCAGTACTTGGGATTGAGTTCAGATTGCCACTACCACTGAGTGACATACCCAAACATTTTTTATTTTGAGGCAGGGTCTCTGTAAATTTCCCAGGCTTGTCTTGAACTTGCAGTCCTCCCAGCCTCAGCCTCCCAAGTACCTAGAATTATGGGCATGCGCCACCATGCCTAGCTATTTCTTTTAAAGAATCTTTTCCGGGAAGTACAGTTCTAAATGTGTATTTTGAAGGGGAGGGGTTGGGGTAGGTACAGGCCTCAGGCAGATATATACTGCATGTTGAATACATAAGAGAAAGAATAGTAGTTTTTAAGACTGTAACCAATAATGACAGCAGCAGCAACCCTGATAATACATGATGATACTTTATAGTTACTACATACGTGTTTCCATTTGATCCTTCTGTCAGTTTTCTTGAGACAAGACTAGACAGATATTTTGTTTCCTGCTTCATAGATGAGAAGAGTATCAGAAAGGTTAAGTAACTTAAACAAGCTTGCACAGCTGGCAAATCATACCTCAGGCTCAAGTGTCCACCATTCTCCTGTCAGAAGACATTAAAAATTATCTGGACAGATAATGCAAGAATTTTTTATCTTCTTACTCTGAACAGTCTGCTATTTGATGAGGAAGGTGATCTGTGAATCATATCTGAGACCAGTAGAGTAACAGAAGTGAGAGAGAATTGGAAGAAGGGTCAGAATTCTCCCAAGTGACTTGAGTCAGGGGAGAGGGGGATGGCAAGTAATAATGTAGCAAAAGGGTAGAATGTGGACAAATTAAGGTTGTGTGTGGTCCCTATTTACTTTTGTGATGAGTGTAGGGGAATCCCCCTCTCATAATGGAAAGCACTATTCATAGCCAGTTGGTGAAAGAAACATTAGGTCTTTTTCTTGGTTTAGGATATATATAGTATCTCTTAAAAATGGATTGGGTAAGGGGGGGCTGGGGTTGTGGCTCCTGGTGAAGCATTTGCCTAGTGGAGCATTTGCCTAGCACGTGTGGGGCCCTGGGTTTGATCCTCAGCACCACATAAAAATAAATAAATAAAATATTGTGTCCATCTATAACTAAAAAATATTTTTTAAAGGGAGCAGGGTAGAGGTCTTATTTGTACCATAATTTCTGATATCACTCATGGGGGGGGCGTTCTTTCTTTCTTTCTTCTTTTTTTTTTTTCTATACCAGGGATTGAACCCAGGGGCACTTAACCACTGATCCACATCTTCAGTCCTATTTTGTTTTATTTTAGACCTGCTACATTGCTCAGGGCCTTGCTTAGTTGCTGAGGCTGGCTTTAACTCACCATCCTCCTGCCTCAGCCTCCCAAGTTGCTGGGATTACTAGTGTGTGCCACCACTCCAGGCACTTAACTCTTGGTTTAAAAAATTTTTTTTTTCCACGTACCATTCAGAGAAGAGACTGTGCTTCTTCTTTTTTTTTTTTTTTTTTTTTTGACCTGGGTGTGGAGCAGGGGTAGATATATCATTCACGCAGAAATGAGTTTGAGAGCAAAGAGGGTAAAGTTTACATACATGTACCCCCACTGCCCAGGTTAAGAATAAATAGAATATTCTTGGCACCTGAGATGCTCCCTATGTGCTTCATCCTCATAGTAATTGTAGCTCACTCCTCCCCCTGTACCACAAGTAATTATGTCTGGCCTCTGGAATTCATTCCTTTGCTTTTCTTAATAGTTTGATCATCTAAGTATGTATCTAAACAAAACATGGTTTGTTTTCCTTCGTGTGAATGGAATCATACTGCTACTTTCTCTCTGGCTTATTTAGTTATATATCATGTTTGTGAGTTCTGTCAGTGTTAATGTGGGCAGTTGTAGTTGATTCATTTTCATTGCTCTAACCCAACATTTTATTCATTTATTGGTTTATCCATTCTTCTGTTGATGAACATTTGGGTTCTTTTCTTTGGGGCTATTATGAGCATTGAGTCCATTGATAGTCATTCGGATTATTAGTATATTTGGATTTATTTATTTTTTATATTTTTTAATTTTTTAATTATTTTTTAAACATTTATTTTTAATTGTAGGTGGACACAATACCTTTATTTTATTTTTATGTGGTGCTAAGAATTGAACCCAGTGCCTCATGCATACTAGGCAAGCGTTCTAGCCCTGAGCCAAAATCCCAGCCCTATATTTGGATTTATATTTACCATTTCTATTTTTTAGAAATCTTTTTATTGAAAAGTTTATAGAAGAAAATGCATTTTCGGCATGCATTTCAGTCAGTTTAATAAATTTATATGCTCAAGTAACTTATCATCCCAATCAAGATATAGACATTTTCAACATCCTAGAAAGGATTTTGTGTGTGTGTGTGTATTGCTGGGGATTGAACCCAGGGCTTTGTGCATGCAAGGCAAGTACTCTACCAACTGAGCTATATCGCTAGCCCACATCCTAGAAAGTTCTTATTGAGCCCATTCTAGTTGATATCCACCTGGCACCAAGCAACCACTGATCTGCTTTCTGTCACTGAAGCTAAATCTGTTTTTTCTATAGTTTCATATAAATAGAATCATATAGTGTGTACTCTTTTGTGCCTGGCTTCTTTTGCTCAGCATAATATTTCCTGAGATTTATCCATGTTCTTATTTGTATCATTTGTATCTGGATTTCATTCTTTTATATAGCTGAGTAGTACTCTGATTGATGTATGGAGATATTGCAGTTTTGTTTATCTAGGGAGGGTTGTTTCTAGGTTTTGGCTATTATATATAAAGCTGCCGTAAACATTTTTGTGTAAGTCTTTTTGAGTTCATGTTTTTATTTCTCTTGTGAAAATACCTAAGAGTGGATTTGCTGGGTCATATGATAAATTTATGTTTAACTTTATAAGAAATTACTAAACCATTTTCCAAAGTGGATGGACCATTTTACATTCCCACTATGATTGAGAGAGTTCTACTTTTAGATCCTTGCCGACATTTGATGTTGTCAGGGTTTTTTATTTTAGCTATTCTAGTGGATATGCAGTGCTATTTTATTTTTGTTTTAATTTGTGTTTCACTAATGACTAAAGATGATGAATGACTTCTCATGTGCTTATTTGCCGTCTGTGTGTGTGTATATTATATATAATATATATTACACACACGCACACACACACACACACACACACACTTACTTGGGTAAGTTTTTAAATCTCTTGGCCCTGTTTTAAAATCAAATTGTTTTTAAGTTTTAAGAGTTCTTTATGAAATCCAGATATAAGCCCCTTATCAGATGTTCGTTTTGCAAATATTTTCTCCCAGTGCTTCCCCATTCTCTGCCTGGTCTGGTTTTTTTTTTCCCCCTTTCTTACCATCTTTTGTTTGTTTTTGTGGTGCTAGGGGGATCACACCAAGGCTTCCCTCCTTTTAGGCAGGCACTCTCTATCACTGAGCAATATCCCCACCCCCTCTTAACCTCCTTTCATATAGATTATTTTTCCATTCCACTTCTGCCCTCGCCCCCATTTTCTTTTCTTTTAGTGGTTACCCTAGGAATATAGCTTGCATACTTACCTTGCCAAAAGTTAAAACTTAATCAGCATTTCACTCTCCTTTTAAACCATAGAACGCTTAAATTCTATTCATTCACTTCACTTCCCAGTTTATATACTATTGTCCTGTATGTAAATTTTTTTTTTCTTCCAGCCCTTTCTTAAATTTTATTTTCACTGAGGGCTTACTAAGTTGCCCAGGCTGGCCCTGAATTTGTGATACTCTTGCCTCAGCCTCCGGAATAGCTAGGCTTACAGGTGTAAGCTATTGTATTCATCTTTTTTTGTATCCTTTTAAATCCCCATCAGACAAATCATAATAATAATTATGATTTTTATGGTTCTGGGGATTGAACCCAGGGCCTTGCATATGCTAGGTAAGCTCTCTACTATTGAGCTATATCCTCAGTCCCTTGTTTCTATTTTTGTTTGTATTATTATTTTGATAGTAAAGGGTTGTATGTACTCACCTACATATTTACTATTTTGTGCATTTTTGCATTTCAGACATTTCCTGTGGTTTTTTCTTTCTTCATGAAGTATATCTTTAGAATTTATTTAGTGAAATTCTTGTGATGATAAACTTTGTCTTTTTATTTTGTCTGGAAAAAAAAGCTTTATTTTTGCCTTTTTCCCTAAAAAATTAGATCCACTGGTATTAGAATTCTATGTTAGTAGTTATTTGCCTTTAGCCCATTGGGCTTTCAGTGTTGCCCACTAAGGTCAGCTGTCAGTCTCATTTATATTTCTCTTTTTAAAGTAATCTTATCAAGCCAGGCGCAGAGTCGCATGCCTATAATTCCACCAGCTCTGGAGACTGGAGGGAGAGGATTGGGAGTTCAAAGCCAGCTTCAGCAATGGTGAGGCTCTTAGCAACTCAGTGAGACCCTGTCTCTAAATAAAATACAATAGGGGATGTGGCTCAGTGGTCAATGCCTCTGAGTTTAATCCCTGGTACAAAAAAAAAAAAAAAAGTAATCCATCCTTTCTCTCTGAGAGCTCCAGGTCTTTTAAAAATCTTCAATGTTCTGCCATTTTGTTAACTTGTCTAGATTTGGATATATTTCATATTTTTCCTGATAGAAATTTTTTGGGCTTCATGTATCTTTGGATTCTGTTTGTTTGTTTTTTAGTTTTCCCCCAATAGTTTTACAAAGTTCTTACTATTCTTTTTTTCAAATGCTGCATCTGTGCATGCTTTTTCTTCTCCTTTTGTGACTGATTAGCCACATATTGGACTTCCTTTGTTTTTTGATGTGTCTTAAATCTCTTTCATTATTCTGTTTTTGTGTTCCAGATGATTTCCTTAATTCCTTTTTGGTTCATCAGACCTTCTCTTAACTATATCTAATCTGCAATTATGTCCATTGTGTTTTTTTTAATATTTATTTTTTAGTTGTAAGTGAATGCAACACTTTTATTTTTTATTTTTTATGTGGTGCTAAGGATCAAACCCAGTGCCCCATGCATGTTGGTCGAGGAGAGCACTCTACCTCTGAGCCACAACCCCAGTTCTCCTACATTGTGTTTTTAATTTTAATTATTATATAGTTTTTATTTCCAGATAGCTTTCTTTTTCATCAAATCTAACTTTATGATTTCTTTTTCCATGAACGTATTTGCAAGCTTATCTTTTTTTTCTTTTATTTTTTAAATATAATTTATTTTTTATACATTTTTTAAATTGGTGTATTATAGTTGTATATACTGATGGGATTTCTTATTACATATTTGTACATGCTTACAATGTAACAACATAATTTGGCCAATACCACTCCCTGTTTCTTTGAAATATATTAAATGTGGTTGTTCTAGAAACTCTATAATCTGAAATGATATGCTTTGGATGTAGCCTTGTGGGATCCCAGCTTTATGGCAGATGTCTTGGCCTTGTGTTGACTGAACTCGTGAATTCTTGAAAGCCAAAGCTCAGGTAGCAATTGTTCGGAGGGTGAATTAGAATGGCCATATTGCCATATTTACCTTTTCTCAGACCCTGACTAGAGGATTTTCTTTTATTTTGCTAGCTCATCAATATTTTCTAGAAAGATTTTAAAAATACTTTTTCCAGTGTAGTCATTTCATTGAGAGTGGATTTAGATACCTAGTCTGCCTGCTATATGACAAATAGAAATGCTGTAATTTCATTTTACCCTCAGATACAAACTAGTCCTCCCACACCCAGCTTTGCCTGTGAGTAGTATAACTAGAGCACCCATACCCAGGGTGAAAAGGGCATATAAGTGGCTCTTCCAAAGAGTAGTAGCTCCTTTTCCAGCTCCTTCCCATTTACATCCACATCTTGTGGCAGATAGTGTTATTGGGCTCCCATTTTTCAGTTTTTCCCAGAGGTGTTCAGTATATAGACTACTTACTTGAATGGCTAAATGGGAAGGGCAGAAAGGTAAAGGGAGGGGTGAGGGAAGCCTGCAGTTGAAGTGATAGAAAATATTTATTGCCAAAACTCTGTAAGCTGGAGATCTGGAAAAGAGAGCTCTCTTGTTTCAGCCACATTACATTACATATCTGGTGAACCCTGTTAGCCCATAAAATCCTTTCCATTAGTCAGGGTACTCTGTGCTTTTGTTCTTGACTGCTGCTGTTCTTAGAGCTGTTTGGTTGCTTGTGTGTCTCAGTTTCCTTTTCAGAAGGCACGTGGTCATATATTTTGGAATGTATTTGTAGTAATTGGAGCTTTTCTGTCTTGATTAGCCCTTTCTTCAGATATAAGACCCTATCTTGAAGCTATGTTCAGAAAATGCCTGAGTGATCCCTTGCCCCAAGTGCCAGCAGCAGATACAGCAATTGACACACTGCAGGGAGTTTCCAACTGTTGGGCAGGTTTCTGAAATCGGGACACGTGCTGTTCACACTTTGGCTTCTGAGGCAAGGATCAGTGGTTGAAAGAGGGGAGGGGCTGGCAGGGAACCAGAGAAGGAAAGATCTCATAATGCCTGCCTAGGGTTTAAGGCCGTGTCGGTTTTCTTCCTCTCTTCTCCAGCTGGCTTTGGTAGGGTAGAGTAAATCACTGAAGAGTGGTTATGAGCTGAACTCTCTGGGGACTTCTGTGAGGCACATCTGTGACGTCATCCTGTTATCATCGACTGTTCTACATAACCTCTTTTCACCTCTCCCCTGAGAAAGGGTGATGCCCAGAACTCATGTCAGGGCAGTGAGCTGAGGGGAGATATTTGGTAATCATTATTTTTGAGATGCCTGCTAAGAACACACTCAGGCCATTGTCACATTTTCAAGATTCCTTATTGGAAGAAAGAAACACTCTTTGCAAACATGGCCTGAATACTCCTTGTGGATAAAACTTTTTAAGGGGGGAGGTACACAGCCCATAGTTTTAAAGTCCTAAGTGATCTTGTCCACCTCCCCTATCCCTTGCAAACACACAGATGAAGACCCAGGCAGGCATACACACATACACACACAGAATTTGCACTTTGTACACCAGTGATTCTTTTAAAAACATCAGATCCTGTCATTCTGTTCAAAATCTCTGCTGGCTTCCCATTTCACTTAATGTGAAAGCCACAATGTTTATAAGGTCTTCCTGTCTGGACCTCTTTCCTACCCCCTCAATGTTGTCTCTCTCTGACCTCATTCACTTCTATTCTCCCCTGGCTTACTTACTCTGCCGTAGCCACATTGGCTTTCTTGCAGGTCCTCTGATAAGCTGGGGACTTTCCTAGTTTTGGGCTTTTGTATTAGCTGTTTTCTTCCCTTTTTTTTTTTTTTTGTACTTAGAATTGAATCCAGGGGTGCTTTACCACTAAGCTAAATCCCAAGCCTCCCCACCCCTGTTTTTGTTTTGAGACAGGGTCTCACTAAGTTGCTGAGACTGGCCTCAAACTTGCAATCCTGCCTCTGCCTCCCAAATTGCTGGGATTACAGACGTATACCACCGTGTCCAGCTGTTTTCTTTACTTGGAATGATCTGTGTCCAGCTGTCTGCATGGTGAATATCTCACCTCCTATAATCTGCTTAGTGTTACCTCCATGAAACCTATCCCAATTATCCAATTTAACACTGTTGTACTGTACTCCTATCCTTGCAATCCTGATCTTTCCATCCTGTTTACTTATATCCTAAAATACTAAATAATTGTATTTATTAGTTAGTTCTCTCTACTGTTCCTCTACAAAAATATAAGCTCTCTGGGGCTAGGGATATAGGGTAGAGTGTTTGCCTGGCATGTGTTTTATCCCCACCACTGGCAAAACTAAAAAAAAGGGGGGAAAGGAAGCAAAGCTCCCCTGCAGATAGGACTGTGACCTGTCTTGTTCACTGGAATATTATTGTGAGCATCTAGTGCCTGGCCCATTCTAAGTTCTCAGTGAACATGTGTTGACTTGAGTTCAAGTCAAAGAATAGTTTGTCATCAGGTCAGTCTAAACAGTGAAGGACATTGCTTATCTGGGTTATTGCTCATAATCTTACTGTCCTTCCTTCCGTGTTTGTTTGTTTATTTGTTTGGTACTGAGGATTGAACCCAGAGGCACTTAACCACTGTGCTGTATCCCCAGCTCCCCCCCACACACTCTTTTTATTTTTAAATCTTGAGGCATTGTCTTGCTGAGTTGCTTAGGGCCTTGATAAATTGCTGAGGCTGACCTGGAACTTATGATCCTCCTGCCTCAGCCTCTTGAGTCACTGGGATTATAGGTGTGCACTACCATGCCAGGCCCTTCTTTGTTTTTTGTTAAGGTGATTTTTTTTTAAAATGTAATTTCCAAATGCATATTTTCATCCTGACATTTAATTAAAATGTATTAAATATGTTTTGGTAATTATGATTAATCCTGGAGTCATTATCTTTGTGCCGCTGGAGAGCAAAGGGTCTTCAGAACAGTGAAAGTTGTTCTTTCTGATCTCTTCTAGGTCTTTTATCTTTTACGCTCTGTCCTTTTCTTTTGGTCCATAAAAATCTATTTTTCTTTCTATACCCATTTACCAATATTTATACTATTATCTTACTGAAGCAACTTAGTCCTGTTGGTGTAAACCAAGTAATTTTTAATAAAAGATTTAACATTTTGGATTTTATCCAGCATACTAAAAAAAGATAAACAGGAAACCACCTGTAAATCAACTTCATTGTGGTGCCTTTCTATATTTTATACATAAATATTCAAAGGTATTTCACAAAGCTGAAATGATGTTGAATATAAAATGTTGGTTATACTATTTTCACTTATTATAAATATTCAGAGCTAAAAAATTATTTATAAACATTTTTAATGATGGAATAATATTTTCCTATCCAAATACTAACCAAGCCCAACTCTGCTTAGCTTCCTATATCAGACAAGATTGGGCTTGTTCAAGGTGGTATGGCTATAGTCAGGAATAATCTTCTCCTATGAATATGTCAGTTCATTTAATCATTACCCTATTTCTGAACTTTTTACCCCCATGCTTCTAGTATTATAAATAATGTTATAATTAACACCTATATGTGTGTGTAAAACTTTTGTTTTACATTTAATATTATTGTACTGGAATTTTATAAAAATATTTTTTAGATGGACACAATACCTTTATTTTATTTATTTATTTTTATGTGGTGCTGAGGATCAAACCCAATGCTTCACATGAGGTAGACAAGCACTCTACCACTGGGCTACAACCCCAGCCCTTTATTGGAATATATTTTTAGAAGCTCAGTTGTTAACAGGTTGAAATCTTTTACTACTTTTTTTTTTTACTTTTTTTTTTTTTTAAGGTGTAGATGGACACAACACAATGCCTTTATTTTTATGTGGTACTGAGAATTGAACCCTGTGCTAGGAAAGCGCTCCTCCGCTAAGCCATGATCCCAGCCCAATTTTACCATTTTTAAAAATTATAGATAGACAGGATATTTTTATTTTATTTATTTATTTTTGTGTGGTTGAGGATCGAACCCAGTGCCTCGCATGAGCAAGGCAAGCGCTCCGCCACTGAGCCACAACCCCAACCCTCTTTTATCACTTTTGATATATGATGCTAGGTTACTTTCTGAATAAGTTTTACCAGTTTACACTTGAGGGGTGGCTACTAGGGATTGAATTTAGGGGCACTCGACCACTGAACCTCATCCCAGTTCTATTTTGTATTTTATTTAGAGACAGGGTATCACTGAGTTGCTTAGCGCCTTGCTTTCTCTGGGCCTGGCTTTGAACTTGTGATCCTCCTGCCTTAGCCTCTCGAGCTGCTGGGATTACAGGTATGTACCACCATGCCTGGCCAGTTTACACTTTTATCAGCATTATTGTTGTTTTTTTTAAGAGAGAGTGAGAGAGGAGAGAGAGAGAGAGAGAGAGAGAATTTTTTTTTTTAATATTTATTTTTTAGTTCTCGGCGGACACAACATCTTTTGTGGTGCTGAGGATCGAACCCGGGCCGCACGCATGCCAGGCAAGCATGTGTGTGCTTGAGCCACATCCCCAGCCCCAGACAAGTCTATATCAGCAGTATTTTGAAGATACCCAGCGACCACTTTCTAAGTATGGACATTGAGCATTTTATATTATTTTTAAAATATTTTTAGTTGTAGGTGGACACAATACCTTTATTCTGTTTATTTAATTTTTTTATGTGGTGCTGGGGATCGAACCCAGTATCTCATGCATGCTGGGCAAGAGCTATACCACTGAGTCACAATCCCAGTCCGACATTGAGCATTTTAAATTTTTTATACTCTTAAACTCAAATGTAGGACTTCACATATTAGTTGAATAGTCTTAATCTCAGTGTAGGACTTCCATATGTTAATTGAATAAGTTATAGAAGAAAAGATGTCATTTTAAAACAATAATAAAATGCTTTTATTTTAGAGCAGTTTTAGGTTTATAGCAAAATTGAACAGAAAATATGAAAAATCCACATGGGATTTTTTTTTTCCCTCAACTATCAAACATCCCACTCTATGGTGGTATATTTGTTAATTGTTAGTGGACCTATCATCCATAATCTATAGTTTACAATGGGGTTCACTATTGTTATTGTATATTCTGTGGGTTTTGACAAATGTATAATGACATAGATTTACCATTATAGTATCATAGAAAATAGTTTAACTGCCCTAAAAAATCTTTTATTTGCTGCCTCTTTATAATTTCCCCCCCTTTAATCCTTGATAATCACTTTTCTTTTTACTATGTAGTTTTGCTTTTTTCTAGAATGTCATATAATTGGAATCATATAGTATGTAGCATTTTTAGGCCGATTTTTTTCACTTACTTTTATGCATCTAAGTTACCTTTGTGTTTCGATAGCTCAATTATATATTTATTTTTTGCTGTGTTCTAGATCAATCCCAGGACTTTGTAATGCTAGGCAAGTGCTCTCCTGCTGAGCTCTCTCTCTCTCTCTAGCCTTATACTTCATTTCTTTGTAGCACTGGATAATAATTCATTGTCTGGATGTACAGTAGTTTATCCATTCACCTATTGAAGACAGCTTAGTTGCTGGGATTACAGGCATGCACCTCCATATCAAACATTTGTTGAGTAATTTTATCCACTTAGTAAGAGGTTTGAGGAGCCCTACATGTTAATAATTAATTCAGGAACATGTTTCAAGGGTAGATCTTTTATTTTTAAAGAGAGAGAGAGAAAGAGAGAGAATTTTTTAATATTTATTTTTTAGTTATTGTCGGACACAACATATTTGTTTGTATGTGGTGCTGAGGATCGAACCCGGGCCGCACGCATGCTAGGCGAGCGCGCCACCGCTTGAGCCACATCTCCAGCCCAAGGGTAGATCTTTTGCATCAGATATAAAAGTTCCCAACCAGAGATCAGCCCATTTTTATATATTCGAATGAGTTAAGGTTGGAGTTGTCATATTATCAGGATTAAACCTTTGCTTTCTTACAGAATATGAAAAGTATCTCCTGAAGGGGAGAAACACTAAAACCTCCTGGACTAAAACCATCAGATGAGCTGAATAGTGAGATAGTAGGCTGTGTGTTTGAGGGCTCAAGTGGTAGCACTTAATGGGAACATACTCAGCCAGACAATTGTGTACAGGTATTTCCCATAATCTCTGATGGCCTTTTTCATCTCTGATGGTTACTTTTTGTCTTTGGAAGCATTATGGAAGGTGTGGAGGGAATGTAGAGAATAATAAGATGTTTTGAAATTTCTGTGCTTTAAGGAGCTCAGAGAGTTGGATGTAGTGGTGCATGCTTGTAATCCTTACAATTTGGGAGGCTGGGGCAAAAGGGTTGCAAGTGCGAGGTCAGCTTCAGCAATTTAGTGAGGCCCTAAGCACCCCTGGGTTCAACGCTCATTACAATTTAAAAATAAAAAATAAAAAACCCTCAGAGAGAGGTATAAGGATAGAACAGAAGTGTCATGCCAATGTGGGGAGTTGAGTTTCTGGGCGGTTGATTTTTGGAAGAAGAGGTAGAAGGGTTTGGTTGCCCCAAATGTGATCTTTTCTCTGAATGCCACGTGACCTTATGGTTATGTACTTGGCAATTGATCACATTTTTGTATAGTAACATATATTATACATATTTTAATTTAAAAATACTGGTAGAGACACCCACAGTCATGTTGTCCTGAGCCAGAGTTCCACCAGCAGGCCACGATGCCTCCCCCCAAGCCTGGCAATGGTGAGTGGGCAGGTGTTCTCAGCCTTCATGCTTTGTAGTACATTACTGGTCATCAAGATGTATGTGGTGGCAGTCATCACAGGCCAAGTGAGGCTGCCGAAGAAGGCTTTTGCCAACCCTAAGGATGATTTGAGACAAGGAGACCTTCAGTATTGCTGGAGCTACTCTGATGTGCAATTTTGCCTCAGAACCCACTGGAATGACGTGGAGACTATCTACCTTTTCTTCTTCCTGGGCCTTGTCTATACTTTCCTGGGGCCTGACCCTTTTCTTCATCTGAATGTACTTCTCATATTCCTCCTGGGCCTTGTATTGCACACTGTGGCCTACCCTACCCACTGTGGGCACCTGTCCATGTCCTACACCCTGGCCCAGCTGCTCTGAGTCTCCTACGTATTCTCTGGGAAGCATCCAGCCAGCACTTGACACCTCCTTGTCCACCTGACCATGGGCAGGAGCTGCTATGGCTGTCTCTGTGGATCAATATCCCTTCCAGATTTCGATAGGCTCCAGGTCCTGGTTCCTGCAATCTGCTCAGCATGTGGATCCTTGAGCCTTGTGGTCCTGTGCATGTGTGTGCAGGAAAGCATGAGTACATATTTTTTAGACCTGTGGATTTCTGGATGAAGTGGCCCATTGTGGGGATTGACAGACAATACTTAGACTCATAAGTATTAGCATCACTCCCATTCCTTCCCTGAGTGATAAGAGGGAAGACTGTTGAGGATTCCTGATCCTAACCATCATCCAATTCAGGGCTGAAGTATAGACTTCAGACCCATCTCAGAGATCCTGGTCCTGCTGGTTTAGATGAAGGCCTGGCCCTCTGTATTTTAGAATGGCTGCTATGAGAGTCTAAGTGATGGCCAGGCCTGGAAGGGCCAGTCCCTTCTGGAGATAAGGCCCAGGGGCAGGCAGGATGCTCATGGCTCCTTTTATGGAGGAAGTCTATAAGACAGGGACAAATTATCCTTATTTGTTTCCTGGGAACACTTGCTTTTTGCCCCAAATGTCTTAGCTGGATCCTTTTCTGGCTCAGGTAAGGATGGGAAGGTCAACAGTAAGGGCAGCTTTTCTTCTAAGGCTTTATTCCCTCCTGAGGGCTGTCAGTCAAGGACAATGGGCTTTGAGTGACCAACCATTAAAAAGAACTTTCTTGCTCCTTTAGTATCTGTAAGATTTGAGCACTGAGATGTCTACCACTGTGGGGATTTGTGTGCATGTGTTGTCTCCCATACTCTTTGAGATGTGTGTGGTGATTTTTAATCATTCAACAGCAATATCTGACTCATATGGCCACCACCTCTTAAATAAATATATAATAATAAAAATACTGATAGGTGTATACCAGAACTGAACTGTGATTCTGTAGGATAGTGGAATTCTGAATGTTTTGTCTGTTTTCTCTGTATTTTTGTAGTCTTCTATAATAATCATAATACTTTAGTAAAAGAAACAGTTTTAAAAATTGTATGCCAAAAATGAAATATCTGCAGTTAGATAAAACTGATTTCTAATTTGGATTGGTTTATTTACTTGCGCCTTATGCAATGACTGAACCACTTCTAAACCTTTTTTATACATTTAGTATCTTGTGCAGAGAAGACATATAATAAATGTTTGAATTAAACCTCCCTATAATATATGTACAGCTAATTGCTAATATTTCTCTCCTTCCCCCAAGGGAAGATTTTTTTTTTCTCTTTCAGACTTGAATTTCTAAAGAAACAACCTTGGTTTTGAGGGGTTATCAACTATCTTTTTTTTTTTTTTTTCATAAAACTCTAGTTTCATTCCAGAGGAACCAACAACCTGATAGAACAACTAGAGAATATTTAGCTATTACCTATTCTTCTTCTTCTTCTTCTTCTTTTTTTTTTTTTTGATACTGGGGATTGAACCCAGGGGTATTTAACCACTGAGTTACATCCCCAGCCCTTTTTTGTATTTTATTTAGGACAGGGTCTCAATGAGTTTGCTAAATGCTGAGGCTGGCTTTGAACTTTCAGTCCTCCTGCCTCAGCCTCCAGAGCCACTGGGATCTCACAGGTGTGCGTTACCACACCCAGCTTATTTAGCTGTTCTTTGAAAGTCAATTATTTTGACTTCATAAAAGATACCTCAACTAGAGTATGTATTCTTGAGCATAAGAGATTATATGATATTTTATTTAATCCTTAACAGCAGAGTTTAATATTAAGTATGTGATAATGATTGATTGATTTACTAGAGTATGGTTGTTATATAAAATGAATTTAGGCAAATAAATTCACAGATAGTAAACTTAAAAAATTATATACCTCTTATAGCTAAATGTACCTGGCAAAAATGCTAATGTATCAGGACTGTATTTTAAAAGTTCATTGGTTTCCATGATATTAAAGAAACCCTTTGACCTGAGCATGGTAGCACATGCCTATAATCCCAGCAACCTGGGAAGCTGAGGCAGGAGAATTGCAAGTTTGAGGTCAACTTGATAAATTTAGCGAAAACTTATCTCAAAATAAAATTTAAAACACTGAGGATGTGGCTCAGTGATAGAAACACCCTTGGGTTCAATCTCCTGTACCCACTGCTTAAAAAAAAAAAAAAAAACAAAAACAAAAAACCTTTGAATTGATCATGCTATCATAGATCATTTTGAGAAACCAGGATACATTCCTCACTTCTTTTTTAGATTCATCCCCAAACAGTGGGGATCCCCACCCCCTTGCAAGAATAGAAAGCCAAATTTATAAAGAAATTCCTTTTTTATTACCAAGTGCTCTTTTGCCCAGGATGCTCCCTTCCAAGGGAAACTAGAGCAGCCCTTTCAACCATAGTGATACCTACCATGAGTTTGGACCTTACTGGAGGCCTCTGAAGGCAAAGATCCCTGTTGAGAAGGGGTGAAAATGCCTCCACATATGTGTGCTATTTCTTTAAAAGAAAGTCTAGCGGAAGTGATGCTGTAGAGAACATCTGCACTTGGAGCTGAGTGGAGAAAGCGAGATGCACTGCAGCTGGTGTAAGGCCCTGGCAGGCTGAGGCGCTGCTGTCTATTGGGGTTTACTTCTGTCTACATTGAAACATGGCTTGGGAGGGGGTTGGTGGCCTGCTGCCAGCCTCAGTTAGCCTGCCCTTCTCTTTCCTCCTCACCCCCCCCCCCCACTCCTCTCCCTCATGCTTTAAAGTCACATTTCCAGGCCAGACGTAGAATTAATCTCTGGGCACTTCACATTGCTGGCAGCTGAAAGCAGGATGTGGGATCTTTTTTTTTTTCTTTCTTTCTTTCTCTCTCTCTGCGTCTTGGCTGACTTTTTTACCTCTCGAAGAATTTGGAAGGCCGTGAGATTCCCCCCCCCTCACAAGTACTGTGGAGTTTTTCAGCACGCTGATCACCCTGCTGCGGCTTCACCCTAATAGACTTCATATGTTGATGCAGTTGACATCAGTATCAAACTATTTTACATGTGATCTGGTGTATTTCCTGAGGAAATCTGCAAGATATTTATTAAGAACTAATAAAATAAACCTCTCCATGAGTTTTTAGGTAGTTTTCAATTTTTCATGTCTCTCCCGTTTCCTCTTATCAATGAGTTGCTATTTTCTCTCTCTACTCCGACCATTGCAAAAGGAAACAAAAATAAATGTTTTAAACTGTTCCTGAAGGGACAGGGAAAGAATAGTTCTGCCATGATGTATCAGCCAGGACTGTATTTTTAGTGCAGCATTGTAGAAACTAAAAATATCCTGTTATAGTGGATCCTTTTTATAGGTCTGTGTGTGTGTGTGTGTGTGTGTGTGTTTATAATGTTGTATGCACAAGTGCCTTTGTGCATCAGCAGCCGCTCTTCCCATTACAGCTGGACTCCATTAGTCCTTGAAAATTAATGTAATCCTAGTTAAGAAAAAAATTAATTACTCTACCAGAGCTGTGTTTCATCCAAAGCTAGTGTTAGCTCCCTAGCTGGCAGCTTAGTTTGAGAGGCTCCAGGGACCCATGGAGTTGTGGCTTTGGTATCACATAATTTGCTGCTGTGTTTTTCCCGTTGAGAGCATTCTTCAGTTCTTAAGGGTTAGACATGTGGCATGCAGAGAACAACCGCAGACCCCTCTGCCTCAGTGAATTACTATGTTCTAGTGTGATTATCCCTATAAGGGGTGTTCACCACAGGTTTAACTCACCTGCCATAGCAGGTTTTCTTATCAATTTTCTTTACAAGAAAGAAATTTTGGCAATGGTTGATTTTTTTTTTCATGTGCCCTGCAGGAAAAATAACTATCAAAAGTCAAAAAGACATGTAATTTGCCTAGGAAGATTTGTGTGGACAATTAAGAATAACAGTTGCTGGGTGTAATCCCAGCACATGCCTGTAATCCCAGCAATTCAGAAGACTGAGGCAGGAGGATCACAAGTTTGAGGTCAGCCTGGACAATTTAGCAAGACTCTCTCAAAAAAAAAAAAAAAAAAGATGGGGTGGTACACCCCTGTGTTCAATCCTTCGCACTGCCAAAAATTTTTTGCTTTTATTTAAGGGTTGGACTAGTTTAGTACACACGTTTTTTATTATTAATGAGTATGATAGAGTTGACTGCTGGTTTGTAGTCAGATTTCTCAGCACCAGCTCTGGGTGAGGGACTGACTAGCCCAACAAATAAACATTCCAGCTTTGTGATTGGTGTTCTGGGATGAGGTACAGCACACAGCCCAGAAGTTGTTGCAGTCTCCACCTTGCCTTCATGACATAGCTGTTGTGCAGATGCCTGCTTTTGTTGTTGTTTTTCTTCTTTGGGGTCCTGGCTTGGGGTGGGGGGTTAAGTGGGAAGATAGGTTGTTTGTTTCCTCACTGGTTAGACACTCCAGGCTCTCTGTTGAGAGTCCAGGCAGGATCCATCTGTCTTGGACTGTACTTCTCTTTTTCTGCTGAGCTGGGGCGTGGGCAGCATAGGCCTGTGTAACTCGTGACAGGCCTCCCAATGCGCCATAGTGGCATGAATCCTCATGGAACTGTTCAGAACAAAAACAGGGCTAGTGCCCTTTTGTTTCTTTTTGGGCATGGGCTCCGAAGCTTGTCTCTGGACCTTCTGTTCTCTCCTCTTAGTGACTCTAGGTTCTCTCATAGCCCCTCCCCATCATCCCCTAGCTGACAACTAGTTGAGCCCTCAGCTTCCTGTACTTAATCCCCAAGCAGTGTAGTTCAGTAAAAGTAGTAATTAGGTCTTTTACAAATTTATTTTATTAGTAAAGAGAGTTGGTGTGTAATGGGCTGTAATTCTAACACAGCCAGTTTGGAGATTAATAAAAAATTTAAAAAGAGCAGTTTTTATCAGAGACAGTGGGCCTATTATTTTGAGTTCCCGTCTGAGCCGAAATCAGAGCAGCGTGGGACCCTTGGTGGACTGTGCTGATGGGAAGATGCAGAGCCACGTTCCTTGTTGTTACAGTCTGTGCAGTGCCCGTCCTTGAGGGTGTTTTACGCTGGCATTGGAAAAAAGGAAAGCTTGTTTTCCAAGAACTCTGCTCTCTCTCAGCTTGATAAGCATTTAAAAATAAAAGCTGCACAATTGAAATTGGCAGTGCATCCTCATTCTTTTGTCTCTCTGTTTATTTTTTTCCCTCATCCCTCAACATGTGTGCTACAGCCTATGGTTATTACACCCTCAAGAATGATGTCCTGGAACTCAGCAAACTTGCACCAAGGTCTGCCCGCCCTGTACTCTACTGTTTGAAGCTGGCTGAGGCATCAGAGCCTTACATTGAGAGGCTGAGGATCAGCCTCAACAACTCCATCTGTGGCGCATTTTCCTGTGCCCCTGAAGCTGCTGCTTGGTATTTTAAGCTTCAAACCCTGATTGTCAGCTCAATCTTGTTGTTTTTTGAACTTAGTTAATTTGTTTACCTCTCCATTGGAGGACCTCAAAAACAAAGTGCTTTGGCACTGATCAGGAGCAGTTCTGCCCTTCAAAAAAAATGTTCTTCTGAGTTAAGATTTTATAATACCAACCCAGAGAAGAGAAAACTATTATGGCTTAGACTCAGATGATTTTAAGTTCTGTTGCCCAGGGAATAGAACCTGTTTCTGAAAATTAATAACACACCCTTTCTTTCTCAGAAGTATCTTAGTTTAGGCAGTAGTAAACTTTAGCATCAAGCTAGCTTAGATGAATCTTGCAACAAACAAATAAAAACCCCCATTCTTACAAACTGTTAATTTGTCTAGAAATGTAATGGCTTTGTAAGACAGTGCCAAACCCCGCCCCAAGCATTGCATGCAGATTCCACTGAAGTCATGTATATGTGACCTCAGAAAGAATTGCTCTATCTCTGGCTTTCTGTGCAAGGACTGGCCTTCCCACTTGGGTAGGTCCTGGTTAAGCCAAGATTGAAACACCATGTCACTTGTTCTAGCATTTCTGGTTATCATTGCCTACTTGGTTGAGTCAGAACCTGGAGTTAGTTTGGTAGGGTGCGGTTTCAGGTTTTCAGACTTCCTGGTTGATGCCTGTGAAGGGTTGGTGCCTGATGTAACTGAATAGGGTGTTACTTCAGGTTAGTGGTCCTTGTTTTTGCTTGGCTGGTTGGACTGAACTGGTATTACTGTTTCCCAAAGAATATTTTTGGTTTGAAAACTGAAGGTCAGCAGTTCGCAAGTGCTGAACTTGAAGCCAACTCTGTGGTTTGTCTTGTGCCACTGGGCCAGCAGCGCTGCCGTCCTGATCGATTGATCTGCAACAATATGAAACCACGAACAGCAACTGCCAGACAAAACTCCATCTCACCCCATTCCCCTATCCAACCTGTCTCTCTGCCCAGATCCCCTTTCTTTCTCCTTGTATGTCTGTCTCACTCTTGGTTATGTATTTCACTTTTTTGGGTCTGTCTTTTTCCATCTCCCTGTCTCTTTCCATAACAGTTTTTAATAATGTTTTAGTTAGTTCCAGCCTTTTCCCTGAATGGATCCCATTGGAAAATGCATTTGAAAGGAAACAGTTATACACTTCCCTTCCTTTGAAACTCTGTTGGCATCTTTTCCAGTGCAGTAAACCATACAACATGTATTTTCAAAGTTTCCAAACACAGGCACACTGGCGTTAAATTTATGAAAAAATATTTTATTCAGCTGTATGGTAACTGTGAGTTTCAAAGACGTTGATCAGACTTGAAATTGGTGTTTTCTTTTGGAGCTCTAACAGGTTTTCAGATCTGTGTAGGAAATATGGGCACACTAGCTCTTGGGGAGTGTGTGATGCTTTGTGTCTTGGCATTGGATTGCAGGTTGGGCAGGGGGAGTTGTGACAGGAGATGTAGATATGGGGATCCCTGGCCGCACCCAGAGGAAAACAGGGAAAGTCAATGAGTCATTGAAGAGTTTTGCCTAGCTGTATTGGGTGCAGGAACAGAAGGTTAAATTCCTTCTATTCATACAAGGTAAATTCTTTCTCTTTACTCCAGCCAAGACTGAAGGTCAAATAACACCTGTTGGTGTGATCCGTTAATTTTCTTTAGGATGTCATGGCTAAAAAGTGTTTGTTTATTGGCATCAAAGCAATGTGATGTTAGTAATGTTGTGAAGGATTACCTCACTTCTCCCTTTTAAATCTATGGTCTGATAAAAAAAATTATATTAGAATCATCTCTATGTATATGAAAGTCTGTGGGTTTGACTGAACTTAGAATTTGGCTGATAAGGACAGTGATTCTTCTCAAGGACCCCAGCTGTTTGTTCAGGAGATCTCTGGTAATGCTCTTCAAAGAAGAAGGCTTTCAGAAGGGGTTTCTTCCAAATCGCTCAAGCAGCTGAACTGTGTCTTGTCTCTCTTAATTTTATGTTCATGCCATAATTCAGCTTTGCTTTGCTTATCATCGTAACAGTGGTGAATTCTGCCCCAGGACATTGAGATAGGCTCTCTGCTACCTTCATATGACAGAAGATACTGAAGATAAGCCTGCAGAAGCTGAGTGTTCTATGGGTCTGTGTCCCACTCAATGCAATTAATAGGGATTTGTTAAGCATTTATTGCATGTCATTCTTAGCTCTTTCTCCCTTGTAGTTTTTACCTTTGTTGATGGCACATTTTTCATAAGGGTTTGTCGTTGTTGTTATTATTATTTGTTGTTGTTGTTGTTCTCCCCCTGCTTTTTGCCATTTGCTTGGGTCTTTCTTCCTCATTTAGAATCCAAAATATCTGCATTTACTAAAAGTCTTATCTTGGCCCTCCTCTTCCTCTGTCCCCTTTGGTATATTGTAAAATCTCATGGTTCCAACTTTCATCTCTGTGAGTCACTCCTAAGTCTCTTTGCCATCCCTGGTCTTTTTCTTGAGCTTTATTTAGTTCACATTTCTAACTTCTTGTTGGATATTTTCACCTGCAATCTCAAACTTAGTCAGCATTGACTCATCCTGTTTCTCCCTGTTAAAACTCAGGTTCTACAGGAAGCAAAAATTTGCATGCAGGAAGTTGATTGGGGATTCTTAACTAGTTTTCTGCAACACCTTAGAGGTATGAGGAATGCTGGATTAAGGAAGAGGGAGAAGATAACTGCATTGTAATTGTAACAAAGGCTTTAGCAGTCCTGTAAGTCTTCAAGAAGGACTCAGCAGCAGCTGGGGGAATGAGTGCTTTAGTTCTGAAGGAATCTGGGCAGTATATCATATCACCTGCATTGCCAAAGTGATTCCTTCTGTGCACAGTTTTGTTTTTTTTTTTTAATGGACCAGGATTGAACCCAGGCATGCTTAACCCCTGAGCCACATCCCCAGCTTCACCTGCCTTATTTTTAAAATTATATTTTGAGACAGAGTTTCACTAAGTTGCTTAGGGCCTTGCCAAGTCTCTGAGGCTGGCTTTGAACTTGAGGTTCTCCTGCCTTAACTTGCAGTATTTTTTGCCTCAGCCTCCCGAGTCACTGGGATTATGGGTGTACACCGCCTTATTTTTAAAATTATATTTTGACACAGTTTCACTAAGTTGAGGTAGAATTTACATAAACAATAATGCACAGATTTTAAGTGGTCAGTTTAATGACTTTTGACAAATGCCAACTTTATTTTTTTCTTCTGTACCACGTATGTTAGGAGCATTTGAAAATAACAAGAACCATTTTGAAGTAAATAAGAAAAGAAATGTATTACAGGGAACTTGGGGACAAGGATATAGCAAGGCCTGTAGAATGGAATGGAACCAGGAAAGTCATCTTCTGTTCTTCTGCTTATTTCTGCATGTTGTTTTTCCCTCTCTCCTTCCTGGCGCATAGTAAAGATATAGTAAATAGTAGCTTTAATTATGTATTTTACAAATGAAGCTATGTAACTTAAGTTTTTTTTTTTTTTAGTTGTTGATGGACCTTTATTTTATTTATTTTATGTGGTCTGAGAATCAAACCTAGTGCTTTACACATGCCAGACAAGTGCTCTACCATTGAGCTATGGCCCCAGTCCCTATCTTACTCTTTTTAATGGCTCTCTCTCTATTGTACTGTATGTACATCCCATCATTTACTTAAGTAGGTCTCTACTCATGGACATTTAGGTTGCTTGCAGATTTTCCCTGTCCAAACTATATAGTAGTGACTTTCTTTATCTCCTCAGATTTTTTACTTCTTTGACTTTTAATCAATTAATTGCAGGCCTGAGTTCTATTAGATTTCAGCACCTCAAGGGTCCAGTTCACGTCTGATTAATCTTTGAAAAAATAAATGCCTAACACAGGACCTTGCATATAGTAAATGCTGACTGTGAATGAATTGGTCCAGTCCTATATGAAGCGTACTACTCCGAGAAGATCAGCTCTGGTGACCATGCACTGTAGGGAAGTGCTTGAGATTTTACTGGAGTCTGCACTGTAGACCCTGACCTATTGAGATTTCTAGTCCAGTGTGGAGAAGTTTGATGGATTGTAAATCCTGTGCTAAGGCAACTTTAAGCTACCTACCCAGTATGGTGGATAGAAATACTTCCAGACTCTAAAGGAAAGAGGCCTATCAGGCAGCAAGTAAAGGTTCGATGAATGCGGGATCTTGAAGGAAGGACTTAGATAACAGGGAAGAAAGAAGAAAGCTTTGAAGAGTGAAGGTAGGAGAATGGCTTATCAGGGTTACAGAGGTAAGTTTTCTGTTCTGTTTCTTCTTGGTTATAGTCATTCACTGTCTTTTTGGTGTGGGATCTTTTTTACAGAGCAAGGTAGTGCTCTATAAATAAATCTATTAGGTCTTTTGAACCAGGAAGAAGCAGGTCAGTTCTATCCTGCAATTGAAGAAATCTTAACAAGAAAATGAAGTGGAACTGTGCTTGAAAAACTGTTTGGCAGAGGGTGCTAATGCCAGAATTATAGAGCACTGTTTGTTGTACCAGATTTTAAATATAAATTTAGTTTTTTATATCCTTTTGCTTAAAGCATGTGTTATGCTTTTTTGTTGTTTTAAAAATATCCCAAAAATGACCATAAATTGAATTTTACAGTCTAGACAATT
This sequence comes from Ictidomys tridecemlineatus, assembly GCF_052094955.1. Lineage (NCBI taxonomy): Eukaryota > Metazoa > Chordata > Mammalia > Rodentia > Sciuridae > Ictidomys > Ictidomys tridecemlineatus. Next base: position 45,556,146 of record NC_135479.1, on the reverse strand, counting down.
CCCCTTTCATATTTATACCTATATGTTTATATATGTGTACATTTAATTACATATATATTTTGATATATTATTTGGTCATTTTAAAACAAGAATCTTTCCTAGTCTTGCATCACTTTTATAATTCTTCAGTCTTTACTCTTGATTGATCTTTAGTCATCAACTGCTTGAGGCATTTGTACTTGGGGTTCAGTGACCCTCAGTCTCTCTGTCACATACTAAAATATTGGGTAAATAAATGTGAGGTATCAGGGATCTCTCTGCTTAAAGAGATCCTTTATGCTGGGTGTGGTGGTGTATACATAGAATTCCAGCAGCTTGGGAGGTTGAGGCAGAAGGATCATGAATTCAAAGCCAGCCTCAGCAACCTAAGGAGTCATTAAGCAACTCAATGAGAACCTTGTCTCTAAATAAAATGCGGGGTTGGGAGGGGAGATCCTTTATGGATCTTTTTCAAATAAGAATTATTTTCTATTAGTGTTACTTTTAGCTCAGTTTTGTAAGTCTTCCCTAAAGGACAATAGATCTATCAATATGTTTCTATTTCTATGTTTTTGGAAAAATATTCTTACATTGTGATACATATATATTTTGTCTTACCATATAGATAACTTATAATAACATTTCTTGGATATCTTTTCAAAAGTTTGTTATTGATCATTTTTTTCACACAATATTCCTTGCATAGAATCCATGTTTAAAAAAATATTTTTGAGCTTGATGCTGAGAAAATAGTTGTTTTTACTGAGGTGCTGATATGCTTATTCCTTTTCAATAACGACAACTGTACAATTGTTGGTGTTTCTTTTTTGATTTGGCTGCCAGGAAAGTTAGTTGCATTTTAATTTTGTTCATGATAGACCATTCCTTTTCTTGGTCTTAATTTTCTATTCTACTTTAATATTGTTTCTCTGTGTATAATTTTGCTCTTAAGTTTTCACAAAGCTTTTGTGGAATGATATGTTAAGGAATAAATATCAACCAAAAAATTCTATCTAGTTTAAGACTAGTTTTATATAAATGTTTCAAACAATCTATATATTTCCATAAGTACTATTGACCATGTTAATTAATTAGCTGTCTGTTACTATAACAAATATCTGAGATAATCAACTTAAAAAGATAAAAGGTTTATTTTGGCCATGGTTTTAGAGATCTCAGTCCATGATTGGTTGACTGCATTGGTTTTGGGCCTGTGGCAAGATAGCACGTCATGGGGGAGAACATATGACACTGCAAAGCCACTCACTTCATGACTAGGATGCAAAAGACAGAAAGAAATAGGGGCCCCTTCCATCAAGGGTATGCCTCCAACGACCTGAAGACCTTCCACTAGACTCGACCTTTTAAAGTTTCCACCACTTCCCAATAGCACAAAACTGGGGATAAACCTTTAAATAACATGGGCCTTTTAGGGACATTATGGATCCAAATTATACTAATTGACCAATTAGCTGAACATAAATTTGGAAGGACTGTTATTAAAGAGGATGTCCGTTCTAGAGCCACTAGCTCAGGGGACTTGCTGTCACTCTGCTGGGCTTCTGGTTACCTTCATTGAGTGCTGCCTTTCTCACTCTCTTCCTGGGCATGATTGCTTTGTTTAACAATTCTTCTGCTACTTCTTTTCTCCTTTAAAACTACATATACCATAGTGGGTGGAGTTGGAGAAGTTCTTACTTACTCAGTCTAGTTTAGGCATTGATTTTGGATTTGAAAGCTTTGAGGAACCAATTTAGGGCAAGTTACTGAGCAGAGTCCAGTGAGTGTGCAGATCGTGATATTCACAAGGAATTCACCAAAGAATTAAATCTTTCCATTGGCCTCATTTTTCATTACTAACCCCTCAAGGTTTGTTCAATGGCTCTAATCTTCTTTGCCTTCTGGAAACTTCCTGAAATGGCTAACTTCTCAGAAGCCTTTCAAGAGATCCTTTCAATGCTGGGTAACTCTGCCCTACCTGTTTCAGAATTGTTTTATTTTTGACATTGTTTACACTTCTGTCATATTCCTGTTGAAATCCTTTAGAAAGCCACAAAAAGAAAGGAAATTGAAGTAATCATTAAAATAGAAGCTGAGTAATTCTCTGCCCCTTTGCTCCCCTATCAAAGGAACTTTTCTCTGAATCAAAATGTCTGCAGGCATTATCTCTTACTAATTTTTATTTTGGGCCCAAAATACTTCTGAAGCTTTATACCAACAGAGGTGGATTCCAAGCTGTTTCTATGATTTAGCTGCCAAATCTCTACCTGCTGTATCTATCACAGGTGATATAACTTTATTCCTTAATGGTGCCACAAAAATTTCCTTCTAGGGTGACTAATGGGTATGCTTCTTAGGAAGCTTCCTTCACACCTTTGCTTTTCTGTAACCTGCGATTGTTCTTTTTATTTTATTTTTTATTTTTAGGTAGACACATAATATCTTTATTTTACATTTATGAGGTGCTGAGGATCGAACCCAGTGCCTCATGCATAGTAGGCGAGCACTCTCCACTGAGCCACAACCCCAGCTACTTGCGATAATTTCTCACACAAGACACTCTAGATCTGCTATGTGGAATTCCACAGGGCTTACCTGCCTGATGTAATTAAAGAGATACTTCTCTTTTCTACTCCCCTAAATATTTGCTTCCCCCAAATAATGGAAGAGAGGTAAGCTTCTGAAAACCTCTGGTAAGCAGAAATTCTTTCCTATTAGATCTACTTACAACTCCTCCAAGTGAGCTGCTGGAATGGCAGGCCCTCTTCTGGGCCCTGTCATTAGAAACTAGTCTGGTGCCAGCATGCCATTCTGCTGGCAGCAGTTCTGCTTGTTCAAGAGGGAACATGTATTTGAATAACCCTGGAATCAGGTAAGAATTTGGGAGTGTCAAAAGTAACAATCCTAGGCTGGGATGTAACCCCAGGATTGAAACTTGCCCCCTATGTGTGGATCCTCAGTACCACATAAAATGAATGAATGAATGAATGTATTATGTCCATCTACAACTTTAGAAAAAAAAACAAAAAACACAATCCTGCAACATAGCTAAGGTGGACAATGGCCAGTGTGTGTTTTAGTTATTAGGCACCACCCCCCAACATCTATGGGAACACTATAACTAAACTGCATGTATATTTCCTGGGAAAAGTTAAGCACTGATTCAGAAGTGTTTTCTGTTTTTCCTTGTGCTGAGTAGATGGTTTATTGTCCATCTTACCAAGATGTATTTATAAAACCCCCATGACATTTCTTGGCCCTAGAGCCCCGTATAAAGGAGGAAAAACTAAGTGTCTCTTCAGAGATTTTAGCCCTTCTGAAGATCATTTTCTCACCTTGAGAAGGTGGTTTTTGTGTTGTAATTGAATCCAGGGGCACTTTACCACTGAGCTCTACATCCCCAGTGCTTTTTAAACTTTTTTTTAATCTTGAGATGGATCTCTCTAAGTTGCCCAGTCTGGCCTCGCACTTGTGTTCCTAGTGCCTCAGCTTCCCAAGTAGCTGTGCCATCATACCCAGCTCATTCCTCTATTTGAAAACAAAAAAAACTTTAAACAGTTTATTAAGGTATGATTAATGCATTTTATACTTCATATATTTAAAGTATGCAATTTTATGAGTTTTGGGGTTATGTGTACATTGTTGAAACCATCACCACAGTCAGGATAATGAACATGTGGATGTCGTTCACCACCAATTTCTTTGTGTTCTTTGTAATCCATTCTTCCTGAACCCTCCCCTCCCAGTCCTCAGGCAACTGATTTGCTTTCTATTACTGTAGATTAGTTTGTATTTTTAGACTTTTATATAAAGGGAATTTGATGGTACGTACTCTTTTATATAATGATTTGACATTCATCCATGCTGTGGAGTGATTCAGTAATTTTTTCTTTTATTGTGGTAGGCTTCATTGTATGGATATACCACAGTTTGTTTATCCATTCTCTTATTGATGGACATGTGTGTTTTTTTCCCCAGCATTTGACTATTTTACTATGGGTAAAACTGCTATGACCATTCAAGTGTAAGTCATTGTGTGGACGTGTGTTTTCATTTCTCTTGGGTAAATACCTGGGAGTAATATAGTTGGGTCATTTGGTAAGTATTTTAACTTCTTAAGAAACTGTGTAACTGTTTTCCAAAGTGGTTTTATCATTTTATGTTCTCAAAGCAGTATGTGAGAATTTTATTCATTCTACATTCTACTCACCATTTGTTATCATCTGTCTATCTTTTTTGATTATAGCCATGTTGGTGAGTGTGCAGTTATATTTGTAGCTTTGATTTGCATTTCCCTAATGATTAATGATGGTTAGCATATTTCCATGTACTTGTCATTCATATATCTTCTTTGCCCAATTTTTCATTTAAGTTGAAAGAGTTTCATATATACTGTAGATATGAGTTTTTCCCCTTTTTTGTTTTGTTGAATTTTTGTTTCTGAGGATTGAACCTAGGGCTTATACATGGTAAGCACATGCCCAGTCAATGAGCTACACCCTAGCCCCAATGGATTTTAGAACTATTTTCTACCAGGGAGAATTTTCTCACCTTCAGAAGGTCTTTTCGTTTTTTGTTTTTTTGGTTTTTTGGGGTTTTTTTTTTGTTGTTGTTTGTTTGTTTGTTTTTTCTTTTGGAAAAGCAAGCATTTTGTTGTTGTTATTGTTAATGGATCTTTATTTTATTTATCTATAAGTGTTGCTGAGAATTGAATCCACTGCCTCACATATGCTATGCAAGCACCTACCACTGAGGCACAACCCCAGCCCAAAAGCAGGTACCTTTTATTGTGTTAAATCCCCTATTTTTCTTTAAAGTTCGGCCTTTATAGATATATTGGTAAAGAGCTACTACTATACCAATGCTGCCAATTTAAAAAATGGATTTTAATATCCATCTGATTAATGGTCTCAGGCAGCACTGAAAATGCAAAAGTTTCATTTATGAAGAAAACAGTGCTAAGGTTGGTATATTAAGCAACTTTTTCTCCTGACTGCTTTTGCATGAAGAACACACCATTGGTTTTGAGATTTTGCTTTTTCCTCACTTTTTGAGAAACAAGAACATGTTTAAACAGCTCACTTAGCTTCAGCAGTTCATTGTTGTCATCTTTCTTCACTTTCTCATCACCTTCACCTTGTGCTGCTTGACATGGATTTTTATTAATTCGATGAGTCAGCCTTGGTGATGAAGTTTTCTCATAGCCCCCCCCCCTTTTGGGGAGGTACTGGGGATTGAACCCAGAGGGGCCTCACCATTGAGCCATATCCCAAGCCCTTTTTTATTTTTATTTTTTAAAAAATATATATTTTTTAGTTGTAGGAGAACACAATACCTTTATTTTAGTCTTATGTGGTGCTGAGGATCGAACCCAATGCATCACGCGTGCTAGGCGAGCGCTCTACTACTGAGCCACAACCCCACCCCCAAGCCCTTTTTTTAAAAAGAAATTTATTTAGAGACAGGATCTTGCTGAGTTGCTTAGGGCCTTGCTAAATTGCTGAGGCTGACTTTGAACTTGTAGTCTTCCTGCCTCAGCCCTCCAAACTTCTCAGACTACAAGCATATACCACCACGGCTTGCTTATTTCTTTTTCTTTAGATAGAATTTCTGTCTTCAATGAAATTTCCCTTTTTCTTATTTTCCTTTTCATTGCCTCTGGCAGTTTCTTGCTCAGACCAGATCAGGAGTTGGATGCCTAGACATCTGTAACAGCTCAGGCCAGGAAGCACAAGATGAGAACAAGGGGCAGCATCTGGAGAGGGTAATCACCCACTGTTTACTGGGAAAGTATCCCCAAAATGTCTAAGTTACCCTTTTTTATGTAGAAAACTTTCTGATGTTCTATACCATATCTTTTTGGGGTTCATTTACCTTTTGTTGTTGTTATTGTTGTTTACTCATTTTAAACTTTTTATTTGGAAATAATTATATATTCTCAGGAAGTTGTTTAAAAAATGCACAGAGAAGGAAGCTGGGGTTGTGGCTCAGAGGTAGAGTGCTCGCCTAGCATGTGTGAGGCACTGGGTTCAATACTCAGCACCACATAAAATGAAGATACTGCATCCACCTATAACTAAAAAATAAATATTTTTTAAAAAATGTACAGAGAGATCCTATGTACCCATCACCTTCCTTTCCCCAATTCATTTTGTATGACTTTAGAACATATCAACATTATTAAATTGATATTGGTATAATCTACAGGCTTTATTCATAATTAGTTATACTTGCACCCTATGTGTGCATGTAGTTCTGTGTAATTTTATCACACTTGTAGCTTTATGTAACTACTACCACAATTGATTTGCAGAACTGCTCCATTATTAAAATGTCTCCCTTGTGCTTCACTTATCTGTTTTTCATCTTTGTAATTATATTATTTCAATAATATTATGTAAATGGGATCTTACAAGAAGTAACCTTTTGTAATTGTTTTTTTCACTAAGCATGATTCCCTGGATGTCTGGATAGCTTAATGCATATATTGATTAGTTGTTCTTTTTTATTGCTAAATAGTATTCTGTTGTATGATTGTTCCAGTTTTCTTTTACCATTCACCTGTGGAAGGACATTTGGGTTATTTCTAGTTTGGACCATTATGAATAAAGCTGCTATGAACATTTGTGTACAGTTTTTGTGTGCAAACATAAGTTTTTATTTTTCTAGAATAAAGCTTCAAAGTTCATTTGCTAGGTTATATCACAAGTGCATTTTTAGTTTTAGAAGAAATTGCCAAATATTTTCTACAGTAGCTGTGTAATTTTACACTCCCTTCCATAGTGTATACATTTCTCTGCATCCTTATCAACAATTTGGTGATATTGCTATTTTTTTAAATTTTAGCCATTCCAATAGATAACGTAGTGATACCTCATTATTCTGATTTCATTTCCTTATGGATAATGATATGAACATCTGTTCATGTGTTTATTTTTCACCTGAATATTGGTTTTGGTGAAATGTCAGTTCATGTCTTTTGCCCATTTTATATAAGTGTATTGTTTTCTTACTACTAAGTTTTGAGAGTTCTTTATATATAGTATAGATACTAGTTCTTTGGCAGATAAGTAGTTTGCAAATATATTTTCCTAGTGTGTAATTTGCCTTTTTATCTTCTTTGGGAGTCTTTTGTAGAGCAGAAGTTTTTCATTTTTATGAGATCTAGTATATCTATTTTGCCTCTCATGGATTGTGTTTTGGCATTAAGTCTTAGAACTCTTTTAATTCTAGATCCTGAGAGCTTCTCAGGTTTTCTTTTCTTTTTTAGTGACCAAGAGATCTTTATTGCAGTAGTATCTGATTAACAGGGAAGGAAGAGAAAGAGAGAGTGTGGAGAAAGAGAAGAAAGGGAGGGAGAGAGAAAGAGAGGGAGAGAGGGAGCAGGTTTTCTTTCTTTCTTTTTTAAAATTATTTTTTAGTTATAGGTGGACACAGTGTCTTTATTTTACCTTATGTGGTGCTGAGGATCAAACCCAGTGCCTCACTCATGCTAGACAAGCGCTCCACCTCTGAGCCACAACCCCAGCCCAGGTTTTTGGTTTTTTTTAAGTTGTTTTTTGTTGTTGTTGTTGTTGTTTTGTCTTATGTTTTATATCTCATTCTTTAATCTATTATTAGGTAATTTTTGTATGAAGTATAAATTTATATCATAAAGATATTTAATTGACAATTGCATATGAATATTTAGTTGATTCAGCACCATTTATTAAAAAGGCTGACTTTTTTTCTTTGCCCTAAAGTCAGGAAGAATGATTCCTCCTCCTCTGTGTTTCTCTCTCTCTCTCTCTCTCTCTCTTTTTTTTTTTTTTTTTTTTGGTGTGGGGGGTTACCAATCCTTCATTATGAAGAATTGAATCCAGGGACACTTAACCTTACCAAATCACATCCCCAACCCTTTTTTATGTTTTGTTAGAGACGGGGTCTCATTGAGTTGCTTAGGGGCCTTCTTAAGTTGCTGAGGCTGGGTTTGAACTCATGATCCTCTTGCCTCAGCCTCCCGAGTTGCTGGGATCATAGGTGTATTCCACTGCACCTGGCTACTCTGTTTCTTTTTTCAAATTTTTGCAGTTTTAGATCCTTTGCCTTCTAATATAAATTTTAGAATATGCTTATCTTTGTCTACAAAAACCTTTTCTGAGATTTGATAGCAGTTGTGTTAAGCCTACAGAACTATTAGGGGAGAATAGGCATCTCTCTTTTTTTTTTATTATTGGTTGTTCAAAACATTACAAAGCTCATGATATATCATTTTCATACATTTGACTCAACTGGGTTATGAACTCCCATTTTTACCCCAAATACAAATTGCAGAATCACATCGGATACACACTCACATTTTTACATAATGGCATATTAGTGACTGTTGTATTCTGCTACCTTTCCTATCCCCTACTATCCCCCCACCCCTCCCCTCCCATCTTCCTTCTCTATCTCATCTGCTGTTGTTCAATTCTCTCCCTTGTTTCCCCCCCTTCCCCTCACAATCTCTTTTTTTTTTTTAAAGAGAGAGTGAGAGAGAGAGAGAGAGAGAGAGAGAGTTTTTTAATATTTATTTTTTTTTTTTGGTTCTCGGCAGACACAACATCTTTGTTGGTATGTGGTGCTGAGGATCGAACCCGGGCCGCACGCATGCCAGGCGAGCGTGCTACCTCTTGAGCCACAACCCCAGCCCACCTCACAATCTCTTATATGTAATTTTCTGTAACATTGAGGGTCTCCTACCATTTCCATATGCTTTCCCTTCTCTCTCCCTTTCTCTCCCCCCACTCGTCTCTGTTTAGTGTTAACCTTTTCCTCATGCTCTTCCTCCCTGTTCTGTTCTTAGTTGCTCTCTTTATATCAAAGAAGACATTTGGCATTTGTTTCTTAAGGATTGGCTAGCTTCGCTTAGCATAATCTGTTCTAATGCCATCCATTTCCCTGCAAATTCTGTGATTTTGTCATTTTTTAGTGCTGCGTAATACTCCATTGTGTATAGATGCCACATTTTTTTTTATCCATTCATCTATTGAAGGGCATCTAGGTTGGTTCCACAGTCTAGCTATTGTGAATTGTGCCGCTATGATCATTGATGTGGCAGTATCCCTATAGTACGCTCTTTTAAGATCCTCAGGGAATAGTCCGAGGAGGGCGATAGCTGGGTCAAATGGTGGATCCATTCCCAGCTTTCCCAGGTATCTCCATACTGCTTTCCAAATTGGCCTTACCAATTTGCAGTCCCACCAGCAGTGTACAAGTGTACCCTTTTCCCCACATCCTCGCCAACACTTATTGTTGTTTGACTTCATAATGGCTGCCAATCTTACTGGAGTGAGATGGTATCTTAGGGTGGTTTTGATTTGCATTTCTCTGACTGCTAGAGATGGTGAGCATTTTTTCATGTACTTGTTGATTGATTGTCCTCCTCTGTGAAGTGTCTGTTCAGGTCCTTGGCCCATTTGTTGATTGGGTTATTTGTTATCTTATTGTTTAATTTTTTGAGTTCTTTGTATAGAGAATAGGCATCTCTACAATATTGACCATACTCTGTGAATATGGTATATCTCCAGTTATTAACATCTCTGATTACTTTCATCAGCATTTTGTAATTTTCAGCATAAAGATACTATATGTGTTTTATTAGACTTTTATTTACATATTTTATTGTCTTTTATTATAAATGGTAATGTGTTTTTAATTTTGGTTTCCACATAGTCATTGTTATCTTAGAGGTTTTTATGTAGAACTGTGGTTGGTATGGTCTGTAGTTTTTGTGTTCATAGTAAAGGAGAGTGGGGCAGCTGAAGCTTGAGTTGCAGGCCTTTGGCAACCAGGTTTAGCAACAATGTGGACACAAGAGCAGACATACTTGGATTCAGATCCCAGGCTTGTGTTATTATACAAGCCATTTATACTCTCTAAGGTTGTTTCCTCAAGTGTCTAAAAGGGAGCATAACACCTCCTGTACAAATCTGTACAAAGCTTTGAGATGAAAAAGGTAAATGTTTTGTGCCTAACAAATCTCATTGTATCTTAGTTATTACTTTTGTTCACAGCGGAGTCATATGTGCATGGTAACGTCTTCATGAGGCTTTTCAAGGATGTAAAAAGTCTTAATATATCTCTTCCCTTATGGGGCTTATAATTTTGTAAGGAGGGAAAATGTGTGTGTGTGTGTGTGTGTGTGTGTGTGTGTGTGTGTGTGTGTGTATTTTCCAGGATGAAGTATTGCTTGTTCAGTTCCAAATAAATGGGGCAGATAATCAGTTAACTTTTTCTTCCTGGACTTTGTGCCCTTCTGTACCCTGTTCATCTAGATGGCTTCTGGATGTTGTTGATGAGAGAATGTTTCAGGGTGGAAGGGGATGTGTACAGGTTTAGGGGAAGGGAGTCATGTGGGAATATGTAATTAATTTTTATATTTTCCCCAGTAAACTATGGACCCTTTTTATGATGTCATGAGGGATTCCTTAATTTTGCAGCTGCTTCCTGATTACGTCAGAGAGGAGCCTCTCACCCCACAGCCTGGAGCTGTACTCATATAAGAATTGGAAACAAATGAAGTGCTGAATATCTAATGGCTTCCACAGGGAGAGCCAGTTCAGACTTCCCAGGCCACCTCTTGCAAGGTCTTCCTCAAGTATTTCTGACCCCCTGAAGTGTCTTTGTTCTGGAAAGAGGAGACTTGGCCCAGAGCTAAGTGGGTGGAAACCTGGGGATTCCTTGATGGTACCCCACACTCCTTCTCCAGGTGTTCTTCAAGCCTGTGTTTTTGCTATATCTCCTTTGGTGAGTGTTACCTCTCTGGATCCTCTGGAATCCTTGACTATTCCAGTGGTCATCCCTTTCTTGCTTCCTCTACCAACATTGTCTCCACCTTCTCTTCATTAGAGAATGAGGCATTTTTAATATCTCTGGACTTCTTTCCATTCCCTCTTTCACCACTCTTAGAAGAAAGATGTTATAGCTGGTATAGTGGTTCATGACTGTAATTCCAGTGAGAAAGGAAGATTACAAGTTTGAGGCCAGCCTCAGCACCTTAGCAAGGCCTTGAGCAACTTAAAGAAATGCTGTCTCAAAATGAAAAAAATAAGCCTGACACTGTGGTGCATCCTGTAATCCCAGCAGTTTGGGAGGCAGAGGCAGGAGGAACACAAGTGTAAATTCAAAGCCAGCTTTAGCAACTTAGTGATGCCCTAAACAACTCAGTGAGACTCTGTCTCAAAATAAAAAAATAAAAAGAGCTGGGGTTGTGGCTAAATGGGTAATCATCCCTGGGTTCAATCCCCAGAAACAGAGAGGGGGGTGAATTTATTTGACATTATGAAGTTTATGAAGTGCTCTAATTATTTATCTTAATTCAAACTGAGATACATGTCCTTTTAGCTTTCTAACTGGTTTCCATCCCTCTTACCTATTTCCAGCTATCCTAATTTATTCTAAATATTTAAACTAAATTAGTTTTCACAAAATAATCACCATTGCTTCATTCAGAAACTTTGAGGAAGTGTCCCCTCACTGTTGGTTGAGTCAAGTCTTTGTTCCCTGTTCATCATTGCAGGCCTTGTACTTTGTGGTCCCTGTCACAAGACTGGCAGAGTTCAGTGCTTTGTGCATTCCTGCCTGCCTGCCCCATATTGGTGCATGCAGTCCCTCCTGAACTCACCAATTCTGTCATTTTTCATTTCTTATAGTCCAAATCAGAAAAGATCTCTTCCATGAAAACTTCTCTAATAGACACTAGTTGAAATAATTTCCTTTCCTTCTGAGAACAGAAAGCATCTTGCTCCCATCTTCCTCATGGAGTGAAATGTATTGTCTTACTGGTATTCTTCCTGTTTTCTTCACTGGATTATCATCTTATGACAGGATTATATTTTCTTTTTCTATTTTCCCAAATTCAACATTTTTGGAGTTAATGGGAGTGCCCACTTTGTTAGGAGGCCAGCCTCAGCCAACTTAGTAATGCTCTAAGCAACTTAGTGAGACCCTGTCTCAAAATGAAAAATAAAAAGATTTTGGAATTTTCTTTGCCTCATATCTCCCCACTTTGAGAAGAGATCTAGAAGAAGCCAAAGTGTTATAATCCTGGAAGATCCAAAGGGAGCAGTAGACATAATAGTGAGGGCTCTTAAGGAGGAAACTTTACTTTCCATATACCTTTGTCTTGTCTTGGTTGAACTCTGTTCAGGGATATATCATGGTTTGCCTTATACCCAGTCAGCCCAAGTGTTCTGCGTGAACACTTTGTTTGGGAACATTGGTGCTTGATTCTTCCAATTCATTCATTCTGGTGCTCAGGAAATAAAATGATACCCTGAGGGCATGGGACATCTCTGCTTTTGCTGTGAGATTTTATTCTTGTCTGGTTTCTACATAGTGACTGCCTCCGCCCACTTCCTCTTCAGCCAGCAGCTGCCACGGGGAACTCTGTGGGTCAAGCAGCAGCAGCCGAAAGATGCTCTCACTGCCCACTTCCTGTAGACAAGGAGATTTGGGTGGGCTGCTGAGGAACTGTGCCAGCCCTGTATCTGACTGGGGACTGACTCATGAGAAAAGTAGCCTTATGTCTGAAAGAGCCAACAAATCACCTCAGGTGATGTTAATTTGGAGGTGACTGACCATTCATTTCCTTTCTTTGAAAGGAGATGGTGGGGAGAGAATCAGTAAATAGTCCTACTTGTGTTTTTCTCCAGATATTTGTGAAGGAGCCCAGCAGATAATTTTCCATGCTAGAGTGGCCAGTGGAGCCTGGTGCCCTCTGAATCCCTCCTGTTGCTGTTAGGGTAGCAGACTTATGTGTCATCCATCCTGTGTCTTCCCTTCATTATCCTCTCATTCTCTTGCCAGGAAATTGGCTGTTTGCATCAAGGGAACTCTGCTAGTTCCATTGCTGCCAGATTTTTCTGAGGCTAGCCAAACCCCATCCCACTGATAATGGGTTTTCTCCCTCACAAAAACTTGGTACCCTGTCCTAAGAATTGATCAGAAGCAGTGGTTCTGATTCATTGTCCCTTGGCTGGGCTTAGAGGTCCAGGCAGGTGGGTCTGCCTTGCTTCCCCTCCCCTTTTCCCTCTCCACCCCTCCTGCCTCACTCCCATTTCCTGCAGGAGGATGCTTTGCCATCCTGGAGCCGTCAGGCACAGCTTTCCTTTGGCAGCACCATTGCACACACACTGGTGGGAGAGGGGACGTGTTTATCACTTTTCCTGGAGATTATCTGTTTAAGCACTTCTCTGACAGTTACAATAACAAGGGTAGTGTGTTGTGTTTCCCAGCAGAAGGACACTTGCTGTTGAAAGATGTATAGCACTAATTAGAAATACATAACATCCGGCCACATGGCAGCCTTCTCCCGGCCGCTCCATTTCCTGATTTCATACAACTTTGACGACAGTTGGTTTATGTTTTCCATGAATATGTTCTCAGAAAAATGAGAAAGTCTCCCTGTTACATAGAAGCAAGAAGAATATTTCTGCCTGCGCAGGTATCCAGCCCCAGGAATACTGGGAGCTTTGGTCACTTGCCCACATGTGGGAAGGGGCAAAACCTAAGTTCAGACCTCAGGTGACTTTTTTGGTAAGAAAGATTTCCGTCTGACTTCCTTAGCCAAAACCATTCCCCTAAACCCTTGAGCAAGCCTTCTTTTGGAAAGAAGGGGAAAGGCTATTTCACAATGTTAATGAGTTCCTCAGCTCATGTCAGGCTCCTGCTACCTGACACAAAGCCAGAGGAACCCAGGCAAATACCAAGGCAAACAATGCCTTTTCCTCCCCACCCCACATAACTCGTTGGCCTGGCCCAGCCCAACTCCAGGGATATATATGGACATTCATCATACTAGGGCCAGTTTCTTAAGTCTAACCCCAAAGTGGGTGGGCTCTGGGAGTCTAGATACAGTTTTCCCACTCAGCTATATAAGGGTGAGTACACTGAAGGAGTAATATCTATGGCTTCTAGCCCACAGAAGTCTACATGAGGCCAAGAGCATTCTCTGGAGGTACTATGCAGTTAGTACATTTTTTTACTTGAGGCACTGGATCCAAGTTGCCATAGTTACTTGGATAAATAATGATTTTCATCAGTCTACTGAAAAGTCTTCCTGTTGCAGAGACCATCATTCATTTGTAGCTTTGTTCTCCACAGCACCTAGCACATTATAGATGCTCATTATGTGTCTGTGGTATATCAGGGAGCCATGGAGAATAATAAGCCTTGTAGAAATTGCTCCAGTTTTTTAGCATGGTCATTGTAGGGCTGAGCAAGATCCAGACATTATGGATAGTTCATAATGTATCCACCTGCTTTATCAGAGCAGAGCAGCTTTCTGGTTTGTGCCTCCCCACCAGTTGGACCAGACACATAAGCAGTATTCTCAGGCCTTTCCCTGAGAAGGTGTGAGGGTGGAGAGGTTGAAGACATGTAAACATGCAGAGCAGTCAGGAAGCTGCCTTTTTTCTGCTGCTCTTAGAGGTAGTTGAGCCGAAAAAATTTTCTGTTTTGCTATCCTACCTGGTTCTATACCTTATTACAGGAGCCAATCTTGACTCCCCAGAGGTTACAGATACTGTTACTTTTAAAAAGTTCATTCTTCCTTGGGCTAGGGATGTGGCTCAAGCGGTAACGCGCTCTCCTGGCATGCTCAGGGCGCTGGGTTCGATCCTCAAACCACATAAAAATAAAGTTGTGGTGTCCACTGAAAACTGAAAAATAAATTAAAAAAAAAAAGTTCATTCTTCCTCTTGATCCCTTGAACTCTGAGATCTAGTCTGTGATTGCCATTTGTTATAAAAGTGAAATGGGCTGCTAGGATGGTGGCACACACCTATAATCCCAGCGACTCAGGAGGCTGAGTTAGGAGGATCACAAGTTCGAGGCCAGCCTCCTCAATTTAGCAAGACCCTGTCTCTAACTCTCCAAGTTTAAAAAAATCCTTAAAAAGGCAAGAGTTGGGGGCTGGGGCTGGGGCTCAGGCTAGGTGGTTAAGCATCTCTAAATTCAATCCCCAAAACCAAAAAAAAAAAGAAAAAAAAGAAATGGGTTTAGTGAGAATAATCTCCCTCTGGTCCCATTTTATTCTTATCCAGGTTTTTGAATGTCTTAATGTAGCCAATCTTTTGGAAGGAGGAGACTCCATCCCTTCTAGCCTCCTGGGTACAGGTCATTTCTGCCTCAGATGTCAAGACAATGTGGGGACACTAGTGTTTATTCAGTGTGTCAACGATCAGGATATGGCCTCTATTCTATCCTGTCTTACTTTGTCCTGGATTTATTCCTTTATTCTTAAATTTATTGCTAATTAGAGACAGGCTGCTGGTAATGCTTGGCAGGGGCCTGGTCCGAGCTGGGTGGAACTGACAGTGTTGCTGCTTATTGGGGGAGCGAGGAGTTGGCAACTTTTTTCTAGGGATGGCATACATGTCTTCCGCTTCCCTGCTTACAACCTCCCTCCTCTGGATGCTTGGATACTTGCTTGATCTCTTTAAGAGGTCCAGAAGACAGAGTAATGATCTATTCTCATCCCATAGATTGTTACCACTTCCTTACTGTCTGCTACAGTTGAGTTGGAAAGTTAGAGGGTGACATGTGGGACCAGTAGGCATCTGGAAGAACAGTGGGAAAGCCACAAGAGAAGAATTTCTCCTCTGATGCTAGTCTCATGTTTGGACCCTTCTGAGCAATAGCCCGCTCCATATTTCTAGGACTTTGAATGTGGTTTGGGGCGGGGCTGGGGCTGTAGCTCGGTGGTAGAGTTCTTGCCCAGCACGTGTGAGGCACTAGGATCAAAACTCAGCACCACATAAAAAATAAATTAAATAAAGGTATTGTGTCCATCTACAACTAAAATAAATAAATAAATTTTAAAATGAAAGTGGTTTGAGGTGGGCTTTGTGTGCTCCAGTCATAGTTACTCCTGTGGTGAAGACTCTTGGGAATAGCTGTGGTTGTGTAGCATCTCCTGGAGTAACAACTTCAGTCAGGCCCATTGATAAGACTAGTGAGCTGACAGAAGTTAAAACGCAGGCAGGGACCAAGATCAAATGTGTGGCTAATTATCCTTTTCACACTTAGGAGATTGAGTTCTCCTGCATTACAGAAGGAATTAACAGATGAGTTGCGGCCAGAGCCAGTGAGCTCGGCCCTTGTGTCCATCTCCTGTGGGTGTTGGGTATTTCCTCCCTTGAGGCTGCAGGTTGGACTTCTGTTTGTCACCAGTTCCTCTCAAGCCAGGATGAAATGGCTACTGGGACAGGCCACTGACAACCAGTAGGTGCCAACAACGATGTGGGAGAATATCATAAGCTCCCACCAAAAACTGACTGCTCACTGGCAAAGTGGCTTCTTTCAGTGACCTGCAGCCAAAAGGTCATTAGCCAGGCTAAAAAACTGAAGGTAAGAGGATGCTGGTATGGGAACTAGCCCTAGGGAGAAATAAAAATAAAAGGTAACACTTATTAAGTGCATAGTATGTTTCAAGCACTGTTCTGTGTAACATTATTCAGTTAAAAAAAAATAGGTTGATTGTGTCATGTGTGTTGTCTTAGGAGGAGGTTCATAGAGGTAGGCATGGACCCAAAGGCTGGTGATTGAAGAAGGTAATTTCTAAATCTGTTGATTGTGCTAGAGTGAGCTAATAAGTTCTTGTTACCGTAGCTTTACATTATCAGAAGCCATCAGAAAGCAAAAACCCTGCAGCTCTAGTCATACTGCCCACTTTCAGATACTAGGTCCTGGGAAAGTGATATCATGCAGAACTTAAACATGTGATCCTTATAGTGTTATTGAGTGCTTATTCATACAGGCTGGACATGCAGGGAAGTACTTGACATACATTATCTTACATAGCCTTGTAACCCTCCCTTAGAGGGAATACTATTATCCGTAGTCTTAAATGAGAACAAGGAATCTCTGAAACATGGACAAGGGGGCACCCTTCATAAAATAGGGGAGTAGTGATGGTTTTCTTTGCCTCTCCTCAGACTGCTTCTCAGAGGAGTGTCGCTCTGTGATTCAGGAGCAAGCAGCAGCCTTGGGCCTGGCCATGTTTTCTCTACTGGTGCGCCGCTGCACCTGCTTACTTAAGGAATCTGCCAAAGGTAAGCAGGAAGAGCCCTTGACCTGTGGGCTTCCCAGCTGACCAACTGTGTCCAGAAGAACCTCAGAATATCAGGCTGCCTTCTCAGTGTCTTCTCCCTCTACCCTCCAGCCTTCCTCTTCCCAACATTCCCTTCTTCCTTTTGCCTCCTTAACTAATCCCATCTCTGTCATTAGTGTGATGACCTTTCAGACCCACTTTTCTCCTTGTGGGCCTATTGCCTCCCTCTTTGTTCCTTTAGTAGTTAAGATTTTCACTGTACATGAACTGCTGCATGTTTCTACATCTTAAAAAAGAAGATTTGTGTTGCTGGGGATTGGACAAATTTCCCTTTTTGTTCTTAATTGATGCTGTTTTTATCCCTTTATCTCTGTGTCCTGTGTCCCTCTTCAGTACCTGGTGGGTGCTATAACTACTATAGACCATCTTAGCAGGCTCACTGGATCAGAGCAAAGACTCTTTTTAGCCCTAGCATTGAGGTATTATGCCATATCCTTTAAGGTATCCTGATTGCTGTAGCCCAGTAAGGTAGAGCTGAAGGTCACTCTTTCCTGTCCACTCTGCATCAAAGTTGATAAAAGTAGCAAGGTCCCTCTGTCGCCCCTTGCTAAGCTAACTTTGTGAATGCCTCTAGCCTCTAGGGCTGCTTTTTCTTTTCGGGGGAGCCACTTTTTGAAACAATTTAATATTTACAGAAAAGTTGGAAGAATAGTGCAAAGAACTTTTTTATACTGCTCATCCAGACTCCCTGATATTGTATGGCTTTAAGTCTTCTGTTTATACACAACATACACAAGCTTAAGCTTTTTGTTGTCCCGAATCATTGGATTTTATGTTGCAGACATGGGAGCCCTTTACCCCTAAATACTTGATTCTATTTCCTAACAACAAGGACAGTCTCCTAACAATATCAAAATCAGAAAATCAACAATTTTTGAATCTGTAGGCTGTATTCACTCTGTACCAATTGTCCTAGTTATGTTTTTTGTAAAGAAGAAAAAGCCAGATGCAGTGGTGCACACCTATAATCCCAGCACCTCAGGATGCTGAGGCAGGAGGATCACAAGTTCAAAGCCAACCTCAGCAACTTAGTCAGACCCTATCTCCATAAAAAATAAAAAAGGTTGGGGATATAGCTCAGTGATAGAGCATTCATCTAGCATGCTTGAGGCCCTGGGGTCAGTCCCTAGTACCACAAACAATAGCAACAAACCTAAAGGGAAAAAAAAAAAAAGAAAATGTAATGTAGTGTTGTTTTTTATAATCCAGGATCATACATTGCATTTAGATGCCTTATCTCTTAGTCTCCTTTAATCTGAAATGACTTCTCAGTTTTTCCGTGTCCTTCATGACTTTGACATTTTTGAAGAGTATAAGCCATTTGTTTTGTAGAATGCCCAACAATTTGGGTTTCTTCATGATTAAATTCAGGTTGTGCAGTTTGGGCAAGAACTGTGGTGCTGTTCGTGGCTGAAGGAAAGCTCAAGGGTGGGCTGGTAGCCAGAGTAGAGACTTCAGCTAGGCCACAGGTGAAACAAAAATAGCTGTCTCCAGGGGCAAACCCAGTGCACTGGTTCTCTCTTTGTCCTACTTTTCAGAATCCTCTTAGGTGCTGGCACTTGTCCTCGCTTCTGAGCCCAGCTTTCCTGTGGACTGGTCTCCCTTCCCTAAGAGCTTGCTGCCGTCCCAGCGCCCCAGGCCTCACTCCAGGGCCACAGCAGACATAGGCCCAGTTCTCACCCTTTGCCTCTGCAGCTCAACTGTCCTCTCCTGAGGACCAGGATGATGAAGATGACATCAAAGTGTCTTCCTTTGTCCCGGACCTGAAGGAACTGCTTCCCAGTGTGAAAGTGTGGTCTGACTGGATGCTCGGCTACCCAGACACCTGGAATCCTCCACCCACATCCCTGGATCTGCCCTCACAGTGAGTCAGCCTGCCTATTCCTTCCGCGATGCCGGCCTTAGCCCACCTGTGTTCCTACAGCTCCCTTCCTTGTCCTGTTCTTGTTTCCCCCACCCGCAGCCCACGTGTTTCCCTGTTCCTCCTCACTTGAACTTTGGTTTCTCCCTTCCTCAAACACTTTCCTTGTCCTCTGATGTTTTAGGTTATGGGGGCCTGTTTTCCAGGCCTGTTCTTCCTCTTCCTGTGCTTTCTCTTACTCTGTACCTTGCTCTCTCTTTTGTTCTTTGTCATTGTTCTTACTCACTTGTTAGGCTTGATATTGTTGTGTGTCTTGCTTACCATCTCCTTAGCTGCCTATGGGATCTGAGTGTATGTTGGTAAGTGTAAGAAACTTTATCTCTTTCTCTTCCTTTTAGTTTTTCTGTGTATCTTTCAAGGATCTCACAGCTGCTTATGCTATATTCTGCAATTAGTCTCCTTGCCTCCTCTCATGGCATTTGGTGTGTAAAGTGGGTGAGTGTGTACATCTCTCTTCATTATTTCTTCGTTCACTCATTTCCTTTCTCCTCACATTGCCCTCACCCCTGTCCCATCTCTCTGTGGGTATCTGTGTGGTATCTGACAGAGTGAGATATGTTGGTCTGGGTGTATGTTATGTCCTCCTGATTGTTCTGTGTAGTTATGTTTTTCCTATGGGTTTTTTTCTTTCTTTTTAAAAATGGTAATAAAATATACAACAAAATTGCCATCTTAATTATTTTTATATTTTAACAATTCATTCGCATAAATTACATTCACATTATTATACAAGCTGTTATGGCTGTTTCTGTATCTGTATTTTGGTTGTGTCTGATTCTGCCTGCCTGGTTCCATTTGTCTATGTGAGTTTGTGTGTCTTAAAGTCTATCTGCGCCAAGTGTGAAGGTCTGTGTATTTCTGCTTTTGTGGAATTCTCTCTATGGGTCTTCCAGTGTGCCTCTCCATGGCTGCCTATATACATGTATCCATGTGGCCTTGGCCACATGTGGCCACTTATGTTGTATCCATATGTGTTCATGTGTTACATACGTACCTGGATCTATATCTGTTTGCATCTGTGTCTGTATATTCTTGGGTCTGTTTTTATGTTCAGGATTCATGTATCTCCATAGGTGTCTGTTTCAGTGTCTGAGTCTATGTCAGTTTAAATCTACTTTGGTCCTTCTGTGTTTGCCTATGTGACTGTTTCCTATGAGAATGTGTGTGTTTGTATGTCTCTGAATGTCTCTGTTGATGTCCATGTTTGTCCTTAACTAGATCTGTAATGTGTCAGTTTGATTATCACTGTATGCCAATCTGGATTTCTCTATTGGAGAGAGATTCTATGTATGTGGGTCTGCATTGTGAGTGCCTACCTGTCTCTACCTGCCTGTGTTATTGGTCTCTCCTGGGTGTGTATATGTCTGAATCAGGGGTCAGCAAGCTAAGGATGGTGTACATTTTTAAATAGTTGAAAAAAATCAGCCAGGTGTGCTGTGCACGCCTGTAATCCCAGCGGCCCAGGAGGCTGAGGCAGGAGGATTACAGGTTCAAAGCCAGCCTCAGCATCTTAGCAAAGCACTAAGCAACTAAACAAGAGATAAAGCTTACATGCTGTCTCTAAATAAAATATGAAAAAAGGCTTGGAGATGTGGCTTAGTTGTTAAGCACCCTTGGTTTCAATCACCGGTACCCCCTCCTTCAAAAAAAAAAAAGTTGGAAAAAATCAAAAGACTATTATTTTATGACTCATGAAAATTATGTGAAAATCAGACTTCAGTGTCCATAAGGTTGTCTGGGAACTTAGCCATGCTTATTTGTTTATACTCAAACTGTATCTGCTTTCACACTACAACAACAGAGTTGAGTAGTTGCCTCAGAGACCATATGGCCCACAAACCCTAAAATACTGACTACCCAACCCGTTTCAGAAAAAGCTTACTGATTCCTGATCTGTGCGTCCCATTCTTTTCTCTGTGTTCATGTTTGCGTAGTTGGGTCTGCATGTATGTGCATGTAAGCTTTATCTCAGTTAGCTCTCCTCATTGACCTTCTCTCTCTCTCTCCTGCTTGTTTACACCTCCCATCTCTGCCCCTCTCTCTCAGTGTCACTGCCTTCCCCTCTATCCTGTGACCGTCTTCTCCTTTCTCTGCTTTTCTCCTCTCTCTCCCCCATTCCCATTTCCTGCATTGTGGCCCTGACAAGTGTGTGCACTGAGACAACCCTAGAGCTATGTTGTCCATAGCTAACACCTCCCTGTTGATCTCCACGGCTCTTCTCTGGGAGAGTAAAGAATGGAGACCTTGGCTGCTACTAGGGAGTGGGGAGGGGAGTTTCTCTGGGTTGGTGGCCAGCCATTTCTCCTGTATTCATGGGTGACCCACAGAGGGAAAGATACAGCAGAAATTTCTGGTCAGCAGTTATTGGTCTTTCTGTATAGGTTATGTAGTCTGATTCTTCCCCCACTTTTCTTCCTAAGTTTTTTCTTATTCTTCACCCCAAGAGGCACCCCTGGACTGTTAATCCCACTCTCTCCAATCCCTATTGTAACTTGGGATACTTCAGACAGTTTATATTCTTCCTTTTGAGCCCTCCTGGGTTTCCAAAATGCACTCCAGGTTGAGGACCATGAGCCAGGGTTGAGCCCTTGAGTTGGGCAGCTGGAGCCACACAAAGAACTGACAGACCCGCTGGCTGAGGGGCAGCTGTTTCTCAGCAGTAATCCCCAAAGAGTTTATATGTGCAGCTCAAGGCTATTAATCTGTAATGCAGCAATTTGGAAAGAAAATGCCAGGAAAGGCTCAGCTCTCCAAGCATCAAAGCCACTGCTTCTGAATATGTACAGGGGCCACTGGGTAGTCCCTTCTTCCTCTCAGAGGTAGGAAGGCAGACCACCTGTCCCTGGAGGTTGGGCCTTCCTGGGTCACCTCATCTCACAATCACAGGTCCCTTAGATATAAGCCACCCATATCCTATACCATCAGGTCCGTTAACTCTTCTGTAGCACTTCTCCCTTTATCCCTGCTTCCTCTCTCACTCTTTCTGGCTTTTGTCTAGCTGAGGAAATGAAAAGCTCACACAGGAAGTGCTGGGCCTCATTTGCTTGAGGTGCTCAGTCTGTTTTCCCTTTGGATGCTGTAGCAAATGGCCCGTTGCCGGCTCTGTGAGCTGCTGCCCATCTTTGGGCAAGGTCTCAATCTGCAGCTGGGCACGTGGTTCAAGCTACAGTCATCCCCAGCTGGGCTAGAGGGGGTTGAGACACTTGAATTCTATTTGCTTTATCTTTTCAGACTTTTCTTCACAGGGATTGCAAATCTGACTCAATAATGTATTGAATTTAATCATCCTGTAGATAAGTTTCTGTGGTTGTAGACATCACTGATTCTCTTTGAATCTAGTTTGGGCATGAGAAATCA
Source organism: Ictidomys tridecemlineatus (assembly GCF_052094955.1). Classification (NCBI taxonomy): domain Eukaryota; kingdom Metazoa; phylum Chordata; class Mammalia; order Rodentia; family Sciuridae; genus Ictidomys; species Ictidomys tridecemlineatus. Next base: position 45,533,752 of record NC_135479.1, on the reverse strand, counting down.
CTGTAATTGAGAATTAGGTCCCCTTCTTCACTGTCTTATTTCTGTAACCAGACCAGCAGTTGACTGCTTTTGAATGCAAGTTTAAGTATAAAGGAGGAGATTTGCTCTTTTTTGGACTGGACCCCAAAGCATCATTGTTTAAGGTATAGTGCCACTGTAGAGCAAACCTGTTCTTTCTAGCACTGATAGTCCCATTCATAGCCTTCAGATCCAAGGGCTAGAAAAGTGCCATTAGAAATTTATCTTCCTCCTTTCTAATTTCTCTTATAGCTAGCTTTCTATAAATACCATGGATAAGAGATTGGCAAAGTATGATAGTTCTATGGATTTTAAGCTTGCATATTATACCCACTGATCTTCCATACAATGGAACCTTTTCTACTTTAAGGTCATAGGGAATGACATACCCCATGGTTCTGTAGATGTCAGAATCTTTTCAGATCTTTATTTTGAAAAGTTTATGCATGCTCTCAAAGGAGGAGGAAGGAAATAGCTTTCACTTAACAACTCTCCTTTGCATGCTTTCATTGGTCCTTGCCTGCATTTGTTCTCTGTAAAGACATGTAAATTTCTCTGATCCTGGTGAGGTGACTATAATCTATGGTTTCCCTCACTTTTCCTCCAGGAACCCCACTCATAAATGGTTCCTCTAAAATATTGGACCCTTACTTCTTCTCATTCCTGACATTCTTGCCCTATTTTTCATTTTTTACTTTCTTTCCATGGATAGTTAGAGGACCATCACAACGCATCCTCCACTGCCCAAGGGGAATTCCAAAGTTCCATTATTAGTCTCATTGGTTCTCTCCTCGTTTCCCATATTCCTCTTCTTTCTAGTCAAATTTACTTTTCTTAGGCAGAAGCATGGAATACTTAGGATAATGATGACAGAACATCATTGGCACTACAAGGTGCAAGGATTTCAGGACCACTTGTTTCTTTCCTCACAGTGGCACTAAATAAGTCTGTGTGCTAGAGTTAACATGTAAGTAAATTGACTTCACCTTTGTGTCTTTTAAGAATTGTAATTGTTTGGCTTCATATTTCAGAAGCTTTCTAGTATAGGGCAGTATAGCAGGATGTGGAAAGTGACCTTATCCACTGCAAAAGACAGTGGAGCATGCATCTGTCTTTTCAGAACAGACTGCATTGCACGAAGGAGCCCTCTACTTGACCCATCTGCTAATATGGTTTCTGTGATCTTCTATGCTAGGCCTCAGATAAGAGAGAGAGGCAGTTTCTCCTCACCTCACCAAGTGAGCATGAAGAAAGGTGTGGATGACAGCTGATGGAGAGGAGCAGAGCAGCAGACTTCTCTGTGCCTAAGCATAGGGATCCTTTGCACTCCAGGACCTTGGGTAGGGGAAGGCAGTGGGACAACCTTTCACAGTCTCTGCTAGAGCCAAATCTTCTCTTGTCTTGATCTCTAGTTCTCAGTAAGTGAAAGAGTCAGGGGACTTTGAGAACATCCAAACCTAGCCCAGCTGTGGCAGTTGGTTTATTGCTTTCAGCTGGTACTTGAACCCAGGTCCTGGTCTTGGAGGCTTTCCCAGGTTTAATCCCCAGAGCTTTCTCTGCAGCTGTATGACACTGCGCTGACCCCGAATGAGGATAGGAAAATAGAACCAGTGCCAAGCCAGAGTCTCTTTTTCATTTGGAGTCTGGCTGTCTGCCCATGACCAGGGTTACATAATGGGAAACATAGCTGGGGCTCTGGAGAGCCCGCGTTTCACCAGGCTGCCCAGACCTTCGCATTCTGATGCTATATATCTTCCTAATTGTAGCTCGGATGCATTTATCACACTGTTGGATTGGAGTACTGTTAAAAAAAAAATACCCTAGAAATTCCTAGACTTGCTGCTTTTCCATGGTTTATCCTATATAGTCTGCAGAGCATGCTGGAAAAGACTTTTAGGGAGCCCTCTAAGGTATTGTCACATAGGGAGAGATAGGATGTATAGGTAGTAAGCAGTAAGCTAATTTCCACAGGGAGCCTACATTTGTCTACCCTATAGATGAGACAGAAATTCTTGAGTTAAGAACCAGCTAGAAACCCTAGTTCTCACAGGGAAGCTCTGAAATAAGAACTGATCCTAAGGCTAATCTGCACCCCCTTCAAAGATGCTTAATGTCTTCCCCAAAGGGCATTTTAGAAGGTCACCAAGTAATAGTCCATCAGCACTTCCCTGAAGGAAGTAGTGGTGACTGTGGGAAGCCCCTTTGCTACCCTGGCTCACCACCCAGTCTCCCTGGCTCCTGGTTGGGGCCGTCAGCACTATAGACTGGCACCAAGGGGTTCCTCTTCCTCCCAAGTGCTAAGTGTGGGGCACACGTGATCTCTCCCACGGCAGGAGCCTCTCTCCCCTCCCCGTTCCTCCCACAGGACTCCTTGTGAGGAAGGGGTGTTGGCCTAAGGCTCCAGTCTGACCCCAACAGGGTACAGCAGCTGACCCCAGGGAGAGTATTTTCCAGCCCCGGGCTGAGGTTATTTGGGTCCAGTGTGTCCTAAACTGAGAGGACGTGTTGGACTGGTTACAGCTAAAAATTTGGAGAGGCAGGAACCGTGAGAATACACACCAGGGAGGCCGTCGAGGGCTCCACTCATGCCGTGGAGATGTCAAGATCCCCTAGGGGCTGCTCTTTCCCAAAACACAGTGTTGATGGGTTTAACACACCATAGTGATGTGACAGAGGCTATACTTATGAGTGTGACTTTGGAGAACTGAAATTAAATAAGGCTCTGAGCTAGATAGAAGTTGGGGAAGGGACATAGTAAAGGTACTCTGTACTTGAGAAATCCTGGAATGAGGTTACTCTGACCTGTTGTGGCCATAGAACTCTAATTGTATTGCTTAGAACTTGGGGAAGCTTATGTCTGTGCAATAGTAAAGGAGGACTGAGCTTCAGAATTTGATTTGCCCTATTAGGCAGAATTGATTTAGGATTGGATACTTTACCAAAGGCCCTAGTTGATTTGTTTGTATTAACTAGGACTATAAAAGGACTCATCTTCAACTGGATTTTATATTCTGTAATGGTTACCCAGTAAACATCTCTTGGAGGACTCCTAGAATGGTGATCTCTGATTTCTTGGTATCATGGGGGCACCTAGAAGGCACACTGTTGGTAATACTTAAATCTCAGAGAGCTGCATGGATTTCTTCCAATCTCTAGATACTCATCCTACTACAAATAGGGTTGGCATAACATCTTGGCTTACTAAACCATTTTAAGCATTATTCTTTTAACTCTGCCAGACTATTTGGTTGGGTCCATTTCTGCTATTAGCTGCTCACGTCCTGCCATTGTCTCCAGTTAGATGACAAGTCCTCCAGGGCAACAGTGTGCTTATGTTAGCCGTTGGAACCAAGAGTGGAGTTGTGAGCTCCCATGGGGAAATAAGTTTTTAAAAGTAGATGTTAAATATCTTAAGAGCACTTCTGTTGTTATTGCCTTTTGTCTTTCCCCTGTGAGTCTGTAGTCTGTGGATTTTTTCTTTTTCAGCTTCTTTATGCCTAGTTTCTGTGCCATGTTGGCTATTTTTTGAAATCTCTTCACCCCAGGAACCAAAAGACCCAACTCTTTTCCCATCTGTACTATTGCTTGATCTTCTATAGCTCTGAAACACAATGCAGGGCTTCTTCTCACTCAACTCTTTCCGGGTTTGTTCTGCAGCTGTGGAGTTTGAATGTTAGTGTTTAAACAAGCTGGTATTACACAGGAAATGGCCACCTCCACAGGCCCCTGCAGGCTTGTAACATGGGGTCATTGTACTTGATATTAATCACCAGTCAGCCTGTTCCCTTAGTGTGTGAGTACTTAGTCCTTTCTTAGTCTCTCCAGAAAGAGACTGAGTCCTGGATGGACCCTTCCAAATTATCATCTTCCCTCAGCCCCACCCCAGTTGGAGCCTTCAGAACAGATCATCTCTGTTTTCTATAATGCTGGTAGATGTGCCTTTCTTCCTGAGTTTCAGGCAAGGAGATAGATTATTGTGGTATAACTTGCCTCACATATCTCACACCTTAATCTTTCAGGGCATGTGTATTTGGGTAATATCTCCTATGAGAGAACTCTAAAATTTCAGAAACACAGAAACCCACTGGCCCATCTGAGAGCAGGGCTTCTTGATTCTCTGGACTGAAGCCACTTTTCTAATGCTATTTGCAGAACTAACCCCAGCCTGAAGGGTTAATCTGATTCCCCAAGTCAATATCCCCCAACCAGCCAGCCAAGAGTGTGTGTTGGTTCATTTCTGTGAAATGTGTTTCCCCAGTCACCTGGGCTGGCCTGGGCTGCATTGTATCGGCCAGCAGCTGCACTGCACTCAAACTGACAGCTACATTAAACCTTGGAATTCTGAGGCAATAAAAAGTAAATTAACTCTTATTTTTTTCCTTTCCTGGTGGAGTAAGTGAATGCATGTCTGTAGGGAAGTGAGTGGGCCTTGGTTCTGAGCACATACCTCTAACTAGTCAGTGCTGGTCGGTCCCAAGCTAGAATCTGGTGTTCAGACACTCCAGCCAGGGGTCTGCTTTCCTTGTGTGTGGTGTGTTCTGTGGGGTTGGGCCAGTGGGTCACCCTGCAACTGCTGATCCTTGTGCACTAATCACATCCCAGCTGCTGAGAGACTCCCTTGCCACAGTTCTGGGAGCCATAAATTGGTTTATTGAGTAGTTTCATTTTCTCTGGCTGCTTTGTGTCTGCTTGGTGAAGAGTGCACCCTAATTTTTGTGGAATTTTGTGGACTCTGGGAGCTTTCCCAAAATAAAAGTTGAACCAGAATGAGCAAGAAGAACTTAACAGACTGTAGCACTCTAGAGGATCCATTTAGAATCAAAGGTGGCTTGAGAATAGCAGAAAGAATTTTTTGGGGGGGTCATTGTCCAAGCCTTTCTAGAAGATTGGGAGCTGTATAAAGCTTCTTCATAGCCAGAAGAATTTGATTTTGAGTTACTTAGCCAACTTTGAATCCTGAGGGTCCAAGGACTGCTGTGGGGTGAAGGTTAGAAGGTGCTTCTGGTTGGAATAAGGAACTAAAGCAGGACAAAGCTAAGCTTTTCCCTTTCCACTCAGACAGGAAACTGACCTCCCCGCCCAGAGGTCTGATTGGGGTAAGCTGAGGTGACGTTGCCAGAGTTCCAGGAATTACCTTATGAGTTCAGGCATCTCACCTAGATTTTCAGAGGACCTCTCCCTTTTAATATTAGTTTCCTGACACTCTCTATGTCTGTACCTCTGCAAAGAGTTGAGATACCAGAAGAAAGTAGCTACTCAGTTCAGATACAAGATCAGGCTGCATTGACCAGGGCAAAAGTGACCTTTCATTGAAGCATTTTGTGTATTCCCTTGATTCCAATCAGTCTAACTTGACCCTTGGTCCACTTTTATTTGTATTTCTGAGTTGGGAACTCAGGGCACTTCCTATGTCTTTTGGCACCAGCTGCTGACTTACAAAGTGAACATTAGGGTGGGAATTCTCATCCACCTTATTTTGCAGTGAGCCTTAAGGTTTTGGCACAAGGTGGGTGGTAATGGGCAAAAGGCAGATGTGGGCAGGGGTCCCTAGTGGTGGCCAGCAATCTCTGGGAGGAGTCAGTTTTGGTTTATCTGAGCCTTAGGGGACAGGAGAGCAGGGTAATGAGAACCACATGGTACCACATATTTCTTCATCTTGGATCCAAGATGGTAGGGGTGGGAAGATGAGAGAGGGATGTGGGGCCTCCCACTGTGGCAGCAGTGGGTGATTTTCTGCCGCCTCTCTCTGGCTGGGGCTCCTGCTGCCTGCACTCACACTGCACCCCCTAACTATGTCCTGCAGCAACCTTGACCTGCACAGCACCAGCCAGGGTCCTCAAGCCAAGAATTCAGCTGGGAGACTTTTCACCTTCTTCCTTCTCACTGTCGTCTTTCCTGTTTATTTTCCAAATTGCTGCTCTGCAGCCGAGCAATGTCTGTTGGCCAAAGCTTACCAGCACTGTGGGATTGAACTCAGGCAATGGGCTCAAGTGGCCAGCAGGGCACTGGGGGAGGAAGTGGGAAACTGGAAGAGCCTCCCTGTGTGTCTCCCATGGGCAGCGCTAACCTCGGAGGCGGCCCTGAGCAGCCCTATCACATCCGGTGCTTGTCTCTGCAGCCGGGACCGGAGGATAAACTATCAGAGCTGTGGGGCAGTGCATCATTCCTCTTATTATTTTCTTCTCTGCAGATGGGGTCGTGGAAAGTTCAGTTCCTTTTAACCCTCAAAGTTCTGTTTATTCTACAGCTGGTAGCCTGAATGTGGCGTTTCCCATTACATCACAAAGGGGCTCAGGCAGATCTCTGCACAGAAACGTGTTGCAACTGTTTATTTTTTTCCATATTTAAACATTTCTGACAGCCAAACCCGGCTGAGCCAAAAGATGGAGCTTTGTGAATGAGTCTGGTTGTCGGTGTCAGTGGAGAGAGAAGCTTTAGAAGATTCTTATCCCACTGATGATTCTTCCCAAACATATTCTCTTTCCTGAGCAAAGCCTGTGAAGCAAGTTACTTCTGCAGTACACGTGTGTTGATTATGTGCTGTTGTGTGATTAATGGGGCTGTGTTCCGCCTGGTTCCCAGGACACTCTTGAAAACAAGATGTTTCATTTCATTGCCTTTTCCTAGTGCAGTGATTACAGTAAATAAACCAGTGAAGCCTCCTTCCACCTGGGGCCAGTCAGGGAGTTCCCGTACCTTTCCCCCACGTTCTCCCCTAACGTTACCTTCAGTGGTATATCCTTTGAATCCCCTCTTTTCTGCCATTTTCCAAAGATTTCTAATCTTCAGGAGAAACAAATTGCTTAAAGGGTCTGAGGTCCCCTCCCTGGCAGGTAGAAATAATGCACAGTAACTCCCCAGGGGAGATTCCAGGATGATGCTTAGAGTGCACTAGTGAGATTCCTCCCTCCCTCCCTCTCTCCTCTGTCTCCCCTCCTCTCTCCCCCTCCTCTCCCTCCCCCTGCTTATTATGTGTTGCCACTCCACTTCTTGAACCTAATTATGAAGTTTTTTTTTTTATAATTCTCCTGTGCATGTAAAGGAATAAAATTAAGTATCCATAGGATACTACTTGTTCCATATTCTCAGGTTAAAGTTTTTTTCTGGAGGAGAAACCCAAGTCTTATACATTTGTCAGGCACTTCATCTGACTAAATTTGAGGTATCCCTTGGCGGTCCAATATTTTTTTTTAAAAAGCTTGAATGGATTCTTAACACCCACCAAAGCAGGAATCTGAACCACAGTAGATGACTGCGCATACTGACAAGTGATGGTGGGATAGAAACAAATTCTCTTTTTAAAATTCTAACTTGGAATTTCAAATGGGGAGAGCCAAATTTTGTATTTTCAGTGTTTCTTCTCATTCACCCAGGCCCTGGTGATATGCAATGAGGATGACCAACCATTTTGGTTTGCTCAGAACTGGAGGATTTGGGGAGATGTGATATTTCCAGTGCTAAAACCAGGACAGTCCCAGAATGTAGCTAGAGGAGAAAGGAGAAGGTGTGGGATAGTCAAGACAGCACTGATAGTGGTTCATCCGCTAAAATACATGTATGAGAGGCTATATCTTCCTGGACAGATCTTGGCAGGCCAGGAATGAGGTTTTTTTTGTTTGTTTGTTTTGTTTTGTTTGTTGTTTGTTTGTTTGTTAGATCTATGTGTGTTTGTTTTCCCACTTATGGAGAAAATTTCTAAAGCATCGTAAGGGGAACACCCACATGACTTTCCTCAGTGACTGGACCCCATGTAGCTATGGCTGGAGGGAGGCTGGTGCCCAGTTGCTATCTGTGTGGCATATACTTGGCTCCATGGGAGGGGGAATTCTGGGAGCTGCCTCAGGCACTGGGTGTCTAGAGTGTTTGAGTAAGTGTCTTAGCACACTGTCTGGAAAGGTGACAGGACCTGCATTAGGCAACTGATCCTCCAAATTCTTTTTCCTCTCTGGTTAGGATTAAAAACTCCCCCTAAACAGTTTCAGCTTTGCATGGAGGGATATACACACACCCTAGATTACTGCCATGGGCATAATTTCATATCCTAGCATTCTTGGTATGATTTCTTGGCAGCTGCCAGCCTGGACAACTTCTGCTGCAAGAACCTTTCTGCTCACGAGTGCTGAGAATACTTTTATTGGTCTCTCTTTAGAGCTGCTCTTCTTTTCTGACCTTATTTCTCACAGGGTTGCTGTGGATGTGTGGTCAACACTGGCTGATTTCTGTAACATATTGACTGCGGTGAATCAGTCTGAGGTGCCACTGTACAAGGACCCGGACGATGACCTCACCCTTCTTATCCTGGAAGAGGATCGACTTCTCTCGGGCTTTGTCCCCTTGCTGGCTGCCCCTCAGGACCCCTGCTACGTGGAGAAAACCTCGGATAAGGTCAGCCCTAGGCCAAACTTCCCTCCCTATTCACCCCTCCTCTTAATTCTCCAGACTTTTTTTATTCTTGGGAAGTTTTCTGTGCAAACGGAACATGATTAAGTCACTGAGAAGGGTGTTAAGGGAAAATATCGACCTTTTAGCCACTGACATCCAGTTCTGTATTTTGAAAAAAAAGCCCCTTCGACTTCCTTTGGGGTGTGTGTGTGTGTGTGTGTGTGTGTGTGTGTGTGTGTGTGTGCGCGCGCGCGCGCATGCGCGCGCACGCGTTTGCTTGCTGGCATGTTGTATATACGATCATTTCCTCACTTGTTTAAATAGTGCAGCTTGTATTGGCAGTGCTCTCACTCAGCTCCAAATGGTTTGCATCATGCTTAAAGCACCCTCCTTCCTCTCCCCTCCCCCTTCCTTCTTCCCCCAGCCACAAAACTCTGCACTAGGAAAACAGCCAGGGCTTTTTCCCTTCTCTAAGGAGGAGAGTGATAAATAGGTGACTAGAGAGAAGCAGACACCATGTGTTAACTTACAAAAAAAGCTTTTAGGAATATGAAGCATTCCCCGCCGCCTGGTTTCTATATTCCTTTCTCTAAGGGCTGTGTTTAACTTGAATACTTTTCCTTGTCTGTTTATAGAAAACAAAACCCATTCCCTGTTGCACTGGTGGAGACTTTGGAGCTCCTAGTCTCTGCTTAACAGTTGGGTCTTCAGCCAGGTAGAGAGTAGGGCAGTCCAGACTACTCTACTTTTCCTATGTAGCATTCACTCCGCTGGGGAAGTAGCAGCTACAGACTTGGGAGTAGTATCCTGTGCTGAAGACAGGGGCACCCTGTGCCTGACTTCTTGCACAGTTGTTAGCACCACATCTTGCTGGGAGAGATGCTTTTGGGGAGGAGACCACAAATCGCTTCTCAGGAGGAAGTCATTTGACTTAGATAAAGTGTATGTTAGGGGACAAAGGTAAGCTTTCACCTTACTCCAATTAGAATGGCAAACAGTACAAAAGTATTAAATACAAACAATAAGTGCTGGAGAGGATGTGGAGAAAAAGAAACACACTTTTACATTGTTGGTGGGATTGTAAATTAGTACAACCACTATAGAAATCAGTATGGCAGTTTCTCTAAAGACCACCATATGACTCAGCTATACCACTCCTTGGTATTTATCCTGAAGAATTAAAGTCAGCAGGCTATAGCAATACATGCATACCCATGTTAATAGCAGCAGAATTTACAATAGTCAAACTACGGCACCAGTCCAGGTGTCATAGTGAATGGATAGATAAGGGCAACGTGGTATATATGCATAATGGAGTTTATTTCAGCCATAAAGAATAAAATTATGTCATTTGCAGGGAAATGAATGGAACTTTAGAGTATTATGTTAAGTAAAAAAAAGCCTAACTCAGGAAATTAGGAGTTGTATGTTATTTCTCATGTAGAAGCTAGAGAGAAAAAAAGGGGGGTGGGTGTCATGAAAATCAAATGGAGATCAATAGAGTAGAGGAGATGGGGGGAAGGAAAAGGAGAAATACTGGGGAATGATATTGGCCAAATTATATTGTTAAGTTTTATGCATGTACAAATATGTAATAAAGACTCCTGCCATGATGTACAACTGTAGTGTACCAATAAAAAAAATATGAAAAGGAAAAAAAACATACTCAATGGGCTCAGTAGTACACACCTGTAATTCCAGCTACTCAGGAGGCTGAGGCAGAAGGATCAGAAGTTGAAGGCCAGCCTGGGCAACTTAGTGAGACCCTATCACAAAATAAAAAATAAAAAAGGTTGGAGATGTAGCTCAGTAGTAAAGTGCCCCTTGGTTCAATCCCTAGTACTGTCAAAAATCCTACTTTTTGGATGCATTAATGTTTAATGGATTTGAGGAATATCTTTTTCTTTGGCGGAATACTCATTTTAAGCCTTTCCAGCAAAAACTTAAGAGTGAAACTCTGTTCTTCTAGTCTCAGTGGATAATAATGTGGATGTGTTGCATGTGGGGCTGAGGACGGCTAACAAGTTGTTTGTACTCTTTGGAAAATACTAAGTTAGAAGGGAAACTGGATAACCATGGCTTGGGACACAGCATCCTTGTACTTTTTGTGTGTGTGTGTGTGTGTGTGTGTGTGTGTGTGTGTGTGAGATCTCAAAATAGTCTTTTTTTTTTTTTTAACATTTATTTATTTTTTCTTAGTTCTCGGCGGACACAACATCTTTGTTGGTATGTGGTGCTGCTGAGGATCGAACCCGGGCCGCACGCATGCTAGGCGAGCGCGCTACCGCTTGAGCCACATCCCAGCCCCTCAAAATAGTCTTGATTCCACAGGGTGGTTTTAGGATGGCTGTTGAGTTACCTGTCTTTCAATGTAGGACAAGGGAAGAGTCCTCACCTGCTTCAGGCTTCGCATACCCCATCTTTACCCATCCATCAGCAGTCCCAGCTATACTGTTAGGTACCAAACATAGGATCTGGCTAAAGAACACAGCACCCCAGTCCACCCTCAGCTAGTGGGAATGATGACCAGAATGCCCAGGAGGCAGTTGCAGCTCACTGAGACTTCAGGGACTGAAACAAGTACAACAGATGTAACATCTGCACATTCCACTTCACTTTCTAAGCCCCAGACCTGGTTTTCCTTCATTCTTCCCCACCTGTGTAAATGGTGACATTGATTATTGACTTGTTCCTGACAAAATCTTGGGGTTATTCTTGGCTCTTCTTTTTCTCACACTTCTATATCTAATCTATCAGCAACTCATGTCTTCTTTACCTTATACCTGCAGATACAACTCTTTCTTACCACTACACCCTAGTTCCATTCATAGAAATACCTTCTAACTGGTTTCTGTGGTTCTCCCTCTTCCTACTCTTGGCTGTTTATAGCATAGCAACTAGAATGATCTTTTCACACATAATAAATCATAGCGGTTTTCTTCAGAACTTTCAATGGCTGTTCTTTCGCCTTTCATCCCTTCTTCCTTTCTTCTTTCCTTCTTTCCACTGGTGATTGAACTAGGGGTGCTTAACCACTGAGTCACATCCCCAGCCCTTTTTATTTTATTTTATTTTATTTTTAAAAAATTTTGAGATAGCATCTTGCTAAGTTGCTTAGGGCCTCCCTAAGTTGTGGAGGCTGGCCTCAAAATTGCAATCCTCCTGCCTCAGCCACCCTATTCCAGTGGCTGTTCTTTCTTGAAAAGTCAAAGTTTTAACAATAGCCTTTGATGTCCTCCGTGATCTGAGTGCACCTTCACTACCTTCTCTGTCTTCACTCCTACTGCTCTCCTTGTTCCAAATATACTCTGGTCATATTGACATCCTTGCTGTATCTTAAGCAAACCGAGCGCTCATACCTAAGGGTCTTTGCAATTACTCCTCTTTTAACCTGGAGTGCTCTGTCCCTAGATTGTTGTATGACTCTCTCACTCCTATATAAGGTGTTACTCATCTTTCTTTTCTTTTTGTTTTGCTTTAATTTTCTCCATGGCAAGGAAAAATAATCATCTACCTATCATGTGTCAATCCCTGGGCTAAGTATGGCATACCATATTTCTTCTCAATAAACCTGCCATCTAAGTTTGAGTACCTTCGTTTTATTAAAACCCTTGTTTGTATAACTTCAAAACCCATGTTCTATCTGAGCATAAGAGAGCACAAGTTTGAGGCCAGCATGGGCAATTTAGCAAGAACCCATCTCAAAGTAAAAAAAAATAATAATAATAATTTAACGGCTGGTGATGTAGCTATGTCATAGAGCATCCCTAGGTTTAATCCCCAGTACCACAAAAACGAAAATAAACCATGTTCTGCTGGGTATGGTGGCTCATGCCTGTAACCTAACAGTTTCAGGAGGCGGAGGCAGGAAGATTACAAGTTCAAAGCCAACCTCAGAAATTTAGGGCGGCCCTAAACAACACAGTGAGAACCCTGTTTCTAAATAAAATATAAAAAGGGTTGGGGGTGTGGCTGTATGGATAAGCGCCCCTGGGTTCAATTCCCAGAATAATAATAACAACAACAACAACAATACTAATAAAAATAAGTAAATAAACCATGTTCTAATAAATGACTAGATATCTAGGATTTACTTCAAAATAATTTGGCAGGGTGGGGCAGATAGACCTATAAATGTGGGAGTAATAAGCTAAACATTGATCATTGTTGAATCTGAATAAGGGCTATATTGAGTCCATAACAGTATTTATTTTTTCTTCAACAGTGTTGGGGTTTGAACCCAGGGCCTTGCATATGTCAGGCAAGCACTGTTCTACTGGGCCATATCCCCAGCCCAGTCTTCTACTTCTGTATGTGTGTAATATGCTTTAAAAAGGGGAGTATCTATCTTCTAAAAAAATATTTTTTTCATATGCCAGGGATTTCACATATGCTAGGCAGCATCTCTAGTACTGAACTAAAACCTCAGCCCTGGAATGATTGTTTTTTTTTTTTTTTTCAGGGGGTATAGTGCAGGGGGATAATGTTGAGGATTGAACCCAGGGTCTCACACATGCCAGATAAGCGCTGTACCACTGTGCTACATTCTCAGCCCCCTTTTGGCGGGTGGTGGGTAGTGAGGATTTAGTTCAGGGGCACTCAACCACTGAACCACATCCCTATTTAAAGACAGGGTTTCAATGAATTGCCTTGTTTTTTTGCTGAGGCTAGCTTTAAACTTGAGATCCTCCTGCCTCCAACTCTTGAGCTGGAATTACAGGCTTGCTCCATCGTGCACAGCTCCCAGCCCTTTTTTTGTTTTATTTTGAGATAGGGTTTTGCTAAGTGGCTCAGACTAGCCTCCAAATTGCAATCCTCCTGCCTCAGCCTCTTAGGTAGCTGTGTTTAAAGGCATGTGCCACCATGTCCAGCAGAATAACAATCCTGATAACAAAATAAATAAAACCGTGTCCAGGCAAAATAATTATATTCCAGGAAAAATAAATAAAACTCTGCTCTTTCTGCCACAAAATGTTCTTAAGTTCTGGAGAAAGTAATCGAACCATAATAATAACAAAATTATGCTTTTTCAGGCACTGTGCTGAGCTCTTTACGTGCTGAAATACCACCAGCATTATAGGTAGATACGGGGACAGGATGGGAAGGAAGGACATTGTCTTGAGAGAAAGATGTTGAGTTCATATTGTGATTTTCAATACCACAAAACCTTAACTGAGCTGGATGGGATGGCATGTGACTGTAGTCCTAGCTACTCAGGAGGCTTGAAACAGGAGGATCATAAAGCCCAGGAATTCAAGACCAACCTGAGCAACATACCTCATCTAAAAGGAAGGGGAAAAACAAGCAAACATATACTTATCATCTGTAAAATATGTGCATGTGACTGCATAGCTTATAGTCCTATATCATAGTATTTGTTTAGTCCTCATTATTTATTTTAGGAAATACATATCATTGTATGTATCTTTGTACTGACTTTTTTGTTTTATGAATGATATCATCTCAGGCAGCCTCATACACAAATCTTTGCCTGTCTCTTAGGGTTTTTTTTTTTTTTTTTTTTTTTTTTACTTTTTGTTTGGCGCTTGCTAAACTGCTTAGGCCCTTTCTAAGTTGTTGAGGCTGGCTTTGAACTTGCTATTCTCCTGCCTCAGCCTCCTGACCTGTTGGGATTATTGGCATGTGCCACAGAGCCCAGCTGAGTGGAATTACTAGGTCAGAGGGGGTAGATACATTTTGAAGACTTTTCAGGATAAAATCAAATTGTCCTCCAAACAATATATAGCTATTTAAACTGTGTTTTAAAAAAAGGGGGGGCGGGTATTTGTTTTCTAACTTCCTTACCAATGTGGTTTAACTTTTGTAACTTTGCCAGTTATGGGCAAAAATATGGCATCTCATTGTTGCACTTTTCATTTGGTTACTAATAGTGTTGGCTTTTTTAAGTTTTTTTTTTTTTTATATGTGATGCTGAGACTCTAACCCAGTGCTCACACATGCTAGGCAAGCACTCTACCACTGAGCCACAACCCCAGCCCCTGATTACTAATAATGTTGGTTTTTTAAAAACTATTATGTTTATTGGCTCTGTGTATTGGATTGTATTTATTATAAATTACCTTGCGTTCTTTGCCCATTTTACCACTGGAATACTTACTTATCTCCTCACCTCCCCCCATAAATTGTAAGGGTGTTTATGAATGACTTGAACTTTCTCTGGTTACTTTTTACAGGAGATATTTTGTTTTTATACTGAATGAGATTAGAATTTAGAGACATGTTGAAGAGAGAGTTGTTGATACTTTATTAAGTAGGCAATAAGAAATGTTTCTTTGTTGCATCATGCTGGGTAAGATCTTTTGTTTGTTTTTATCCCTTTGAGATAATTTCTCTTTACCTTCCCCTCACCTTTCTCATAAGAAGGGGAAGGTAAATATTCAGAAACTATGAACTCTTATTTCCTTCTCTTTAGCCTATTTGAGCCAATGAGCCCTTGCCAGGGATAGTTAAAATAAGAACCATATAGTGTTTTGAAAAGTCCTTTGATTTTTAGCAAGAAAACATTATGAATTCAGGCTTATTTTTTGCCTTTTCTCCCTTTAGTTATAATTAAAAACCTTTGTTTAATGATTTGTTTTGCCAGTGCCCTCACACACTGTCATTTTATATTAGGTATTTCTCTCCACCCACCTCTTTGTGGCCCTCACCTACCTACCTTCCTTCCTTCCTTTCTTTTTTCTTTCTTTCTTTCTTTCTTTTTTAATATTTATTTTTTTAGTTATAGTTGGACACAATACCTTTATTTCACTTATTTATTTTTATGTGGTGCTGAGGATTGAAACCAGGGCCTCGTGCATGCAAGGCGAGCGCTCTACCGCTGAGCCACAACCCCAGCACAGCCCTCACCTTTCTTATGTTCTCTCACCTCTCACCCTAGTAATTTATAAATTTATAGTATTATTAATTACTACTTTTGTTTATTCCGGTTCTTTCAGATTATATCAGTTTTCGTTTAATTTATAAATCTAATTAACCAAATGAGGAACTCAGTTTTTTACTGTACTGTGGATAGGTCAGTAATTAGGTATTTTCTTTTATTCTAGGATAGTAATTCTCACATTTTGCTATTCATCAAAATCTTGTGGAAAGCTTATTAAAACTCCAGTTTCTGGGGCAGAGTAAACTGCTTCCTACTTCTTTTTTTAAAGTCAACTTACTATAGGCCAGGCACTGTGGCACACAACTGTAAAACCAATCACTCAGGAGACTAAGACAAAAGGATCTCCAAATTCAAGGGCAGGCTGGGCAACTTAGCGAGATCCTCTCTCAAATTTTTTTTTAAAAGAGCTGTGATGCTGGGTGTGGTGGCACACACCTGTAATCCCAGCTGCTGTGGAGGCTGAGGCAGGAGGATTGTGAGTTCCAAGTTAGTTTCAGCAATTTAGGGAGGCTCTAAGCAATCTTGCAAGACCCTGTCTCAAAATAAAATATAAAAAGGGTTGGGGATGTGGGTTGATGTCTAAGTGCCTCTGGGTTCAATCCCTGGTACCAAAAAAATAAAAAAATAAAAGCTGGGATGGGCTGGGGTTGTGGCTCAGCGGTAAAGTGCTCGCCTCATGCGTGTGAGACACTGGGTTCGATCCTTAGCAGCACATACAAAAAAATCAAGTGAAATAAAGGTGTGGGTCCAACTACAACTAAAAAATAAATATTAAAAAAAAAAGAGCTGAGATGTAGGTCAGTGGTAAAGCACTTGTCTAGCATGTGTGTGGCCTTGAGTTCAATATTTAGTACTGCAAAAAATAAACAAAACCTCACCAATTTCTGTGCCCTACCCTGAGAGTTGCTGATTTGGGGGAGGAGGAGAGACTGAATATTGCATTTCTAATAAGTTCACACGTCATGCTAAATGGTCTGGATTCCACACCATTAAGAATCTCTACTTTTAGGAACTTGGTGGATGCTGAAGTTGTAACAATTAGGCGAAGATTGTTGTGCCCATGAAAATAAAGACCTCAGGTATAAGTAGTTTTTCTAATACTATCTGTAACTTTAGAATTATAATCATATTACCTGAGAGTTCACATGCTTTACCTCCATTTTGCCAGATAGCTTTTCTGAGCTCTTCAGAAAAAAAAAATTACATTCAGAATGCTATGAATATATCTTTCCTGAATATATATGAAGAGTCACATGTCTGGATGGTCTCCTTTCCTAGAAGACTCTGAGCTATATAAATGACACTTGGTGTCCTTATCATGTGTTTGGCACTATGTGATAAGCTTTACATTATTTCATTTAAATTTCACAAAAGCCCTGTGGGAATTTTTGCTATAGGAAAGAACTTACCCAGGATGACACAGCTAAGAATGATAGAATCAAATCCAGGCAATCAGTCTAGAGCACACGCTCTTAATTATATATAAATACAGTAGTAGAGTGATTGAACAAACATATTAACTCAGTATTTACAGTTCTTCTCTTGCCTTTGATAGTTTTATTTTCACTGGAAGCTTGAGTTTTCACTAGCAACTTGGAAACTTTTGACTTGGTTTGAGGAAGATCATCTGATTTCCCAGGATAGTTTCTGAAATGAGCAAGGAAGTAAAAGTTCATATGAATGGATTAGAACAGGTTAAGTTTACTCACATCTTTCTCTCTGGGTTGGATGTTCTTCAAATCTTGGAATGTCCTGGATTCAAAGACACCTGAATGTCCAGAATATGAATCTTTGAAGAGAGAACTTGGTTGGTTGGTTGGTTGGTTGGTTGGTTGGTTGGTTGGTTGGTTGGTTTTTAAGCAAACACTTGAGAATGCTCCAAGAAGTGTCAAATATACTCATAGGATGGCACACCTTTTTGACATGCAGCCAAAGTGCAAAAATCTAAGAATAGTGGTCATGTAGCATCTAAGGACCAGAAAGTCAGGACATGTAGCATCTAAGGATCAGAAAGTCAGGACAGTCAGGATGGCTTATAATAAATAGTGATGGTTGATGGGAATGGCCGGTAGATAAAAACTGAATCTGCCTACCAACCTACCTACATATGTACATATAAAAACAATCTTTGGCTCAGACCTTAATAAATATGGACCACAATTAAAAATAAAATTGAAATTAGAGGAGGATGTACTATAATTAGAGAAAAAACTACTGCCCATAATCTCAGTACTTACTGTCTCTTTATTTTTTTAACTAATATAATCAGTCTCTCAAATACATAAAATAATGATTATTTAATAATTTTACAGATATAAAATATAGCTTGAGTTGTAGGTCAGTGTTAGTGTTTGTCTAACACATGAGGCAGTTTGTTTGATCCTCAACACCACATAAAAATAAACAAAGCTATGGTGTCCATCTACAACTAAAAAAGCATTTTAAACAATTATAGTTAATACCTTTACTTTTATTAATCAGCTTATTGATATATAATTACAATATTTCTGCATTGATGTTAACCACTGTGTAACGACTATCCCAATCAAGATATAGAGTTTTTCCTTCTCCCCAAAATGTTCACAAGTTCACCTGTCTTCGGTCCCACTCTGCCTCAGCCAACCACTGGTCTAATTATTCTTGCTATAGATTAGACTTGTCTGTTGAAGAATTTCCCGTAAATGTAATCTTGTAGTAGGTACTTTTATGTCTTTTTCCTTTTGCTCAGCTTAATGTCTATGAAATTCATCTATGCCATCTCCATTTTTCAGTAATTCATTTCCACCATTCATGAATTATATTTCATTTTATGGATATATCACACTTTATCCATTCATTTGATGATGGACATGTGGGATGTTTGTTTTGATTGTTTAGCCATTCTTGTAAGTAAATAACATCTAATTTTAGGAGTTTTTTTTGGTCAGGGGTATGTTGTTATTTGCGGCACTGGGGATTGAATCTGGGTTGCTCTACCATTGATCTACATCCCTAGACTTTTTTTTAATTTTTTAATTTTAAGATAACATCTTGCTAATTTGCCTAGGCTTGCCTTTAACTTGTATCCTCCTGGAATTACAGGTGTGTGCCATCAAGCCCAGCTTCATTTCAATTTTTGTTTTGTTTTGTGTTTTGTATCAAAGATTGAAGCCAGGGGAGCTTAACCACTGAGCCACATCCCTGGCCCTTTTTTGTTTTGTTTTGTTTTAATTAAAAATATATATTTTTTAAAATTTTGAGCAGGGTCTTGCTAAGTTGCTGAGCCTGGTTTTGGACTTGTGATCCTCCTGCCTCAGCCTCCCAGGCCACTGGGATTACAAGTGTGCACTATTGTACCTGGCTTCATTTCAGTTTTTTTTTTTTAAGTTGTAGATGGACATAATGCCTTTATTTTAATTTTTTTAATGTAGTGCTAAGAATTGAACCCAGTGCCTCACACATGCTAGGCAAGTGTTCCACCACTGAGCCACAACCCCTAGCCCTTCATTTCAGTTTTGAGTGGCATTTGAGTAATGATTATTGATAAACGTCTCTGATTTGAATGATGAACATCTCTGTGGGTTTATTGCCATTTCATATATAGAAACACCTCAACTTTTAAGAAATTATGTCCCAGTAAGCCCATTGTAATTTAAAAATATTCTATATAAAAAATGTACTTAATAAACCTAATCTACTGAACATTATAGCATAGCAGCAGCAGTATACTATCAGGGTTTTTTTTTTTTATCACCAGTGTGGGAAAATATCATAATTCAAAATCTACCAAGTGTGTTGCTCTCTCACCATGATAATTTTGAAAATTCTAATTTGAACCATCATAAGTCGGGATTATGTCTTTGAGAAATTTTCAAATCTGTTGGCCTTTTCTAAACATTGTGGTGAGTTTTTTGGTTTTTTGAGTTACAAAAATTCTTTCTATATTCTGGGCACAAACACTTAGATATGTTCTGTGAATATTTCTTGGGAGTTTGTAGCTGGTTTGCTTTTCTATTTGTTTATACAGCCTTGAACAGCAAAAATGTTTTATTTTGATGAAATTCAGGTTTTTATATATTTTCTTTATAATTAGTTTCTTTTTGTCTTAGAAATCTTTGCTTTGCCCCCAAGGTCATGCAGATTTCTTCAATACTTTTAGTGTTATATTTCATTTCTGCTTTTGTCATCCTTTTATTTTTTAATGATTGTTGTAGGCTAACAGTTAGGATCCTTGACTTTTCAGCCTAGAATTAGAGTCAGTATTGTGTCTCTCTACACTTCATATTTATGCTTTCTGCTTCACACTCCAAGAATAGTTTAATTCTGTTTCCCTGTCTTGTTATGTGCAGATATCTTTTAGTTTCCCTATGTTAAAAACCTTGCTATGCTACATTACTATTTTTGCCAAGCAGTTCATTTCTTTTAAGTGAAATGTGAAAGAAAAATAAACATAGACTTTTATATTTATCCAATTATTTACTGGTGTTCTTCATTCTAGTCTATAAAATCAAGTTTCCATACCATTTGTCTTCAGCCTACAGGACATCATCAGGATGGCTAGTGACAAATTCGCATAGCCTTTATTTATCTAAAAACGTCTCTATTTCTTTTCATCTTTTAAGGTTTTCATTTGCATTTTTTAAGCCAGATATAAAATTGTGGATTCAAAGTTTTATTTTTTGTTTTTCCTTTCAGCAGACTTTCTGAATGTGGTTCTGTTGTCACTTGGCTTCTACTGTTTTCTCATAAGAAGTTAGCAGTTGTTCTTACGTCCCTCTTTGTAATGTTTTATTTGGACTGCTTCAAATTTTTTCTTAATATTTGTTTTCAAAAGTTTGATTGAGATATATGTTAGGCATACTTCCTTTTTTATTTTTATTTTTTGTAGTTGTAAATTGACTGAATGCCTTTATTGTTTTATTTTAAGTTGTTAATAAACCTTTATTTTATTTATTTATATGCGGTGCTAAGAATTGAACCCAGTGTTTCACACATGCCAGGCAATTGCACTACCTCTGAGCCACAGCCACAGCCCCCTTTATTGTTTATTTTTATGTGGTGCTGAGGATCGAACCCAGTGCCTTGCACATGCTAGGCAAGCACTCTGCCACTGAGCTATAGCCCCAACCCAGGCATATTTCTTTTTATATTTATCCTGGTTAATATCCACTGAGCCTTGTAAATATGTAAGCTGATGTTTTTTAATTTAAACAAATTTGGGATGTCTTTCAGACATTATTCTGTTTTGTGCTGCAATTACCTTGTCTCTTTGGCATTCCAATTATATGCATATTAGACATTTTTATATAGTCAAACAGATCTGCAAGACTCCTGTACATAAATTATGTTTTTTGTCCCTGTTCTTCAGATTTCTTAATTTCTATTGATCTCCCTTCAAGTTCACTGAGTTCTACTTTTTGTGGGAGTATAGTTACAGGGGATTGAGCCCAGGGTCTCATATCTGCTAGTCAAGTACTCTACCACTGAGCTATGTCTCTGACCCTTTCTTAATTTTTTTTTTTAAAGGGGTCTCTCTCACTAAGTTGCCAATGTTGGCATTAAACTTGGCATCCTCTGCCTCAGCCTTCCAGATAACTGAGATTATAAGCTTACAATACACCAGCAAACCCAGTTCATCTAGCAAAAAATTTTATTGATACATTATAATAATTATACATAATAGAGTGATTCATTATCATCTAGCGAAATTTTCTATTTTATTGTTTTGCTTTTTAGCTCACAAATTTGTGTTTTGTTCTTTCTATAATTTCTTTTTTTTGCTGACATTTCCTATTAGTTCACTACTAAGACTATACTTTCCTTTAATTCTTTGAACATCCTTCTCATTGGTATTTTGGACATGTTTATAATAGCTGCTTATAGTCTTTGTTGGCTAATGCAAACATCTGGGCCATCTCACATTTGCTTTGTATCACACATGGATTTCATTTTCCTGTTTCTTTGTGTCTAGTAATTTTATTTTTAATTAGTAGATGTCATGTACATCAGACTATAAAGATTCTGAGTCTCGTTATCTTCCTCTGAAGAGTGGTGTTTTGTTTTTAAATTTTAGCTGATAAAGTACTACCTGATCATCCTAAACTTATATATACATTAATGAAGATATATAGAAATCTGGGATATTTCCCAAGCCTTAATAACTTGACAGTAGTCAAACTCCAATACCTGTCTGTGCAGTTTTTTTGTTTTAGGCTTGGTTTTGGGCTCTACTAATATACATTTAAGATTAGGTCTAACTTTAGGGGTGTGGCCCTTACTCCTAAAATGTGGCCTTTCTGGAATCTCAGCTGGATACTGAATGTTATCAGTGTTAAAATCTCTGCACTCTGGTAGTATCAGAACTCTGGTTCCTTCATCCTTGGGTACTGCTCTTTCCCCAGCTGTGCTGGACCTCTGATAGCTCCATGTTCCACACTCATCCCCAGCTGCACTCTGGAAAGCCTCTGGTGGGATTGGCTAGTTTGGACACAGTTGAACCCAGTGCCTCACATGTGCTAGGCAAGCACTCTACCACTGAGCCACAACCCTAGCCTAAGGAACCACAGTTTACTACCATCTTCACTAAATACTCTCACGTGAACTTTATGCCCATTCTTTGCATACCTTTTCCTACCTATTTTCTTACTCACAGATTCCAGCCACTTTGCCTCAAATTCTGCTGTCTGCCTCCTAGATCATCAGATCCGCCATAATTAGCTTGAGATTATGCTTTGTATGTCATGGTTAGGATGATCACAGGCTGATTTCATGGTTTTTTTCTTAAGGACCATAATCTTTTTGTTTGTTTGTTTAAGTTGTAGATGGACACAATGACTTTATTTACTTGTTTGTTTGTTTGTTTATTTTATGTGGTGCTGAGGATCAAACCCAGTGCCTCACACATGCTAGGTGAGCACTATACCATTAAGCCACAACCTCAGTCCAAGGATTATGATCTTATACTCCCTATTGTCCACTGCCTAAAAATCAGTTTTTTCATACATTTATGGCCATTGATGTTGAAAAGACTTTACATGTTCAGGAGGAAAAGGTGGCCTATTTTTACTTTTTAATTATAAAAGATAATCCATAATTTCTGCAATAATATAATAAGTATATAAAATTATAGAAAATAGTATAACTCTCTCCCTTTAATTACTTAACAGTTTGGTAACCATCCTTCTGTTACATTCACAGGAATAATTTTTCCTAATTAAATAAAAATGAAGGCTGTGTATGTATTACTTTTTCATTGTTTTGTACACCTTTTATACACTCCTTCCAAATCAACACATGTAAATCCACATCATTCTTTTTCAAGTTGTATCATATTCCATTGTGTAGACATGATATATCTCCCTCTGTTAATTGATACTTGGTTTTGTCCAGTTTTTATTATTGCAAACAGTGCCCAAAAGAATTTCTTTATACTTAAATTTTTATAAGACTATTTCTGTATGGTATAGCCAACAAGTGAAATTACTTTATCATAGGATTCTGTTTTGTTCACTATTTTGGCAAGTACTGTCAGTTGTCCTCCAAAGTGATCATACCAATTTACATTTCTACTAATAATGTATGTGTTTCTATCTCCTCACCAACCAATGTATGTGTTTCTACCCTCACCAGCACTGTATTATCAGAATTTTAAATTTCTGAAGCTCAGTAAAAAAGTATCTTGCTTTAATTGCCATTTGTTTACTACTTGATAAAGGATATTTTTATATATTTATTGTCTATTTAAGTATCTCTCCTGCACATATGTGGCCTTGCCCATTTTTATAGAGCTATTATTAACAATACGAAGGAGTTCTTTTATACATTGTACATATAGTAATATTTTGTTTTATACATTTTGTTAAATATTTTCTCCTAGTTAGTAGCTAGTTTTTATAATAGATTTTTTTACAATGTACAGCTTGAGATTTTTTTCACAGAGGCAAATTTGTTTCCCTATGTGACCTCTTGGGTTTTTTGGTCAGTTTTTTCATCTTTGTGTACACCTATTATTATTTCTGCTTTTTGCTTTTCTCTGAGTAGAAAGTTTGTGATTAGCAATGTAGACTGTGATTTATCTAGACATCCACTGGAATTTTTACTGTAAAATAGGAACTGCCATTGCTAACTGCTTTATATTTCCAGAATAGCCATTATTTAGAACAAAGTCTTTTGAGGGTTTGATGTCTTTGTGGATAATTTGGGGGGATATCATTATTGTCAGAATAAGAAAAATAGATCCTTAGCTGCCTAAGAGTAAATTCAAATGTTTCTTGACTACCAGTAAACTCAGAAATAACCAAATGAAATCATGTAAAACCTCATTTGTAGTGAATGCTTAACTAGCAATACTTTTTTTTTTTTTGGCTCATGTACATACACACACACCCCAAAGTGAAGAAGAGAAAAATGAGAAACTGTTCTTAATTCTGGAGTGCAGAGGAAAACGTGGTTTGCATATGTGCAGCAAAAAAGCTTTGGAAGGTTGGAATTGCACAATGATTGTAGGTTGAGCAATTGCTTAACAAGGCATACACATTAGGGGGTGTCCTCTGCTCTTGTGCAATTAGGGAACTCCAGAGCTGCCTGAATAGGGGATTTCCTTTTTATTTCTCACATGCCAGTTAAACTTCACTTTTTCCCTTCTTTTCAGTGTATGTCTTTTACTATTTTCTTGAATTTTGGCTTGTTTCTGTTTTTTCCTCCTTCCTGTAAGGGATTAATAAAACATCCATGTGTCCTCACTTCTGTGATTAGAGATGACCAGGAACAGGATTCAACTAGTGGTGGGAGGAGTGATAGCTGATGGTTTAGGAGTTTCTAGTTTAGCTGCTTCTCACAAGTGAAATATTCATCTAGTTCTGAGTGTTTAAAATCTGAGTTACTAATAAGCCTGCATTCCCTAATTTCTTAGTACTAGAATTTTGCAGGCTTTGTAATGAGTGTTCTGAGGTTTTTGCCTGTTTTTGTTTTAATGGTGACCAACACCTTGTGATGAAGATCAACTGCACACTTTACTAGAAAGTAAAGTCAAACTTTAAGCTGAAAGCAGAGAGACCAACCAGTAAGATCCAGAGCTAGATAGAACTTGTTTTAGGAAAAAGAAAGTCCTTGTTTTCTCCCCTCTTCTATTTAGCCTGCTCAAGCACAATCTTGTACTTAGTAAGCATACTTCTAATTCCAGTTCTCTTCCATTTACCTTTGTACTGAGGATACTGGAATCTGTTCACTCTTTTCTGTGCTCTTTTCCAGAGGAACAGGAGAGGTAGTTGGGTCAGAGTGCCAGAAAAGCAGAAGTTAAGTATGTGGATTTCATAGCCGCATGTATGAGTGTTTGTGGGACAGGGAACTTCTAATGGAAAACATTTGTGTTGCATCGAAAACAGAGCAAGGCCTGGTTAGAGTCTGTCTGCTCTGTCTGTCAGTCTATTCCCTACCAGCACTAGTCATTGTTCTCCTGGGAGTCTCAGGCGTATTGTGGTTTCTTCTGCTCTTGCCATCCCCTAATCTTGCCAGAGTTTTTGTGTCACGGGTGGCCCCATGCACAGTTTAGAGTGAGACTGCAAGGGTGGTGACTAATGCCTTTGAAGGTACTCAAGCACACATATGGGCTTTGGGACCCTTTTGGGGGCCAGCATGTGGAGGGGAAAGGGTCGCCAGCACAAAGAATGGGAGAAACATGCTTAGACTAATACAGACGCTTATTTTATTTAGTCCCTGTTTTTACAGCTAGTAAAGCATGAACCAGAAGGAATGGAGACAAGAGGGAGGAAAGCTTTCTGTTTGGACTTGCCATTTCATTTGTAAATGCTCAGTAAGGGATGCACCTGGGTGCCCAAGCTTGCATCCTACAGGCTGATGTCAATCAGGTTGTGTGGCTGGATCCCCTTTGGGAAATACAGAAGAGAAAGTACTAATTTCCCTAAGGATAGTGTCACTCTGTGATATGAAAGGACCTGTAACTTGAGCTGTTCCTTTTTCCCCTTCTAGTCCCCCCTGAAATTCACATTTGTTCATCATTTTAAAAGAAAGAAAACAAATAACACAACAAAAAAAGGCAGCAGCTCAGCAGAGTTTTCTGGGTCCCCAAGAAGGTACGTCACCAATGTGGTTTTCACATTTTCAGGGTTTTGGCTGGTGAATAAGATTGAGCAGAAATATTCCTTCCCCTGATAACAATACATTCAGATGCAGGATCAGGAGCATGTGGATTAAAAACAGACGGTGGATGATTAATACTTTTGCTTATAGAGGTAGACATGGCAGTTTCCTCTATTTAAATAAAAAAGCGCTTTCTCTGCATTTGTATGCGTGCATATGCTTACATGCTTCTGCTCTTGAAGGATTGTAGCTTAGTTATAATTTCCAAGTATTTCCTTCCTCTCTCTTGAAGCACCCAAGAAGTACTAGTGCTGGTAAGTGGAGATATGACGATCACCTATTGCGGTGGGAGTGGGAATATGTTCTCTTTTTCAAGTTAACTGCCTTCACAGCCCTTTAGGAACTGCTATAACAATACATCTGTATTCACGAGACTTAATTACCCCCATGTTCTTATGACCTTATCATAAAACACCAATTTTTTTCTTCAAACTCTGTACTTCAGAGATGCCCATCCCTATCATTTCACTATTAGGTAATAATGATATTAAATAAAAGAAACTTTAGTATTACAGGGATATTTTGGTTTTTTAACCTCATTCACTGAAAACATGACAGAGATTTCTTGGAGTATATTTTTGAGTAGAGTTTGGCAAGTGTTTGTTCATTATTTAAAATGTGTTTGAGGACTTTATTTTTATTAGTGTCTGTTCATACTACCATTCAGGCCAAGAAGCCTCCAGTAAGTGTAGGCCTCTGATTTCTACTGTGATTTAAACTTGCATGCGTTTTGCTCTTTGTAGAAACAGAGACCTCTGCCCAAATGAAACAGGAAACAGAGGAGGAGAAAAACCAGCCTGAGACTTGATATCTTTTTATCTGTGTAAAGAAGGTTGTGTTGTCTAGTCACATTTTGGAAAAATAATTAAAAGTTTGGAGCACAAAGAGCATAAAGTTCCTTTTATTCCAACAGATAGCTTAGTCTGTTTCAGTGTTGCCTCTAATTTCAGGGTAAAGGTGGGCTGTCTAAGTCCAGTCACACTCTACCTGTGTGCATCCTCAGGTATATGGAGTGATGTTCCTCCAATTCACCCTAACCCCCAAGGATTCTCTGAAACCAGTATTAGTTGGTTTATATGTTTTCATAAACTTGTAAAAAGTCATGTAACTATCACCACAATTAAAATATAAAGCATTTTTCCATCAGCCCCCCTAAATTCCCTCATGCATCCAGCTCCTTTTCCTGTTTCTGGTCTCTGGCAACTTGTCATCTTGTTTTCTGTCTCAGTAACTTTGCCTTTTCCAAAATGTCACTAAACAAAGTCACATAATAAATATATATATTTTGTGTGTTTGGTTTCTTTCAGTTAGCATCCTGTGTTTGAGATTCATCCATGTTGTTGCCTATATCAATAATTGATTTGTGGCATAACAGTGTTTCATCATATAGATATTACTACAACTTTTTCATACCAATTGATGAATATTTAGGCTGTTTATGGCTTTTTGGTAGTCATGGATAGAACTGCTATAAATATTTATGCATAGGTTTTTATGTGAGCTCGGTTTTCATTTCTCTTGAACAAATGCCTAGGAATAGAATGGATGGTTCATAGGGTAAGTCTGTGTATAACTTTTTTAGAAACTGCCAAACTGTTTTCCCGAGTGGCTGGGTGTATGTGAATTCCAGTTGTTCTGCATCCCTGGCAGCACTTGGTACTGTCAAATTTTTTTTGCTGCTTTGTTTTTAAGTCATTCTCTAATAGGTATTTCATTATTATTTTAATTTTCATTTCTGTAATAGCTAATGATATTGAGCAGCAATTTTTTGTGTTTTATTTGCTATCTGTATATTTTCTTTGGTTAAAGTGTTCAAATCTTTTGCCTATTTTTAAATTGGGTTGTTCATTCTTTTACTGAGTCTTAACAGGTCTTTATATATGTTCTAGATGCAGGTTCTTTGTCAGATATATGTGTGTTGCCGATATTTTCTCTTGGGTCTGTGGCTTGTCTTTCACTTTAGGGGGACTAAGTTTTGACTGATTAAATGCTTATAGCTGATGTTTCAGGCTTTCTTGGTATAGGCAAGTAAGGAAATTGAGACCGTAATCAGCAGAAAGATGTGAGGACCACCTTTTCAAGCTGTTTATTTATTTAAAATAAAAGAAGTGGGGAAGGGTGTGCCAAGATTGAGTTGTGCAGACAGATGTCTGAAGTTTTTTTCAATTCCATCCCTCTCTCCTATCCCCACCTATGATGTAGATTCTAGACTCTCAGCTTCACTGGGCTCTTCACTTCCTGCCATCACTTCAAACCCGTTGGGACCTCTCCAGCTCTGGTAAACTCCGACAGAATAGGCTGGCCAGCTTCTTGCCCAGAGTACATCCCAGAGTGAAGTCACTTTTGATAAGTAATCGTTCTGAAGCCCTAAAGTGATAGCCTTCAAGGAGTCACCCGCTTTGAAGAGCTGCTTTCATCTCCAGCAGGACTCTTTTTCCAAACAAGCATCAGCAGAACCTAGTCAGGGCTCTGCCACACAGGGTTCTGCCATGAGAACAAATTGGCAGCCACAGATGCCCCCTGAGGCAATGGAATTCAGTTCTCAGAACATACATTAAATGTGGATGAGATTTATTTATCATGGAACTCTTTCATGTTGCATGGAATTCTTTCCACAGGGCAGCCCACTTAGGTACAGGGGAGAAAATATGTCTTGCTCCATGAGACAAAAGTCAAGATAAGATGCTATGTGGAATCTCATCACTTTTAAATTGCTGATCCCTGTTGAGGTTTTTTTTTCTTAAACAGCGTTTGCCACTGACTAGGCACTAGCAAAATTTCTTTTTCTCTCTGTACATGGTATGGATCACTAACACTGCATGTGATGGTTAGAGGAGGCCTGCTTTAGTATTAGAGGTCTGTCTACTTCTCCAGTATAGTGGCATCTGGTCAAGACTCTCTGGCTTCTGACCCCAGTAGGAGTGATGTGTACAGAGAAGAATTTCTGACCCTTCACTAATCTCAGTTATTTAAATGCCTTTTTGTAAACAAAGCAGTAGCTTTTAGGCAGCTTAAAACTTTTATTTTTCTGCCCATGAAGGTACAATTTTGTTTATTTATTTTTTTAGCTATGGACAAATTCAATTGAAGATAAAACTGTAATGTGGAGTAAATAATTCACATTGGTTTCAGAAACATGGAGGGGTTAAAAACAAGTTCCATAATAAATCTGCAAATGTGGAATCTAAGGAAAATAATCCCATCTGGAAAACCCTACCAGTGGTACCGTGGCTGGTTTGTAGAGCAGTAGATTGAGAGTGAAAAAAGACCCTCTAGTCTTGAAAGATGACAGGCTCCTTAATTGATGTCCATTTCAGCTGGTGCTGTGCCAGCTTGTGTTGGCCCCAGTCCAGCGTTCCTGTAATTTGGGAGCCAGGTGTGAAGCATTTTTGTTCCATCTTGTTCCCCAACATCTACAGAAGCCTCACGCATCTCACTTAAGGCAACAGTACTCTGTAGGAAACAGATGTACAGGTAGTAGTAGACGGAAGTGTCATAGCTAGGTTTGGATATTAAAAAAGGGGGAAAAAAATCTCCCACCACACTCAAGCAGATCTGGGCTTCAAGTTGGAGGAAAGGGTATTTCACAGCCTCGGGTTTAAAGTATCCTAATTGGACTGGTGATTTCAGGGTGGGGAGATATTAGAGGTTGAACCCAGGGGTGCTTTCCCACTGAGCTACATTCCAACCTATAACCTTTCTAACCCTCAGGCTACACTGAATGTTGAAGAACAGGCAGTTCTGCCTTTCAAGATTCCAAAACTTGAGCAGGATCCTTCCTGTGGGAACTTTAAAGTCCTGTGAACTTAGAATGTAAATGTTGGCATTGTTGCTTTGCGACTGACTTACATTTTGATATAAGACAAGTTTTAGCCTTTCAGAACTAAAAGTCCACTCTTTTTCCTAGAGGATCCAACACACAGACTGACAACTAAAGGTTACTTCTGCCTTTTGTTGTTTTTCCCTGTAACTCTGGATTGCATGCCTACAGAGCTAAGAAGGCAGTCTTTGGCCTAGAAAACCAGACCAAAGTATCCAGGAGTGCCTATAGCCTGCCGAGCTTGCTTTTTGTTCCAGATGTTCGAGGATCACAGGGAAGCCTTGGTTCACTGGGAGTTTTTATATATTCTCTTCTGACTTCACAATACCAAAAGCTGCAAAATGCCTATACTAGATTGTTCAAAAGGGAAAAGAGCTAGGAAGAAAGGTTTTTCTCTAATTAGTTCTACTCTTTAAAGTGTGTTCATTCTGTTTTTTTTTAATTGTGGTAAAACAAACATTACATTAAATTGACCATATTTAAAGTGTCTAGTTTTTAGAATGCATTTAATGCATTGATTTGTTGTGCAGTCATCACTACCATCCATCCATCTCCAGAACTTTTTCATCTTCCCCAACTAAAACTTGGTACCCATTCCCTCCCCCAAATGCTTGGCAACCACCATACCGTTTTCTCTATGAATTTGACTACTCTATGAAGAATTTTTGACCTCACATAAATAGAATCATACAGTATTTGTTCTTTTGTGACTGACATTTCACTTAGTATAATGTCTTTTAGATTTATACATATTGGAGCATGTCAAAATTTCCTTCTTTTTTGGGGCTAGGGTTGTGGCTCAATGGTAGAGCACTTGCCTACCATGTGTGAGCACTGGGTTCAATTCTCAGCACCGCATGTAAATGAATAAATAAATTAAATAAAGGTCTACCAACAACTAAAAATATATTTTTTAAAAGTTTCCTTCCATTTAAAGATGGAATAATGTTTCATTGTAGTTACATACATTCATCTGTTTTCCCTTTCTCTGTTGATGGATACATGTGTTGCTTCTATCTTTTGGCTATCATAAATAATGCTGCACTGAATATAGATGTACAGATATATCTCTTTGAGACCCTGCTTTTGGTTCTTTCGGGTATATACCCAGAAGTGGAATTGCTGAATCTTATGGTAATTATATGTGTAGATTTTTGAGGAGTTGTCATACTATTTTCCACAGCAGCTGTATCATTTTACATTCTCACTAACATTTTCTCAATTTTTGTTTATTTGTTTGTATTTTGTTAAGATGAAGGGGGGTGGCAGTGCCAGGGATTGAACTCAGGGGCATTCGGCCACTGAGCCCAACCCCAGTTCTATTTTGTATTTTATTTAGACAGGGTCTCATTGAGTTTCTTAGTACCTCAATTAAATTATTGCTTAGGCTGGCTTTGAACTTGCAATCCTCCTGCCTCAGCCTCCCAAGCCACTGGGATTATAGGCACGCACCACCATGCCCCGTGGTTTTGTTTGTTTGATTGTAGACTTCCTGAAGGGCTCAAAGTGATTTTGATTCTCTTGTTGTGGTTTTGATTTTCCATTTCCCTAATGACTACTGATGTTGAGCATTTTTTAATGTATTTATTTGTTTTATAGTTTTTGTGGGGGTATCTGTACTAAGGATCAAACCAGAGCCTCGTTCATGTAAGGCAAGCACTTTACCACTGAGCTCTACCCCTAGCCCTTGTTTTTAAAAATGTGATTTCTTCTTTTTCAATTGATTGACTTTGGAAAGCCAGATCTTTAACTATTCTATTTGAAGCAGAAGCAGGGAGGAATAAAAGAGTCAGATGTGGGCTCTGATCCCTGCTAGAGGTGACCTCATATAACCTCTCTGGGCTCCTGTATCTTCTTTAATAAAACAAGGAACCTTATAACTGTCCTACCCAACTGAGAGATCTATTTGTAAGGATAAAAGAAAATCAGCAATGTGAAAGTGCCTTGTAAACATTTTATGAAAATTATATATTAGATATTATCATCTTGGACCATTAAGTCCACTTTGTGAAATTCATGAAATCTTAAAGAAAGATAAATTCACAATCTTTTTGTTTTAGACCAAAGGCTGTAGGTTTCTTTGGTAGATAAAGGAACATTGCACAGGTGGTAAACTTATTCATGCCTCTTCATCTTCTAACATGGGGTTGTGTCCTTTGAACTCAGGCAAAAGTCAACGTCTTATCATGGTTCCCTTCCCTCCCATATGACCACAATATCTAAGCAGCTTTTTTTAAGAATATAGATGCCCTGACCCCATCATTTGCCTATAAAGTATATAATGTAATCTAACAGATACTTATTACTTACTGTGTGCCAGATACTAATTTTCATGCTTTTCACTTAATTAGATTTTTGTCTTACTATTGTCCATTTAGGTTAATGAACTTTCACATATATTTCATGTAATCATAACTTACAGGCTTTGTTTCTCCTGTCCTTTCTTTCTTCAGAAAGGAAAAGAATTTAGGAAAAGAGGTAGCATCTGAATGACTAAAAGACTTAAGATTTAGAATGAGTATCATTCATCTCCTTAGGAATAGTTGCAGAAAACTAGAATCCACACTGACCCAGACTTCAAGATTGTGCCTGCCGTCACCATTCTAGTTACTACACAGTCATCTAGGTGATTTCAGAATGGGTGATCCACATGGCTGCTGATCCAAAGATAATGCAATTTGCATTTTCATTTGGAAAATTTTGCAGAAAAATGGAAAGGCTTCAGCAATATTTCATCCTTTTTTATAGCAAGTATAGTGTTCTTGATGCCGTTTTGCTGTACACGTTATTAAATGTGCTGTTCAGAGAACCAAAGCAGTAATGCTAGGTAAGAAGGAGATACCACCAAAGAAAGAAACAGTTATCTCCTTTGCTTTTTTGTTTCTGTGGTTTTGCTGAATTTGGTGCCAGTCGAATATTAATTTTGGGAGACCTATGAAGTTCATTTTACTTAATCTTTCTCTTTCTTATGCTCTTATACGTTCTTAATTTTCCTAAAGGCCTTTTTCTGAAAACACAAATGAGAAGCCTCTGATTTTATGGACTCATAGGCACATTTAATGATGATGATGATAATTGCAACTATGAAATTATATGCCAGCCACCACTTTAAGCACTTTACATGGATTTTTTTTTTAAAGAGAGAGAGAATTTTTTTTAATATTTATTTTTTAGTTTTCGGCGGACACAACATCTTTGTTTGTATATGATGCTGAGGATTGAACCCAGGCCACATGCATGCCAGGCGAGCACACTACCGTTTGAGCCACATCCCCAGCCCATACATGGATTTTTTTTTTTTTAAAGTTCTTTTTTCTTTTTTTAGGTGCTGGGTATTGAATGCAGGGCCTCCCCCATACTAAGCATATATTCTACAACTGAGCTACATCCCCTAGTCCCAGATTATTTCCTTTTATATTCACAGTTGCACTGGAAAGATGGGTTGTAATTATCACCATTCATAGATAGGAAACTAAATTTTGTAGAGTAACTTAAACAATATCACACTTTTACCAGGAAGCAGAATTGGAGTTTAAATACACTTCTGACTCCAAAATCCATGACCTTAACCACCAGGAACATATTCTCTCATCTCAAGAAAGATGCTAAATTGGCTGGGTGGCACAGTGGCATACACCTGTAATCCCAGCGGCTTGGGAGGCTGAGGCAGGAGGATCATGAGTTTAAAGCCAGTCTCAGCAAAAACAAGGCGCTAAGCAACTCGGTAAGACCCTGTCTAAATAAAATACAAAATAGGGCCAGGGATGGGGCTTCGTGGTTGAGTGCCCCTGAGTTCAATCTCTGGTACCAAAAAAGAAAAAGAGAGAGAGAGAGAGAAAGATGCTCAATCTACATGTGTTGAATAGGGAACCTATTCTAATTCCCACCATCTTAGATGAAATGAAAAAGAATTAAATGGGGTCTTCCATTTTAGTGGTATAGTAGAAATAGATACACTGAATGATCCTCTTTATTGGAACAATTTAAATACTGACTGTAATATAATACATCCTGAGCTAGCATGGAAACAAAAAAAATCTAGGGTTTAAAAGCTTTTTTGGATTTGGGGAATAGGTGTGAAAGCATGGGACCCACCCTGGTGAGGAACCAGATAGGAGGCTCTGCTTAACTCTGGGTCTCCAATAGAGTTAGACTTACCTCACTGTAGGATGATTGAGGGATTATAAGAACTCATGATTATGAGCTAACACTTGTAGGTTTTTATTTTGAATGAAAACTGTCTATGTACTGTGAAGAACCTTGAGCAGACAGTTTAAGGTGACCTCTGTCTTGTAGAGTTCCAGGGTGACTGACAGAAGTGGAGAGAAATCTCAGGAAAAATGCAGCTTCAACTCAGGCCACAAAGAATTCCCATGAATAAAGTTCCATGGAAATCAGCCCACACTCTTTATTATGCTGAGAGAAAATTGTCATTTCCCACAAAACTGTTTTTTAAACAAAGGTAATGAGAAACAAAACTGCTCAAAGACTTGTACACAAATATTCACAGCAGTCTTTTTTTTTTAATCTTATGGGGGATGTTCTTTTTTTGGTTTGTCTTTTGGGCGGGGGGGAATCAAACCCAGGGCTTTGTCAATGTGAGGCAAGTGCTTTGCCTCTGAGCTACATCCCAGCCCAGTAGTCTTAATTTTTTGAAGCCTTCTTTTCTTTTTTCTTTTTCTTTTTGGTTTTCGTATCAGGATTGAACCCAGGGGTGTTTTACCACTGAGCCATATCTCCAGCCCTTTTTTACGTTTTATTTAGAGACAGGGTCTGGCTGAGTTGCTTAGTGCCTCACTAAGTTGCTAAGGCTGCCTTTGAGCTCGAGATCTTCCTTCCTCAGCCTCCAGAGCTGCTGGAATTACAAGCTTTGCCCACTGGGCCTGGCTGAAGCCTTATTTTCTCTCCTCCTCCTCCTCCTCCTCCTCCTCCTCCTCCTCCTCCTCCTCCTCCTCCTCCTCCTCCTCCTCCTCCTCCTCCTCCTCATTTATTTATTTATTTTTCTCATCAATTATGGCAGTAGAAAGGTCTTTAATTCATTGTACACAGATGGAGCAGAAATTTTCCATTCTCTGGTTATACATAGAGTAGAGTCACACCATTTATGCAGTCATACATGTACCTAGGGTAATGATATCTGTCTCATTCCACCATCTTTCCTACCCCCTTGCCCCCTCCCCACCTCCCCATTGCCCCATCCAAAATTCCTCCACTCATTTCATCCACCCTCCATTATGGATTAACATCTACTTATCAGAGAAAACATTCAGCCCATGATTTTTTTGGAATTGTGAAGCCTTATTTTCAGTAACCAAAAACTGGAAACAACCCAAATGACCACCAACAAATGTATGGATCAACAAATTTTAGTATATACCCATATCATAGAATGCAACTCAGCAATAAAAGGTAATGAACTACTGACTCTCTAAATTATGTTGAGTTAAAGAACTCAGGCAAGAAAGAGTACATATTGTATGATTTCATTTTAGAGAAAATTCAGAATAATATATAGTAACACAAAGCAGATCAGTGGTTACTTGAGGATGAGATAGAGGAAGGAATAGATTACAGAAGGAAATTTTAGTAAGTGTTGGATGTGTTCACTGTCTTGGTTGTGTTAATGATTTCTCTCACATATGTGTATATATCAAAACTGATCATTTGTAAATGTTATAGGCAATTTGGGGTACCTCAGTAAAAATCACAAAAATAAAAACACACTAAAGAGGTATTTTTTAAACCCCTTTAGCCTAAAAAAGTACAATTTATTATTTACTAACCATAAAATAAACTTTTTTTTTTTTTTTTTGAGACGGGTCTTGTAAGCTAAGTTGCTGAGGCTGCCCTCCAACTTGACATTCTCCTGCCTCAGGCTCCTGAGTCACTGGAACTATAGGTGTGTACCACCTCGCCTGGCTCCTTTTTTTCCCCTTTTTTAAATAACACATTTGTTGAGGTATAATTTCCATCTCATAAGGCTCAGTAATTTTGTATATTCATTGAGTAGTACAACAATCATCAGTATGTAATTCCAGAACATTTTCATTACCTAAAAAAAAAAATTTATTGTCACTTGCTATTCTCTCCTAACATCTCTCACCCTCTGATCTACTTTTCTGGATTTGTCTATTCTGGATATTTTTGAATAGAATTATACAATCGTGTGGGTGGCCTTTTGGTCTGTTTTCTCTCACTTTTCATAATGTTTTCGTGATTCATTATGTTGTAATATGAATCAGTACCTCATTCTTTTTATGTCTGGATAATTTTTTACTGTATGTAAATTATATATTTTATTTGTCCCTTTGTTAGCTGATAGACATTATTTGGTTATTATGCATAATGTTGCTGTATCAGGCACAGTGGCACATACCTGTAATCCCAGCAATTCAGAAGACCAGGTAAGGTAGAAGAATCACAAATTTAAGACCAGCCATGGCAGCTTAGTGCAACCCTATCTCAGATTTTTTTTAAAAAAGGGCTGATGGCGTAGTTCAGTGGTAGAGCTGTGCTCAGTACCACCCCCTTACACAAAAGGAATATTTTGATCATTTGATAAACTCTTTAACTTTGTGAGAAACTTATATATATTTTTTTGTACTGGGGAGTGAACCCAGGGATTTTTTGACACTTGGCTACAATACTAGCTCTTTATATATTTTACTTTGAGATGGGGGGGTCTCATAGGTTGTCATATCTGCCCTCAAACTTGTGATCCTCCTGCCTCATCCTCCTATAGGAGTTCTTTGTATGTCCTGGATACAAGTCCCTTAACAGGTCTGTGTGAGTTGCAAATATTTTCTCCTACTCTGGGTTGGTTGTCTTATCACTTTCTTGAAATTTTTAGTTTTGAAGAAGTCTTAATTAATCTATTTTTCTTTTGTTACTTGTGCCTTGGTGTTCTTAAAACATTTTTACACAGCAGAAAATGGAAGGGTTTATCACTGAAACATCCTTATTAGAGGAAGTTCCTTTACCCAAAGTACATATTTTAAGAAAACTATCCCAGATTCCAAAAGGAATAGTGAGCAGTGATAATAATCACAAAGCTGGACCAGATTCATTGCAGTAGATGTATCAGGGTCAGGTCTCCTAACCTAATGAAGAAATGATTTTCCAGTGTCCTCAGTAGCTTGTACGCTAGATCATTCCCCAAGTTTTCTCAGTCATGAGACAATCACTATTAAAAAGTTCCTTCTCAAACTGAGTTCAGTCTGTCTTCCTGTAATTCTCATTTATTTATTTTAAAGAGATTTTTTTCAGAATCACAAAGTCTTTTTTTTCTATATCTGCCTACCTTAATATACTTGAAATTCTCCCGAAGTTTTCTTTTCTTGAAGCAAAACATTCACCAGTGCAATCAAACAGATTTTGACAGGGGAGGTGGGGGGGGGAGCAGGTATTGGGAATTGAACCCAGGGGGTGCTTTACCACTAAGCTACATCCCAAACCCTTTTTATCTTTTATGTTGAGATAGGGTTTTGCTAAGTCACTGAGAGTCTCACTAGTGGCTGAAGCTGGACTCAAACTTGGCAATCCTTCTGCCTCAGCCTCCCATCAAGTAGATTCTTCACCAGTGCTATGTAGTAGAACATTTTGAGATGATGGAAACATTCTCTTTCTGTACCACCCTATGTAGTAGCCACTAGCCATCTATTGATACTGGAAATGTGGCCGGTGCAACTTAGAAACCAAAATTTTCATTCATTTTAAATTTTCAATATCCATATGCAACTACTGAGCATTTAAAATGTGTCTAATGCGATTGAAAAATTCTTAAAAATTTTAATTAAATCAAAATATACACCTATAGGCTAGTGTCTATTATATTTATCACTACAATTCTAGATCATTTTCCAGGCCAGATTGTATGTCTCACTGGTTTTCATAGTGTGCCATGTGTACCAGTAGCATCAGATTCATCTGGGAACTTGCACAGCCTTAGCCCCTACCCCAGACCTATGAATCAGAGTTTTGAGGGTGGAACCTAGCAATCTGGTTCAACAAGCTCTCCAGGTGATTTCAATGCACTAATACTTGAAAGCCAATTCTAATTCTTTAAGGCTTTTGTTAAAAGCAGTGCTTGATATGGTCTGGGGTGTATGAATTTCACCTGAAGAAGGCTTCAATAAAAAAGTTTGAATACTATTATCTAAATAACACATTGACTAAATATTGGCAAAATGGAGAATTTTTTTTTAATAAGTGTCAGCTGAAGTTGAAAAAAAATAATTAACAGGAACTTCTCACCAAATCTCACATACAACCTTATGCTGCTGGAATTAAAACCCTGGGCTCTTGATTCTCAGCCTGGTATGCTTTCCATCTATCAAGCTGTTTTTTGAAATAGGCCCCACTGTTTGTTTGACTTGGTGTCTCCTAGAAGAGAAAAATCTGGTTCCTTGGCATGGATTTCACCCTACTCCCTTTAAGAGGCATTTCTGCCTGTTCTTCCACTATTTTCCCATTTTTAGGATGCCTTTACAGAGGTACAGTGCGTCTACAGTCACATTCATTGCCCTGGGAACATTGCTCCTTGTTCAGGTTTAACAGACTTCACATATGTAATTGTCTTCTTTTAATATGATTTTTGTCCTCTTATGCTTGAAACCTAGAAGAGGAGCGGGCTTGTTTTTTCACTGGCCTTGAGCCAGATGTCATAACTTCAGGCAGTGCCACGCTACATATCTCCAGCAGTTTGAAATAGAGAACGGAGTCAGAGATAAGATCAGCAGCTTTAGGTGATGGCATTATTTCAAATAAACCATGCATGACCCAAAGCTTCCACTTCAAATGGGGAATGAAATTGCTTCATCCTTTGACAGTTTGCTCCATGAAAGAAATTTATCTTCACTTAATTGCTTTAGATCCCAAGAGGCTACATACAGTAATTTCTAGGAGATAATTATATCAAATTTTAAAAATATTTCACTGTGGACGTGAATATGCAACTGCAGTGGACAGGGAGGGAGAACATGGAGGGGGACCAAAGGTCCTGCTGAACTTGCTGGTAGGTTTCTGTTCTCATTCTGAGAATTGCCTTGAATCCTAGACTACTTAGTCTCAGAATCTGCTGATTAAGAGGCAAGGATGCTGAAACAGCCCTGTGCCTCTTAAAGAATCTGTCTACTACTCCTAGAAGGGTTAGCATTTTGCTCAGACTCCTCAAGTGGGGAGGGTTCTGGCTGGCTGACTGGCTGACTGGCTTCGGCCTGCATGTCTTCATCTAGTCTGGCTGGGCACAGGCTGCCTATACTGTGGGCCAGAGACACTGGGGGTTCTAGTCAGTGGCAGCTGAAAACCAGCAAACTGTTGATTTTAAAACATGACTATTTAGATATTAGGGATAAACTTCCTGTAGAGGGGAACAGGCTCCTTAACCTAGGCATGTTTGAATTTCCAGTTCTCCTTTCCTCGGCCTTTATATTTGAAAAAGTCTAAGCATTCATTCTGTTTTCATCCCAACCATTACCTTCTTTTACCCAACATTTTTTTCTCTTATATCTGAAATTCCAGGGTTGTCATTGTTGTTTTCCCCTACCTCCTGCTAAATAACTGTATTTCCATGATGTGATATAACAACCACTAGAATGACCACAGGTATTTTCCTGGGTCATCTCTTGCCATTTTTGTCTGCATCTCCTTTTTTTTTTTTTTTTTTTTTTGGGCAGTACTGGGGATTGAACCCAGAGTTGATCTACCAATGAGCTATATCCCCAGCCCTTTTTAATTTTTTTTATTCTGAGACAGGATCCCCCTAAGTTGTATTGTCTAGCCTCAATTTGTGATCCTCTTGCCTCAACCTCCAGAGTAGCTTGCATTACAGGGGTGCAGCACCATACCTGGAATCTCCCTTTCAGACTGCACACTGAATGTTAGATTATGAGCTCCACAAGACTTCTCTCTAATTGACATCCCTGAGTGTTTGGTGCGGTGCTGCATATCTCATGAGGATATATAAAAGCCAGTGAAGCAGAGCTGAGTGACATGGTTTATGGGTACTACTGCCCTAAAACAGTGGAGATTGGCTTATAGGTACAGGGGACTTTAGCATTCTGTATAAAACCAGTGAATACTCAAGCCAACACAGGCTGAGGGTAAGCTAAAATCAGTCATGGTGGTCTGGATCAAGCACAGAATCTGCAAGACTTCTTTTTCCCCATCATATTCTATCCAGGTTGAGTTCCATTGTGCTTCTACTCACAGAGGTCATTCTCCAGGTGTCTTTTGTCACTTAACCTGGAGCGGCCACACTCCTTAGCTCAAGTCAGAGCAGAGTGTTGCCTTTTCTTTTAAACTCCTACCCAAGAAATCTGACAGCTATAATGAGTAAGCCAATTTGCATTTGAAAAAGGTCATGCTAGTATTCCTCTGAGGAAAATCTGCAGCAAGTACTTTCACATCATTTCTTGGAATCACATCAAGGGGTTTTTGAAGGAATTAAACTTTTGCTCACATCTAAAACATAAGCACCTGAATAGCAGCCTGGAGGGGTCATCAGGGTCAGGATATTTGTTCAACATATCTTTTGAGTGAGAAAACATTTCTATGTATTATGAGCACCTCTTGTACTCTCATATAGAGTAGCCTTTCTCCTGTGCCTGTCTTTCAGCCTGATAGTAGAAACTTTAATAGAAGTTGCCCAGTCCTGAGCTAAAATATATAAATCTTAATTAGAAATGTCTAGGGTTGTCCAGGTAGATGAAAAAGGCCAGTAAATTGTCCATTGTCTGCCCTACTTGGTGTTTGGTTAGCGTTGTTGAGAGGTATCGGCTCTTTCTTAGTAGTTAAATCACCTGCAATATTATTTTATCCACCTTTTTATCCAACTTTTTAACCTACTAATTCTTCAAATTGACAAGTTACTTTCTTTGACAGCTTTGTTTACTATACCAAGAAGCTTCCCATGGTCAGTTGCTATGATTCCAGCTATTTATTTTAGATTGATCTTCTCCCAGAATCAGAACATGTTTGTTTCTCTTCCGGTTTTATTTAATAAAAAGAACATATTAAACTTATATTGAGTATGTAAGACTTACCAAGAAAGACAATAGAACTTCTATTTCTTTAGGCCAAAATGCCAAAAAAGGGTCTATTCTTTTCAGAAATTGAGTCATCTTTGGTGCATTTTTTTGTGGATTCCATGAATGTAGTTATTCTGGTGTGTTTATTAAAGTTTGCCCTAAGGATATCTGATTCAGAAT
Source organism: Ictidomys tridecemlineatus (assembly GCF_052094955.1). Taxonomy (NCBI): domain Eukaryota; kingdom Metazoa; phylum Chordata; class Mammalia; order Rodentia; family Sciuridae; genus Ictidomys; species Ictidomys tridecemlineatus. The sequence continues at coordinate 45,493,287 of NC_135479.1, read as the reverse complement.
GGAGGGGGTGTTCAGCACATATGTATCTATTCCTCTGGAAAAACAAGATCTTTAAACTCAAATTCCAAATAGGGAAATGGAGACTTTTCAAGGATTTAGGGTCATTTTAGGAGTAGGCTAGAAGAAAGCATTTTGGCATAGATATTGAGAAGAAATAAGATAAATCAAGTAGAAATGAAATAATGACGTACTATTTTCTGGCTTCTCTTTCTTAGAACTTTATGGTTGACTGTCAATAACCAGTAACAGTCACTAGCCATGCTTGTCTGTTTAAAATTAAATTAATTAAAATTAAAACTTAAAATTTAGATCTTCAGTCACACAAACCACATTCCAATTGGCCAGTCACCACATGGGACTAAGGACTACTATATTGTTAAGCATAGGTATAGAACATTTCCATCATTGCCAGAAGTTTTTGAGGATTGCTCTGTTTTGTGAGGAGTTGCAGAGTGAAAGTTGGAGTGAACGGGTGGGGAAAGGGGAAATGCTGGTCAAAAGGTAGAGTTTCAGACAGAAGGAATAGGTTCTGATGATCAAGTTCACGGTCATGGTTACTATAGTTAATATATATTTTGGAATAGCTAAAAAAAAAATGGTAAGTTTGTGAGATGTGTTAATTAGCCTGATCTGATCATTTCACAGTGTACATCTATATAGAAACATCACATTGTACCCCATAAACGTAACAATTATTGTTTCTCAATTAAAAAATAAACTTTTTAAAAAAAGAATTGGGCACTGACATGATGACACACGCCTGTATCCCAGAGACTCAGAAGGCTGCAGTAGAAGGATTCCAAGTTTGAGGCCAGCAACTTAGCAGGGATCTAAGACCTAAGCAACTTAGCAAGACCCTGTCTCAAAATTTAAAAATAAATAAAAAGGGCTGGGGATGTAACTCAGTAATAAATCACCCCTGCATTCAGTCCCCAGTATCCCCCCCCCACACCAAAAAAAAAAATGGGTAGGATAATGACAAGGAGAATATGGAGAGGGAGGTATTGAGATTTGAATAACTAAAATCTCTTAATTAGGGACGAATTAGCATTAGAGATGATGGACCTCAAAAAATGGAAAAATTACATGATTCCTGTGGAAAAAAATTTAGTAGTGTAGTAGCAGGATACTGGATATTCACTCCCCAAAGCAACCAACTTTCATGATCTTCTGTAAGAAATTTTTTTTCTCCTATAAGCACAATCTCTTTTCCTAGACTTTTTTCTAAGTCTTTATCTCTGTACCACCCTTAACACCTGCTTTTCCATTCTCAGTCTCTCTTGTATTCATTGATAAAAATTACATCAGCATAATCATTTTACATAGTGCTGCCATGATGTGTTTTTACTTGATTCCCACTATAGCTATATAAGGCATTATCAGCGTTTTATAGGTGAGGAAACTAAGATTTAGAGAGACTAATTTGTCTGAGCTCATATTGCAGTAATAGGCTAAAACCTAGATAAACCATTTAGTGTTAGGTTTAAGTGACTATGAACCTCAACCAGAGACCTAAACATGTAAGTTTGGAGTCTCTTTGAGTCCAGAGTCTAAAAGTAGGCAATCCAGGACTTCAGGATTAGTATATAGACTCTACCACTTGGCTCCACCATGTTAGCTGACACATATACTTTTCCCAGCTCACTGTACAAACTCCTAGGTGCAGTCCATTTTCTGTTGCCAATGACAAAATATCAGGACTGGGTAACGTTAAAAAGAAAAATTTGGCTCACAGTTCAGTAGGTCTAAGATCAAGGGGCCACATATAGTGATAGACATTTTTTTTTTTTTCCTGGCACAGTCCCAAAGCTGCACAGGGCATCACATGGCAAGAGGCAGGGAGTGCATGTACGTGCCTGCATGCAAGTGTGTGTATGTGTGTGTGTGTGTGTGTGTGTGTGTAAGAGAGAAAGAGTGTGTGTGTACGTTGTTTCTCTCCCTCTTCATATGAAGCCACCAAGATTCAATCATGAGGGCTCTATCCTAATGATCTTATCTAATCCTAATCACTTTGCAAAAGCCCCACCTCCACACACCATGATTGATTAAGTTTACATCCTCTCATTACCTCACAGTGAGGATCAAATTTCAACACATGGGGTTGGGGATATAGCTCAGAGTGCTAGCCTCCAATGCACAAGGCCCTGGGTTCTAATCTCCAACACCACATTATGTGTGTGTGTGTGTGTGTGTGTGTGTGTGTGTGTGTGTGTGTGTGTAGACTCAGCAACTATATTGAAAGCAATAAATGAAGAAAAAAAGAAAAAAAATTTCAACAAACAAACCATATCCAAATAGAGCAGACCCCATCTGAGGATGGCTACTGGAGTGTCAGCAAACACCATAATGAAGAAGGAGGGCAGAAGGGATGCCCTCCCCACACTTTTTTTTTTTTTTTTAATATTTTTAGTTGTAGATTGACACAACACCTTTATTTATTTATTTTTATGTGGTGCTGAGGATCGAACCCAGTGTGAGGCAAGCACTCCACCATGCAGCTACGACCCCAGCCCTCTTTTTTTTTTTTTTTTAAAGAGAGAATGAGAGAGAGGGGGGGACAGAGAGAGAGAGAGAGAGAGAGAGAGAGAGAGAGAGAGAATTTTAACATTTATTTATTTATTCTTAGTTCTCGGCGGACACAACATCTTTGTTGGTATGTGGTGCTGCTGAGGATCGAACCCGGGCCGCACGCATGCTAGGCGAGTGTGCTACCGCTTGAGCCACATCCCCAGCCCCCCTCCCCACACTTTTAAAGAGATTTTTTTCAAGGTTTTACATAAAACTTCTATGTACATCTCATAATCACCTGACTATTCTAGCAGAGAAGACTGTAAATTGGCTGGGCAGAAACGTACCCAGCCAAAAATCAAATTTCTTTTGCTGCTGAAGAAGGGGAAACTGGCTATTGGGAAGAAACTAGGAAAGTTCTGCTCCAACAGGTATTTTGATTTTGGGTCCAGTGCTTGCTCACTGTTTCATAATGTCTCTCAGTTCATTAGCTAATGATATAGTCATAAGTCTCCAGGTCTACCACTTCCTCCAAAGAATCAAATATAGCCCACCACTGAATGAATAATAACAATAAAAACTACAGTTTATTGAGGACTGGTAGTGTCCAAGGTAGTATTCTAAGAGCTTTACATGTATTAAAACATTCAGTCCTCACAACTATTTTATGCAATAGGTACTATTATTAGTCTCCATTTTATGTGTAAATGAGCTACAACGGCCAGGCATGGTAGTGTACACCTGTAATACCAGTGACTGAGGCGGCTCAGGCCGGAAGATCACAAGATTGAGGCCACCCTCAGCAATTTAGTAAGGCCCTAAGTAACTTAGCAAAACCCTAAGTAACTTAACAAAACCCTGTCAAAATTTAAAAATATAAAAATGACTCTTTGGGTATGTGGCTCAGCGGTAAAGCACTCCTGGGTTCAATCCCCAGTACAAAAAAAAAAAAAACTGAAGTACAGAATTTTTAAGTAATTTGCCTAAAGTTACACTGGTAGTAAATGACAGCATCCAAATTCAAGCCCATTCTTTGAATCACTGCTTCTCTACAGAGCCTTTGGTGGGAGTGCAGTGTTGGTCCCCTTTTAGCCTCAGGGAATATATTCTGAGATTCCCAGTAGGTGTCTGAAACCAGGGATAGTACTGAACCCTACATATATTCAATACTGTTGTTTGTTTGTTTTGTTTTTGTTTTTTGAAGTCTGATAACAGAAATGGCTACTAAGTGACAATTGGAAGGATAACATACACAGTGTGGATAGTCTGGCCAGAGGGATAATCTATGTCTCAGGCAGGACAGCAGCATAGTGTGAGATTTCATCAGACTACTTAGAATGGTATGCAGTTTGAACTTATGAATTCTTTATTTCTAGAATTTTCCATGTAATATGTTCAGACTGCAGTTGAGCACAGGTAACTGAACCTGCAGAAAGTGAAACTAAGAAGGGGTACTATAATTGCCTAAAGGTGGCATTTATGATGGTAGCTTTCACTACTGCCTAGGGTGAAGATCCTTTCAAGCCACTTCCCTACAAGCATTCATTTGTTCTCATGATTATTCAAAATCTGCCTTAAAAGCAATAAACTGAGGGCTGAGGATGTAGCTCAGGGTAGAGCACTTTCCTAGGATTCACAAGGTTCTGGGTTTGATCCCAGTATCACAAACAGAACAAAACAAAGTAGTACGTTTGATGTGTCTTGTTTTTCCTTTGCTGTCCCCTTTCGTCTGTCCCTCTCCCAGACCTGAGGCTGGGAAAAGAAATTAAGTGATGTACTTCAGGTTTTTAGAAAGTTCATATCCTGGAACTCATGTTAGAACTTGAATAAAAAGATTGTACTGGGTAATTAGATGTCTGTAGAGAATCCAGAGGCTCAAAGTTGCTCTGTCTTGTTAATAGAAATTTGGTTTTCAAATACAATTTATTATTTTCTCTTTCTCCCACTTCCCTGCCTCCTGTGTTCTGATCCTAGCTGTGGCTGGTGAGAGTACCATCTGTGTATCATTACACATCTCTTCTCCATAGATCCCTCACAGAACCTGGTGCTTAAACTTACAGTCCATATGTAGTTTGGGCTTCTCTGCAACAGTCACACATCACCCCTTAAGTTACTTCTGACAGGCCTGACTTCTGGCATTCATTTAACATTAGGTATTTATTGAGCACATACTATTTGCCAGGCACTGTTCAAAGTGCTAGGGAGTCTGTGGTGAGACAGACACCATCTCTTACCTTCTGGACCCTGAGGTGAAACAGAGACTTAAGAAGTAAAGAAAGAAGCAAAATAAATTCAGCTTCTGTTAAAGGAGCAATTTGATAAGAGACAATGGGATTTGGTTTAATTTAATCAATCACACAAATTTATCACTGCTGCTTTGAGCTCCAGTTCTGCTACCCTTAAAGGAGAAGGACTGATAGTGTATGACAGTCATAAATGGAATAAATGGATGCTGTGCTCCACCACACAGATTAAAACTCTTTTTAGTAACTAATCCTAATCTCTGTCTATTTGCTTGGATACACAAGGTTCCAAATTCAAGCCCATTCTTTGAATCACTGCTTCTCTACAGGGCCTTTTGTGGGAGTGCAGTGTTGGTCCCCTTTTAGCCTCAGGGAATATATTCTGAGATTCCCAGTAGGTGTCTGAAACCAGGGATAGTACTGAACCCTACATATATTCAATATTTTTGTTTTTTTGGTGCTAGACATTAAACCCAGGCTTCCCTCATGCTAGGAAGCACTCTTATCACTGAGCTATGTTCCCAGGTCCAAGAAATGATTCTTACACATTAAAGAAAAATAGAGAATAGTCAACAAACACTTGGGTTCATTCCGCCCAGCTTTGAAAGAAAGAATACATTATGGATAAGAGTTGAAACCCTCTGTGTATTCCTGCAGGGTTATATTTCTCTTTCTTCTTCCCTAAAAGTACTCACTACCTTGAATTCATTTTTTCTGTTCATCTTCTTAACGTGTATATTTCCATAAATAATATAGTATTGTTTTGCATGTTTAGACTTTTTACTCACGGCATATGTATCATCTGCTTTGATTTGCTTTTCATACTAACCTTACAGTTTTTAGATTTATCCATGTTGATACATATAGTTGTTTTCTTTTTCATTTTAAATATATTTATACAATGACCAAATTACATATCATAGTATATTGATCTTTTATAGGTGCATTTTTTTTCTTTTGCTACTACCATCAATACTGTGATTGCTTTGTATTAATATGACTTTCTTTAAGAAATGTATCTTGGGGGCTGGGAATGTGGCTCAGGTGGTCGCGCGCTCATCTGGCATGCGTGCGGCCCGGGTTCGATCCTCAGCACCACATACCAACAAAGATGTTGTGTCCGCTGAGAACTAAAAAATAAATATTAAAAATTCTCTCTCTTTCTCTCTCTCTCTCTTAAAAAAAAAAAGAAATATATCTAACTGTGCACGGTGATACACACCTATAATCCCAGTGGCTCAGATGGCTGTGTTCAAAGTCAGTCTTCAGCAACTTAGCAAGGCACTAAGCAACTCAGCCAGACCCTGTCTCTAAATAAAATATTTTAAAAGAGCTGGGGATGTGGCTTAGTGGTTAAGCAACCTTGGGTTCAATCTCTAGTACTGAAGAGGGAGAAGAGAAGAGGAGAGAGAGAAAAGAGAGAGCTGGGCATGGTGGCATGTATCTATAGTCCCAACTACTCAGGAGCCTGAGGTTGGATCTCTTGAGAATAGCCTAGGCAACATAGCAAGACCCCATCTCCAAAAAAAGAAAAGAAATGTATCCAGATGCACAATTGCTGGGTTGTAAGTTACATTCATCATCAACTTATCTAGCTCTCCAAGGTGATCACACCAGTTTACTTTATACTACCTGTAAAAGTATATGTATTCCAGCTTTTCCACATTTTTACCAATATACTCGGCATTTCCATACTTTTGATTTTTGGCAATAGAGTGGATACTATATCATGTCCTATTTTATTTTGCGCTTTCCTAATTACTAAAGAGGTTAGGCATTTTTGATATGTTTATTAGCCATTTTAGATTCCTATTTTAGTTTTATTTTATATCCTTCCATTTTGAAATATAGTCTTGCTATATTGCCAAAGCCAGTTTCAAACTCCTAAGCTCGCAATTCTCCTGGCTAAGCCTCTTCAGTATAGGGACCATAACTCCTGTCTTCCTGTGACATACACATACTATGCATGTCTGGCCAAGATTCCTCTTCTTTTAATTACAGGTTCTTCATATCTTCTGCCCATTTTCTCTCTATTTCTTTTTTATTTTGGTTGTCAATGGGCCTTTATTTTATTTTAATTTATATGCGGTGCTGAGAATTGAACCCAGGGCCGCACACATGTTAGGCAAGCTTTTTACCACTGAGCCACAATCCTAGCCCCTTCTCTCTACTTCTGATTGAGTCATACTGTTGTGATGCAAATCTGAATGGGAATTATTCATTGCCTATCTGCTTTACAAATCTCCCAAACTGCACTTCACCTTTTAAAATTAAATAATAGTGTTTTCATTTGTATAGAAATCTTTTTATGAAAGAATTATCAGTTATTTTCTTTAATGACTTGTGTCGTACTTAAGAAATTCTTCCTGGGTGGAAATGTAGGTTGATTGTAGAGCACTTGCCTAGCGTGTAGAAGACCCTGGGTTTGATCCCTAGGCCTATTAAAAAAAAAAGAAAAGAAATTCTTCCTAGGTGTGCAGTATTGGCCTTCCCCCCTTGCCTTTGGTACCCGGAATTCAACCCAGGGGTGCTTAACCACTGAATCACACCCTGCTTTTTTTGTTTTTGAAACAAAAAAAGAGGTAGGGTCTCACTAAATTACTGAGGCTGGCTTTGAACTCATGATCCTCCTACGTCAGACTCCCAAGCCACGCATCACCATGACTGACTTGGCCATGTATTGTTAATTGTTGAAGCTGGGTGACTTTATCAATTTTATTTATTATATTAGTCTTTGAGTATGTTTGAAATTTTCCATAATAAGACAAATTTAATTAAAACAAGACCACTACAGTGTATTTAGTAACAAATATGTTTGAAGATTTACAGTATAGGAAAATCAATTCCTCAATAATAAGCCAGCACTTACAATTTGGTGGGTAAAATGGTTACTGTTAAGTTCTTGTCATATGATCTTTTTTTTTAGCCACTTTTTTAGGTTAAAATATTACCAAGAATAATTGCAGTTTTGCATAGGAAAAAATCTTTATCTAACCTGAGGTCACAAGGAATATATATACACATACAGTTTTTTCTTCTAAATGTTTTAGTTTTACTGTATACATTGATGTCTTTGTTCCTTCTGGAATTTATTTTTGTAAATCAGATTTTCTTATATGTGGATCTGTTCCACTGATCCACTGAGCAGGTCAGTACCACCATTCTGGTTCTTAAGTTCTTAAAACTACTAGAGTAAATTTCTCACCTTCTTAAGTTTTTGCAGAAATACCTTGGTTAACCTTTCATCCAGATGCAATCAACTTTTCAAATTCCACAAATTATGTAGTGAGATTTTGTTTGGAGTTGTACTGAATTCAAAGATTAATTTGGAGAGAATACTATATTTACAATATAAAGTGTTCTTCCATAAACATGATATACTGTGAATTTATTCTTTTATGCCCTTCAAGGATATTTTGTAATATTTCTAAGAAAACCCTAATGTAGTTTTAATATTTTATTTCTAGTTAATTACTAACTGTATGAATATGAATACTGTTCCTTTCCCTTGATCTTATATCTACCAACCTCGCTGAACTGTTTTATTATTCCTATAATAGGGGCCATAATAACAGAAATCCTTACTTTGTTCTAACTTCTATAGCATGCTTCTAAAGTTACATCATTAAATCTGATATTTGCTAGACTTCTGATAAGTATCTTCATCAGGTTAAGGATATTACCTTCTATCCCTAGTTTGCTGAGGTTTTATTATTATTATTATAAATAAATAACATTGCTTAATGTTATTTACTTATTTATTTTGTATGTGTGTGTATGGTGCTGGGTCGTTTGAACCCAGGGCTTTATGCAAGGCAAGCACTCCTAACTTAAGCTATATCCCCACCCCTATTATTTTTTATTATCTGTCGGTGATCACAGTTTTAATATTTTTAGCCTGTTAATACGAGGATATACAGTAATTTCTAATGTGGAATATCATATCCTTCCTAAAATAGCCCAATATTCTCATTCATTCATCCCCTCCCCACCTCTTTTCTAGTGCTGGGGATTGAACCCTGGTGTTTGTTGACTGTTCTCTATATTTTTCTTTAATGTATTAAGAATTTTTTCTTGGGGCTGGGGATATAACTCGGTAGAATGCTTACCAATGCACAAGGCCCTGGGTTCAATCCTCAGCACCAAAAAACAAAACAAGCAAAAGAATCATTTCTTGGAGCTGGGAACATAGTTCAGTGATAAGAAGGCTTCCTAACATGAGGGAAGCCTGGTTTGATCTATTTTGAGTTAATTTTTATGTGTTTTAGGTAAGGACCTAACTTTCTCCTGTAGATATCCAGTTTTCTCAACATGTCTTTTCTCTGTTGAATGATATTGGCATCCTTGTAAAAATTTCATCATATATATATGAGGGTTTATTTCTGGGCACTCTATTCTATTTTGTTGGGCATTATATATATCCTTATACCAGTACCATACTGTTTTTATTACTTTAACTTTCTAGTAAGTTTTGAAATCAGGAAGCATGATCCTCCAACTCTTTTGCTGTTTCAAGATTGTTTGTTTGGCTTTTTGGATCCCTTGACATTCTATATGAATTATAGGATTTTTTGGTGGGGGGGAGCGTGGAATGAACCTGGGAATTCCCAGCCCTTTTTATTTTTTATTATGAGACAGGGTGTCACTAAGATACTACGGCTGGCTTTGAACTTGTGCTCCTCCTGCCTCGCTTCCCAAGTTGCTAGAACTACAGGAGGCATGCACCACTGCACCCACCTGAATTTACAGGATTTGTGTTTGTTTGTTTCTGCAAAGATTGCCATTGTGATTTGATAGGGATTACATTGAAGATTGGATTGGGTATTATTGTCATCTTAACTTTACTAAATTTTTCAATCCATGATTATGAGATATTTTTCCATTTACTAGAACTGGTTGCCCTACCCTCCCAGTACTGAAAATTAAACCCAGGGCCTTGCACATGCTAGGCAAATGTTCTACCTGTGAACTACATTCCAGATCCTGAATTTTTAATTATATTTAATTTTAGGTAAATTGAATTTAAGTAGCCACCATGTGGCTAATGCCCATTCTGTTGGACAGCACAGCCCTAGAAAACCATCCTTAGATGTGCTTTCTTTTTAAAAATAAACATTGGACTGTGGTGATCTCTGTAGTTGCCTGAATGATCAATGGTCTTAGAATGAATGGATTATAGGGAATGCATGGTTAAAGGGGGTGGCAGGCATGGGTAATGCCCCTTCAGGTCCTCTCTCTTTGGGAGATATGAGATGGCTATGTATCAGACTGCACCAGGCCTCTCTTGATTCTTTTGGATATGTCTGGTTTTCTTCAGAACCAAGGAAAACCTATTTTGCCGAGTTTCTGTTCTCGAGACTAAAAGGCTCAGAGGTCAATCCAGTTAAACTGGGCTAATTGGGCTGCACAAAATAACCACACAAGAGACACAAATACCTTTTTCTTTGGGGTCACTGTGACGGCTCCTCTGACCTTAAGGGTCCACAGAAAGAGAGAGAGCGAGAGCACGCACTGACCCCTTTTATTGAGGAGAAGCTATTCAAATGAGGCAAGGGGTCAGGTTTCAGGGGTCTGAGTCCACCTTCATGATGTTCACTGTCGTCAGGTTGACTGACACCTGGGTAGGCCACATCTAAGGGCACAGTAAGAGAAGAGGACACACACAAGGCACTTCCATGGAAGATTCTATCCTAAACAGGGCAAGGAATTACATTACAAAGGAACAGGTGAGCATAGCTTCACTCATGGGCCTATAGCAAGACAAACCCATGCACCAACCCTCGAACCCAAGAAGGGTGAGGAAAGCTCTGCCACATTTCTGCGACTGAGCTCCTCAGCACTCAGCCGGGGAGTGTGACTCAGTCATGTATAAGGTTGGTCCCCCACACTATTGCATTAAAAAAAAAAAAAAGTCTAGCAAAAGACCAATTCTGCCTCTTGCAGAAATGGAACTCTTTCTGCCTTTCCTATTTCCACAGAAGCAGGGACCATGTGCCCAAAAGCAATTCCCTCTCCAGATGAATATGGTGATTGTTTTGAAGCACATATACTTTGTTCACCATACTGATGTTGTTTTCATTGGAACAACAATCTTTTTTTTAAATATCTTTACATGCCTTTAATTGTTGCACTCCAGTTATATCTCCCTTTAGGGTCAAGAGTCCAAGATTGGAGATCCTTGCACATCAGAAACAACCCCAAAAAAATAATTAATTAAACCAGCAAACATCCCTTTAGCATCTGTTTTATTTTTCCTATCAGGTAAGAAGTAATATGAAAATGCAAAAGAGCTATATCCCTGGGACTGGGGCCAGTCTCCTGCCCACTCCCTAGCATTCTTAAAAACCCCTCAGGGATATTATAGATCTTTTCAGAGTAAACAGGAAAATTAAGAAGTAAAATTGGTTTCTTAGAGCTCAGAGGCAACTCTGCAGGAAAAAAGGTCCCTTCACCTTTGACAACCAGATGCTGTGAGTTTGTGGTGCTATATGACTCTTGCAGAGAAACCCTCCAGTCCACTATAGAAATGGAACTGTGTGTCCTGGCCTTCCTGTAACCACTCTGCTTCAGCTTCTGAAAAGAAATTGGAGCATCTCTTGTGTTTTCAGAATTGGACTAGTCTAGCAGCTACCCAGTTTCCCTCAAATTTATTTTTCCACCTTCCTCTGTCTACCCTTATTCTCCACCCTGTTGCCCTTATTCCCCACCCTATTCTCACCCCTCTCTTCGTGCAGAGATAACTTCTTTATTGTAGTGTTTGGGTTTTCCCACACTACAGTTGATCTGTCACCATGCTACCAGAATGCCTGTTCTAACCACTTGGGTGTTCTGGTGTCAGAACTTAGAAGTGTCCCAGCTGCCCCACCCAGCTTCCTCATCTCTCTTCTTTGCTGGGCTGTTGTGTTGGAATGATATTCCTCTTGGATTTCAGTGTGTGCAGTCTGATTTGGGTGGAGCCTTGAGCTGTTCACAGGAGTGCTAGTAATGTCTGGCCTTCAGTGCTGCCAAAGGCAGAAAGCTGGCCTCTTCTCAGTTTAAAACATATTTGGATTACTGGGGCCGGTTAGATCGAGGGTGCAGTGAGCAAATACCACTCTCTTCCTACTGTGTTTTCAGGAAATGATTATAAAACAGCTATAAGTGTGAATGAAGTCAAAAGAATGAATTAGCATTCCCCCCGCCACCCCTCACCCAAAAAAATAAAGACAACACACACACACTTCTCTGGACTCCATCTGAGATCCACACCCTTTTTGTTCTGCTGGGCTTTGATGCTGTTTCAGAGCAAAGACCCTTGCTTAAGCTATCTCCATGCCATTCCCTGAAGAAGAACTCAGCATTAGTCTGCAGAGCAAGAGCTGATCTTTCACTTTAGGTAGTAAACTGTTGGTTCCACTTCCCTATCTGCAAGAGTGTGGGCAGAGACATAGAGGTGGGAAGAATAGCCAGGGCCAAGATTCAATCCCTCAGTTAAGGAGTAAGGTTCCATAACTGGTAGTAAAATTGTTTGTGGAGTCAGTTGTCACTGCAGTCATTTGTCAATGAAAGTAGTCTCCGTGCTATCACCCACCTCCAGTCCTTCCTTCCAGCTGCCTCCTTCCCTTGTACAGCTTTTTTCCTAGTACCTCCATGAGGTTTAAGCCATATGGCTCTTATAAATATTGTCTGAAGTCTCCTGACGTGGGAGATTTTGCTGTGCAGTGCATAGTGCCCAGGGTCTGCTCCTTTCGTCTCAGCAGCTGTTTGCCACTGACTTAGGTGGCGACTGAGCCTGTGTGTGTGGCCGAAGTCAGTGACAAGCCTCCCACCCAGGCCTGGGGAAGCCCTCAGCCAATGTGGTTCCTGTGGCAGCAGCCAAACACGCCAGAGCGCCTCATACCTTCAGGGCTGTGGTGTAACAGCCAACTTCATGCGGTGGCATTGTTTAGTGTTGGTTGACTTGACTTCTCTGTCCCCACCCACTGTGTTTAAGGAAATCTGGCCATCACCCAGTAAGGAAGAAGCTGGCATATTTGCAGAAAGTGGCTTTCTACTGCCTCTCTTGTGGTTGGAACCAGGACCACCTTCCATCTCTGCTTCCTACCCATGTGGCAAAGAGCAAGGGACCCTCTGCTCTCAGCCTCCTGCTGTGGGTTTCAAGTTGCTTAAGATCAGGATGAGGCTGTCTGCCAGGTTATCTGCCCAGATAAACATTTGTTGTTTACAGGACTTGTTTCAGCTCCCCTGGCCGGTCCCACCAGTGAACTTGTCTGGTGTCCAAACACAGAACTACTGGAGCCCAAGAGGCTCTTAAGTGAAGAGCCACTTCTGACTTAGCTTTGCCATTGCCCCTTCCCCTCCCACTGCCAAAGCCAAATGTATATCTCTTGCTTCCAGTCTTGCCTTGTGGATATTGAAAATGCCTCTACATTTTCAACATTTCCAACATTTCTAGACTTTATTAATTTGGAGATGTAGATAAGAGCCAATGTTATGAGGCAGCAACTGAAGTCTTTCTTTAAAGTGACAAGGCTGGCATTCTGACATCTGCCCTCCTTTAACATGTCTCCATAACAGCTAATGAGGTAGCTCTTTAAAGAAAACAGGCAAAAGATCTGAATAGAGATCTGAAAGAAGATATCAGTGGTAAAGCGCTTGCCTAGCACATGTGAGGCACTGGGTTCAATCCTCAACACCACATAAAAATAAATAAATAAAATAAAGGAATTGTGTCAATCTACAACTTAAAAAAAAAAAGATACCTTGCTGGGTGCAGTGACACATGCCTATAATCCCAGTGACTTGGGAGGCTGAGGCAGGAGGATCACAAGTTTGAAGCCAGCCTCAGCAATGTTCATGTTTATTGGAAGTTAAAGGGAAAGAGATTTTTCTGGTTTTAATTCAACTACATTCAGCAAATCGAAATGTTGTCCTTTTTTTTTTTCATAATGTAATTCATATTCTTCCATTCTATTATACAACAAAGTTGAAAGCATTTTATAGTGAGCCCACTTAAAACCAACACCTATATACTTTCTCATTCTATTGTACTTATCCATCTATCCTTCCCTCTTTCTTCATCCATCCATTTTTTTAAATATTTTTGAATATATGTCATCAGTACATTTTTTCTTAATCCTTCAGAATGTGTGTGTGTGTTATAAAATTGACTAGAGTCCAAAATTTAATATTTTTTTTCTTTTAAGGTAAAATTTACATCCAATGATAACTATTAAATATGCTTTTGCTAAATTATAGATATATACCTATATACACATTCAGAAACCTATCAGAATATAGAATCTTTTTTCCCCAGTGCTAAGGATTGAACCCAGGACATGCTACCACTGTGCTATATATCCATCCCTTTTTAAATTTTTTATCTTGCTGAGTTGCTCAGGCTTGCCTCAAATTTGTGACCCTCCTGTCTCAGCTTCTCTAGTCGCTGGGATTACACGCATGCACCACCTCATCTGGCCACAGCATAGAATCTTCCATGCTGTCTTTATCTCTAACTCCATCCCAGGAAGCAGTCTGCATTCTGATTTTTTTTTCCCATCATAGGTTAGATTTATCTGTTTTAGAACTTTGATGAGGAAATCATACCATATATACTTTTTTCCTTCTTATTTTACAGTGCTAAGGATCAAACCCAGGGCCTGTACAAATACACTATCACTGAGCTACATTCCTAGCCCTTTTAACTTTTTATTTTTGAGACAGGGTCTTGCTAAACTGCTGAGGCTAGCTTTGAACAAGCTGTGACCCTCCTACCTCAGCCTCCCAAGTCACTGGGATTACAGGCATATGTCACCCAGCTAGATATTTTTTTTTTTAAGTTATAGATGAACATGCTACCTTTATTTTATTTATTTATTTTTATGTGGTGCTGAGAATCGAACCCAGAGCCTCACATGTGCTAGGCAGGTGCTTTACCACTGAGCTCTACCACCTCTAGATAGTTTCTTTGTGAAGGGTCTTTTGCCTGTTTTCTTTAATTGGATTAAATAAAATCCAATTAAAGAAAATTATTGTGTATTATGGCTACAAGTACTTTGTTAGATATATGTTTTCTAAATATTTTCACTCAGCCTGTTGCTTATTCATTTTCTTAACAGTGTCTTTGGTGAGCAAAAGGTTTTTTTTGTTATTGTTTTTGGTACTAGGGATTAAACTCAGGGGCACTCAACCACTGAGCCCCATCCCCAGCCCTATTTTGTATTTTATTTAGAGACAGGGTCTCACTGAGTTGCTTAGTGTCTCACTGTTGCTGAGGCTGGCTTTAAACTCATGATCTTCCTGCCTCAGCCTTCCAAGCCACTGGGATTATAGACGTGTGCCACTGTACCCAGCTGGTGAACAAAAGTTTTTAATTGTAATAAAATCAAACTTATCAGATGGTAGAATGAGATATGGATATCATTACCCTAAGAAATGAATGAAGACATGAATGGTGTAAATATACTTTATAATCAACCAGAGATATAAAAAATTGTGCTCTATATGTGTAATATGAATTGTAATGATTTCGCTGTCTTATTTTTAACAAATTAGAATAAAAAAGTTCCAATTTTTAAAAAATCAAACTTATCATGTTTCTATTTTTTGGATACTATTTTTTGAGAACAAAATGCCTAAATTATAAAGCTTTTCTACTTGGTTTTCCTCTAAAACCTATATTGTTTTAGCTTTTACATATAGGTCTATGATCCATTTTAAATTAATTTTGTATGTAGTAAGGACTTTGTAAGGTAAAGATTAAGTTTTGGCTTTTTCCCCACATGGAACTGTGGGGAAATAACAGCCAAAGCTGTTATTCCAGCACATTTGTTGAAAAAACATTCTTTGCCTCCATTGGATTGCTTCAATACTTCTTTCAAACAGCAGATAAGCATTTAAGTGCTCTCTCTCTCTCTTTTTTTTTTTTCATTGATTTTGACAAACACTGGAGTTATGATTGGAAGTAAGTTTATTTTATATATCAGTTTGGAAAGAATTGACATCTCAACAGTATTCTAGTTTATGAACATGGTATATATCTTTCCTCTGCTCAGATCTTCTTTTATAGGTGTTTGGATTTTTGTTTGCTTTTTGGTTTTGGCAGTACAGGGATTGAACCTAGGTGCACTCTACCACTGAGCTACATCCCAGCCCTGTTTTTGGTTTTTGTCTCACTATGTTGCCCAGGCTGGTCTTCAACTTGCAATCCTCCTGCCTCTGCCTCTCTAGTAGCTGGGGTTGTAAGTGTGTTCCACCAGCTTTGCTATAGTTTTCATTGTAGATATCATATGCATTTGCCAAATGCCAATGTCTCGGCTTGGCACAAGATCACGAGCCACCACACAGCTTTGTAGATTCAAACAGCAATTCTTTATTCCCGATTTCACACCAGCCTCCATACACGCTCAGGGGAAATCCCCCAGTTCATGTCCTAAATACTTTCTCTCCAGGAGAACTCAGCGGGAACTCAGGCAGCAGGCACGCCCTACTTCCAGCAGCAATAATCTTCAACCTCCAACTTCCCTAAAACTCCTATTGTCTTAAACCGGGAATGCCCTAAACCCAAGGACGGGATACTTCCTCAAACCTGCAGGATACACTCTAATCCTGGATCCACCCTGGTCATTGAGCAGGGTCACCTTTCTCAAACACACATGCAAGGTCACAGCAAATTTCCAAGGCAAGTCCATTTAACATGGGGTACGCTGGCAAGGATTTCGATGCGTCATTCCTACTTGGCAATGGCCCTCAGCATGCATTGTTGATTAAGGTTATCCCTAATTACTTTTTATGCCATTATGTGTTTAGTTTTTTCTGCATTTTACTTACCAATCTAGGCATGTAGTAGTTTTTTCATTTTAACTTTCAATTTTCTATGACTTATGATAAGTTGAGCATCTCTTCATGTTTATTTGCCATATATTTATCTAATTTAATAAGCTGTCTGCTCAGATATTTTGCCTTTGTGCGTGCACACACAGCAGCATGCACTAGGGATTAAATTCAGGGCTTGGGGCTGGGGCTGTAGCTCAGTGGCAGAGCATTTGCCAAGCACGTGTAAGGCACTGTTTGATCCTCAGTACCACAAAAAAAATAAATAAATAAAATAAATCCATGCTGTCCATCTGCAACTACAAAAAAAAAAAAATTCAGGGTTTTTTATATTCTGAACTTGCATTCTACCACTAACCTATACTTTAACCCTACACATTTTTAAGTTGGATTATTTATTTTCTTTTTTTTTTTTTTCCTTTTGGTACCAAAGATTGAACCTAGAGCTGCTTAACCACTGAGCAACATCCCAAGCCCCTTTTTAATATTTTATTTTGAGACATGATCTCACTGAGTTGCTTTGGGCCTTGCTAAGTTGCTGAGGCAGGCTTTGAACTCAAGATCCTCCTGCCTTAGCCTCCAGAGCTCCTGGTATAGGTGTGCCACTGCAGCCGGCAGATTGTTTTCTTTTTCTTTTCTTATTTTTTTAATATTATTTTTTTTAGTTGTAGTTGGACACAATACCTTTACTTATTTTTATGTGGTCCTGAGAATGGAACCCAGGGCCCCTCACATGCTAGGCGAAAGCTGTACTGCTGAGCCAAAATCCCAGCCCCAGATTATTTGTTTTCTTATTGTTAAATTTTAAGAACCACTGATAGATTTTTAAGTGTCAAAACAACCTTGCATATACTCATATTTGAGGGAGGGGATTTGTCAGTATTTTGGTTAAAAACCTTTGTGACCTTACCTTTGAGTTATTTTGACCTTATTAAATGACTTAGAAAGTGTAACCTCTGTCCTCCATTTTTGGAAAGACTGTGTAATAGTGGTGTTAATTTTTTTTAAATGTTCGATAGAATTTACTCATAAGACAACATTGGCTGGTTTCTGTAGGAAATTTTGATAATAATTAATCCACTCAATTTAATATATAATTACGCACATATTCTTTTTCATTATATTATCCATTTTATGTTTAAACAACAATTTTTGTGACTTCTAGTTTTCAAGAAATTTGTCTATTTCATCTAAGCTGCCAAATTTGTAGACATAAAGTGATTTATAATATGTCTTGACTATGTCCTATTAATTTATTTTTACTTTGGGTTTACTTTTCTGCTTTTAGCTGTGTGTGTGTGTGTGTGTGTGTGTGTGTGTGTGTGTGTGTGTGTGTTGTATATGGACATGATATCTTTCTTATTTTTTTATGTGGGCTGAGAATTGAACCTAGTGCCTCACACGTGCTAGGCAAGCACTCTACTACTGAGCCCCAACCTCAGCTCCTCTGTTTCTAGCTTTTTAAGCTGAGAACCTTAGGTCATTGCTTTTAGACTTTTCTAATAATTATACTTAAAGCTATAAATCTTCCTTTAAGCACTTTTTTAACCCTATCCCACAGATTCTGATTTTTTTTTTGTATTATCATTCAGCTTACAGGTATTACTAATTTTCATATAATATTTTCTTTGACACATTATCTGTCAGTGTGTTAATTTCCCAATGTTGGAGATTTTCCAAGTATTTTTTATTGATTTCTAACTTAATTCTGTTGTGATCAGAAAACACCATCTGCATAATTTCAGTCCTTTTAAAATAATTGAAAATTTTGACTCAGCACTTGTCTACCTTGAAAAAACACTCTCAATGCATTTGGAAAAAAATGTGTTTTGTAGTTGTGGAATGTAGAGGGGGTTTTAAGGGATTGTTTGGGGGAATGGGTTTTCACACTTCTGGAGAACAAATGCAGGAATGCTCTACCACTGAGCTACTTTCCCAGAACTTTTTACTTTTTATTTTGACACAGGCTTTCACTAAGTTGCCCAGGCTGACCTTAAACTTGCAATCTTCCTGCCTCAGCCTTCTGAGTTACTAGGATTATAGACATGTGTCACCACACCTGGCTAGATACAGACTTTTACAAAAGTAGGTCAAGGAGATTGATAGTTGTTCAAATCTTCTGTATCTTTACTGATATTTTATATTGGTTTTGTATTAATTTTTGAGAGAAGTGGTAATATCTCCAAATATAATTGTGGCTGTTGATTCTTCCCTTTAATTGTCAGTTTTCACTTCATATATTTTGAAGCTATGCTATTAGGCATGTATATGATTAATTATATCTTCCCAACTAATTTACCCTCTCTTATCTCTGGTAATTCTTTGCCCTCAAAATTTGTGATCCTCCCAGGTCACTGGGATTATAGGCATGTGCCATTGCACCTGGCCCACTCGTTTGCTTTTAACTAGTCTATATCTTTAAATTTAAAATGAATTTATTAATGACAACATATAGTTGGCTCTTACTTTTTAATATAGACTGGCATTTATTCTTTCTGATTTTTGTTTCTATGTTCTTTCCTGATTTCCTTTAGATTATTTGAATTACTTTTCAGAATCCAATTTTAATTCATTTATTTCCTTTTTAGCTATATCTCTTTGCAGCTATTTTCTAGTGGCTTTAAATTACTTTTCAGCCTACAGAGAATTACTGTAGTTCTTCACATAAAATGTAGAAACCTTATAGCTATACACTGCATTTACCCATTGCACTGTCCTTTATTTTTATAGTGTTTGGGAGATAAATGCTTTAATATGTAATATAGTTACAGTATATCATACACCATAAAATGTTATATACCAGTAACTTGGGAGGCTGAGGTGGAAGGATCTGGGCAATTTAGTGAGACTCTGTCTCCAAAAACAAAAACAAGCTAGTTTGATCCTGCTAATTTAGTATTAGGTTGGTTTGTTATTATTTGTTTTTGCAGTACCAGAAGTTAAACCCAGAGGAACTCTACCAGAGTTACATTCTCAGTCCTTTTAAAATTTCATCTTGATAATCCTCCTGCCTCAGCCTCCCAGATAGCTAGAATTCACAAGTGTACACCACCGTATCCAGCTAGTAGTAATAAATTTTAAATAATTCTAAAACCTTGTGCTAATGAAATTATTCATTGTTATCTAAGGTTTGTGGGGAGAGGCGTGGGATAACATGCATAACATGAAACTTACCATTTTATCTATTTTTTTCATTTGTTGTCTGTACCTTTGGTATGTATACCAGAAGTCATTCCCAAATTTAATCATAAAATTTTTCCCTTATATTTTATTCTAAGAGTTTGTAGTTTTGGCCCCAAAGTTTAGGTCTTTCATCCATTTTGAGTTAATTTTTGCATATGGTATTTAAGAGAGGATCTGACTTAATTCTTTTGTTTGTGGATATTCAGTTTTTCCAGCATCTATTGTAAAATGTTATGATTTTTGCTTTAAACAAATATATATGCACAAATTTAAGAGGATAGTAAATGTGTTGTTTATACAGTGTTTACCAATGCTTCATGAAAAGCCAAGTATCCAAATGGTATTATTTTCCTCTGGTTTGAAGAGCTGTAGCTTCATTTGTACAGCAGGTTTACTGGTAACAAATTTCCTAGTATTCTTTTGTCAGAAAGTGACTTTATTACACTTTCTTCTAAAAGATGGTACACTGAATATAACTTTTTCTGTCTTAACGCAGTTCATCCTCTGTCTCAGGCTTCTGATAAGACATTCATTGTTCTCTATATGTAATATGTCATTTTTCTCTGGCTACTTTCAAGATTTTTCTCTATATCTTTAGCTTTTTTTTTTCAGAGCAACATGTTTATTTAAGCATTAGCTAAGCTTTCATTTAAAAACAAATGTTTTCAGGGAAAAATCACTATATCTTTAGTTTTTAGTAGTTTGTTATGATGTGTCTCATGACTTTCTTTTTTTCTTTCAAATCTATTTTTTTGTTGTAGATGGACACAATACATTTATTTATTTATTTATTTATTTAAGATGATAGGGATTCTTTTTTTAATATTTATTTTTTAGTTTTAGGTGGACACAATATCTTTATTTTACATTTATTGGTGCTGAGGTTAGAACCCAGGGCCTCATGCATGCTAGGCGAGCACTCTACCACTGAGCCACAATCCCAGCCCCCATTTATTTATTTTTTATGTGATGCCGAGGATTAAATCCAGTGCCTTATATGTGCAAGGCAAGCGCTCAGCCACTGAGCCACAATCCCAGCCCAATCTCATGATTTTCTTTGCATTATATTGCTTTTGGCTTTAACTCTGTTTTTTAATCTATAGTTTGTCTTTCACCAAATTTGGGGGAACTTCAGAATATGACTGAAGGTTTTTTGTTTTTGTTTTTTCCTCTGCTCCCATCTTTCTCCATTTTTAATTCAGTTATATATAATGTTTAGTTAGGCCTTTTGCTTGGTCCCCCATGTATCTGAGGCTTTATTAATTTATGGTTTTGTTTCCCTTTTGTTATTCAAATTAGATGATTTCTGTTGTTCCAACTTCAGGTTTACTAACTTCACTGTCATGTCCATAGTCTGTTAGGTCCATCCAGGGACTTTTTTAATTTCATCTAGGGTGTTTTTAGTTCTAGAAGTTCCATTTGGTTCTTTTTCATAATTTTTGTTTCTTTTCTGAGAGTTCCTTCCCTTCCCCCCCCAACCCCCCACCTTGCCTCTATTGGTGCTGGGGATTGAACCCAGGGCCTTGTGCATGAGAAGCAAGCACTTTACCAACTGAGCTCTATTCCCAGCTGAGAGTTCCTTTTTATTTGTTTCAATTATATAGTCTTCATTGAATACAGTTATAGTACCTTTGGTAATCTTGCTGTTAATTCCAACATTTGGGTCATTTAAGAATTGGACTCTACTTACTGACTTTTTTCCTTGAGAGTACACCACATATTCCCCTTTCTTTGTGTATTAAAAGAATTTTGAATTTCATCCTGAAATTGTGACTGTTATGTTGTGGAAATTTGGGTTTGTTTTATTCCTCAAGAGAGGATTGATGGTTTTGTTTTAGTGGGATTGCAATTGGTTGGACTCAAACTGTAGAACATCAGATATCCATTTTGTTTTTCTGTCTGTGTGACTGCACAAACTCTGCCCACATTATTCAGAAGTCAGCCAGAAGTTCCAGTATTGTTTACACACAAAATGTGGGTTGTCTTCTCTCTGGCTAACTCTTTTCTGGGATTTCCTTCCTTGCTTTCTAGCAGCTTTGATTGTCCTGAACATTATCCTGATTTTCTTCAGAACAGATAGTCTGAGTTTTCCAAAAGAATTTCATTTCTTAAGTCCTTTGGGTAAGTCCACTAAGGAGTGGAATAGCTGGATCAAATGGTGGTTCCATTCCAAGTTTTCTAAGGAATCTCCATACTGCTTTCCAGATTGTTTGCACCAATTTGGCAGTCCCACCAGTAATTAAATAATATGCCTTTTCCCCCACATCCTCACCAACACTTATTGTTGCTTGTATTCTTAATAACTGCCATTCTGACTGGAGTGAATAAAAAATCTTAGAGTAATTTTGATTTGCATAAAAACAGCCTACTACAATAACACAGCCTCATCAATGTGTTTAGCAGTGCAATTCACAATAGCTAAATTGTGGAACCCACTTAGATGCCTTTCAATAGATGAATGGATAAAGAAAATATGGTATACATACACAATGGAATATTACTCATCATTAAAAGAGAATAAAATCATGGCATTTGTGGATAAATGGATGGATCTGGAGAATATCATGCTAAGTGAAGTAAGCCAATCCCCAAAACCCAAAGGCTGAATGTTTTCTCTGATAAGTGGATGCTGATCCATAATGGTGGGGAACATGGGAAGAATGGAGGAACTCTGCATAGGGCAAAGGGGAGGGAGGAGAAGGAAGGGAGTATGGGGGTAGAAAAGATGGTGGAATGAGATGGATATCATTACCCTAGGTACTGAATGAAGACCCAAGTTGTGTGACTCTACTTTGTGCACAACCAGAGAAATAAAAAATTGTGCTCCATTTGTGTACTATGAATCAAAATGCATTCTATTCTCATATATAACAAATTAGAACAAATAAATTTTTTTAAAAAGAACTCAACATTTTTAAAAAATTCAGTTCTAGCTGGGTGCGTTGGCACATGCCTGTAATCCCAGTGGCTTGGAGCCTGAGACAGGAGGGGATCTTGAGTTCAAAGTCAGCCTCAGCAATAGCAAGGCACTAAGCAACTCAGTGAGACCCTGACTCTAAATAAAATACAAAATGGGCTGGGGATGTGGCACAGTGGTTGGGTGCCTCTGAGTTCAATCCCTGGTACCAAAAAAAAAGTTTTAGTTCTGTATGGAGCCACCAGCTATGACCTGCCTTCAACCTAAAAGTTGGAGAAGAGCTAACTCACTGTGTCCCAGCTCCTCCTCCTAAGTGTCAAGTCCCTTTGTGAATCTACCTGTATTGATTTTACTGTCTAGTACCTTCAAGTATTTTGTTCTTTTTTTAAAAATTTTACTCAGAGTTTATCATTATTATCTGAAGATAATTTGAACCAATAGGAGAAAACATTTGGCTGGCCCTTGGTTTTGGGGATTGTCTTACTTTGCTTAGCATGATATTCTCCACCTTCATCCATTTACCAGCAGAAGCCATAATTTCACTCTTCTTTAAGGCTGAGTAATATTCCATTGAGTATATATACCACATTATCTTAATCCATTCATCTGTTGACGGGCACCTAGGTTGATTCCATGTTTAGCTATTGTGAATTGAGCTGGTATAAACATTGATGTGGCTCCATCACTATAGCATGCTGATTTTAAGTCCTTTGGGTATAAACCAAGGAGTGGGATAGTTGGATCAAATTGTGGTTCTATTCCAAGTTTTCTGAAGAATCTCCTTATTTCTGTCCCTTTATAATTAAAATATGCTTCACTTATTTTTTAGGGCCTTGATTGTAAGGATTTTAATTATTTTTAGAAGTGTTTTATAAAATTTACCTTTCAGTATCTATGGAATTTTCTCAAACAAATTAAAATTTTGTGTAGTAAAATCTTCCTTTTTGCCCTTTGTTTTTGTGCTTAGAAAAGTTTTTCTAACATCAAATAAATGAGTAAGATATTTTCTTCTTGTTATTTTACTTTTTGAAAAATTATTGGAGGCTGGGGATACAGGTCAGAAGTAGATTGCTTGTCTAGTATGTCCTAGACCCTTGGTTTGATTCCCAGCACAGGTGGTGGGGGAGGTTAGAATGAGAAAGAAAATTATTATTAAATCTTTCATCTGGAATTTATTTTGCTATACAATGTATGGTAGAAACCTAACTTCATTTTTTCAGAATAGTTTTAAAATTGTCTTAGCATCATCTGTTGATTTGTTTAGTCTGTGTGCATTTAACTTAAGTTAAACTTTACCACATATGAACATGTATTATCCTACAATCTGAGTACACAGTAGATACATGCTAATCTCTTTACAGGACTTATTTGTGGGTGTGGATTTCAGGGTAAGTATATTGGAAGTATTTTATACAATTTATCTTCCACCATCTATGGAATTTTCTCAAAGAAATTAAAATTTTGTGTAGTTAAGTCTTTCTTTTTTCCCTTTGGTAGGAGCTCATCCATTGCTAGGCAAGTACTCCACCATTGAGCTGTATCCCCAGCCCTTTTTATTTTTTATTTTGGATAGGGTCTTACTAAATTGCCCAGGCTGGCTTCAAACTTTGGATCCTCCTCCTTCAGCCTCCAGAATAGCTAGGATTATAGGTGTGCACTGTGCTGGAACTACAGTATGCTGACTTTTTATAAAAAGAAATAGGAAGCAGCTTTTCTCTTTCTGTGACCTGGAAAATATATATGGCTTGGACTCTCTCATACCCTGCCTTTAGTCTATTAGCACTACTATCATTACTGTCTTTAAAATATATCTGGGATCCAGCTATTGAACCATATTTACTTATTCCTATCTAACCTAACTGTCCTATACTCATTCTTAAGCCATGCCCTATAACTCACACTGCTGGGCTCTCCTATTTACTATAACCCAACTGCATTTAGTTTCTGATTTACATCAGATCCCTATTTAAGGAGTCGATCTTATCAGAGAGTTATTTCCCAGATGAGTTATATAAATGAGCATCTGAACCCGGCACAGTGGTACACACCTGTAATTCCAACTACTGTGGAGGCTGAGGCAGGAGAATTACAAACTCGGCGAGTTAATAAGACCCTATCACAAAAATAAAAAGTAAACAGGACTGAGCAGGGCATGGTGGCTCACACCTCTAATCCTAGCAACTTGGGAGGCTGAGGCAAGAGGATCACAAGTTCAAGACCAGCCTCAGCAATTTAGTAAGGCCCTAAAAACCCTGTCTTAAAATAAAAAAGAGTAGAAATGTAATTCAGTTTTTAAATGCCCCTGGTTCAATCCCCATTACCACCCAAAAAAAATAAAATAAAAAACAGTACCCTGGCCCCAGACACACTGTCTTCTCTTACTGGACTTTTTCTTCTTAGCACTGACCATCAACTGACAGTTGATTTTTGTTTTTATTTTTATGTATTTATTCATTTATTTATTGTGGGGTTACAGATTGAACCTAGGACCTGAAGCGTGCTAGGCAAACACTCTACCACTAAGTTACCTATTTTTTGTTTTTTTTTTTTTGTTGTTGTTGTTTTTTAATATTTATTTTTTAGTTGTAGTTGGACATGATTCCTTTATTTCACTTATTTATTTTTATGTCATGCTGAGGATTGAACCCAGGGTCTCGCATGTGCAAGGCGAGCACTCTACCACTGAGCCACAATCCCAGCCCCCTCATTTTTGTTTTTATGTTTGTTTTACTCATTTATTATTCCTCTACTAGCCTGTCAACAATTTGTTTTTATTTACTATTCTAATCCTTAGTGTTTACAACAGTTTGTAGGGCAAACTGCCACTAATAAATACTCATTGAATGAATACATAAATTAGTTGAAGAAACTCACCTGTATAAAGGTGTCTCAGCCTATAGTACTTTTGGATAGACTTTTTTTTTTTTTTTGAGGGACTGCAGATCCATCCCAGCTTCTCATGCATTCTCAGTAAGTACTCCGTCACTGAGCTACACCCTCAACCCCAGGTTTTTTACCTATTGTGTTGAATTTTTTAGTCAGGATTATTAAAATATAATATAAATACATAGAATAATTAATTAACTCACCAATTGGCCAGGCACGGTGGCACATCCCTGTAATCTGTGACTCAAGGGGCTGAGGGTAGGATTGCAAGTTCAGGGCCAGCCTCAGCAATCTAGCAAGACCCTATCTCAATATAGAAAATAAAAACAGGGAGGCTAGGGATATAGCTCAGTTGGTAGAGTGCTTGCCTCACATGCACAAGGCCCTGGGTTCAATGCCCAGTACCACCAAAAAGAAAGAAAGAAAATGAAAATGGGCTGGGGATTTGTGGCTCAGTGGCTAAGCACCCCTAGGCTCAATCCCTGGTACCAAATTAGTTAATTAATTAATTAATTCACCAATTGGATAATGTTTGACAAAAATATACAATAGTATAGATACCTCCACGATCATGCTGGGGAACATTTCCAATTTCATTAAATTATCCAGAAAATCATCCATTTCTCTAAAAAAATTTTTGAGTGGGTGGGTACTGAGCTACATACCCAGTCCTTTTTATTATTTTAAGACAGGGTCTTGCTAAGTTGGTGAGGCTGGCCATGAACCTACAATCCTCATGCCTCTGCTTCCTGAGTCACTGGGATTACAAGTGTGTGCCACCATGCCCAGCACTATTCGTTCTTTTTTTAAATTATGATCTAATAATCTTTTTTCTTATGTTTCATTGATTTTGAGACTGTATTTTTGTACCATTTAAAATTGAATACATAGTTACTAAGTGATTATTAAGTACACTATTATTGTCTGAATTACTCTTTTGACCTACTTGATATGATAAAGTGGTATTGGTTCACAATTGCAATTGTGTTTTTTATGTTTCCTTCTTGTATTTCAGAGAGTTTTGCTTTCTACATTTTCTTTCCATTTCATTCTTGCTTTGTATCCTATTTGGGTTTTTGTTTTGTTTTACCCAACAGAATTTTGCCTATCCCCCACTCCTTTTTTTTTTCTTTAATCTCATTCTTTTAAGAATGTCTCTTCTAAACCGTATATGATGTATTTAAATATTTTTGTTGAAATCTAACAAAATTAAACATTCAAAACAATTCAATGAAACATACATAGAACATTGATTATATGCAACCACCACCTCTGTACCTATTACATTTTAATTCTTCATTGTAATTTTTTAAATAAAATACTTTTAATTATTTTCTCTACTTATCAACTAGAAGAATTCAATAGGATATTATAGTCTCTCATTTTAGTTTGGATAATGTTTAGCTTCAAGAAACATAAAATCCTAAAGCAACAGTAAATTAAGGTAGAGGGAGATTTCCCTCTCAAGGGAAAGAAGCCCAGGTTTTCTGGCTTGGCATTCTGTAGTATCACAAAGAGCCTTTGCTCACTTTGTTGCTTTGCTGTACATGGCTTTCATTTTCAGTGAGAAAGAGACTACTTCTTTTAAGCACCTGTCCTAGGAGTTCATATCCATTTCTGACTATATCCTATTGGCCAGAACTAAGTCATGTGGCCAGACCTAACTATGGTAAATACTAGTAAATATTTTTATTCTAGGCAGCCATGTGCATAGCTAAAATTTAGGATGTTCCATTACAGAGGAAGAGGAAAGCAGATAACAGGAAACAACCAGCAGTTTCTGCTACACTACCTCATGTACAGATGTAGCACTTGCAACTTATTCCTACTTTTACCACCTACCAATTTCCTAGCTTTTAAAGGTGTCAAGATTTTTTTTTTATTCTCATTTGTTACATATGATAGCAGAATGCATTACAATTCATATTATACATATAGAACACAACTTTTCATATCTCTGGTTTACACAAAGTAGAGTCACACCATTTGTGTCTTCATACATGTCCTTAGGGTAATGATGTCCATCTCATTCTACTGTCTTTCCTACCCTCATGCACCCTCCCTTCCCCCTCCCTTCCCTCAATGAGATTTTATTAATAATAATAGCCATTAGTTTCCAGTATGGCAGTATTTAATCGTCATAATAACCCCTGCTTAGGATAAATATTGTTATTATCCCTATTTTTCAGAAAGATAAAGCACCTTACTTAATGTCAACATCCAGCAATTCAGACCCATGCCACAGTGCCTAGAGTAATCACTATACATTGTAATAACTTCAGAATCATTTAATTTTTTACAATACATATCTTTTCTTTGAAGAATAATTTCTGACAATTGCGTTGTTTTAGAATCCTATTAATATCACTTATATAGAATTATCTTACCCTTTCTGCTTTTTGCCACTTATGTTTTTGTTTTGCAGTACAGGGGGTTGAACCCAGGGACACTCTACCATTGATAAACATTTCCAGCCCTTTTTTATTTTTCATTTTGAGACAGGATCTGGCTGTAGAGACTGACCTCAAACTTACTGTCTTTCTGCCTCAGCCTCCTGAGTCAGCTGGGATTACAAGAGTGCCTCACAACCCCTGACCTTGCCATATCTTTTTTTAATACAATATATTTACTTTTGTTCTTCAGAATTTTATTGTTTTGTTTAGTCTTTTAATCTTTTTTTTTTTTGAGATGTTGAAACATAGATGAAAGTAAAGAGAATAGTATAACAAACCACTATGTAGATTGAGCAGGTATTTTTGCCAATATTTTTTTCAATCTTTTTTTTTTTTTTCAGAAAGTTAGAACTCATTTATTTGGAACCTGTCCTTTCTAGATCCAACTAAGCTTCATCTTTATTTTAATAACTTTGAATTACATTTATGTTTTAGAACTCTATTTTAGAAGCCCTATTTTGCAAGTGGGCAGTGACAGTAAACTCTGGGTATCTCAGCTATGTTAATGCAGGGCTCTATAGTAGTTCCTGAGTCATGGTCACTGTTAGAAGCTGGGATTCTGCTTGCTCTCACACATGGAGTTTTCCTATGAAGTTTCATTAGGGTTCCAAGGTTGTGATGGAAATTCTTATTTCCACTGCAGTAGTGACTACATGACAATTTCTAAGGTGTGGAATAGTAAAAGGTTTCTTAGACAAAGGGTGCCAAGAATTTTAAGTTAAATCATCCTCCTCTACAATGGCAAATATACACATATAATTTCTTAGTGATGTGTCAGAATCAAAGAGAATGAGCAAGACATGGTTTGAAATAAAACAGTTTACCAGAGGTTTGTTTTTATCTTGCATTATGGGTATTTTACTTTTCACCTTTTGTTATTATTTTTTTATTTTTTTATTGGTTGTTCAAAACATTACAAAGCTCATGATATATCATCTTTCATACATTTGACTCAACTGGGTTATGAACTCCCATTTTTACCCCAAATACAAATTGCAGAATCACATCGGATACACACTCACATTTTTACATAATGGCATATTAGTGACTGTTGTATTCTGCTACCTTTCCTATCCCCTACTATCCCCCCACCCCTCCCCTCCCATCTTCCCTCTCTATCTCATCTGCTGTTGTTCAATTCTCTCCCTTGTTTCCCCCCCTTCCCCTCACAATCTCTTATATGTAATTTTCTGTAACATTGAGGGTCTCCTACCATTTCCATATGCTTTCCCTTCTCTCTCCCTTTCTCTCCCCCCACTCGTCTCTGTTTAGTGTTAACCTTTTCCTCATGCTCTTCCTCCCTGTTCTGTTCTTAGTTGCTCTCTTTATATCAAAGAAGACATTTGGCATTTGTTTTTTAAGGATTGGCTAGCTTCGCTTAGCATAATCTGTTCTAATGCCATCCATTTCCCTGCAAATTCTGTGATTTTGTCATTTTTAGTGCTGCGTAATACTCCATTGTGTATAGATGCCACTTTTTTTTATCCATTCATCTATTGAAGGGCATCTAGGTTGGTTCCACAGTCTAGCTATTGTGAATTGTGCCGCTATGATCATTGATGTGGCAGTATCCCTATAGTACGCTCTTTTAAGATCCTCAGGGAATAGTCTGAGGAGGGCGATAGCTGGGTCAAATGGTGGATCCATTCCCAGCTTTCCCAGGTATCTCCATACTGCTTTCCAAATTGGCCTTACCAATTTGCAGTCCCACCAGCAGTGTACAAGTGTACCCTTTTCCCCACATCCTCGCCAACACTTATTGTTGTTTGACTTCATAATGGCTGCCAATCTTACTGGAGTGAGATGGTATCTTAGGGTGGTTTTGATTTGCATTTCTCTGACTGCTAGAGATGGTGAGCATTTTTTCATGTACTTGTTGATTGATTGTCCTCCTCTGTGAAGTGTCTGTTCAGGTCCTTGGCCCATTTGTTGATTGGGTTATTTGTTATCTTATTGTTTAATTTTTTGAGTTCTTTGTATATTCTGGATATTAGGGCTCTATCTGAAGTGTGAGGGGTAAAAATTTGTTCCCAGGATATAGGCTCTCTATTTACCTCTCTTATTGTTTCTCTTGCTGAGAAAAAACTTTATAGTTTAAGTAAGTCCCATTTATTTATTCTTGTTATTAACTCTTGGGCTATGGGTGTCCTATTAAGGAATTTGGAGCCCGATCCCACAGTATGTAGATCGTAGCCAACTTTTTCTTCTATCTAGATGCAGTGTCTCTAATTTGATATCTAGCTCTTTGATCCATTTTGAGTTAACTTTTGTGCATGGCGAGAGAAAGGGATTCAATTTCATTTTGTTGCATATGGATTTCCAATTTTCCCAGCACCATTTGTTGAAGATGCTATCCTTCCTCCATTGCATGCTTTTAGCCCCTTTATCAGATATAAGAAAATTGTAATTTTGTGGATTGGTTTCTGTGTCCTTGTACCATTGGTTCACCTGCCTGTTTTGGTACCAGTACCACGCTGTTTTTGTTACAATTGCTTTGTAGTACAGTTTGAACTCTGATATCGCTGTACCTCCAGATTCACACTTCCTGCTTAGAATTGCTTTTGCTATTCTGGGTCTTTTGTTTTTCCATATGAATTTCATGATTGCTTTATCTATTTCTACAAGAAATGCCGTTGGGATTTTAATTGGCATCGTATTAAACCTGTAGAGAACTTTGGGTAATATCGCCATTTTGATGATGTTAGTTCTGTCTATCCATGAACAGGGTACATATTTCCATCTTCTAAGTTCTTCTTCTATCTCTCTCTTTAGGGTTCTGTAGTTTTCATTGTATAAATCTTTCACCTCTTTTGTTAGATTGATTCCCAAGTATTTTATTTTCTTTGAGGATATTGTGAATGGAGTGGTTTTCCTCATTTCCATTTCAGAAGTTTTGTTGCTGATATACAGGAATGCCTTTGATTTATGCGTGTTGATTTTATATCCTGCCACTTTGCTGAATTCATTTATTAACTCTAGTAGTTTCTTTGTAGACCCTTTTGGGTCTGTTAAATATATTATCATGTCATCCACAAATATCGATAATTTAAGTTCTTCTTTTCCTATTTTTATGCCTTTAATTTCTTTTGTCTGTCTAATTGCTCTGGCTAGTATTTCAGGAACTAAATTGAATAGAAGTGGTGATAGAGGGCATCCCTGTCTTGTTCCAGATTTTAGAGGGAATGCCTTCAGTTTTTCTCCATTTAGGATGATGCTAGCCTGAGGTTTAGCATATATAGCTTTTACAATGTTGAGGTAAGTACCTGTTATCCCTAGTTTTTCTAGTGTTTTGAACATAAAGTGTTGCTATACTTTGTCAAATGCTTTTTCTGCATCTATTGAGATGATCATATGGTTCTTGTCTTTAAGTCTATTGATGTGGTGAAAAGTATTTATTGATTTCTGTGTATTGAACCAGCCTTGCATCTCAGGGATGAATCCTACATGATCATGGTGCACAATTTTTTTTTATATGCTTTTGTATTCGATTCGCCAGGATTTTATTAATCTTTTTTTTAATTGGTTTGATTACTTTTCTTGTCTCGCTGCCATACTTTTGTTTCTAAAGATTTTTAATCAAGTCTCATTCATTGTACAGAAAATACTTTAGGAGATATTTCTAAGTATTTTGTCTTAAGCATAATCTACATACTATTATTATACATTTCTAAATTAATAATTTGTTAATATGACAGGGTCCGCTTCACATTTCCCAGATTATCTCCAAAATGCTGTTTCACAGTTGGTTTACGAAAAGGAAGATCTAAACAAGCTCCATATTTTGTATTTCATTGATATGACTCTTAATGACTCTTTCGATGTTTAACAGTTTCCCTATCTTCCTTTTGTTATGCTGTTTGTTAAAACTTTTTAAATGTTCTCAATTGTTTACTAATACAGAATTCTGCTGGGGTACGTGTTTAAGAATTTATATTATTGTCCGAAAGAAAAACGTGTATTATCTTTGCTAATCTGAGAGTGTCTGCTTTTGCCCTACTAAATTAATGGCTTCTAGTTGGGGCATATTTGCTTCTATTGGGGCAAATATGTCTGAGACCAAACGTATTTGTATGATGTTTATTTTTTTAAAATGCTTGCAGGGGCCAGGCGCGATAGCATGTGCCTGTAATCCCAGCGGCTTGTGAGATGGAGGCAGGAGGATCGCGAGTTCAAAAAACCACCCTCAGTAATTTTATCGAGGCACTAAGCAACTCAGTGAGACCCTGTGGCTAATAAAATACAAAATAGGGCTGGGATGTGGCTCGGTGGTCGAGTGCCCCTGAATTCAATCCCTGGTACCCAAAACCAAAAATTTAAAAAAAAAAAAAATGCTTGCAGGGTTTTTTTGTTTTTATTATTTTTGGAAATAAAGACTGCGCCAAAATATTTCTGGATCACAAATGACAGATGTCTGAATAGGTATAGGTGTGCTTTTTATTCTGTGCCAGAAATTACTAAGTGATTATGGCACTCTCCATTGAAGACACAGATGCCTTCAAAACAAGAAACAGAACAAAAAAACATGATTTTGCCATTCCTAATGAAGGTGTTGGTCTCTTTAAGTTTCGTAGCATGACTGTTCAGACGTTAAATCTTTCCTTTTTTCCTCCATTCTTTCTCATTTAAAAAAAAAATTAGGGGCTGGGGATGTGGCTCAAGCAGTATCGCGCTTGCCTGGCGTGCGTGCAGCCCGGGTTCGATCCTCAGCACCACATACAAACAAAGATGTTGTGTCTGCCGATAACTAAAAAATTAATATTAAAAATTCTCTCTCTCTGTCTCTCTCTCTCTCTCTCTCTCTCTCTCTCTCTCTCTCTCTCTCTCTTAAAAAAAAGAAAAAAAATTATTGTTCTTTTCCTATCAGTCCTCTTAATTCTGGAATAACTTGTAAAGATTTGGGTTATGTGTCCACATTTTTAATTTTTTCCCCCAATATTTTCAACTGTATTTTCTCCTCTGTATTATAGTAGAGGCTCCATCAAGTCATTTATTTTACTAATTCAGTTTTCTGGTCTTTTTCTTTTTTCTTTTTTCTTTTTTTTTTATGGGGGAGTTTTGTTTTCAGTTTTCTATTCTATTTAACTGCTGCTCACTGCATTTCCTATGGTTTTTCCTGGTTGTTTTTCTCTATATAACTGCCTAATCTAGATTGAAATGCAGTTACTTGATTCTTACTTTTATTGAGGTTTAGTAATATTCAGTAATGTTAAGTTTAAACTCAGTTAATTTGATTGATTGATTGATTGAGAAGAGGTCTCCCTGTGTTGCCCAGTAAAAATTCAAACTCCTGAACTCAAATGATCCTCCTGCCTCAGCCTCCTGAGTAACTAGGACTATAGGCATACACCACCACACCCAGCTGCTTAGTGCTTTTTGTGTTCTATTTAAGAAATGTTTGAAACTCTGTTAAATTTAAAAGAAGAAGAAGAAGAAGAAAGAAAGAAATGTTTGCTTGTCAGGAAAATAGTCTATATTTTCTTCAAGAGGTTGTATTATCTTTCATGTTTAGGTTTATGGTCCTGGACCTTATATATGGCATGAGGTAGGAGCAAGGTTAATTTTTTTCCATATAGATATCTAACTAACCCAGAATCATTTATTGAAAGATCAGTTTTCCCCACTGAATCACATGTTGCCTTGTCATCCATCAGGTGGTTATATATATTTGGATCTCTTTCTAGACTCTGTTCTGCTCTAGTGGTTTATTCATCTATCTTTGTGCCACTACTATGAAATCTTATTAACTTAAGGTTTCTAAAATTTGTGCTTATTTTTTCAATGACTTTTTGTACTAATTCCTCAGATTGGTACCTTTCTGTAATGCCTTTTTATTTATTTGGTGAATTATTTTTCCATCCTTAGCTATATTTGTTTTGAGTTTAGATGGTTCTTAAGATTTTCAGGTACAGATAAAGGGAAAAGAGGAACGTTTGATTTACACTATTGGAGTTAAACTCTTCTAAAGGATAGTAGAGAAGCAGCTAGGGCTAGATGTCACTATAGCTAAATCCAGTGTTTATTGCAGTAGACCAAATTTCTCAACTTAGTGTTCCTATTCTAGTTTTTTTGCCTCTGTTAGAAGCCAGCCAGGGCAGGGGTCGTAGCTCAGTGGTAGAATGCCTACCATGTGTGAGATCCTGGGATCGATCCCCAGCACCAGAAAAAGAAAAAGAAAGCAACTGTCCTCCTTCTGCCTCATCTAATCACCCACATTAATTGTAAACCTAGCCCATTAGCCTTGGTAAAACCTAGGTGTACCCTTCTAACGTATCCCCGCACACCTTGGCTCTTGTCCTAGTTCTTCCAAGGTAAGGTTATTATTAGTGAGGTACTGCTGCTAAGCTTTCCTTTGTGTTCTTATTGAGCCCACAAAGTGTGGAACATCAGTTGTCCTTTTTCCTCATTCCAGTCTCCTCTGCAGTTTATCTTGCATAAAATTCCTCAAAGTTTCTGGTATGTAGTTGCTTTTTTCTTCAGTCATTTCACTAGAGAACTGGAAGGGTAGATGAGTTAGAAATATGCATTTGATTTTGTTTTTATTTTTTTATTAGTTGTTCAAAACATTACAAAGCTCTTGACATATTTCATACATTTGATTCAAGCAGATTATGAACTCCCATTTTTACCCCGTATACATATTGCAGATTCACATCGGTTCCACATCCACTTTTTTACATACTGCCATACTAGTGTGTGTTGTATTCTGCTGCCCTTCCTATCCTCTACTATCCCCCCTCCCCTCTCCTCCCATCTTCTCTCTCTACCCCATCTACTGTAATTCATTTCTCTCTCTTTTTTTCCCCCTTTCCCCTCACTTCCTCTTATATGTAATTTTGTATAACAATGAGGGTCTCCTTCCTTTACCAAGAAACATGCATTTGAAGTCCTTCTAATTAGAGGTTGATGCTAGTTTTTTTAAAAATGTATTTCTAGCCTTTCAGGTTGGATACTTTGAAAGTTATTGGTCATTTTATTAAGGTAGGCATTGTACTTAGAATGTGTTTGCACGGGTTTGATACTTCATAACAAATAGCTCTGCTATTCTCCTATAAAACTCAATTTCCTGGCTTGGCTCCCCGCAGCGTGCGCGCGCACACACACACACACACACACACACACACACACACACAGAGACAATCTGGATATAAGAGAGAATCACAGCCCAAAGGCCCATTAAGAGAAGGAGGAAGACAGTGACAAATATCTAGAATGAAGTAGGAGTGATTGTTTTGACACTCCTGAGTTTCAGATGATCTGCCTATGTGCCTTCATTTGATAAAAATGCCACATGGCTCTCTTGGCAATTATGTAAGAGAAACTGACCCTTTGATTAGGGATAACCCAAGGAACCCTTTGAGAATTTTGTGTGCTTGGGGAGCCAAAGCCCTTTCCCAGGCCAACTTGTCTATGGCTCAGCTGGGGAGCAGGGGCTGTTTTCTATATTCTTTGTAATTCTAGTGCAGGTCATAATTCTCAGGAATTGGTAAGTAAGAAAGAGTACATATTTAGATATTTGGAGCTCATTATTCCTTCATGTTTTGCTTTTTAGTATAGTTAAAGATTTATTTAGCTCTAAGTTTTATTCTCAACTTCAGTGAAAACAGCACAGAAATTTTTCAATTTTTATATTTTATTTCAAATATAAGAACTTAAAATAGACCCTCCATTGACATTTTTTGAAGAGAAAAGTAATAAGGGGAAATTTAACTTCATAGTTAAAAATCTAAGCTTCAGGAGCTAGGGTTGTGGCTCAGCAGTAGAGCATTTGCCTAGCATGTATGAGGCCCTGAGTTCGATCGTCAGTACCACACATAAATAAATAAAATAAAGGTATTGTGTCCAACTATAGCTAAAAAATAGATTTTTAAAAAATATATTTTAAAAATCTAATCTTCAATGGTAAATATTTCTCCTTTCCTTAAGAATTAGGCCTGATTAAGGTTCATACCCACCAGTATGGAGTGGAAGAAGGTAAATCACAACTAAAGACCTTGGCACTTCTGTAAGAAATTTAAATAACAGGCAGACATATAGAGATTCATAACATGTACTTGGTGCCAGCTAAACCACAGAGAAGATACTGTATTTGTGGTCCAGGGAAGTTTAAATATTTGTGGTCAAACTTAAAATTCAACATAAAACTCTCATGTGTGATGGAAGCTTTCCAGAAACTACATGGAGGGTGTGCAAGCTGCATAATCTCTCAAAGGCCTCTTCTCTCACTGAACTGAGCTAGAAAAGCTAGTTCTCCTTCCTTTATACTGTGTAATAGTGTGTAGACTCCCTGGCACTCCAGTTACCAACCCAGGAAGCCCTCTCTGCTTTGTGGCTCACTCCTGATCAATTGTCATCTAAAATCCTGTCCCTGTCTATCTTATAGAAAATAACAATATTTCTTCCTCACCCAGATAGATACTCTGTCCTTCTTATCCTGCCTTATTTTTCTCACAGTGCTTCCCACCACTATCTGATTATCTATCTCACAGGAATATTAGGCTCCATGAGAGCAGGAACATTGTTTTATCCTTTGCTAAATTTTTGTGCCTTTAATAGGGCCTGCCATACCATAGCAGATGCTTAATATTTATTGAATACGTTCAGTGGGACACTTTAAAATGTTTGGAAAGTATGGTCTTGGGAGAAAAGAAATGTATTTCCTGGGCAGCATGCAGACTAGGTGCACATACATAC
The DNA here is from genome assembly GCF_052094955.1 of Ictidomys tridecemlineatus. Taxonomy (NCBI): domain Eukaryota; kingdom Metazoa; phylum Chordata; class Mammalia; order Rodentia; family Sciuridae; genus Ictidomys; species Ictidomys tridecemlineatus. The sequence goes on along the minus strand of NC_135479.1, from coordinate 45,456,595 downwards.
ATATTCTTTTCACGTGCTTTTGTGTCACAAATGCAGCCCTCTGTGTCCAGCCTTTTGTCCTTTGAGACCCTACCTGACTAAGGAATATGTGGTTGCTGACTACTCCCAGGCCTGCTGAACTTGAGCATGACTGATGGACTTGGGTCATCTTCAGGAGTTTTCTCCTCTTTGCTTTTCTTTCTGCCTTTACCAGTTCTTCCTGTCAGTCCTGCCAACACAGAGAAATGTATTACAATAAACATGTTAAGTTTTCTGGGTCAGTTCCAAAAGTTAATTATTGATAATCCTTAGCATTTGCTATAAAATGTGCTTTATCTATAAAAACTAAGAAGCTCATAGATAATCACATGTGAAAATATATGCATAAATTAAAGTATACTCTCAGGATGGGGAACAGAGGGTCTAGAAACCAGAGGTGAGTAAGATGATTTTGTTTTTAAAATTCAACCTTTTGTGTGCCATTTGTTTGTATCATGTGCTATCTTGTTGTTGTTGTTGTTATTTATTTTGGGTATCAGGTATTGAATCAAAGGCACTCAAACACAGGGCCACATCCCCATCCTATTTTGTATTTTATTTAGAGACAGGGTCTTACTAAGTTGCTTGGTGCCTCATCATTGCTGAGGCTAGCTTTGAACTCACAATCCTCACAGCCTCCTGAGCTGCTGTGATTACAGGCATGCACCACCATACCCAGCTTCATGTGCTGTGTTTTTAAACCACATGTACTATGCAGCCTTAGTTTGGCCCAACACTTGAAGCTAGGTTTCCACCATGTCATGAATGCCTCTCAGATGAGATGCTCTCTTTGAGCTTCTTTACTGATTTATCAGCAAAAGTGACTTTATCCTAAACAAAAGAATTCAGTGACAACTTTTAGTTATATGTTGGCATTTTTAAAAAGTTTAGCCAGGTATGGTAGAGTACACCTGTAATCCCAGCAACTCAGGAGGCTGAGACAGGAGGATCACAAGTTCAAGGCCAACCTTAGCAATTTAGTGTGAGGCCCTAAGCAACTTAATGAGATGCTGTCTCAAAATAAAAAAGAAGGGTTTGAGATGTAGCTCAGTGGCTAAGCATCCCTGGGTTCAATCTGTGATACCAAAAAGAAAATTCAATAAGATATAGTCCATGCTTGTATAATTTTGTCAAAATGGATTCTGCTGTTGTGTATAACTAAAAAGAACCAATTAAAAAAAAGTTTAAAGCCACACTGAGCAACTTAGTAAGAGCCTGTCTAAACATAAAAATAAATAAAGGATGGGGGAATGTAGCTCAGAGCATTTGCTTAGCATGTGTATGAGCTGGGTTAGATCCCAAGTACTGCAAAAATAATAATAATAATACTGGTCTGGGGTTGTGGCTCAGTGGTAGAGCACTCGCCTAGCACGGGTGAGGCACTGGGTTCGATCCTGTGCACCACATAAAGATAAATAAATAAAGGTATAGTGTCCATCTTTTACAACTAAATAAAAATATTTTTTTTAAATGTACTAATACTGGGCCTAGAAGTATAGGTCAGTGATAGAATGGCCTGCCTATTATGCTTCAGGCCTTGGATTTGATCCCCAATGACACATACACACAAAAGTTGAGGCTGCATGTAGGTTTCCCTAGTACAGGCTGGTACAATTTTATCCTCTTTCTTCTGTCTTATCAGTATATAGCACTGAAACTATACTTCAAAGTAGTTTATAACTGTTCGCATATCCTTCTAGGTTTGTGCTTCAAACGTAGAGTAAGCCCCATTCATAGTTGGTGTCTTTTAAGCCTGTTCTTGGTTTACTTACTTGGAAAGATTTAATAAATAACCAGAAATAGGGCTTGGAGTGTAGTTCAGTGGTAGAACACATGCCTAGCATGTTCATACCCTGGTTCAATCACCAGCACTGCACACAAAAAAAAAAAAAAAAAAGAAAAGAAAAGAAAAGAAAAACAGTTTTATTTATATATATATAATTATATATATATATACACACAGCAGCTTATTTGCCTCTTTTTCAAAACCTTCAGGATATACAACATAAACTTGGTGATCAAGAATGGATCACACACACACACACAAAAAAAGAATGGATCACATGAGATATCAACTCTAATGCCATTTTACCAGAATGACCTGCAGAAAAATACATCTTTCTATTCTAGATGTAAGTCATAGTTTTCATTACGCTCTGTGCTAATCAGAAGAAAACACTAGATAATTCCTTTAGTCCTTTAATAAAATGAGCATGATCAGATTTCAGTAAAGATTAAATGAAATAAGCATAGCTAGGTGTGGTAGTACATACCTGCAATCCCAGTAATTTGGGAGGCTGAGGCAGGAGGATCTTAAGTTCAAGGACAGCCTCCACAGTTTAGCTGGACTCTGTCTCAAAAAAAATAAGGGCTGGGAATGTAACTCACAGGTACAGCACCCCTGGATTTAATCCCCATTATTGCAAAGTAATAATAATAATAGCAATAATAAAAATAAATAAATATTTCTAGACTTTTAAAATAAGTCTCTCTCACTGGCCACAGTGGCACATGCCTATCATCCCAGAGGCTGAGGCAGGAGAATCAAAAGTTTAGAGCCAGACTTAGCAACTTTTTGAAGCCCTAAGCAACTTAGTGAGACCCTGTCTTAATAAAAAGAGCTGGGGGGGGCTGGGTTGTGACTCAGTTGTAAAGCACTTGCAGAGCATGTATGAGGCACTGGGTTTGATCCCAGCACTAAATAAAAATAAAGTAAAGGTATTGTGTCCATCTACAACTTTAAAAAAAAAGTGCTAGGGATGTGGCTCAGTGGACAAGTGCCCATGGGTTTGATCCCTGGTGCAAAAAATTTAAAAAAAATTTTTTTTAAAAAGTCTCTTTCAATGTATGTTTTGCTAGTGAGGGGAGGACTGTTAAGAGGACTCCAAAGAGTTATAATCCAGTCACACATCTCATTCCTGTTCATCTTCCCAGATCATTCTGCAGTTTCTGTTGTTTTCTGTAATTCCTGCACATTCCTTCAAATCCTCCACCATTCTCATTTCTATCCTTTCATCTATTGCTCTTATCTTGTGGTTTTAGATGTCAAAAACCTATTAGATTTACCTTGTAGGCTAAGATTTAGGTCCAGCAAGAAGTTAGGCAGGCTTCAGGTAGCTTTGCAGAAGGCAGGGCAAGTGTGCTACAGTCAGATATCCCAGGATTCTCCTAGAAACAGAAACCCACAAGTGAGCCCTTGAAGGAAAACAACAAAACATTACTTTTGAAATAAAACCATACTGTCCTGGGCATTTCAGTCCTTCCCATGCTGGCCTCCTTTCGGCACCATTCCTTTCACCCAACTCTCAGCCCTGGCACACACTTCCATGAACATGCCACCTGCCTTCTTGCTCAGGCCCTATCCTTTGGCTGCACAGTTTATTTTTTCCACATCCTCACCGTCTTCCAGCTCCAAGTTAAATAACCCTCACAGATGGCTTGTTCCATCAGAGCTGTTTAAGAACTCAGGACAGTGAACTGGTGTTCAGAAGGAGCTGCCAAAGCCCAAGACTGCCCTTGCTCTGATAGCTCAAGACAATTTTGTCATCAGCTCCCTGAAAATCCATGAACAGCAAGCAGAAATGCTAGCAGGTGAGGGTGGAGGGATGTCTGTTTAATACTGTAAGCCTCCAACATCTAGCAACTAGTTAGTTCTCATTTAGATTTACAAGTCAGAATCTGGAGCTGGATACATTGCATACTCCATTTTCCACAAAAGACAGCGAGAGCACTTTGTAGTTGGCAATTCTCCCCCACTTTTTTATAGCATGGAAACCCAACAGGAAATGGCAGTCCCATTTGTGTATGGGCTCATGCTTAAGTCCTTGCTGAACCTCTTGGTGACCTCCTGAGAGGTCTAGATCTCTGCCCTGCCTGACCTGAAGGGCAGTATTCCCAGCTGTCAGCACGCCCTTGGGAAGAGCGGGAACTTCAGATGCCTATTGGAAATCCTGCAGAGACAAGACCCAGAATTTCACCCTTCCTTTCCTGTCAGCACAGACAAGGAGGTTTCCTGCCTGCCTTGTCATCAGCTTTGGAGCACTTTCCTTCTACACCCTCCTATGTATTCAGTTGTCTATAAGATTTGCCCCTTTCATTTTCCCAGCACCCTCCTTCTCAGGTGGGCCGGTTAATTAAGCCCTCATGACAGGCAACCTTTTCCTTGTCCTTACAGGTACTCTTCTGAGACTTGAGACCTCTCTGGTCAGGACCTGCCTCTCAATCCCTTCCTTTTTGCTCTTCTGTAACTGCAGCCTTAGTAAAAAGATTTCTCTGAGGTCTCCAAGGGAGGGCAGTATGTGCCATTTGCTGCTATAGGAGTCTCTACCTCAGTAAGCAGAGTTCCCTTGAGAGACTGCCTCCCTTCCTCTGATAAAGGGCATATTGGCAGCTTCTCTGCTTGAACTCTGGCATAGCAGAGCAGGGTACAGTGGCATGTTCAGAGTGGTCTGGCCAGACAAAGGAAAGTTAACTTTCAGCCCAGAGAACAGACAGTTGAATGAAGAAGCTTCCCCTGGAAAGAGAAAGGAATGGGAAGTGAAGGAAAATTTTATGGCAGAGAAGTGTTCCCTGAGAACTCAGTCAGAAATCAGCATCTCTTCTTTAAGCCTGGTCTTTCCACTTTTCCACTGAGAAGGGGGAAGGGGATATGCAAACTATTGTTTTCTCTTCTCCTCCATCATACCTTGTTCTAAGATCAAGGGTTGACTGATGTTGCTTGAATAGTAAGTTTCTGGGGTTGGTAGATTTGAGGAGCTTTTGGGCACCAGAGAGAAGGAGGAAGCTTTGATTTATTTTCCAGTACCTATGTCTTCTGGTGGACTTTATTCTTTTTTTTTTTTTTAAGTTGTTGATAGACCTTTATATGTGGTGCTGAGAATCCAGCCTAGTGCCTCATACATGCCAAGCAAGCACTGAGCCACAGCCACAGCCCCTGGACTTTATTTATTTATTTTTATGTGATGCTGAGGATCGAACCCAGGGCTTTGTATGCCCTAGACAAGCGCTTTATCACTGAGCCACAACCCCAGCCCCCCCTGGACTTTATTCTTTATAGTGCATCCAGTATAAGTTCAAGACTGTATAGCACAGAGAACTTTCAAGGGACATTCATATATAGGTCTTACCTGAGCATCCAGCAGTGACTAGTTTTATATATTCATTCAACTCATTGTCTGATCAGTAGAGGTCTTGTCCATAATGCATCCAGGAAAATGAAATAAATGAATGAGAGAACTTCTTTTAGGGCAGGTACCCTGGTAAATATTTAATTTCAGTATTTTTGCTCTTGCCTGTAGCTTAGCCAAGCACCCAGTTTCTGTTCATGTAAATGCAAGTTGATCACAGTTGTTTATTTTGTCCTGGATGTCTTTGGGCCTCTGCTGAGCCAAGACAGGTACTGTATCCTTTAAGTAAGAAGGGCTTGAAGTAGGTCCCTTTCTGTCTGCAAAAGTACCATAACCTTCTTGAGAGCCATCTAGTATAAAGACTGAACAAAGACTTGAGTTCAAATCCCAGCTTCAACACTGAAAAAATATTCATTTTCTCTGCAGTTCAGTTTCCTCTTTCTTTTTCTGTCTCACAGGATTACTGTGATAATCAGATTAAATATCTTAATGCCTAGCAACTATCATTCATATACACCACAGCCACCAAGAAGCTGTGACCAATGAAAATTGCAGAGGAAGTAAAGTGCTGACATGCTCTACATGCCACTGCCCTGAACCTCCTCAGTTAGCTTCTTGCATGCTCATGAGTTTTTGTTTCTTACACTGTCCTGCCCTGAGTTCTTTCAGTATTCTTTTCACTTGTGAGGACTTCTTTCATGATAAATATCCAAGAGCTTCAGTATGTCTGTGTGGTGAATGTCCTAGAAGGCAAGCTTCTGTACTGCCCCAGCAACCGCTGGTCTCCAGAGACTGTGCCTTATCTCTCTGCATTTTGGCTCTTTTAAGGAGTCCCTTCTGACTTCAGATCTGGTGAGAAGTTAACCAAAATGAGTGTCTTTAGTCTCCTTTGGGGCTCACAGGTTTGGCTTGTACCATCTAAGTGGCCCAGAGGGAGCTGTGAAGTGTTGGAGACAGCCATGGGAAAGAAACAGCTCACACAAGAGCATGGTGCATAAGCCAGCAGCTCCCCTCTGCCTGCTGGAGCAGGCTCAGTGAGGCCGCTGACAGGAGTCTCCAGAACACTAAACAGGTGATTAAAACATCAGTATAAGTCTTTCCAAGCCTCACAGAAAGCCAAAAACTTAGTTTGGACACCAACAGAAATTTTCCGCTCTGGAGCTTTATACTCTGGTCCGCTGTTTCTTCCTCTGCTCTGTGGCCAGAGGAGAGCTCTTTGCTAACAATTCCATCAAACCCTCCAAATCTTCCTGAGTAGCTTATCCTATGAGAAGAACCTGTACCACCCATCTTTTTCCAATCATCAGAATTCTCTCTAGCCTCTCACTGTTATTTCAGAGGTTGAATCTTCAGGGACAAGTCCAATACTCTCCCTTGTGACAGCTGAGCCCCAGCATGAAGCTCAGTGGCAGAACTCCTTTCCTTCCTCTCCAAGGTGACTGTCTAGAATCATAGAAACCTTTAACAATGAAAAGAGAAGTTGAGTGGTCCCACTTTTTTGTATTTAATCAAAAGATTTAAAATTGGTTTGTTGAAGAGATATCTTCATTACCATGTTCATTGCAGCATTATTCACATTAGCCCAGTGAAATAAACAAACAGATGAAAGGATACAAAAATGTGGTATATGTGTATAATGGAATATTATTGGGTCTTTGAAAAGAAGAAAATTCTGTTATTTGCTATCACATGGATGGAATTGGAGAATGTTTTAAGTGAAATAAGCCAGACATAGAAAGACAAATACCACATGTTCTCACTTATATGTGGAACCTAAAACAATTGAACTAATAGAAGCAGAGAGTAGAATGATAGTTGTCAGTGGGTGGAGACTGAGGGGAATGAGGCAACTATCAAAGAGTACAAAGTCTCAGGCATGAGGAAGAAGACATTTGCAGGGTTATGTTTATGACCTATCACACTGCATGGTGAATACAGTTAATAAGTATAGTGTACATTTCAAAATTACAAAGCATACATTTTGCCAGTATTGGTGAAACATATCTATAATTCCAGCAACTTGTGAGTCTAAGTTAGAAGGATCACAAATTCAAGGTCAGCCTGCTCAACTTAGTGAGACCCTGTCTCAAAAAAAAATATAAAAATATATGGAGGTGTAGCTTGGGTAGTAAATCACTCCTGGGTTTAATTCCCAGAGCCCCACCCCCTGCCAAAAGAAGACAATGTATTTCAGATGTTCAGATCACGAAAAATAAGAATTTTGAGATGATGGATGTTAATTAGCTTGACTGAATTTTTACATTGCATTTGTAAATCAAAGCCTATAAATACATATAATTATAAATTACTATTAATTTACAATACTTTTTTATTGGTTACTTTTAGTTATATAGGACAGTAGAATCCATTTTGACATAATTATAAAAACATGGAATATGTCTTGTTCTAATTCAGTCTAATTCAGCAGTACCTTTCCTTCTGCTTCCCTGTCCACACCCTCCACTCCCTTCCCTCTATTAATCTTTCTGCCATTTACCCATAGTTTTTTGTTTGTTTGTTTGTTTGTTTGTTTATAGTTGGACATAATACCTTTATTTATTTTTATGTGGTGCTGAGGAGCGAACCCAGGGCCTCGCACGTTAGGCAAGCGCTCTACCAGTGAGCCACAACCCCAGCCCTACCCATAGTTATTTTTTAAAATTAATTTTTTGGTGAGATTCACTGTGGTGTATTCATTTATGTACATAGGAAAGTTATGTCAGATTCATTTCACTGTCTTTCCTTTTCTCATCCCCTTGTCCCTTCCCTTAATCCCCCTTTGTCTATTCCACTGAACTTCTATTCTCTCTGCCCGCTTTGCTGGGGTTTAGCTTCCACATATCAGAAAACATTCAGCCTTTGGGTTTTTTAGGATTGGCTAATTTTAAATCCTTTAAAATTTATATATACCAAGAAGTGGATAACTGGGTCAAATGGTGGTTCCATTCCTAGTTTTTTGAGGAATCTCTGTACCAGTCTCCTTATGGTTACACCAATTTGCAGTCCCACCAGCAATAAATGAGTGTCCCCTTTCCCCCACATCCTCACCAACATTTGTTGTTATTTGTTCTTGGTAATTGCCATTCTGACTGGAGTGAGATGAAATCTCAGTGTAATTTTAATTTCCATTTCTCTTAATTGCTAGAGATGTTGAATATTTTATATATATATTGTTGACCATTTGTATTTCTTCTTTTCAGAAGTGTCTATTTAGAACCTTTACCCATTTATTAATTGGGTTATTTTTAAAAGAAGAAATGGAAAGAGATCTTCAGAATCATCAGCATTTTGTAGGCAAAATTCAGTAATTTGCCCAAGGTCATACAAGTTAGGAGTTCATGAGGGATATAGTTTAGTGGTAGCATGCTCAAGACCCTGGGTTCAATCCCCAGTAACCAAAAAAAAAAAAAAAAAGGCCCTTGTTTTTGACTAGCATTAAGGTACATACACCTCGTGTGGAGGTACATTGTATCTTGACCTGGGGCAATAGCTTCCTGTTCGGATAAGCCTCAAAGTGCTGGAGCTTGGCTTCTTTTGATGTCTTATTTCAAATTTGAAAATTCTATAGGCAGCCTTCTAAAGAGAACACCTATCCCTTAGTGAGTCTGAATCTCCTTGAGAAGCAGTACCTAGCAGAAATAACATCTCTGAATCTGCCCAGGGGGCTGTTTTGCATAATTTCAGGGAGCATAGTTCACATAGTATAGAGTGTGAGTGTAATCTCTCCGTGATGTCCTCTGGAATTGTCTTAAGGCTACCATCTGCTTGCCATGATCAGCCCATCCATGTTGTGCAAGTACCCATAGTGTATTAGATACTGCAGGTAAGTTTTATTTGAATACACTACACACAGTATCTGCTTTCAAGAATCTTACTTAGGGGGAATAGTGGCATATTAGTGGGGGAGAGGTATTGAGAAGCATAAAGAAGATAAAGTTAGGGTGATATGAGGAGAGTACCCTCTCAAATGACAAATTTAGGATACAAAGAGTTCTTTATAGCTGGGTATAGTAATTTATGCTGAGGCTGTAATCCCAGTGACTCTGGAGGTTGAGCAGGAGGATTGCAAGTTTGGGACCACACTCAGCAACCTACCAAGGCCCTAAGACCCTGTCTCAAAATTTAAAATTTTTAAAAAGGACTGGGGATATAGCTTGGTTGTTGATTTAGTTGTTATGCACCCCTGAGTTCATTTCTCAATCCAAAAAAAAAAAAAGTTCTTTTTTTTTCTTTTTTTAAAGAGAGAGAGAGAAATTTTTAATATTTATTTTTTAGTTTTCGGCGGACACACCATCTTTATTTTTGTATATGGTACTGAGGATTGAACCCAGGACGCACGCATGCCAGGCAAGTGCGCTACCACTTGAGCCACATCCCCAGCCCAAAAAAAAAGAGTTCTTGATAGGCTGTAATGGTATATGACAAGACAAAGTCAAAGAAGAACCAAGTAAAATAATGCCCTTGTCCAGAAAATCAACCACACCTAGCAATGAGCATGCAACACAGTTAAAAGGATGAAGAGACCTTGGGGAATAGTTAGGGGAGGACTTGTGCTCATTTGGGGGAAGACAATTCAGTCACATATGTAAAAATAATTTGGGAGTTTATTGATAGAAGCTTACAACTTGTCAGGAGCAAGATGGTGAACAGCAAAAGTAATGTCATTTAGTCTATCCATAGATTTAAGGTATTCAGAACAAGGGAGGTGGTGTTCCACTCTATTCTCTGCTGCCAGGTCACATGTGGGCACATACTCACTTTAGGAGACTTTTTAGTCTTAGTGGAAGAATAAGCAGAAACTTGAGACAACTGAAGTGAGGAGTAGTGAGAAATGGGATCTTTAGCCTAAAGAGGGTGTGATGGCAAATATCAAGTAATTTGAGTCAAGTCAGGTAGAAGCAGCATTAAAGTTTATATGGGGCCCCTGAAAACAGAAGCATTAGGAGGCATATTTTTGGACTTGAAAAAGATAGACATTTCTGGGGCTGGGGTTGTGGCTCAGTGGTAGAGCGCTGGCCTGGCATATGTGAGGCACTGGGTTCGATTCTCAGCACCACATATAAATAAATAAATTAAATAAAGGTCTAACAACAACAGCAACAAAATATTTTTTAAAAGAGAGAGAGAGAGAGAGAGGCATTTCTACCACTTAGAAGCGTCCAAAAGTAGAATGGGCTCCAGCTAGAAAATGAAGCCCATTGTAGAATCAAGACAGTAACAGCGCACATGGTGTCACATGCCTGTGATCCCAACAACTCAGGAGGCTGAGGCAAGAGGATTGCAAGTTCAAGGTCAGCCTGGGCAACTGAGCAAGACCCTGTTTCAAAATGAAATTTTAAAAAATAAGAACTTGGGGCTAGGGATATAGCTCAAGCGGTAGCGCGCTTGCCTGACATGGGTTCGATCCTCAGCACCACATACCAACAAAGATGTTGTGTCCGCCGAGAACTAGAAAATAAATATTAAAAATTCTCTCTCTCTCTCCTCTCTCACTCTCTTTAAAAAAAAAAAGAAAAAAGAACTTGGGGGCTGGGATTGTGGCTCAGCGGTAGAGCCACCTGCCTAGCACGTGCAAGGTGCTGGGTTCAATCCTCAGCACCATATAAAAATAAATATTAAAGGTATTGTGTCCAACTACAACTGTAAATAAATAAATTAATAATAAATAGATAAGGGCTTGTAATGTGGCTCAAAGGCAGAACACTCTTTGGGGTTCAATCTTCAAAGAAAAAAAATCTTTCTGTGTAGATAAAAATAATTGCTTAGTATTCCCGAGGGTGTTGAATCTTCTCCACCTGAATTATTCAAGAAAGTATTGTATCACTGGTAGATGATCTCTTGTTAGGCTGAGGCTGTGGTTCAGTGGTAGAGCACTTGGCTAGCAAATGCAAAGCCCTGGTACCCTAGCATGCTTTTAAAAAAAAGAAGAAGAAGAAGAATCTGTTCTTTTGAGGGTTGGAATGATTAAGAGCCCCTTCTACCCAGGTCAAGGAAGCTCATATCATCATATCATAGCTAAGAATAATATAGATGTTGAAGGAGATGAACAAAATGTAGGCCTTACCCCTGGGTACTAAAGAAACAATCTGCAGTTGTCAGGTTTCTATGGACTCCATCATTGGATTGAAAGTCCTATGAAATCAAGGACTATGTCAGTCTTGTTCTGTCTTATATAACCAGGATGGGAGGGGTTTTTTGTTTTGTTTTGTTTTGTTTCTTTTTTTCTTTTTTGTGTGTGTGGTGCTGGGGATTGAACCCAGGGCCTTGTGCATGTGAGACAAGTACTCTACCAACTGAGCTATGTCCCCAGCTCTTCCCAGAATGTTTAACATAGTCCCTGTCTCATGGTAGGTCCTTAGGAAAGATTTGTGGATAGCAATCTGGTAGGCTAGACAAAGGCTAACTAGCTTCTTGAAAAGAAAGACTTTCTGTCAAGCTTAAAGGAAGGTGAGGGAATTAATTGATTGCATAAAAGCAAAATTTCTGTAGGCTGGGGGAATCATCTGTAAAATTTGAGGTTCCAGAGGAAGCAAATGGCCTGCAGGGGAATAGCAGACAGGGTTACCTGGGGCCTTGAGTCAAAGGTTAAGAAGTAATCACAGTGCAGTGGTGATCTGTGGGGGGGTCCTGGGGCTGAGGGTTTGGAGGGAGGGGAGCTGCACAAAGTGTGGAAAGCACTGAGAGAGACCAGAAGTCAGGATTCCTATGAGCAAGACTGAGCCCCAGGCAAGGCTCCATCTTGACATCCTCAGGATTCATCAGCCTGGAAAGTATAAAGGAGCAGCATGCATGGTCTCTGCAAGGAGCTTTTCTTCTCCTTGTGGCTATCTTTTCCTCCTCCTCCTCCCTTATGGGAAAAGGAATGAGAATTCTGCCTTCATGAGTGCTATAGGTAATGGAGGATGGGCATGCATTTCTCTCTTGATACAGGGCATCTTTTGATCTAGTGTAATCTTTTGATGAGCGTAAACCTGCCCCTACAGGAACAGGGACTTTGTCTTTGCTCTCTGCTGAATCCCCAGGTTCAGAACAGTGCTTCATATACATAGTAGGCACTTAGAAAATATTTGCTGAATTGAATTTTGACTAAGTATGTTGATTGCTACAGATGTCTCAGAAAGGGCACTCTCTCCCCACAGAGAATAAATAAAACTAGGAACAAATTTGATGAAGAAGCCTAAGGGATAGCCTTCTAGGCCTGACTGTCTGCAAGACAAATAAAGTGACTAAAGCCGGAATGAGATTCAGTGTTCCTGGCCCAGAACGAACTGGCAGTGTGGAAACAGGCTTGTATGCGGATATTCACAGACTGAGACAGACAGAGGACTTTCATCCCCAGGGGCTGAGCTTGTAGCCTCCCCTACTGGTTCAGTAAATGAGGGCCCCAGCGCCTGTGTTCCAGGTTTCAGAGCAGCTAAAGCCAGCCAGACCTGAAAGGCTTGTGTTGGCAGTGCCAGTATCCGCCCTAGCCCCTGCCAATGTGGGTGGTTGCTCTCAGTGCACTCCGCAGGGGAAGCAGGATTGGACTGCAGCCCAAGCTACTGCTGCCTATAGCTTGCTCTCTGCAGCACCCTTGCTATTGAGAATGCACCTTGCTGGAACACCAGAGCTCAGACAGAACTCTAAGAAAATAGTTTCTTTCCATGGGGGAACAGTTCAAGAAAAGCAAGCAAGCTTCACTCTTCCCAGGGAAAGCCAGACTCCTACCTTTCTTTCCACAATGTCCAAGCTCAAGAAATTTAGGTGTGTACTAAGTGGTGATGTTCTCAGCCTACTGTCATACTTGGGAGACCTGAAGCAAGGAATCCACTAGGTCTTACTTAAGGGAGGTAGCATTAACTAAGGCATTGCTACCACCATGCCCCACTCTGAAGGGTCATTGGACAAGGCAGTTGTTATTTACTACAGCGCTTTATTCCTGATACTATGTATTAGTAGCATGCTTCATCTCTCCAGGGTTCTGTAGAGTGCACATGAGCCTATGGTTAAATCCTAGGGTAGGGAAAGGATCTGCTGGAGAGGAGCTAGGCCTTCCCTTCATATGGCCTACCCAGTAACCTAAGTCTTGCACCTCAGCCTTGAATAAATTATTTCAGCAGTTTGAACAGCCAGGTGAGCATTCCATATCACTCCCCAGCCCTAGGCTGTGTGCCAGCCCCATGCTTCCCACTTTGTGTCTGGCATCCAAACCTATTGGTGGTGTGAGGCAGAGGGCCCTTCCCACCTCTGAGCAGAATGAAGTAGAGAGAGAGAGAAAAATACCAACCGCTCATTTCTTGAGCACTTACTGGGCCCAGACATCTGGCTAAATATTTGATATGCATTATCTCTCAAAAGATTTATCTTGGGGCTGGGTAGCTCTAGCTCAGTGGTAGTGCTTGGCTAGCATGGGTGAAGCACTGGGTTTGATCCTCAGCACCACATAAAAATAAATAAATTCATAAAAAATATACAATAAAAAATAAATTTATCTTAAGAGTTAACCTCATACACATCTTGAACAAACAGAGATTCTTAGAGGTTAAGTAGCTTGTCTATGAACAGACAGCTAAGAAGTGACAGTTAAGATGAGGTCTGTGAAGTACAGACTCTTAATCTCCTGTCTTACCTCCTGACAAGATGGACCCATTTTTTCTACCGTATTTTTCTCCTTGCTATAAGTATGCTCCAAAAAACTTCTGTTCCCCTAGCCCAGCCTCCAGTATAAATACAGTCTCCTTCCCAATAACAAAACACCTGTACCTTTTGGAATTTACTCCAATAAACACTATTGGAGCAGCCTTACCACCAAGTCTTCCCACCAAACCATTTGCTGTCTTCCACCTACTCCTCTTTAGGAGACTTACTATTGTGTGGTGATATGGTTTGCGGGGAGGGTGTTTGCCACACAGAGCAGGCATCTGTGCTGGGCCATCTGATTGGTGATGCGCCACATTGCCTCCTCTAAGAAGAAAACTGATGAGATCCCAGGATATAATGATAGGGCTGCTGTGAGTTGACAGCATTTCATCTTGTAACCTATTGATCCCTTAGCTGGCATAGACCTATCATAGGACTGGAGAGGGCTGGCTCAGGACATCGAGATCACAGTGACTGAGGAAGTGGTTATGCTTGGTGCCTTACATAGAAATCATGCCAGCAAGGATAGGAAAAAGTGAAGGATTATCTGAGCATATCCTTGGGACAGTGTGCCCTGGGATAATCAAGAGATGCATCCAATACAGGACCCATGTTTTTTTTTCCCCTCTGTCCTTTTCAGGATCAGCACAGGTTCTTCCTTCCTCTCCCATCTTCTTAACCAACTTGTTCGGATTCAGGTAGGCTATGAGTGTCTGTCTCCCTGTCCCACACTACTGAGTGATTGTGCATCCTTGTGGCCAGTTTCCCTCCAGCCTCTGGAGTCTGCTCCCTGCCAGGAAGTCCCTCCCCCTAGGAATGTGAATAAACCATTTCCTCTGTCTTCTCAGCTCCAGAGGATTCCCTGTGTGGTATTCTTTATTTCTTGTGTCTGAACTCTCATTGGCAGACCCCATCTCAGGCCGACCCACCCTTGGCTGCTACAGAATTGTGCTTCCCCACCCTTTAGTCTCTTGTAAGGGTAAGTCGTGCATAGCTGGAAGTTTTTGGTTTGTGGAAACACATTAGTCTGAGTGAAATTTCTTATAGTCAGTCCTGCAGGCTTGGCTCATTAAAGATGGTAATTAACCCATTGCTAATTGACCTCAGAAGCCAGCCAAGCAGCCTGTGCTTACCAGCCTTGGTGGTGGATTTGGAGGCTATTTTAAGGTTTCTTAATAATCTCAGCAAGACTTCACTTTCCTGTCTGCATCTTATTTGCTCTAAGGACATTCTGTAAAATTAACAAGCTATAAAGTTTGATTGAAGGCTTCAACAAATGTGAGAATAATTGGCTGCATTTAAAGAAACAAGAAAAACAACCTGTAAACTTGAGTTTGTGGGGGAAAACCCATGTGATTTTTCTCTTTTAACTGAGGAGCAGCAGCAAACTGGACTTCTAAGACTAGGAAAAGGGCTTGAGTTGTGGCTTAGTGGTGAGCGCTTGCCTAGTATGCATGAAGTACTGGGTTTGATCTCAGTACCACATGAAAATAAATAAATAAAGATATTTTGTCCACCTACAACTAAAAAAAAAAAAAAAATTAAACATAAAGACCCAGGGATGGGTGGGGAACCTGCCTGATTCTGATTCCCCCAAACCAAAAGTTCAACAAAAGAAGTCTTATCAAATGACTAGCTGCTGTTGTACTTATGCTTTCCAAAAGGCCTGTTAAGAAAGCAGGGACCCAATAAAAATGACATGAGTCCCTCATTCCCTAGAACTTGTCTCCAGGGGCCTGGTTCACTTCTCAACCCCTCCTCATTTTCTCCTGGCTATGTCTGGGGTTTTCCTCCCTTCCTGAGGCTGCTGTAAGATAACTCAGTCTTGCAACTCAGTGTGCATCAGTATGTGATACCTGATGCTTAGTTTTTTTTCACTCACACACTCCCCCACCTTCCCTAAGGCAGAATAGGTCTCCTATTCTGTTTTTCCCTGGGCATTTCTACCCCTGTTGGGTGACTGAAGAGAGTCCAAAAAAAAAGTTTTCAGAGAATACCATTCTTATTTTCTTAACTACCTCCCCACCTAAGATACCTCAGACCAGTAGGCCAGTCTTCTCCTCTCAACCTGGAGGTTTCTTTCTTCTTTTCTGAGGACCTATCCTTCCTCTTAGCCATAGCCCTCACTTACCTATGGTCTGCTTATCTCTCTCTAAGGAACTGAGTCTAGGACAGGATGGTGCCACTATCTCCTCTCCACATCAGACTTTCAGTTTTCCTTTCTGCTTGGTTCTTTGCGTGTGGACCCAACTGGGGTGATAACTGGAGCCTCGAAGCTTGAGGTTTCAGTTCCTGCTGATGGGGCAAGCTGCCTCAGACAATCTTCAAGGGAACAGAAAGGGACTTTCTTAGGGTGCCTTTCTTTCTGCTCTTCCTTAACCAAAAGCCAGTTTTCTTTTCAAAGATGGAATGGTTCCTCTAGAGGGGCCAGGACTGCCACTGGAAAGGTACACTGAGATTCCCAGAGTTTTCTCCAGCACCCCTTTACCAAAGCACCTCTAGCCTCAGTCCACCTCTGCTTGTCACAGACCAAGAGGAGTCTGTTCCTGCCCAGCTCTTTTTCTTCTCTCTAGTTTGCTCAAGCTGTGATGTACATATCATTTACATTCTCTGCTTTTCATTGATATAGAATGGAAAAATGTGCTCATGAACAGAATTATTGTGGGAATTATGTCATAGTCTTCATCTGGACTCCTTTCTCTCCAAGCAGAAAACCTAGCTTTAACCCCTCCCCTACAAGGAAGTCCTCCTGAGCCAAGCAAAGATAATCTTGGCGTTTTCTTTTTTCTTTTTGTAGACAGACACAATACCTTTATTTTATTTATTGTTTTTATGTGGTGCTGTGGATCGAACCCAGTGCCTCACACATGCAAGGCAAACGCTCTACCAAGTGAGCTACAACCCCCGCTCTAGAGTTTTCTTTATATAGGTAGTTTCAAAGGCTTCCTCCATCATGATATCCCTTTTAGCCATATTAAACTGGTTTTGTTTCTTCTGTTATTGTTTCAAGGCTTTGAGTCGAGAATATTCCCATAAGCCTTCTATAGAACTCCAGGGCCAAGAGAGCTGTGGTCTTCTTCCCCTCTAGGCTTATTCCTTCTACCTTAAAGCAGAATGTGTTTGCAAACAGGCTAATGGGCAGGAGATAGAAGGCTTCCCAGTGTCCCTAGGCAAACCCTAGTCATTCTGCCTCTTAGCTTCCCTGTCTACCAAATATCATGAACTCTGCATTTCTCAGTACCATGGTATATTTTATAAACCTAAGGAAACTGTGCACAACCTTGGCTGTTCTCCCTGCTGGTTGAATTGCAAAGGAGAGAGGATGTTCATACAAAAGACTTCTCTCTCCAAACAGGTAGGTTCCTTATCTTTATCTCAGAGACCCTAATTGATCAAAGCCCTTTTGTCAATCAGCCTTGCATGTCCCTGCCCTAGAGGAAGAACAGAAACCCCAAGGAAACCAGCTTCTTTCTGAAAGACATGGAACTGAATACTGGTTGGGGCTGCAGGTGGAGAATTCCTTTTTGCTCATGTGATGGACAATTCCCACTGATCCTCTGAGGATGTGCTGCAGGCAAGCTCAGGATGTCTGCATCCCTGGGTCCCGCTGAGCCCTGGAAATCCCCATCTCCAGGAGTCCCACGTCTGCACTTATGGTCTTTCTCCCTGTTGGCCAGGAATCACTTTCTTCCTGTGCCATTCGGTATACCATCCAACTTATGCCTTAGCAGTAGTGCTCTTGACCACCTGTTCAGGCACACATCCATAGCACACTGTTCTTTCCTGGTTAGGCTTCTGCTGTAGACTCAGCAGAGTGTGCTGCACTTTACCTGTGGGCCTCTTACCATACAGGTGAGCCAAGTATCAGCATTAGGTTCTTTGTCCTCTTCTCAACTGTACACTCCACCTCCTCTCCATTCAGTGGCAGCAGCCTCATGCCAAAAAGGAAAGTCCTGGACCCATTACATAATTCTGCATAGTGCAAGCAGTAGCTAGGGCATAAGGTCATAGGTCAGAGAGGGGTCAGGTGGCTGACACACACTGTAACGACAAGGTGGTTAAAATTAGACCACAGAGAGGAAACTGGCAGCCTTGTGGAAATGCAGAAGTTTCCTCTGCAAGTGAGAGGCTGGGGATGCAGGGAGGCCACTGTGCGTGCTGCCTGCCAGGCTATTACTCATTTCAGCTCTGCTCTTTAATGCCTTTTAGCCCCTGCTTCTGTATTTCTAGCCTCCCTCATCACATGTTTGAATACACGCGATAGAGTCATGGTTACCTGCCCTGGCCCAAGACAGGCTTCCTTCCTTTTTCAAGGAAGTAAGCCAGGACTAGGCACCCCCCAGCTCAAGAGGCTCACCTTTTTCTAAGCCTCCTCTGGGAAGCCAAGAACTTTTAGGTCAGCCTCTCAGGTGGATGACAAAGATACTTAGCCTGGGATTTCAGCCTCAACAGGGCCATTGGTGAGGGATGCCTAGACAGGGGAGAAGATGGCAGAAAACAGTCATAGAGCACACAGTTAACTGTGTACTGCACTTTACCTGGCCAGCCACATGGTAGAGCAGTGCTCATTTCCTAGAGGACCTGGATTGTGCCTCCTTCATCTATTCCCTGAAGCACCCAGCCAAGTTTCCCTATGCCTGTCATCTTTACTATGAGCCTTCTGTGCTCCAGCTTGATCATACAACCCCTGACAATGTGGAATGAAATATAGTCTTAGCCACCAGAGAGGTTGCTGTTCTGAGGAGGGAAGTAATAGTATCCACATTAGCCCTTCAGTGCATAATGCAAATATACCAGTCCCTTTCACATTCAGAAATGAGGAGGCATTAAAGGGGGGACCCAGCATTCAGTGTAGACTGGAGTCACTGATGATAAGGGCTTCCCCCTGTGGCATATCTGGCCCCTGTAGCATGTTTCCGGTGTGGAACAGCCCTTGGCTTCTGAGCTGCACATCAAACAGCGCCCTCTCCCCCTTGGTGAGCACCCTGCCAGCAGGGAAGAGGGGACCCCAGAGGCCAGAGAGGAAGAGAAGGGCACCAGTGTGCAAGAATGGAGTGGAGCACAGGCAACACAGGCAGGTTGGTGGTGAGGGCATGCATATGTATTCTTGCAGAGAGGACCCCAGATTGGGTGACTGTGGACACTTCATCTGAGATGCTGACAAATTTGATGATTGCTCAATATAATAAATTTCATCTCCACTAAATCAGCCCCAGCTTCTCTGACAGCACTGACTGTGTGCTGATGAGGCCACGTGGGAGCAACTGGCATGAACCCTGGAAGGCAGGGCTTTGGTTAAACACTGTCATCTTCTCTGCCTGTAATCTTCCTCCAGACCATGTCCTCTTCCTCTAGACCATGTCCTACTAACCCCAGTTTCTTGAGCATGAGAAGCTCTGAGGTAGGGCAGGAACCTAACAGGGGGATCCCAAAGTGACCTGGTTGAAATGAAAAAGCCAAGAAAGCCCTCATAGTTCCTTTTGTACTTGGACTGCAAGTTCTCATGGAGGGAGACTGAAGAGGGGCAATGGTGGTGGGGGGGCAGAAAGTGGTGTTCTATGAAAGCCAGTGTTCTGTACTTCACTCCTTCCACTGAATACATTCCAAATTTAGAAGAATTTAATTTATTCTTATTTTTATATCAGGACTTTAGTAAAAGAAATGTACAAGCCCCAAGGGCACCTGGCATTGGTCCTGGGGTTGTCTGCTGCCCCAGGGGTGACCTAAGAAGACTGTGGCAACTTCCTTCCTTCAGAAGACCTTGGTCCTTGGCCCTCACTCCCCTCCTTTACACACGCACATGCACGTTCCTGCTCACTAACTCTGCCTTCTTTCCCAGTTACTTTGACATGTACCCCATGCAACCAACTATGTCTCTCATCCTCATCTTCCCTTTTAGAAAATGCTGTTTTTCTTCTCTCCCTCTTGCCCTGTAGGTTATTGCAGCCGACTGCAAAAGGGTCACAGTACTGAAGTATTTTCTGGAAGCCCTTTGTGGACAAGAAGAGCCTCTGCTGGCATTCAAGGGTGGAAAATATGTGTCAGTGGCACCCGTCCCAGACACCATGGGAAAGGAAATGGGAAGCCAAGAGGGAAAACAACTGGAAGATGAGGTACTATGCGGGAAGAGCCCGCTGTGGCAGAGGGAAGGCTTCCCTCCCCCTGCCCACGACTGCTTCTACTGGGGGTTATTTATAACCTCAGAGCCATGTCTGTGCTGACCATGACAGCAAGCTTCTCAAGAGTGCACTCTGCTGGTGCCCCTTCCTGCCAGTCCACCCCAGTGCCTCCATCTCACTCTGCTACAAGTTCCAGATGCTTCTTTTTAATGTTGCATTGGAGGAGAAGGGAGGAAAAGAAAGAGTTTAATAATGTGCAGCTCTGGAGGCTTAGGAAGGGGAGTTGGGGGGGTGGGGGTGTTAGGGTTCAGGCTGAGGATCAAGTTTATAGATGTGCATTGCTCAGCGCAGCACAGGACTGAGCTCCAGCCTCTTGCACACGTACAGGAAGAGCTGACATTGCTGGCCCCATGTGGAAAATCACCCCCTCCCCCAGTTGCCCTCCCTCCCTCCTGCACATCCTGATGTGATTAAGGAATTCTCCTCTTGTTTGTTTGCCCTTGGTTGTTCCTGTAGCCCTTGCTTCACTCCAGACCTGTGTGTGTGTGTGTGTGTGTGTGTGTGTGTGTTAGCCTGTGTAATTGCTTCTGCACACCTCACTGGCATTTGCCCTGCTGTGCATGTATGTGTCTTTCTGGGAATGATTGTTGACTTGTTGACGTGGGTCTGTGTGTGTGCTCTGTTTGTGTGTCAGTTTAAGCGAACACTTGCTGCCAGCTCTCCTGCTGACTGGGATTTGAGTAAATGTGAGTGTGTAGCAGTGTCAGAGCATGTGTGCGATTAGCCTCACTGCCAGCCTCCCTGCTGTGTGTCTGGGTGTGGGTAACTTTGGGTGTGTGCGCACACACCTCATGTTTGCCTAAAGTTCACTCTTTCCTTCTTTTACCCCACTGTGTTAAAGACAGGGGCACTTAGGTGGGAAGAAACATGGGACTGATAGAAGGGACGGAAGCGATTCTAGCCAGAGGCCAGGTCACACATAGGCCAACACAGTCATTTGGCCCGCAGCAGTCTCAAGCGCCTGGTGGAGAAGGGTGGGGTGCAGGGATGAAATCAGTAACAGGCCAAGGAAGCCAGATGTCAGCTGGAAGCTGTCGTTTGGGATGTGAGCAGTGATAGAGTGGCCACCTTTGGAACAGAGTCTTCAGAGCAGCAGAGTCTTGGACTGACTTCATTAGAATCGCTAGAGAACCCACCCCACCCCTGATGACACAGGGCTCAGCTTCCAGGACAGAGGTGGTTCCAGGGATATAGCTGAGCCCATGATTCCAGACTCACCAGATGAAACCTGGGCAGGAAATAATGGGAAAGAATGAGCTGTCAGCATGGGAGGAGACAGTGGAGTTGCTAAAGCCATTGGGGTGTCCAAGCTGTAGGCCAGCAGAGCAGTGCCACCGCAGCCCTGGACACTGCGTGGGAAGCGTGGGGGAATGGGAGGACACTTCAGTCCAGTATTTCACCCACACTTGAAGGCCAGGGCAGGCAGTGGAGGGTGAGGCCAGCTCTCATCTCACTCCAAACCCAGGGCCTGCTCTCCTCTTACAGGGAGCAGACTAGCTCACTGGTCCCAGGTCTTAGCTATGCCACACACACTCACTCTCTCCTTCTGATGCTTATTGACCAGACAAAGGTTGTAAGTCACGCCAGGCTGCCCACTTCTTCCTTTTCCCACGAGCCTCCTGGGTTCCTTTATGTTAGTGGTCCCTGGGAAACCCTGCTTACCCTAGTCTGTGTAATTTCATAACCCTGCACTTCCTCGTTTGCTATGAGAGCTGAGCAAACCTCAGACAAGCTTCTCTGACCCTCCGTTGACCTCAGTCCAGTTCCCTCCAGGCCCATGATAATCCTGTGCATCCCCAGTCAGAGCAGGCAAGGGCATTATTCCCCCAGGTGCCCAGTGGACATCCTGTTCCACTTGCTCCTATCCAGGTTAACTCTGTGAACAAGGAAGTGAATATGCAGTCTTCCTCCTTCCTGTGGCCAAGGGTTAACAGATGAGTGGTTACTGTGGACAATACCCTAGACCCCTGAGACCTTCTAACACAGTGGCAGTTTTAGCCCCATCCTTAGATCTTTTTTGGAGAGGATTGAACCCAGGATGCTACATCCCCAGCTCTTTTTAATTTTTTGAGGTGGGGTCTTGCTAAGTTGCTCGGGGCCTCCTTAAATGGCTAAGGCTGGCCTCAAACTCGCAATTCTCCTGCCTCAGCCTCCAAAGTTGCTGGGATTATAGGCTTACACTATACTCCCAGCTCCATCCTCTGATCTTATCTCTCCAAACTGCCAGACTGAGTCACTGAAGCTGATTAGGAGAAGTGTGAGAGATGTTTCTTTAGATATCCTTCATGAACAGAACAAACTCTAGTTCCTTAAGGATGCTACCAAGTCACGCATCTTCCCAGACCCTGCTCCCCCATCACCTAACCACCCACATGCTTTATAACCACCTTCTGTCAAAAGAATCCCAGTTAGAGGAGAGGAGAGAGCAGTCTGTACTGAAGAGGGCCAGGCCTGACACAGCTGAGACACTGAGGGCTGGATTTGGGCCAGCCCCCCAGCCCTTTGGATTGCTCATTATGAGTAGTACAAGCACAGACTTTGGAGCCAAGCTCATTTGAGTTTTTTTGCTTGTTGGTTTTTTATTTTGTTTTTTTCTCTTGGGATTGAATCCCAGCTGTGCCACGTGCTACCTGTGTGATCTTGAATAGGTTGTTTAACTCTAAACTTTGGTTTGTTCATTTATAAAATAGGGATGTTAATCACTTCTATTTCACAGGCCATTGTAAGGATTAAATGAGTCATTGCATAAAAAATGCTTATCCCAGTACCTGGCCAGTAAGAAGCACTGAGCAAATGGTAGCTGTCGATGCAGTTACTAGCATTACCATTGTCAGATTTATTGAATCACTCACCCTCTACCCCTGCTAACCCTGACCCTCAAAGGAAGCTCTTTTGGGCAGCTGCATGTTCTCTACTGACCAAGGCCAAAAGTGAGAGAGGGAGGAATAGAGCCGGGACCACCCGGGGAGCAATGACTGCTGAGTGCTGAGGTCGCAAGCAGGGAGTTGCCATCCCTGGGGAAGTCTGGCAGGAGGCTCTTTAAGTTAGCCAGCCACCTTCTGCCCTGCTCAGGTCCTAGAGGGCAGCTGAGCAAGGCCTTGTCATGTGCATTCCTGTAAAAGGGCCCCAGGGGTCCCCACACCACCAGACTGTGGTCTTAAAAAGAAACCAGGGCAAGGTCTGCTGAGCTACAGCATTTAATCCTGATGCTGTCTGAGGCAATGGAGCTTCCTTGCCCAACTCCCAGCTATTAACCCAAGTTGATTCCTATGCAGTCACTAGTATGAATTAGATTTAAAGTGGGCAATTTAGCTTTCTCTATCATTTACCCCTTAAATCATTTGTGATTTTCAAAATGAAAATTAGGCCTAAGATGTGCCCTTATGAGTGTGAGTACAAACATGGAAGTGTATATGTGTAATTGTGACTGGGATACCTGTGTAAGGAAAGAACCCTTGAGTGTAAAGGGAGCAGTTTGAGTGGAAATGCAATAACTTCTCTAAATCCCTCTTTTCCCAAGCAAGGGAAGCACACATGATGGGTCTCTTGATAAGGAATCATCCTGGTCAGCATGGGGTGGGGGGTGGCAGTAGTGACAGGGGATCCAGTAAGTGTTGTGGACTCATATTCTCTTCTTTCCCCTGGTCTGCCCCACCACCCAAAGGAGGAAGACGTGGTGATTGAAGACTTTGAGGAAGATTCAGAGGCTGAAGGCAGTGGGGGCGAGGATGACATCAGGGAACTTCGAGCCAAGAAGCTGGCTCTAGCCAGGAAGATAGCTGAGCAGCAGCGTCGTCAAGAAAAGATCCAGGTGGGGCCTACCTGGGGATGGTGGTTCCCAGGATGGTGACTATAAAGGGCCTGAGTAGAGATATGGGCAGGATATAGGGACACGCAAACCTATATCCTGGAATGGTCTTACTGTGTATCCACCTCTACCTCCTGTTGTCTTACTCTACCACTACATTATGATAGCATGCCTAGTGGCTGGAGTCTCACTCAAGGCAGAAGCAGGGTCTTCTCAGAGAATCTGATAAGCACTCCCTTCCACCCCGCTCTATGAGGCTCTGTCAGTGACCCCAAACATACAGGATCTTTCATGTAGTTTCAGAGCTTTGGAGTTCCTTTGCACCAAACCCAGATACTCATGGAGAGCACCATTTCTTGGGAGAGGTTGCCACAGTCACAGACTACAATCTGAGTTCGCAGCGTAATGGAAGAACTCTCTGCACCCTCTAGAACTACCTAATCTTCAGGCAGGGACTTCCCCACTGTTAGCCCTCTCAGGGACCCAAACCTTCACTTGAGCAAGTTTTTCTCTATGGCTTTCCCAGGTCTGTCCCCTTGCACTGTATACCCACTTCTCCTTGTCTAGGGTTCAGGGCAGATAGGAAAAAGCCAGTCATGCTCCCTCTTTAAAAACAAGTTGTGGGGCTGAGGTTGTGACTCAGCTGTAGGGAACTTACCTAGTACGCGCAAGGCATAGGTTTGATCCTTAGCACAGTATAAAAATAAATAAATAAATGTCCAACTACATCTTAAAAAAAACCAAAAAAACAAGTTGTATGCATGGAGAAGCATTAAGCCACTCTGCCTTACCTTTCTAAGGATATTTGTTTCAGCCTTCTTTTCAACTGCCTCTCCCCTGGGTAGTCAGGCAAAACCTAACTACAATTCGGGCTCCATCATTTAACTAGCCTTGTCACTTCAGGCAAATTATTTTACTTGTCAGTCTGTTTTCTCATGTTCAAAGTGAAAGTGGTAATGGCACCTACCTCTTGGTGTTGCTGTGAAGCCTACATGAGACGCTACACCTAAAGTGCTTACCACAAATAACATGCAAGTAGTCACTTTGTCTGCTCTTAGACTGTTCATCCTGCCCCAGGAAGGGAAATGAATAGCAGTTAGGCTGTGTCCTTCTTAAGTTATATTCATGTCCCTGCTCCCATCAGAATCAACTTTTCAATACCTCTATCAGACATCTGTGGTGGTGTGGCTAGTCTCAGGAAGCTGAATTGGTGTTTGGCAAATACTCATAGATGACTATAGATGATAGCAGGGAAAGCATCATCTCACTCCACCCTGGCTTTGTACCCTTTCTGTCCAGAGTCTTATCAAATCCTGTCCTTTCACTCATTTACTTCTTCCTCTTCTCCCTATTCCCATTGCCAGTGCTGTCATAATTGAGGGACTTGCTTGGACTGTAGCAATCAAGACCCCTACATTGCCACAGTCTGTGAAAAGCCCCTCCTACAGTTGTGTAGTACACAGTCTGACGAACAGGCTCTTGTTTCACCCCACTGCCTCCTGTGAATCATTCTCTTTTCCACAAAAGCTTACCCCCACCCCTCAAGAATCATCAGTGTGTTTGTGTGGCCAGTAAAATAGAATCTTAATTCCTTCCTACGACATTTAAGGCTTTCTAATTTGTTCCCAATCTGTTTTTCCCAACTCTTCTCCCAGTGCCACATCCCCATAAGCCATTATTAGTCATATAACACTGGGTAAAGTAGTTAACTTCTCTGAACCTGTTTCCTCATCTATAAAACGAAAGTGGTACAGCATCTACCTCTCAAGAGTTGCTACGAGTCCCCAGAATGAATTCAGTGTGTGTGAAGTACCTGTCCAGTCACTGAAACTCTCTTGCCTGGACAGTGACATTGACCTCCCTCTCCTCTTACTGTCCCTGGACACACTCTGCCCTTTCCTACTTTCTTGGGTTTTGGTTGATGTTATCCTTCAAACCAGAGTACCCTTTTTCTACTGTTCATTTCCCATTACCTGTTGGAATTCTATTCCTTCTTTAATTCCTCTATCTTCCTTCAAACACCATCTGCCCAGTGAGGCCTTTCCCGATTTCCCCCAGGAAGAATTCATCTCTCTCTGTCCTGTGTTGCTGTAGCATGGATTTATACTTCATTCGTGGGAATTATTATCATGTCTCATATTACAGTTGTTTCTGGACTTGTCTCCCTCACTGTACTGTGAGCTCCTTGGAATCGGGGACCATGTCTTCAGCTCAGTTTAGTAAATGGCATTGAGCATTGGCTATGCTGGTGGCTGGGGGACACAGAAGTGACTGAAAACATAACATTCCAGATCATACCATGTAGTAGAAAAGTCAGTCTTTATAAACAGGTGATTTGATATCTGAGCCACTGTTGTTTAAAAGAGAAATACATTTACCTCATAAGGATAGTCTCATCAACTTAGCGAGGCCCTGTCTCAAAAAAATTAAAAGGGGTGGGGATGTAGCTCAGTGGTAGAGCGCCCCTGCATTCAATCCTGAGTATTGCAAAAGAGAGAGAGAGAGAAATACAGGAGGATGTAGAAGCACATGGCTGCTGTGATCTACTGAACACCATGTCCAGATTGGCTTCTCCCTCAATAAGCAGTACTAGAATAATTGGAGGTCTAACAAGACCTCACTTGCAGTGCTGCTGGATGGCTTTGTCCAGGAGGCCTGTTCTCCCCACCACCTCCTATAGGAGAGGCTACTCGGTCCCCAATCTTCAAGGCCTGCTATGGGTGTGCAAAGTGTGAGCTGATGTGGCCCCTTTAAGAACAGGCCCCACATGCACCACTGCTGGCGGCCCTGCCTCCTGTCAACCTCCTTCTCCAGCCTCTCAGCCACAGGAGGATTTCTCAGCAGAGGAAAAATTCCCCCTTTCCCTCCCCCGCCCTTTAATGCCCGGGGCCCTTCACTTCCATAATTCTTCATTTTCCAGCCTTGAACGTAAGCCAGACACATCTGTCTGGCCATATGCGTGAACCCTGGAGTCTGTGCCGAGGTGGCTGTAAAACAGGGCCGGTGAAGGCCCTTCTGGGAGAGCACGCACATGTGTGTGCCCTCGGGCCATTGGCTCCCTGCCCAGAACCACGGGGCTTCAGCACTCCAAACCCATGTTAACCTTCTCTATTTTTCCTCTTTTTGTTTAATTTAAGGGGGGAAAATCCCAAGGAAAAGGTATAAATTGTCCTGGGAGTGGGGGAGAGGCTCCTAGCTAGAGAGGCCATTATTGTTGGCAGGTACCTAGGTCACACTAATACAATAAGGAAGAAAGGAGCATCGAGTGAATTAAGATTGGAGAGATGGGCTGTAAATTACACTACTCTGAACTCCATCAGTCTCCAGGGTGTTAACCGAGAGGTGTAAGGCAAGTCCCCAACTCCCAGCGCCTTTTACAGATGCAGCAAAACAGGAACCACACATGTTTGGGGAAGGGGATATGAAGATGGGGTTGAACAAAATCCCCCCGGCCCCCAGGATGGCTATAAAGTCCAAGTGAGATCTTGGGCCATAGCCACACCCCCACTTCCCTGCTCCCACCTAGACCCTTGGGCCTCAGCTCATCTGTGGGGCTGGGGGAGGTGAGGCCTGGCCTCCCTTCTTAGCCTATCCCTCCCTGCTTCCGGCGTTGCATAGAGGCTGGTGAGTGGGGCCGACTGGAGGTCAGAAAAGGGGTGTGGGGAGCTCTCGGCCTGTGCAGCTGGAGCTGTAGCACCAAGGCAGGCCCCTGGATGCTGGGGGCGCCAGTCCACCCACCAGGAGCTTTGAGGCCACACTCTGTGACTCAGTCCAGGCTTTGCCTTTTTGCCTGAGACAGCTCTTTACATTAGGTTCATCCTGCCCACCTTGATGCTTTCCGCCTGAGTTCTTCTCATTCTCTTTGCCATTCTTGGGAGGTGTCCAGAGACCAGAGCAGGGTGCATGGTTTGTCTGGGAAATTGGTCAGAAGTGTTTCATTCCGAACCAGGCCCCCAGGGCCAAACAGTCACTGAAAATCCTCCTCCAGGCATGAGGCGTGGCCTCTTGGCACCTCATACTGGCCCTGTGAATCCCCTGCCTCCTCCCTGCCTCCATGAAGCACTGCTGTGATTTGTGCTGCTGTCGGGCGGGGTCAGGCTTCCTGAGCAGTTGCAAACATCCCACCTGAAACATAACAGGCTCTTCCTCTGGCCACAGCTATTGTTTCCCTTTGCATTATGGCCACAGTCTTGCTCTGTAGCCAGCAGTGACATGTGTTCTGAAAATAACTTTGCTCTCCTGTCCCCTTCCCGCCCACCCACCCTCCTGAAGATGCAGTCACTCCTTTGTGGTGGCCCCAGGAGTTTCACTCTAAATATAGCCACAGTCCATTCACACTGCCAGCCAGCTGGGGGGGGCCATTATGGAACAATGGGGTATGCACAGAGCCCCCCACACCTGTATGGAAGCTAGCGGAAGGCAGACACTCAGCCCTGGCTCCTAGCTGTCGGAGGCAGGGTGGAGCCAGCACACTACCAGGCCAGGGGCACGTTCACGCCAGGGCAGGAAAGCACATCAGACTGCAGAGCTGGGCACCGCCCAAGCCCACTCCAGCTTCTCCGCACAATATGGTACTGGGCCTCCAGTTTGCTCCCACCTCACTGGTTCCAGCAGCATCCCCAGTGTCCCGCCCTCCCACAGAATGGTCAGGCCATTGGCTGAAACAACCTTAGACTGCTACTTTGAGCAAGCCGAGAGTTATCATGCTTAGCTCTACCACTCTCGCTCCTCAGGAAAGGACAAACTTCTTCATCTTTTTCAGAAAAAGAGTTATCCATTAAAATGCAATAAGTTTATCTTTAAAGAACTCTTCAGCTCTAAGACTGTGTGGGTTAGGTCATTGAGCTCCTATGATACATGAAGCTTTATACTATTTCTGTTTGCTATATTTCTATTGTAGAAGAAACTACAGGGCTGGGGTTCTGGCTCAGTGGTAGAGCACTTGCCTAGCATGTGTGAGGCACTGGGTCCATCCTTAGCACCACATAAACATAAATAAATAAAATAAAGGTATGGTATTTATCTACAACTAAAAAAAAAAAAAAAGGCAAGAAAAAAGAAACTATAAGAAAAGTAAACATTTCTCCTGAAGTGCCTTATAGTCTAGTTTGCAAATACAATCAGTCCTCATGAAACAACCTGAATGTCATAATTTTTAAAATAAGGCAAGTATGTGTTAAGCTGTGGTACTTTGGGACATCCAGAAAAGGAAACCTAAGGAGCAGTTTTCCCATTAGCAAAATACCCCAAATGAAGACGATAACCCTATTGCTCCCAGGGGAAGCTCTACCTGCTTTCTATATCCAAAGCATTAACTACTCCCTTTGGTTATTGACAGTGGTTATCTCACGAACTATTCCTATTGGAATTGTTGAGGTTTTTTTCTTTTTGGTTTTTTGTTTGTTAGCTTGCTTGCTTGCTTTCATTTCTCATTTACATCCACAGTTTTTAAAAATCAGTAGTATTGCCAGGCATAGTTGTACACATCTGTAATCTCACTTACTCAGGTAACTGAGGCAGGAAGATCAAGAGGTGAAGCCCAGCCTGGGCAGCATAGTAAAACCCTATTTCAAATATCTGGGGCCGGGTTTGTGGCTCAGTGGCAGAGCACTTGCCTAGCGTGCGTGAGGCCCTGAGTTCAATCCCTGGCACCACATAAAAATAAAAGCAAATAAAATGAAGGTATTGTGTCCATATACAACTATTTAAAAAAAAGAAGAAATTTTTAAAAAATAAAATAAAAATTGCTGGTCTAGGGATGTAACTCAGTGGGAAAGCACTTGCTTAGCATGCACAAAACTCTGGGTTCAGTCCACAGTACCACAAAAAAATACAAATAAATTTTTAAAAATCAGTCATGACACTGGGCATGGTGACACACACCTGTCATCCCAGTGACTTAGGCAGAGGCAGGGGGATCACAAGTTCAAAACCAGCCTGGATAATTTAATGAGACCTGTCTCCAAAAAAAAGCTGGTGTTGCAGCTCAGTTGTAGACCATCCTAGGTTCAATCCATAGTACAATTCAATTGTACTATGAATTTTTTTGTTGTTGTTGTTGTTTTTTAAGAAAAAGAATCTCATTATATTGCCCAGGTGGCCCCAGAGTTCAAGATTCAAGCCATCCTCACACCTCAGCCTCTCTGAGTAACTCACCATTGCACATGGCTACTGTGTGTGAGTCAGAAAAGAAATTAGTAGTCCTGTGTCCCACTCTTCCCCTTCCCCAGTTTTGTTTTCTAGTGGTTTCCTCAGATAGTTACCCTCCTGGATACATACAAAGTGAAAGAGAGTTGGGCAAGAAGAAAGGAAATTGATATTTGTTGAATTGCTAATACACGTATCAGGCACTTAGCTAAGTACTTTCACATACAAGGTGAACACAGAAACTTGCTGTGTTATAAACCTTTATTTTCTGGTGAAGATGTTTCTCTGGACAGAGGGACCCAGGGATGCATGAAGCAACACACTCCTGTGGAGCTCCTAAGCCAAAGGAAGACCCAAGAAGGCCTTTTCCTGGTCTGGCCCTACTTCATGATCTGAGTTCTCTGGGTTCCATAACTTCCATGTCAACTGATTGCAATGCTTTTATTTGTAATTCTCAGTGTCTCAATTTTCAGTGGGTCAGCATTATAAAATCTTCTGTATAGAAGAAGGAACTTAACCTGTAAAAGAGCCCTATCTGGAGACCTAAGCCCATTAGCTTCCTCTTTAGGTATTATTGTGTATTCTCTCTTGCCCAGTTCTCTGCCTCCTTGCTCCTGGAAGCTCTCATACTTTAGAGAACATCGATTACTTAGCACCTTCCAGAAACAGAATTGTTATTTTTTCTCTTACACACTTTATATAAGTGTTCTTATTACCACAAATCTCACTTGCTGCCAGTCTGATTTGGAGTGCCTGCATTTTTCTCAGCTTCTTAGTGTACTATCCAAGGACCAGCATGGCCCAAGCTTCACTACATTCAGAAGGGTTCTTATGGGACTCTCCTTCCGGGTCTGCACACTTGACTCAAGGCCAGGACCAGTTTGTCTGAATCCCAACATTCCAATTGTGCCCCCCTCACCCCCACCAGAGGCTTCTGCAGCTTTTTACTCATACAAACAAAAATAAATCTCACTACCGGCCTCTGAACTCCACAGCAGCATGCTTCCCTCTTCTCCCCAAGTGTCCCATGACTGTGAGTGGGGACTTGGCACCCTCCCCACCGACATCACTTTTTCACTCCCTGCGCATCCTGTGTCCTTCTCTCACCGTGCGACCCAGAGATCAGAATGGGACGTGACGGCCGGCACAGGCGCCGTGCACAGCTGCCAGGAATCTGACGGGTAAAATCTGGAAAAGTTGGGAGGGCAAATGCTAAACACACACACACACATACACACACACACGCACACACACAGAGCCACTCAGAAAGGACCGGAAACACAGACACCCATAGAAGAATGCCTGTGGACTCCTGAGCCCTCTTTGGCCTTCCATTCTTTTTAAGAGGTCTAAGCCTGCCCACTCAAGACCCACTGGTACCCCAAGAAAAGAGACAGCAGCCTTGTCTAATCTCCTAGGACTCTATGAGGGCATGTGGGGAACAGGAAGCAGTTGTGTGGTGACTCACTAGGCAGAGCCAGGTTAAGGGAAGTTGTCTGCGGGCGTCCCTGGGACCGGATGAGGGCAGCCCAGCTTGGACCACCCACACACAGCTTGGCCCTGCCCCATCCCCAGGAATCAACAAGGCTGCCACCACCCTAAGAGGCTAAATTCAGTTCACCTTTCTGGCCACCAACCAGAGCTCTAAGAACCCAGGGAAGTTAGCTTCCCTGGACCCTGCTTCTAGATTTTGCTTCTTCCAGTCATCCTAGTAGGCTCACTCTGCGCCCCCCCCCACTTGGCCACTTGACTTAAAGGCCCTTCTGCCTACTGCCAGCGTAGTAGTAGGATGATACAAGCCTTAGGAACTCACTGTTTACAGAGGGTGAAAAATGGCAGCCAGTTCCACTTCCTTGCTGGAGCCAAACCCCAGGGCTGAAGTGTCATTTCTCAAGGCAAGAAAACTGAGATGCCATTCTCAGTAGGACCTGGGCCTCTGTCACTACACAGGTGCTGATATCCCTCATCCTCCTGAGCCATGTGGCAGTGCTTGTTCTGTTCCCTAACTCAGGAAGACAAGAGAGTTGGGGCCTAGAGTACCAGGAAAACCACTCCTGGTATCAGAAGAGCTAGATGGAGAACGGAAGCCTGGGGAAAGGAGGAGCGGGAATGCTGGCATTCCTCTGCATGAAGAGGAATCACAAGTTGGTCACTGAACCTGAATTGGGACCATTTCATGTTCTTATAAAATGCCCAAGTTAAAATTGGTGGACTTGTGTTACCCTCTCAATGACAGCCTTCTGGGGAGGGGCAGTGATCCAGGACCCCTGGGAAGGTGGTTGGCAGCAGTGGTACTTCCCCTCATGAGGTGAAATTGGTAGGAAGTCTTCAGCAGCCTGGGCCTCTTGGCTGTATTTCTCATGCTACCAGTACCCTGTGGCCTGTACCTTCCACCAGCTGTGGTGGCAGTGGCAGCAACAACTTACTCATAGGGAGAGGTCCCTGGTAGGTCACAGAGAAACCACCCCCATCATTTGAAGGTATGCCCTTTCAGTTTTACTGTCACTGTCAGTGAACCCTGAGCAGCCTTCTCACTGACTGTTAGTGGCCAGGCCTAGCATTGTGGGCCCCATCCCAGTTGGCACGCACATCCACTCCCCCTGCCTGGTGCTTATGTGCTAAAGTTGCTGTATGGCAGAAGGCCATGAGAGGGCGTAAGAAGGCTGAGACCTGCTTGCCTGCCCTGCCAGATTTGTGTTGGTGCCTGCGGGCTCCCTACACAGGGAGCATGCTGTCTGGGCCAATGCCAGCAGATCAGTTCACTTTCTGGCCATGATCCCCAGAAGAGGAAGTAACACAATGATGACCATGTTCTGTAGTGACAGATATACCTAGAGTCTGTCTCCACGGGCCACTGCCACACATTTAAGACTGCCAGACTTGAGAACATTGGGCTTTTGCTTCCCTGAGAGATGCAAAAGCCTGTAAAACAGACAAGCCCTAGGCTCTCCAAGGAGTGAGAGGTGGTACTCAGACTATTGGTACCACGTGAATTCAGTTTTTTCATTGATGCTGGGGAAGACTCTTCAACTTTTTATCATGGCAGTTCAGCTGCACATGTGTCCAGTAAATATATGACTAGGCTGTGAAATCTTTATATCCTGGATAGGATGTGCTTGAAGCTAAGCAAAAAAAGTGACTTTGACTTAAAGTCAATTTAAAGAAACATGAAGTTAGTGATAGTATCCCTTATACAGGATTGTGGTGGAAAGGGAAAAAAAAAAAAAACAACATTTAGGAAACGGGCAAGGCAAGGGGAAGGTAGTGGCAGTTGTGATCAGTCTGGGTATTGCTCTTTGCACACATGTGAGTCTGGTCTTACTTCATTTCACTGCATGGACTCCTGCTATGGGAGACTGATTATTTGTGATCACCTTAGTCCTGCTGTTTTTGTATAGGTTTTGAGTTTAATTTCATTGGATTTTTTGGTGAGTTTTTTATAAGTACACAGTGAAGTGAACTGAAATAATGAATTCTGTTCTGGATATTTCTAAATGTCTGGATTGAGAAGTACACTTGTATATGCTACCTGAATAATATCTGTGAAACCCCTTTTATACCCAAAGAACCCAACTCCCTTCTTGATTGTTAGCCCAGGGTCCTACTTTCAGAGTACCATCAGGGTCCTCTTTTGGTCCTAGGCAGGGTTTAGTGATGTCCCATCCCCTGGGCTATTTGGTCGCTTTTGATTTTGGTTGCATTCTCATGCTCAGCCCTTGGTTCCATCTCTTAGGCCTGATAGACTGAGGGGAAGAGGTGCACGGGGGCAGGATGCTGACACACCATTGAGTCAAGGCCCTGGCTTACCCACCAGCTCTCCTGCTCACTCTCTGGCTCCCTCACTATTCTGTGTCCTTTTAGGCTGTCCTGGAGGACCAGAGTCAGATGAGGCAGATGGAGCTGGAGATCAGACCCTTGTTCCTCGTACCAGACACCAACGGCTTCATTGACCACCTGGCCAGTTTGGCGCGGCTGCTGGAGAGCAGGAAGTACATCCTGGTGGTGCCCCTCATCGGTGAGCCGGGTGGGAGGGCAGAGCAGCCTTGCATGTGCACAGCAGCTCCTTCCACAAATGCCCCATGCCCAGGGCCAGGCAGGCGGAGCCCCGCTGTGCATGTGTAACACAGGATTTACAGGGAGGTAGGGAATGTGTGGGGCAAGGAAAACTGTTTAATAATCAAAGCAGTTCAAATTATTATGGCTGATCCATGGCTTAAACTGCTTGAGCAAATGGACTCCTGTGTCCCAGCAACCAGTGGCTGCATGAGCCCAGCCCTTGTTTTTATCCTTATAAAGCTTGCAGTAAAACAGCAAAGCTGGTTCCCGTTATTGGTAAACACTCAGCCCTGGCAGATAACGGCAGTGCTGCTGGGTGGTCTGGCAGGGAGGCCGGGAGGATTTTGAAGTGGTTAGATGCCTTTGGTCTGATTGTCTTGTAGCTTTTCATGATCATTCTGTTGGTTCGAGGTAGCATTCTTCTGGCCAGTGTCACTCTAAGGCCAGGCCGATGGGAGTCCTCCAGAGCAAACCCTTGGCTCATGCCTGTGGATTCCTACCACTTGGGCACTTACTGCTGTCTGGTCATGGGTGTGGGGTCAGCATCTCAGGACCCATCAAGCTTGCTTTTCCTCCCTCTGGCCAGATGAGCCCAGCTGAGCTGCCTTCCTCAGGGGACTGCCCAGGCACCCCTAGTTCTTGGTGGTCTGTCGTGGGTCAGCCTTATGGTGGGCTTTGGGCTCCTGTTGAATGTAGCTGATATAGCTGATGGCTCTACTTTGGAGGCAGAGGGTCTGAGGAGATGATTGCAAAGCCCAGGATTTTTAATGTCCCCCTTCTTAGCAGCCACTTGGAGCAAGTTTGGGAGCCATGTCCTCTAGAAAAGCCACCAGACTGGCAGTCTGCCTGCCAAGCCACCTCTGACATCCATGCCAAGATGTTCCATTGGGCCTTCCCTCCCAGTCCCAAGTGTCTTAGTGCCAGATGGGGGTGGAAACAAAGGGCAGGAAACATCCGCCCCTGCAGAGCCTGTAGAACCCTGGGGGGTTGTGGGAAACAAGTTAGCACCACCTGAGAATGTTGGCACTGATGCAGCCCTCCTCCCTGCCTCCACCCTCCCTGTCTTCCTTCCCCCTCCCCATGTGGCCTGGCCAGAGAAACTCTTAAACCCAGGCCCTCAGACCCAAGAGGTTTTCTTTACTTCAAAAGAAGAGCAACTTCTGTCAGTAAGGCAGAGCAGAAAGACCATCACCTTGTCCTGGGCTTCCCATCTCCCTCACTGGGTCCTGGGGCAGGCTGTCTTTCAGAGTATATCTCTATACTTTCCTACCCAGGAAGTTATCATGGGAAAGAAAGTGAATTGGTCACTTGTCTGCTAGATGGTCAGGAAATGGCACAACCAAGAGATCTTGCTGGCATCTTAGGAGCCCTCTTAAGACCCACAAGCTACTTCAGATGCCTTCCCAGACTAGCAAGTTTCTTAGTGACCAGCACGAATTATGTCCTTGCTATGTGCTCACTCTCCTTGTTTCTGAGAGATTCCGTGAAGGACAGAGCTTCAGTCCTTGGCCTTGAGGAGTTTATGGTTTAATGGGGAAATCCAGGCTTGGCGGGGCGGGAACAAACAAGAAAACCTGGAGGATACATGTAGAAAACAGTAGATGAGCCCCAGGGTGCTGAGAACTGACAGCTCTGTTGTAGCCACACAGACTAGCTTTTGTGAACCTGCTTCAACTCAATAGTCCCCGCACTCAGGGATGCAGGAGGAGGGCTCCTGTTCACCCATGCTTTCCTTGCTGGACCCCTGCCCTAATGCCCAGAGCAGCAAAGGGTTAAGCCGACAACTTTCCCTGCTTGTTTCTTGTGCTCTTTAACCTGCTCTGTGCTCCTTAGGCCTGACCCCAGCGTTGAGAAGTCCCGCCTGGTGCAGAAGCACAAACAAGCTTCCCCTTTGAAGCCTGTTTAGTTTGGAAGCAGGAAAGCAGATTTTGGGATAGAATACCAGTTTTTCCTGTTTGATGTTCTGTTGCTGTACCATACACCCCCATCCACCATTACTCCCTAGCTTCAGCTATGCATTATGTGGACACTATAGCCTCAGGTTGTTAAAAGCCTGGGCATCGTGTGTGTGTGTGTGTGTGTGTGTGTGTGTGTGTGTGTGTTTTCACTCTCCCACATGGGACCTTTCCAGAAAGTGTCTCCGAATACTCAGACAATGAGTGCCAGGCTCACCATGGAACAGTATGCTCATGCCGACTCCCGAAGCCATGAATCATTG
This sequence comes from Ictidomys tridecemlineatus, assembly GCF_052094955.1. Classification (NCBI taxonomy): domain Eukaryota; kingdom Metazoa; phylum Chordata; class Mammalia; order Rodentia; family Sciuridae; genus Ictidomys; species Ictidomys tridecemlineatus. Next base: position 45,420,424 of record NC_135479.1, on the reverse strand, counting down.
TATTAAGAAGAGGCCTCAGACCCCAAACTCTCCCGGAGCCCCCAAGGAGTGCATATTTCCCACTTGACCTCAGGCTTTTGGCTGGAATTTTGGAAAGAATCTTCACCAGAAAATGAAGCCATGTCCCAGACACATAGGCAGGCAGGCAAACACACACTATGTACACACACATACACACACACACACACATACACACATATAGTATCAAGGAGGTACTGTGCCAAGCGAATGGTTTTGAGGAATACCAGGGCCCTAGGAAGTGGGACTACCATGGTGTTTTCCCTGTTCTCTGCCAGATGGGTGAGCCATAGTTTTACCCCTCTTGGAACTGTAGTGGTTGGGGATCAAGTAGCCCAAGCAGAATGTCTCACTTTCCCTTTAGTCTCCTGAGAAACCTTCTAATTTGATGCTATAATTAAAAAATGCAATAGAGGGGCCAGGTTTGTTCCTCTGAAGACAGCAGCTCTAGAAAATCCCTCCTGTGTTCCTCCCAGAAAGAAGGTGGAGACCCCAAGAGAAGAAGTAGAAAGGGGATAGGGCACTTTGACTGTATAGGACCTCTCTTTCCCCACAAGCTCCTCTCCTACCCTAATTTCACTGGAAGACTCCTCTGGGAAAGGTGGCTTCTGTGATCTGAAGGGGCTGACTGAGAAAGTGAATAAACAGAGGATGAAAACGACAGGATTGCTAGGGTTGATACCATTTGGGCTTTGTCTCATCAGTGATCAATGAGTTGGATGGCCTGGCCAAGGGGCAGGAGACAGATCACCGGGCTGGCGGTTATGCTCGTGTGGTGCAAGAAAAGGCCCGGAAGTCCATTGAGTTTCTCGAGCGACGATTTGAGAGCCGGGACTCTTGCCTACGGGCCCTGACCAGCCGAGGCAATGAACTTGAATCCATCGCCTTCCGCAGTGAAGACATCACTGGCCAGCTGGTGAGACCCCCCAGTAGGAAAGGAAAGTCCCACAGCCCATTGTCAGAACAGGGGGTCCAGAAAGGAGGGACTAATGGAAGGCCTGCCAACCTCAGCAGCTGCCATAGAGGCCTAGGAGTGGGGAGTCCCTTATCTCCTAGATCACTCAGCAGTTATGAGCCAGCCAAGCAGAGCCAGAGCATGCAGGGGAAGGACCCTAGGATATAGCCCTGGAAACACACCTATGCCTCTTCTGCATGGCGCCCCCTCCTGCCCAGTGGTGCTTCTCACACTGTCTTCCTCCAGGGTAACAACGATGACCTGATCCTTTCCTGCTGCCTCCACTACTGCAAAGACAAAGCCAAGGACTTCATGCCCACCAGCAAAGGTACAGCTTGGCCTTTGCCTCGGGATCATCCATTTCCCTGCCTTACCTCATCCTACCCGTTCCCAGCCCTCTAAGGACCCGTTGCAAACCCTGGCCTGGGAAGTCTAAGCAGGATCTATGCAAACCTAAGGTCAGCCCATTTGCTTCCCTCCCTGAGGTCAGGCCTCCCAGTCATACCCTCCCCACCCCCAGGGGATAAATCTGGTGGATCCTGGACAAACTAGAGATGAGCCTAGCCTAGGAAGTCCAGTTCTAGGCAGTGAACTTTCCCACTCAGTCTTTATCCATTTCCTTTCTTGGGACATCAAGAATGTCTTCATGATTCAGCATAGCTTATTCTGGCTGTGGTCTTCTGAGGACAGACCTCTACAGTTTTGAGGTGCGTGGCCCTTAGTGGGCATGCTCCCTTTTCTTAGTGATACTCACCTTCCTACCCTTCTCAGTGCATCCTGAGTGTTTATATTAGGGCTGGGGCAGAGGGCACTTCCCTAGCAAGGAGTGGGATTTTCTTTCAGGCCTCCATGGCCACGAGCTGTAGCATTTTTCAGGCCAGTTAGAGTTGGAGGCAAGTGAAAGTTTGAGGGCTGAGCCCACAGCTTAGCTTTTAAAGAATATTTTGGTGAGCACAGTCTCATCTTTGGGCCAGAGGACCTAGGGTTCTCTTCCAAGTGCGTAAACATCTGCCTCAACCCTCAATTTCTTCCTGCACAGCCCCACAGGATCAGTGACACTCAAGGGTTTTCTGCTTCTAGTTCTAGACTTTTTTCTTCTCCTTCTTCTTGAAAGAATTCCTAGAACCTCCTAGCTCAGTGTCATCTGCAGAGTTGGTGGCTCTCACCATTTGGTTTCTCTCTATATATATATATTCTTGTCATTTTCTCTCCATCTTTGTCACCCTTCTCTCTCCTCTGTTGGCTCTTTAGCAGTTACTCCTAAAGCGGTTATTCGCCTACTCCTTCCTTCCACCAAGGGCTGATCATGAGTCCACAACTGCAATTCCTCAGAGGGGCCCTGTCACATGGTTTGTGTGTACTGTCCCTTAGGGCCAGATCTGGAATGTTCAAGTGATAAAAAGAAATCCTGCCAAGCCTAACAGAGGAGCTTGTGCTCTGCCACAGGGCAGCTTCCTAGAAGGGTCCTTTCTCAGGGAGAAGTAGGCAGGATTGCTGAAGGCCTTTTTGGCTCCTACACTGCTCAAACTCAGAGCTGTTTGTTTCGTGGCACACTTGCATTTTGGCTTTAGCCCCACTAGTCTCTCCACCCCCGTACCTCACCCTAAGCAGCCTTCAGGAACTCATTGCCATCTTGGGGACCGCCCCTATCACAATTACATCAGCAACGGCTGGTGTAATCAAACCCCATTTGTCAGTGTGAATTCTTAGCAGATTAACTTGTCAGATTCACAGAGAAACCGTCACCAAATGTTTATGTGTAAACGATGTTGAATTTTAAAATCATGTGGATTATGGCGGATGGGGCCTGACAAGATGACAGTCTCTGGTTTCTAACAAAGTGAAGTTACCAGTGTCAAAACAGAGGATGTTTATTGTTAAAACTGTCTCAAAGTATCCACAGAAACCCCTGCAGACCCCTGCCAGCAATGCTGGGCCTTGGTTGGCCTGGGACTCTCCTTGTCTGAGGCCCAGGGTAGGAAGAATGGGGCTCCAGCCAGCCAGCTGGGAGCCCCGTGTAGCACCACACTCTACCACCACCCTACTTCATACTTACATACCCCAGGGTGTCAGTCCCCATCCAAGCAATGGAAGGGGTCTCCCATTACCCATGGCCACCACCTTCTCCCTCTGCCCATCACAGCCCTGTGCCTCCATCACACCTTCCTTCCTCCTCTCCTCCTCTCCCATACCATCAACCCCACAGGATTCTCCCTCCCTCATCCCCCAAACAACTCCTGAGGCTGAAAGCCAGTTCTTAGCCTCCCTGCCTAGAGCTGGCAAGCTTGAAACTTCTCAGGTCAGACATGGATCTTAGCAGTCCCCCAGCCCACGCAGCAGCGAGCACTGCAGGACATTTCCTGAGCTTCGCTGTCTACAGGACCTCCTCCAGAAAATGCCCAGCCTGGAACTGAGAAGTGGATTTGCCGCCTGAATGGGCATGCCAGGGAGAGGGTATCACTTGTCTGAGTGAGTGGCCCTGCTTTAAGTTTTCTCCAGTACTTTAAAGGTTAAAGAGGGGAAGAGAGGTAATGGCAGGATTAAAAACTCTTCTAAAAAGAAAGGCAGCTATCTGTGCTGATATGAAAGATCTTTAAAGTATATAAAATTCAAATAAAGTAAGTATGACTAGTATGATTAACATTGTTGTAGGACACACACGCACATACACGTATAAGTACTTGTAAATGTGCTTTAAGAAATCTGGAAAGAAATAAAGAACTACCCCTTAGGTATGAGACAGAGAGCTGAGAAGACAATCCTGACTCTCTGCTCTTCTATACTGTTTCATATACATGGATTAATTTAATAGAAGAAAACCATTTGGCTACAGCCACAGAACCCCTTGACACAACTCTTCTAGGGACCCTTGCCCACCTTCTCAGAGCTCTGCTTAGCTAGCCTCTCACCACACTTAGGAGCCATGCATTTGGCTTCTGTGTATCTTTGCTTTTCTATATCTGGATGTTTCAAGCCTTGGCCTTGGAAGGAGATGTGCGAAAAAGAGAGTGGTATTGTGAGCCCAGGGCCAGCCATGCAGTCAGGAGTGAAACTGCTTCTTCAGTTCAGAATTCTGGAAGACAAGTCTGTGGAGGCCAACAGGTTTGGGCAACTCTCAGACACAAGGCAGAACAAAGTCCTGTATGGGAGATGGGAGTCCAAAGCAGAAGAGCAGCCCTGGTCCATCCCGGCCCTTTCTAAACTGTAGGGGAAGGACACCCCGGACCAAGAGTCTGGGTGAAGGAAAGGACTTATGGAAAGGCCAAGAAAAGGCTGGTGTTGTCCCCTCTAGTCCCACTTCCCCTTCAAAGCAATTATCTCTGCCACCTCTCCTCAGTGAAGCCCTTCTGCCTTCTGTGCCAACAGAGGAGCCAATCCGCCTCCTGCGGGAGGTGGTGCTGCTGACTGATGACCGGAACCTGCGTGTAAAGGCACTGACGAGGAATGTGCCTGTGCGGGACATCCCAGCCTTCCTCACATGGGCCCAGGTGGGCTGAGGGGGCCATGCCAGGGCCCACCCCCATGGAACCGTTCCTGAGAGGCCACCAGGCGCCAGTGTAGCACGGAAGATGCCCACGTGCCTGAGCCACCAATCCACCCAGACAATAAACCATCCTCTTCCAACCCACGCCGTGGCCGTGCTGTGAGGGAGCTGCTCCTCACAGAGCCCCTCCCAAGGGTCGGGCGGAAGCTGCTGGGACCCTCCTGGGCTGCCAGGATTTAGCAGGGAAGTGGCTGGCTACCGCAACAACAGGTGGGCAAGCCAGATAGGCCGCCAATTCTCTCAGCCTTTCTCCCTCCCATCTCATTCCAGGGCTGGGGGAAGGCCAGCTCACCCCAAGGACTTGCCACCTTTCTCCAGTGGTGATGGGGTAGAGAATTTACAGTTTCCATCAGAAGCAGGTGAAATCACGGGCCCCTTTATTTTGCAGAACCTTTGTCTTGGATGTATCCAAGAGGCTTTGGCTATGGTGACAAGAGTGCCCAGGGTGTCTCTCCATCTCCCTGAGGCCTGGATCCCCCACGGATCCAAGTTAGGTTCTGGACACCATGTCCCTAACAGCAGCCCTATGCCCCCCACCTCTTCTAACCGCACCCAAACACCCATACCCATCCTGCTGTTCCTTTCCCATCTTGTTACTCCTTTTCCCACCCACATCAATGGGTCCCTTGCACTCTGCCCCTTGGTTTCCCTTGGATGATCATGGGTCTAGAGGGAAAGGAATCTGGTCTCAGGCCCATGCTTCCTGGGTGGCCTTTACCTGTTTCCTCTCCCCCATCAGCCTGCCTTTTTCTGGAACCCCTCTGTGGGAAATTTCCTCAACTCTTACCATCCCCCTCCTGCCTGCCCTCCCTCCAGAATATCCTCTCACCTGCTTCCCTTTCTAGTTGGTTTCTTTCACCCTCCCCAGCCCTCCAACTTCCTCAGCTCAGTTCTTGTTGTGGAAGTTATCACTCTGAATTTTCCTCCTCTGCTACCTGTGTCAGGAACCTAATAAAACTTTCCACCTATCTTTCCTTCCCAAACCCCTGTGCTGAGAAGCTTTGAGGCTGGTATAGCCCAGCCTGTGGGTAGAGCAGTCTAGTGCCCAGAGGGGCTTTTCCTCACCTGGCATGTTCACTGTTTCTGGCTTTGCCTCCGCTCCCCAGAAGAACTGACACAGGGGCCCTTTAGCCTTTGAGTTTTTTCTTGCGCAGTTACCTGGTATCCATGTTCACAACCTCACACTAGAGGCGTTCTCTATCCAGTTCCTCCAAACCAAGGGTAGAGATAAAAGAGGACTTAAGGAAGGCAGGGTCTGAGGTGGGACAGAGGTGAATCTTGATGGGACCAGTGGGGGAATCCCCCAACAACCCACTGACCAGGTATAGCCTGCCCAAAGGATGGGAGTTATGCCTTCCCAAAGGCCCAAAATAATGCCTGAAAGTGGGGGCTCTGCAGCAGAGCCAAAGCCAGTAGTGTGGGGGGTCTAAGTTCCCCAGACCCTCAACTCAGAAGACTGGGCTCTTTGGGTTATAGGATCCCCAGCCTCTCCTTTAAGATCCTCTCCCTGACTGAGTCCAATGACTGGGTGGGTGGGAGACCCATCTCTTCTTTCTGTCCCATTTGCAGCACTGGTTTTGTTTCCTTAATAAATTTTTAGTTATGAAACATGTCTGACCTTTTGCTGATGTCTTTCTGGGATTGGGGAGGGGAGGCAGATCCGAGCTTGTACACCTGTATGTATGCAGCTCTTCCACCACCCTGGTGCAGCCCACCCATGTCCACGTGCAGGGGCAGAAGACAGGAGCAGGATTGGGAACCTTGGTTACTGCTTTATTGCTGTTTGGTTCGAGTATAGAAAATGGAAGCGGCTCTGAAAGAGCCTGTGTACAAGGTAGGAAATATACAAAATAGGAGGAGGGAGCTAAGGAGACCGCTTTCCAGCCCAGCCCAGGCTGGGCTCAGGATGGGGGGGCCACCCGGGGAGCATGCAATAAATATGATCCGGGGCCCCAGGGAAGGGTAGGGGACACCGTGGGAGTGGGAGATGAGGCAAGCCAGGGCTGCCTTGGCCCTGGCTCCATAACTCCTCACCTTGGTGGTTGGAGAGGAAAGGGTTGGCCCTGGGGCTAGTGCCACTTGTGCAAAATGAGGAACTTCACATTATCAGTCCCGGGCGGGCAGGAGCAGAAGGCGGGGACCCTCCGGCTGGCTCAGTCCCCTCCCCTCTCCACAACTCTGCCCGATACTCCGACCCCAGCGGGGAGATTCACAGTGAGAATGGGTGTGGTCGCAAGGGCCGGAGGTAGGGCTGGGAGCGCCCCAACAGTGACACCCCTCCCCCAAAGAGCAGCATGGAGCCGGGGGAGGGGGCCAAAGAACCACAGGAAGAGGCAGGGAGAGGCCGGGGTCTCCTTTGGTCAAAGCTGATATCAAAAATATAAATCTCCCTTCCCCCATCCCACCCCATCCAGGGGTTTTCCCCCATCCCCACCCCCAGCTAAGGCACAAAGCAGTGAGGCCGCAAAGAGGTGGGGCCGCCACTGAGGCGACGCCGTTGCTACTAGTTGTCCCAGGCACGGTGTGCCGCGCTTCTCCTTAGGGGTACGGGCCGGGCCGAGAAGCAACGGCAAGGCGAAGGCGGGCCAGCAAGGGGCGCGCTAGGTCGGGGAGAAACGGTCGATGGTCCTGCCGTCGGGTCCAGCAGCCAGGTGAGCGCCCTGGCTCAGCACCTCCGCCGCCTTGTCGGGACTAAGGCCCAGCTCCGCGGTGAATTTGGCCAGCGGGTAGAGGCTCTCGAGCGCCACCTTGGGGTCGTGCAGGAAGTGCGTGGTCTGCGCCAGCAGCTCGGCCGCAGCTGCCTTGTCCTGCTGCTTCAAGCTCAGCTGCTCAGCCGTGAGGCGAGCCACAGCAAAGACGCCTTCTGGGAAGTCGAGTTTGCCCTTGCCGTCGGGGCCAGGGACGCCTGGTATCCCCCCTAGGCCTGCAAGCGCGCCGGCAGCGCCGGCCGCACCACCAACAGCGTGCATCTTCATATGACTGATGAGGTTGCGTTGCTGTGCGAACTTGCCACCGCACACCTGGCACTCATAGGGCTTCTCGCCGGAGTGGATGCGCATGTGCTCTGTGAGGCGGTACTGGCGTGTGAAGCGCATGCCGCACGCGTCGCATGCAAAGGGCTTGAGGCCCAGGTGGCTGCGCATGTGGCGCGTCATGGTCCCCCGCTGGGTGAACTTCTTCCCACAGATGGTGCATGGATAGGGCCGGGTCAGCCAGTGCGTCTTCTCGTGCTGCCGCAAAGTGGCTGGATCCTTGTAGCTCTTGTCGCAGGACGCGCATCTGTACGGCCGCAGCAGCTCTCCCAGGCCACCTGGAGCCCCAGCGACCTTGTCCCCACCGCTGCCAAAAGGGGGCCCTAAGCCGGCTGCCCCAGCAGCCACCTCAGCAGCCTCAGCCCGGCCATACAGCGCCTCCTCCTCCTCCACGTGAGCTTCCACGTGCGCATTCAGCTGCTCAGAGCTGGGGAAGCCCTTGCCGCAAGGGATGCACACGTACAGGTTGTCACCAAAGCTTTCTGGCTCTCCATAAGCCAGGTGCGGGCATGGGTAGCCTTCGAGGTGGCCTCCAGGTGGGCTGGGATCCTCGCTGCTGCCAGTCTCCTCGCTGCTGCTCTTGTAGTCATCGCCGTCACCACCTGCGCCGGGCCCGTCCAGGCTGCCCGGGTAGCGCGGCGGCGGCACCAGGCCGAGCGGGGGGCCCCCGGGCGAGGCTGCCACGTCCCCGCCGCGCTCCTCGCAGCGCTCGCCTGGAGAACCGCGCTCCCTGCCCAGCTCGTCGCCGTAGCTACCCAGGCCCGGCTCGTGCTTCATCCAGCGGTAGAGGAGGCTGGGCCCGTCGGGGCGGCCGGGGTGCTCGGGTCCGGGGCTGCCACCGCTCCCACGGAACGGGTCCGGAGGCGGTATGGCCTCTTCCAGCTTCTGGAAGGGCAGCGGCGGCAGCGGCGGCAGCGGCGGCAGGGTGAGTGGTGGCTCCTTGTAGGTAGCGGGGCCGGCGCTAGGAGGGCTGTCCGGACGCGGAGGCAGCTCACGTTCACTCAGTGGTCGCTCAGAAGCCGCAGAGCCCGGTGGGCTCTTCTTGGACAGATCCAGGCCGCAGAGCGGGGAACAGCGGCGCTCTGGGATACAAATTGCGGTGGCTGGGCCCGGGCCCGAAGCGTACAGCTCCGCGCAGTGAGTGTTGACCGCTGCCTCGGGGCCCGACGGCGGCTCAGAGGAAGGCGGCGGCGGAGGCCCGGCCGGGGACGAGTAGCAGGCTTGGATGACCGGCGTGGCCGCCCTCAGGCCCCGGCCCGGCCTCCCGTAGGGCGCATAGCCGCCGCCGCCACTGCCGCCTCCCCGCAGGTGGCAGTACTTGCCGTGGCGCTTGAGGCGCTTCTTACACAGCGCCACGAGGTCAGGGATTTGTAGGTAGCTGGCGGCAGCCAGCACAGCGCCCAGGCTCGGCTCGGCCCCCGGGGCCACGGCCGCTGCAGCCGCAGCCTCTGCACCGTCAGCCAGGCGACCGGTGTAAATGAAGTCCAGAACCAGGCGAAATACTGCCGGGCTCACCATGTCATGGTCCAGGTTTAGCAGGTTGTCATGCACCACCAGGGACTTGAGGTAGGCGCTGCTGGCCGCCAGCACGTTCTTGTGCGCGCGGAAGAGGGCGTTCTGCACCACGATGATCACGTCGCACAAGAAGCCCTTGGTGCGCTGGTTGTTGAGCTGCAGCAACAGCTGCCTCGAGTGGCCGGGCGCCTCCATCGTGTCCAGCATCGTCTGCCCAGCACACTCTCCTGCGGGGACACACACCAGCTGGGTAAGAGCTGCGCAGCGCCCTCGCCTCCTGTACCCAGACCGGCACTCCTCCCCTCCACTTCCCCTTCCCTTCAGCTGAGCAGGGGCATCGAGCACCGCGGCCTGGGCACTGGTGGAGGAGGTTCAGCGGCCTCCTGGAATGGAAGCCTAGGCCGGCGGGCCCGAAGCAGAGTAACGAGCAGGAGGAGAACGCCTGCGGATGGAGAAGAGGCCAGGCTGGCCTGTGCGCCCCAGGCCCAGACGCTGCTGGGCACACGGGTTAGGTGCTGGGGACTTCCAAGGAGAAAACTGTTCAGGCGAAGTGACCCTTTCCGGAGACAGTTACCCGATTTAAGTAAAATGTCCGCTTCAGGAAAAGTCATTCAGGGCCGAGAAGTTTGCCCAAGTGGGGATAAAGGGAGCCGAATAGGAAACACCTCCCGCCTCGGGAGAAGTTGCCCCAGTTGGAAGAGGTGATACGGAGAACTCGAGCGCGGTGCCCACCGGCGCCGCCCTGATCAGGGGCTGTCAGGCCCTTGTTTGGGGCCGGGGCAGCGGCGCGGGGAGCGGAGGCAGCGGCTGCCGTGGCGGGCAGAGCGCGAAGGCCGGGCCCCGGCGCGGGGAGGGCGTTATATCGGGGCAGGAGGCTGAGGCAGGAAGCAGGTGGGGGGGAGGGGGGAGCCACGCAGCTCCCAGGGGAGGGAGGGGGCAGCGCCCCGGGCGGGCACGGCGAGCAGCCGGCTGCTGCCCTGACCTCGGCCTGCGCCCCACCCGCGTTCCGGCCCCGGCCTCGGCCTCAGCTGTACATTAGCGGACCCGGCGCCTTCCTCCCCAGCTCCCCTCGGCCCCTTCTTCCCCGGAACTCGGCCGTCCCAAACTTGGGGAAAAGTTTCCCAACTTCAGACAGGGCGGGAGGAGCGCGCCAGCCCCAGTCTCTCCGCTCCCAGCCTTGCCTCACGGCCCCCAACTCCAGCTGCCAGGCGGCTGCGGGGCCTGAACCAAGCCCTGAGTTCCCCTGCCCTCCAGCCCGCCCGCCCAACCCCATTCCCCGCCTGGCCCGCAGGGCCTCGCAGTCCGTTACCTGCAGCCACAGCCCGGCTGGTCTTTCCTCCCCGCGGTGGTGGCAGCTCCTAGCCTGCGCCCCACCCGCCCCGCTGCCAGGCGCCGAGCTGTGCCAGGGCAGCGCCCCTGCCAGCCCCGCCCGCCAGCTCCCCTTCCCTTCGCCTTGCCTCTTCAGCCCATGTGCGGGCAGAGCCGGCCTCGGGCCGCTGACCCCGCGGTGAACCCGGCGCGGAGCAGCGGCCCAGCGGTCCTGAGCCCTCTGAGGGAGACACTCGGAGCCTAGAACGCCAGCCGGCAATCGCGATGGGGCGCCCGCGCCAGAGGATGCGCCTGAGGCGGCCAGCGCGCGAGGACCGGGCTGTCCCGGGTCCCTTGTCCCTCCCGGTCCCCAGCGCCAGGACCCACCTGGGGGGCATGTCGGAAGCCCCGGGCCCGGCTGCCGGCGGATCCAGGGGGGACGTGGCTGCGCTGTGCTGCCCTCCGCCCGCCGGGCCCCCGGTCGGTCTGTCCTGCTGGTCCGTCCTCCCCGCGTCCTGGTCGCGTCTCAGCCCCGCCGCGCTTTCCGCACACTCTTATCTGGAGCGGTCGGGGCCGGCAGGCGCTGCTGCGGCTATGGCGCCACCTCGCGGCAGTGTGGGACTCTGCGCTGCACCACAGAAACCTCTCTGGCGCACCTGGGCTGGAGACTCGCAGATGCCCAGCTGGGCAGGAGACCTATGTGCAGGTTCATTCTTCCAGATGTGTCCACCTGGACTCCAAGTCCCGAATGCAAGTCCATAAACCTTTGGATTTTGAGCTAAGCCCTTCTGCGTACATTTTTCTAAGAACATAGCTTCAATTAGGAAGTCTTGCCCTCAAGGAGGAATTCTGATAACAATAGATGGTGACAGTAGATAACGAGATGGAGATTATGGAAATCCTAAGCGAGACAAAGGTAGCTGATCTCGGGGGACTCCCCTTAGACATTCCTGGAGGCGACCGTCCCCTTGGACCTACTCTCCAACACGCCCACCCTCGCTCTGTCATATGTTAGGTATGCACAGCATAAACCCATTTGCCCCCAGACCCTACCAGGTAGTGACACTCGCTGGCACACATGTTTACACAAACACCCACGCCCGCTCCTGGAGTCCCAGCTGTCTGTGATACTCCAAGGGCTGCCTGGTGGAACTCCCGTGAATCTGGGCAGAGGTGTTCCCATAATAGCCTACCCTGAAGTTGAGGGTCTCTGGAGAAACTCCAGGATAATTGATTGGAAGTGGCTGGACAGTGCCCAGCGCCCAGATTCCCTCTGTAAGGCATTCTGAAGAACCCCCAAGTGACTGGCTTTTCTCCAACCGGAGAGAAACAAGACAAGCTTGGAACCTCCTTAGATGGTCCATCAATCTGATACGCGCGAGCGACGCCTCTTCTGGAGGGAACCCTGTATTGACTCTCTGGCGCTCCACAACTATTCCGGAAGTGTCCCAGCGCAGCTGGGCGAACACGCCAGAACTGTTGCAAATACCGCATCTCGACGGCCCACGCTCCGCCTCCTCCCCCCGCATCTCCTGACCCCCGCCCACACACTGGGAGGGGTCCCCGAGAACGCCCACAGCTTCTGATTGGCTGCGCCTCTTCAGTGGCCTAGAGCGGGAGGCTGGGGCGCAGTGTTACCATGGTAACTGATGAGGTTCGCCCAGATCGCGGCTCTCGGAGGCCTTGGAGAGCTTAGCAACCGCACCCCGCCTCTGGCTGGCGGGAACCGCGCTAGCAGCCCTCCGCGCTGTTCTCCAGCCCCCACGCCCCCGCCAGAGGTAGTGGCTGAGTCACTCGGCGAGGGGCTGCTGGTGCGGCCACTAGCTGTTCCTTTCAGACACCAAGGACTTGGGCGCCCCCCAGAGGCTCTGTTTACTCCGATAGCTGCTTCAGAGCTTTGGTGCCTGGAGGCAGCTTCTGGTCCAAACAGGTCCACCTGACTCCCGCCGCCTCTTGAGTCAGTCCCTCACTCGCTTCCGAAGCAAGCTCTGAATCTGCCCTATCCATTGCCACGCCTCTATCTCCTCATGGCGTTTTCATCAAAAAAGTACTGAAGTTCCAAAGATGAAAATGGTTGACTGCAATGTTTCTGGCCTCTAGGGAAGAGGACCCCAACAACCAACATCTCTGCCAAGAGACGTGATGGGGGCTGAATTGGAAGTACATACGGAGTGTTGAAGAGCAGTAAGAAGGTTCTTAAGAAGTGCTCTTGGGGTCTGGGGATGTGGCTCAAACGGTAATGCTCTCGCCTGGCATTCGCCATTCGCGGGGCGTTGGGTTCGATCCTCAGCACCACATAAAATAAAATAAAGATGTTGTGTCCACCGAAAACTAAAAAATAAATATTTTTAAAATCTCTCTCTCTCTCTCTCTCTCTTTAAAAAAATTGCTCTTGAAGCTGGGTTTTGACAGATTAATAGGAGTTCTCCTTTTGGGTAGGAAGGCTGATAACTGGGACAAAAGCCCCCTTCTCCCTTAAAAAAAAAAAATACATTTTGGAAGCCAAATCCCAAGGGACAAGAAGGGCCTCTCTGACCTCGTCTCTTTAATCCCTTTGAAGGGCAAAGAGCCCTTCAGCCCCGTGCCGCCTTCTGTGCAGCATTATCTAACCCCTGCTGACCCAATCCAGGATCTGCTGCCCCCATGATCTTTTTTGTTTGTTTGTTCAGCACTTGCCCTAGTCCATTCCCCAATTAAGTCACTGCCCCAGCCCTACCTTGGAGTCCTCCTTACTTCTGAATGGGAAGGGTCTCGCAGCCCTGCCTCCAACCCAGTGGCAACATCAGGGTCCCGAGGATCTCCTGTAGACTTCATCCTTCAATCTTTACCTTTCCCTGCTTCAGTTCCACCAGCCAGCCTGGCGCTGCTTCTTCCCCACACTTCCCCACACCATTCTCCCAAAAAGTGGGGAGAAGCTTTCCTTGTCCAGTCCAAGTTTGTCCAGCTTCTCCTCCCCACTTAAAGCCTGGAGACAGAGCTGGGCTGGGCCAGGACTATTCATTTTCCCACTGATGTTTAGGGGCATAGGTTCTTGCCAAACTCTAAACCCTCGAGAAACCGAATTCCTCTAAAAAGTGGTCCTGGCCACCCCTGGAGACCCCTCCCTGCCAAGCTGCTGAGTCCTTGGTCTCCTGTACCCTCATTTGAGCCCTGCCAGTGTCCCATTATTCCACAAATGAATGCTGAGGTGACACATGGGTGACAAAGCTTGGCACTGCCAATCTTGCCCTCCCTTTTACTTGCCAGAAACTCCTGATACCTTCCCTAACTCCCAAGAGGACATTTTGCTCGTTACTGAGAAGCCCAGGTCACCCTCAACTTTTTGCCTTTCCTCTGGTCTCCAGCTCCTCACTAGTAACTGGATCCCCATTGGGTCTTATTTCTCTGGCCTGGTCTCCTACACCAAAGCCTTCCAAAGATTCCTGGGCTCTCCTACCTTCTTCCCTTCCTCCCGGTACCCCTATGGCATGCCACAGTACTTGCTGTGCCCTAGACCCTTCATCGGGCCCAGCTTCTTTCCCTATACAACCCCGGGGGGGGGGGGGGAAAGGATGATGACACCACAGTGGCCATGCGGGGTGTGACACGTCCCTGGGCATCCTGTGACATCAGAGCTCTTGGGTCCAGTAACTGAAAACTGGGGTTGGGGCTACCATATGAGGACCCCAAGGCTGGGCGGGGCAATGGACTGAGTCCGCAGGAGTCCCAGAGCTCCGGAAGGGGAGAGTGAATAAACATGTAACAGGCCCGCAGCACCCCCCCTGCACTATCCTCCCCCGGGGCCCCCCAGCCAGCAGTTCCGGAAAGTTAACCCTTTGTAGGCCAGGACAGGGGGCGCCGGCTCCTCCTACCCGATCCTGCTTCCGCGCACCCTCCTCCCCCTTCCAGATCCCTGTCGCTTCGGTCCCCACCCCCACCCCCCCACCTCCCCGCCTCGCCACTATAAATAGCCCCTTTTCCCATTTCCTAAATTCCCTGCTGACGTCGGCAGCGCGTCAGTGTGTAGGAGCCGCGGCCGCATGAATGAGCCGCCGCAAGAGTACTACGCGCGCCTATAAAAGCTGCCGCGCCAGCCCGGCTGCGGGAGGCGAGCGGGCGCTGGCGCGATGCGGCCCGCCAGGTAAGCGGGATCGACCAACCAACGGGCCACTGATGGACCGTTGCGCGGACACTGATGGGAGGGCAAGGAGGAGACCCGCGGGCGGCGGGTTGGAGGGTTTCTCCGGAGTGGGGATTGGGACAGGGTGGGAGGGACGAGGTTCCTTCACAGCTGATGGAGCCGGGACCAGAGGGCTGACACAACGTCGCTCAGCACCTGCCGGAGCCCAGATAGAGACGCGACCACTTTGGAGGAGCATCGAACAGAGGACAGACCCCAGAGTCGCCGAAGCATTCTGTGGGGTTCCTACGCCATACTCCCAAGAAAGTGGGGAGAAGGTGCTGGTACCACAGGAGGCGCGCCCCCTCATTTTCTCCCCTCGGGGCAGCGCGGTGACTCAGCCTCGCGGTCCCAGACCAGCTGAACGGGGACGCCAGCGAGAGACTGACTGTCACCTGCCCGCTGTCTTGGCTGCGGGTCTCTTGGGACCCCCACGCCGCCCCACTCCGCATTCTGCCCCGCTGCCCCCTCCCAGTCTGGTCTGGTCGCGTCTGGCTGGTCCCGCTGCGCCCAAGACTTCCCGCCTCTGCAAGCGGAGCTGTCCTCTCAGGACCAGGCGGGGGCGGGGCCGGGGCAAAACCGCCCCGCCCCACCCAGCGACCCCCCCCGTCACCGGAAGTGCCTCCCCACTGGGACATCTTTGACGTCACAGAATCCTGACGTCAGGAGTCGCGTGCCTGTCCGCGAGTGTAGGGGCCAAGAAGGGTGGGAGACATGGGGGAGGAGGAGCAGCAGCGACCCCAGCCGTGGGCGACTGGGCCACCCTTGCCCGGGCAGTGCGCCGGCACCTTGGCTCTAGACTGCTTACTGCCCGGGCCGCCCTCAGTAACAGTCTCCAGTCACGGCCACCGACGCCTGGCCCCGCCCCAGGACCGCGGAACCGGCCGCCTGCCCACCGCGCCCCAGGACCCCTCAGTCCTTGGGGGTTCCGCAGCCCACGCTCGCAGCCCGCGCCGTCGCTGTCCGTGGTGCTGATCCAGCGCAGGCGCCAGAATCTAGCTGTCCAATTTGGTGTCTGCAGGGGCTGAGAGGGGCAGCGGGCCCACAAGCACCCTCGCACAGCCCCCGCGCCAGCCGCCGGCCCGCGCGCCATCCCACGCCCGCACCCACGCCACTGCCCACCCCGCGTCCCCGCAGTGCTGACGTCAGCCAGTCCGAAGCCGCCGTGGTGCCGTCAACGGTGCGCGCCCCGCCCCCGCGTCTCCAGGGCAACCGTGGCTTTCGATTGTTACTGTGGGAACCGGAGGTAACAGTCTACAGCCATGGTCGCCCCGCAGCACGCCCACGCGCCGCACCACAGTGTCCTGCCAGCCAGGGTTCGGGGAGACGCTGAGCAGGAAGAGGCGGGGGCGACGAGCCAAGATTGGTTGTGTCCACTGGTGTAGCAGGAGGTGTGCGCAGGGAGGCGTACTCAGGGAGGCAAAGGCCGGCCCTGGTGGGGGCGGGGGTGTCAACTGCATATTCACCGGGGCAGAGTGGGAAGCACCATTCGCGGAGAATGTCTGAAAGTCCGCCTCAGTGTTCTGTCCTCCTAGTGGAGGTATCGCTGCAGAGGGACGGCAAGAGAAGGGGGTAGTTCCAGGATATGGATTCTTTTCTCCTTAGTGGGAGGGAGGCTGCTGGGACCTGAAGGCACAGAAGAATGCTGTTTGCTTGCCGGGACTTAGTGGGTAGACAGTGAAAGTTTTCTTAAATACGCCACACCTTTCTTCCAGGAACTCCTAGTTGAACAGGCAGAGGGCAAAGAATAAAACTTTGAGCGGGTGTGGTGGCTCATGCCTGTAATACCAGCGACTTAGGAAGATGAAGCAGGAGGATCACTAGTGCAAGGTCGGCCTCACCAAGTTAGCAGCCCCTCGGCAACTTGGAGACCCTGTCTAAAACTAAAAAGAAAAAAATAGAAAAGCAGCTGCTGGAGTGCAGCTCAGTGCCCCTGGGATCCCTGGGCTCAATTCCTGGAATAGAAAGAAAGAAAAGGGAGGGAGGGAGAGAGGGAGGCAAGGAAAGAAACCATTGAATCCATTTCCTAATGGAACCACAACCTCTGCTCACTCCCTTCCCCAACTTTTTCAGGAGCCACAGGGGCTATTAAAGTGAAGGGACCTGGACTGGGTGTTGTGGCTCAGTGGTGGAGCGCTGACCTAGCACATGCGAAGCACTGGGTTCAATCCTTAGCACTACATAAAAAATAAATGGGTGAAGTAAAGGTATTGTGTCCATCTACAACTAAACACACACACACACACACACACACACACACACACACACACACACACACACACGGAGGGAGACCTGGTTTCTAAAAGCATTGTCTGAACTATCAGCATTCTCAATTCAGGCTATCTCTAGGCACTGAATTCCAATTTCAGAGGTTCTCAAATTCACCAAAAAGAATTGTATCACAGGAAGAAGTTCTATTGTGCCAGTGAAGTGTGAACAGTGACTTTCTCACAAACATTACTGTGTGTGTGTCACCTGTCACTGCCAGTATCACCCACTGCAGAGGCTGGCTGAGGTGCAGGACTTCACTAAGGATGATGTTAGGAATATTAATGCAACCCAACTCCACCACCTAATAACCTAATTTTTCTTCACCTCTCCACATACTTCATCCTTTCCTAAATTATTTCTAAGACAGCTGGTGCTTGCTTCCCTGATAACCAACACCCTACTGAACCCTGAGGTCCCAGATTAAAAGGCATTTGATTCCAGTGAACATCTGGGGGCAAACAGAAGTTTGTGCACACAGGAGTAGTGCATCTGGAAGGTCCAACACAGCTTCAAGTGGTTAAGTGACCATGTTCTACTTCTGACCCTTCTGTAAAGTGGAACAATAATCCCTCTTGGAGGTGTATTTTAAGGATCAAACAGAAATAGAAAAAATGTTTTTGTTTTAATACTGGGGATTGAACCCCATGGCACTCTACCACTCAGCTACATCTTCTGCCCTTTTTTCTTTTAGTTATTTTTTTTAGTGTAGTTGGATGCAATACCTTCATTTTTAAAAATTTTTTTTTTAATATTTACTTTTAACATCTTTGTTTGTATGTGGTGCTGAGGATCGAACCCGGGCCAAACGCCTGCCAGGCGAGCGCACTACCGCTTGAACCACATGCCCAGCCCCAATACCTTTATTTTATTTATTTATTTTTATGTGGTGCTGAGGATCAAACCCAAGGCCTACGCATGCTAGGCGAGTGCTCCACCGCTAAGCCACAACCCCAGCCCTTTCTATCCTTTTAAAACAGGGTTTACAAAGTTGCCCATGCTGACCTTGAACTTATGATCCTCCTGCCTCAGGCCCCAGAGTAACCAGGATGCAGGTGTGTCACTGTGCCTGGCTTTTATTTTTTAGGGTGCTAAAGCTAGAATGCAGGGCCTTGTAAATGCTAAGCTGAGCTATACCTTCCACCCTGGAATTGAGAAATCTTTGCAAACCGCAGAATACCATTTCAGTTTTAAGCATTTTTATTAGACTATTACATGTTTATAAGGGGGTGGTGTTGGGAGGAGACATCAGCTCTGGTTAATTAGGCAGAACCTTCCTGTGCAAATGTTCTGGGACTGGGGCTATTGAGGGGCTCTCCATAGCTTTGGGAATCCAAGGTATAGTCAGAGGTAGAAAAGATAGATGTCCTGGTTTAAATCCCCAGTACCATACAAAAGAAGGAAGGAAAATAAATGGTAGGGATATTCTGAACTAAGGCCAAGTCTTTCATAGTTAAACTCATCTGAAAGATATGACCAGAGAGGAAAAACCAGAGGACTGATTGTGGAAAGATAGAGTTGTTTGGTATCTTACAAATCATTTAGTGTGTCTCCCAACATATTTTATGGATTGAGAAGCTGAGGCCCACAACAGGACTTAGTACTGAGGGGTGGCCTCTCTGCTCATCTTCTGCAGTACAGCAGAGAAAACAATGACTAAAGCCATGTGCAGTGGTATGTGCCTGTAGTGCCACTACAGGCCTAGCAAAGGAGGCTGAGACAGGAAGATCACTTGGGTCCAGGAGTCAGGAGGTCAGCCTGGCAACAGAGTGAGGCCCTATTTCAAAAAAATACACCTAGTGGCTTGGGAGGCCGAGGCAAGAGGACTGCAAGTTCAAAGCCAGTCTCAGCAACTCAGCAAGGCCCTAAGAATTTAGGGAGAACCTGTTTAAAATTAAAAATAAAAAGAAGTGGGGAGTGGTTCAGTGGTTAAGTGCCCCTGAGTTCAATCCCTGGTACCAAAAAAAAAAAAAAAAAAAAAATCAACAACAAAAAAATAATGGACAAGAATGTTTGAATTTTTAGAACAGAATGCAGCCTTGGGTGAGTACTTAGCTTCTCTGTGCCTTTCTCCTCAATTACAAAATTAATTTAACAATAGTACTTACCTGGTGAAGTCATGAGATTAAATTAGGCAACAAAGGAGGGCTGAGAGTCTAACTCAGTGATAGAGCTCAGGATCCTAATGTACAAGGCTAGCACCAAAAATAAATGAATAAAGTAGGCAACATTAAAGTTTCTGCTTGGTGTCTGGCATAGTTAGTACTCAATAAATGTTATGCTTATTTTTATCCTGTGGACCTCATCTGCCTTAGGTATAAATTGAAAATGTATATCACTGATTCTTCTGGGGAATTTGCTTCCTGTTTTCCCCCATGAGTTGCATGAGAACATTAGGGACCTTTTTCTAATGCCCATACTTAGCAGACTTTTACTCTACCCGCTAAAGCAGGGTTTTCAAATGATACCTCCATGGAATGTCCAGGCATAGTTTGTCAAGATGAAGATTCCAGGGTCCCAGGGATTCTGAAAGTAGGTTCAAAGTTGGCCCCAGGAATTCCAAGTTTTAACAGATGCTTGACACAAAGTCTATAGATTCTGTGCAATGGGTGGAGGAACCCCTTAAAATTCTCATTTCCAGAGAAGATAAAAGCTAACATATCCCATTTGTTAGTGGACCACAGGATATCTACTAACTTGGACATTCTATGATTCTCAAGAGGAATTCAGTCTCTTTACCCCCAGCATAAGCACTGCCATCCACATAATTCTGCTCTGTCCTACCTTTCTCCTCCTCTTCTAACTATAAACCCTGGCTTAAAATTCATTCCTATATCCTTTAAATCTCTTGATAATCCCAAGTAGCAGCAGCTGAGGTATGCAAGTCATGATTTTCACCTCTTGGGACCTAGCTAAAAGGGGCATCCTATGATTGCCAGAAGAGTATGAGTCCTAGCTGCAGATTCATCAATTATTTACAGAAAAGCCAGGAATCATAATGGGCCAGATCAAACAGGTAATTCAGTCTGTTTCAGTGTCTTCCTTTTGCCAAGGGAGCAATCCCTTTAAAATAAGAACAAGGCAGAAAGGCCAACTCCCCACTTCTCCCAAGATGTGCACACTTCCTGTTGTAAAGGTTCTAAATCCATTAAACTGGATCTCTGGGACAGGTTAAGTTTTTATTGTTGTTTTGGTACTGGGGATTCTACCACTAAGTTATATCTCTAGCACCTTTTTATTTTAAGACAGTCTGGCCTCAGCCTTCCAAGTCACTGGCATTACAGGAGTGTACCACCACACCTGACTAGGTAATTTATTTTTATCTTGGACAGTTTTTGGCTGTCCTGAGGAACCTAGAACTTTGAGTATAATTTATTTTTATCTTGGACAGTTTTTGGCTGTCCTGAGGAACCTAGAACTTTTGAGTATCTTAAGGGATGTTAGTATAATTGTCAGAAGGATAAAGTAGAATACCTGTGTTGTATCCACTATCCTTAATCCCTGTTCAACTATTAAACTCCCTGGGAGACACTGTGGCTGAGGATAGGACCTGTTAAGAAGTTCTACAAAAAGAACTGACTTGTCTTGTAACGGGAGACATCATGAAGCAGAAGGGAGAAGGTAGGTAGGGTACTGGAAATGGGAAGAAAATGGCTAGAGTGGGCAATCCAAAAGGCTAGAGTGGGGACTCCCAAGAGCAAACCAGTTGGGATACTTCTGCCTTGGCTGTAGTCACAACATAAATGATAATTAGCATCATCAATTATCAATAGCATCAATCTCAGGAACCTACAGATGGGTTCATCTTAGGAAGAGGAAGTTTATTCTGTGCTGTCTGGCCTATGCCCAAGGTCTGGTACCATACCTGTCTTCAAGCTCACAGTTCAGAAGGGCTAGGGCAGTTATGGAAGAGATGGCAGAAAACATAGCTAGGGACTGAGGGAAGACCAACAATTTTTAGGAATCAGGATGGAGGTTATCAGGATCTCTTCCAAAATTTCTCAGATGTAAGTTCTTCTAATTCACTCACCAATGCCTCCTTTCCTTCAGTTTGGGACTGAAGACTTCCACCAAAAACATGACTGTACATGTGCCCCAGCCTGTCTTAGGGCTCATGACAGGAAGTACTACCGTCCTTGGTTCTGCTGGGGAGGTTGTGTGGATGGCTAAACTTCAATTGTAAAAAAAAAGATGCTTAAAATCCAAACCACTGCTTTATTGTGTGGCACTCAACAGTGGTGACCACCCTGCTTTTCCCAAGTTATCCTCTCATCCAGGGCTTTCTGGCCTTTTGAATATCAAAATCCAGTATGGTGTCTTGTTCCCCTTTCTCCAGTGCAGGGGAGGGTTCATACAGAGTCCTGAGAACTGACAGTTCTTTCTTTAAGTGGTCATGGTGAAGAGTATGTTAGCACAGTGGAGGTCCCAGGGTGGGAGAAATAATGGGGAGAGCATAGGTTACAGAGGCTGCCCCAAGAGCGGGTGGAAAATGTAAAGGCAGAAGCATTTATTGAGCTTTCACCCTGCAAACTGGTCCAAGAATTTAAGGTAGGCCTGGCGCTGGGATGCAGCTGCTGGAATGAAGTGGCCACCAGAGTGAGTGAGGGTGATGGCTCCAGGGAACTGGTTAGCCAGCTGTACACTCTCCTGAGAGGGGATGACACGATCAGTGTCCCCGAAAACATGAAGTGAAGGCATTGACAAATTGCTCTGCAGGATGGGTTCCTTGAGGCCATGGCCCCTGGGACAGAAACCAGATACGAGGATGATAAATCGAGGCAAAGGGAAGCGCAGGTCGCCCGCTTGGCCCAGGGCACACACAAGGGCTGCTAGTGCAGCCCCCTGGCTGAACCCAAGAAGTCCATCAAAAGGCCCCAGCTTGCTCAGTGCCTGTGCCACCGTTTCCAGAGATTCCTCCAGACCTCTGCACACCGTGGGCTCTTCCAGTGCGGAGAAAACGTCTGCCTCCTCTTTGGAAAACCACCAGCCTCGAGGCTGCTCCTCAGGAGGGCAGGAACCTATGGGCATAAGGCGGAAGAGAATGGAATTAGGGCAACGGGGAGGGGAGTGAGGAAGGAAGGGAGGGTATGGAAATAAATAACAGGGAAAGAGGTGATTAAGGAGAGAGCGACGGTGGAGACCGAAGGAAGAGGAGGGAACAGGGAAGGGGCATACGGAAAGGGGTTAAGGGGACCAGGCAAAAAGACCCTGTGAGGGCATTTCCAGAGCTGAGCTCGGCTCACCGGAGTCTGGCCCCCCGCCCTCGGGGCCCTCCGCCGAGGTGACCGGGTGCGGGCCGCTGAGGCACACGAGCTCGGCGCGGCCCCGGAGCGCCTTCCTCAGCGCTCCAGTCTTCTCTCGAAAGCCCCGCTCGCTCTGCCGGAAGCCCGCCAAGCACAAGACCCGTAAAGGTTGCCCACTGGCCATGCTGCCCGGCAGTGGGCCATAGGAACACCGGAAGTAAGTTTTCCCCGAGCGGAAGTAGAATACGCGAGGGGGCGGAACCAAATGGCTACACCACCCTGAAGGCGGGTCTCGGAGAGAGCGGCTCCCATGACAACAGAGATGAGTGGGGCGCGGCCAAAGTAGGGCGGATACCTGGGAACCAGGGGCGTCTCAAGGAGACGCCACCCCGTCTCTGCAGCTGCACCCCTCGCAATCCGCGGCTGGAGAGGGGAGTGTGGACACCTCCTGCACCTAAGGTTGCAGACTTAGATCAGAGTCTCGCTTCCACCACAACCTCCACCCCGCGCCGGTGCATTTCCCATCGTGGCCACATGGCGGCGGCCTCGGCTCACGGTACCAGGAAGGGGGCCAGAGCCAAGGCCGCGCCCAAAGGCTCCACTCTTCCCTCCTTGAAGTCCTGGCCTACCTTCCCGGAAGCTGAGCGGCTGGGGCCTTGGGAGTTTAGGTCTGGCCGGTGATTCACCGTCCAAAGCCCCAAGGAGTTGCCAGCGTAGAAGTCCATGGGGTAGGGCTGCTGCCAGGAAATGTTCCTGAGGGCCACGGCTGCCTAGTGGAGGAAAACCGGACAATAACATTTGCTGATATTTTTCTGCTCCTGGATCATTAAATCACTCCTCACGACAGCATAGGAAGGGTGTATTATTCCCATACTGTAGAAAGGAAATGTGAGGCTCAGAGTGGTTAAGGAACATGTCTAAGGTCACACAACAAAGACTGCTAAGCAATTCAAGAGTGTCTGATGGGCCAGTGGTAAAGCACTTGCCCAGCATGCATGAGGCACTGGGTTCGATTCCCGGCACCACATAAAAATAAAAACAAATAAAATAAAGGTATTATGTCCATCTACAACCAAGAAAAATAGCTTAAAAAAAGAGTGCCTGTCTTCAGAACCTATGAACTATTGCTGTCCATCCACCCCAATCCAACTTTGAGCCCTCCCTTGACTGAAGAAGGTACAAAGTTTTCAAACACAAGTTTTTCTCCCACAAGTTTTCAAAACCTGGTGTTACCTCATAGGGTGTAAGCAGTGGTTTAGAGAAGGCTGTACCCCAGTCAATGGAGAGGCGTGGACACGCCACCTGCACCCACCTGGGAAGGGAAGCCAAGTCACACTGAGAGGGGAAGCATGCTGAAGAACATGATTGTCCCCAATATACCCAACAGTCAATAGGGTTTATTAATCCTAATGTAAAGATTCACCTACCACTATTTAGATGCTGGATACTGTTGCTTATTTTCTCCTATTTCCTCCATTGACTATAAACTTTCTGAGGGAAACTCATTTGTAATAGTATTCTAAGGTTGGCCCCGAGGAGGGCCAGGTAGGTAAGGTGGGGAAACTTACACATCTACCTCAGGAAGTAGGTTGAGCTTGCTGGGGAATATCTCAGACAGCAGCAGCCTCACAAAAGGAAGTCCCAAGGCTTGGAGTTGAGATTCCAAGTACTGTTGGGAGAGGAAGGCTGAGTTGGGGTACTCATGATCAAGCAGTCAAAGCTGACTCCCTGGGCCTATAGATTTTCCCATATGGGTTTCCAGTCAGTCCCTCCTCAAGAGGCCACCCTAAGCCCTCTTACCTCCAAGATCTTAGGACTGCCTTGGCGGCCCAAAGTGCCCAGAATAAGGCCCCAAGATTTGGCGGAGCGGGCAGTGGCTATGGCTTCCTGCCGAGTGGTCTGCATGCGCTGGTGGTCGTAGTGCTCTCTGGATAGGACTTTGCTGTATGGGTCATACCTGTAAAAGAAGCTTGCCAGAATTACTGTGACAGCCACTCCCAGGATTCCTGCTATTTACATGGCTCCCAACTCAGGCCCCAGACAGAACAGGGATTGTCACTGGGACAATCAGTCCCATAGCTGGAGCACGCAAGAGATAGGGAGTATATTAGGATCTCAGTGTGAATCCTAGGCGGGCAAGAGCAGCCCTGGGTCTAATGCCAGATGAAGGACCCAAGTGCCTCAGACCCTTAGGACTGAGGCTGGTAAGTGGCTAAGGAATAAGGAAATTTTGGCCCCTTGAGGGCCTCAGGGACAAAGAACTTCACCCCTCAATAACTAGTCAGCCCAGCCCAGCACATACCGGTAAGCAGGGACATTGGGGTTGGCAATCATGACAGACTCCAGATGGAAGCGACCATCTCCAAGATACCTATGGGGTGGAAAAGGCTGTAAGTGTGGCATGGGGTAGTAGGAGAGGCACTCTGGCTTAGAAACACAGGCCTGAATTCTCAGCTAGCTGTTCATGCGGCTATATATAAACTAGACAAGTTGTCATTTTACCTCTTGGGGCCTTGGTTTTCTCTCATGTAAAATAAGAATCTTGATGTGGACAACTGTAAGACCATGGTATATAATGCAGAATCAAGAACTGCTCTACCCCAGCCTTCGGAGGAAGAGTAAAAAAGCAGCAGAGGACATGGCAAGGCTTCCCAGGCTCTAGACAACCTAATTTGGAAGCAGAGGGACACATTCTCCCTGACCAAGCTCAATACAGATGTGGAAAGTAGTGACCAGGGAGTCACATAGGCTATACATGAGATTCCAGAATATACACTGGCTACTCTGCCCAGACCGGCTCTTGGGTCCAGGTACTGAGTGGTGGTAACAGCTATTATTTCTTGGACTTGTGCTTTCTGTGCTCTAGGCCTGGACTAAGTGCCTGATGTGTATGAGCTCACTCAGTTCTATCAAATAATCCTCTAAGATAACTACAGTGTCCGTATTTAACAGAACATACAACTGAGGTTCAAGGATGTTAAGACACTTGCCCAAAGTTATACAGCTCGTAAGCGAGGTATAACCACAGGCTGTACCAAGCATGCCCTAGAAGATGTTGTCCAACAGTACCTTCCTAGGCCATGGAGATTCCCAGAGCATGGAAGAAAACAGGCCATGGCAGTGATTCTCTCCTTCTTGGAGACCATACCTCATTTTGGTAACTGGTTGACACTGAGAGTGTCCCTCCCTCAACCCACATCTTGAAGCCCCCAAGGGCATCTATCAGCTCAGAGTTATACAGGCCCAGGCACAAGAGTAATGCCCCTCAGTAAGCAGGACTGCCAGGTCTGAGCTGGGAAAGGCCTGGATGTGGACCTGTCTATGGATATGGGTGTCCTGTGTGCATGCAGCAGGCCTGTGGGACAAGCATCCAACGCAAGGGTGGGGCTGAGTCAGAAAGTACCCCTCCCTCCTTCTCCACCATTAGCTAGGAAACAGGGTTCCCCTCCCCAGTCCCAGCCGGGGAAGCTGTCGGCTCTGAGGCTGGCTGCATTCACACAACATTAAGCATTTCCATTACCTAAAATAATTAGGCAGCAGGAGACATGCTGCTCCTGCTTGTTAGCTGTCCGGATGCTAAATTAATGGGGCTGCAGCCTGGGTGTGCCCATCCATCTTCTCCAATTATATTGCCACCATTTCTAGCCCACCCTCCTCCTCCTATCAGACCCTCTGATTCTTGTCCCCCCTCAGGCATAGCCTTCAGCAGTGGAGAGGGACAGAAAACATGAAGGCTATAGCATCCCTATTTGGTCCTATCTTGCAGAGTGACCTTGGGCACACAGGTAAGGAGCTTTAGACCCAGTTTCCTTTTCCTATATGATGAACCTTCCTGGGTACAAGTCTTCATACACACACACACACACACACACACACATATATATATATATTAGATGAACATAATACCTTTGTTTATTTATTTATTTAGGTACCAGGGATTGAACTCAGGGGCACTTGATCACTGAGCCACATCCCCAGCCCTATTTTGTATTTTACTTAGAGACAGGGTCTCACTGAGTTGCTTAGCGCCTTGTCACTGCTGAGGCTGGCTTTGAACTCGAGATCCTCCTGTCTCAGCCTCCCCAGTCACTGGGATTATAGACGTGCCCCACCATGCCTGGCTATTTATTTTATGTGGTGCTGAGGATGGAAACCAGTGCCTCACACGTGCTAGGCAAGTGTTCCACCACTGAGTTACAACTCCAGCCCCACCTGGGTACACTTCTAATGTCTCTATGATGTGGCCCCCAGTTTTACTTACACAATGGCTTCCACTTCCTTTGGCAGTCGGGGAGATGTACAGCCCAAAATCTCTCCAGGAGACAGGGGTTTGCACTGTGGGACAGTCATACGATATTCAGCTTTCAATTCCTGGGCAGCTGACTGTAGGGATGAGAGAAGAAAGCAAGTGGCTAGGGAAGGAGCCAGGGCACCTGGCATGGAGATCCAGAAACAGCCTAGAGAGTGGCTGTCTGTCCCACAGGATGCTGGGGACCTTTGTCCCACTTACCTGCAAAGTTGATACAAACTGAATGGTGCTGACCAGGGCAAGGGCACTGGCTGGGGGAAAGGTGAGGCGGATAGAGTCCAGGAAGTGGTTAGTGTCTATCCGGATGTCCACAAAGACATACAGTACCCGGAAGTCTTGGATAGAGGTGTCCATTGGAACTGAGGGTAAAGAGTTCAGGAAACTGTTTGAAAAGCAGGAAGGACAGAGAACCTGGCTTGGTCCCTGGTTTCTAAGCAGCCAGGACCAGGGTTTCAGCCGGGGAGAATGAGAGGGGAGGGAAGGAAGGGGTCACAGGTCCCCTAGAAGGTCCTTCTCTGTCACTCAGCTGGGGGCCCAGCCTGCTCTACCACCAAGAGCCTTTCAAACACCCGCATCTGGGACAGCAGCATGGTTTCCAAGGCAACCATAACCAAAGGAAAGATCCACCTGCAGAGCAGGAAGGCCAAGGCCATCCCAGAAAGTAGGAGGGTCCTCATGACTGCAAGTGGGACAAGAAGGTACTATGCTGGAGATCAGTGTGGATCTGGTCTCCCTGCCAGTGTCCAGGTTTCTTGCCCTGTTATACCAAGGCAGCTGTGGCCATAGTGCACCAAGAAGTCAGCTCCCAGGGCTCTTGCAGTAAAGTCATCCACACAGCAAGCTCCATAGGTGACATCGCCCATCACCATCACTTCGGCCTCTGTGAACCTGTAGGGGTAAGGGTGAGGAACAATGGGGCAGTGACACAAAGAATAAGGTAGGGGAGAGTCCTAACTCTGTGGAGGTGTCCCAGGGCCCAGCTCCTCTCTCCCCACCTCTTTCAATTCCTTGGTTTGGCAGCTGCCATTTCTGCCAACAAAGAGTAGGAGGGGCACAGCTGCCACCTCCCTCAGCCCTGGCAGCAGCTCCTGGAACAGTTGTTGCATGAGATGTCTCTGCAGCACCCTGACTCCTCTGCCTGAGCTCAGACTGCAAGAGGGACCCCCAGTCCTCAGCTGATCATGCATGGAATCCAACACGGACCCCTAAAGTCCTGGCTCATCTCACCCAGGGCTGTGAGCATGTACACACAAAGGTCCCTGCTCCCATGTCCTGGCATTGTGGGATACATGGCCCTGGATAGGCTGAGCCTCCCTCTTGCCCAGACCCCTGCTACCTCCCCACCCAGAAGCAAAGCCCTGGGTGCCCAGGAGGGGGGACCCATGCACAACCCCCCCACAGCACATGGCATCGCCCACATGCCTCAGGCATCAGGAAGAGTGGGCTCTGGCCAGCACACTGCCATGGGATCTGTAGGCCTGAATCACTGGTGGGTGGGGAAGACCCTGCACCCACTGAAGTCACCATAGGAAAAAGCAGGAGGCTGAGCTCTTCCCTCAAAGAGTCCCACACCTGGGATGTGGACCATGGATCAGTGACTGGGGTCTCCGTTTCCTCCCCCTCTCAGCTTTTTCCTCCTGAAGGGCAGTAGGGAAAGCTGAGCTGCTGCCAATCAGCCCCCTACTCCGCCCCCTTCCTCAAATCAGGCTGTGCACAGAAGCAGATTATTCAGCTCCTTAGAATGCAGCCCAGGCTCTGAGTCAGCCAGAGCACTTAATTTTTTATAGATTAAAATGTATGCAAATTGGCCTGAGCCCCAGAGAGCATCCCCAAGGGGCAAGAGGGTGGGAGCAGGGAAGTGGGTCTGCAGCAGCAGGAAGGGGGGACAGGTTGGGGGGAGGGCAGCAGCAGGGAAGTGGGAGGCTCCCAGCATGAGATGACCTCCCCCTTCTTTATTCCCCCTCCTAGTGCCTGTGCTGGTTCCAGATGGCTGAGCACTCATCCCCCCCAAGATGGCTCATTGTATTGAAGAAACTTAAAAAAGGAGGGGGTGGGGGTAGAGGAACTGGAATACCTTTCTCAGGAACCTCCCTCCTCTTGCTCCCTGAGAAAAAGATGCCTCCCCAGAGAGACCCCCCTTGCCCCTTTTCAGGGTCAGCTTTGAGTAGTCTTAGATTCCTCTACCTCATGATCTAGGACTAGCTCTGAAGAGACTAGAATTAACTTCTTCCTCCTGCTCAAATTGTATAGAAGAGGAGAAAGACAAGTGGGATTCTCAGCAAGCTGGGAGTTTTGTTTTGGATTGCTCCCTTTGTGTGTGTATGACTGTGGGAGGAGAAAGGGAAAGACAGATGTCCAGAAGGGGAAATGATGTGGACAGCCAGGCTCTAAGGGGCAAGGAAGAATCTTAGCTTCATCTCCAGTATCCCAAGCCTCACCTTTCCAAGATATCCACAATGGTGCAAGCGAAGAGGAGGAGGCCTTCAGGCATTTGTAAGGCCACTAAAAGACAGAACAGAGACATGAGGCTGAGGGCGACAAGAGGCTTCAATGGAGATCCAGCCCCATGTCTGGCCAGGCAACCTTTCTACTCCACCTTAGCTCAATGTGTGGGGGCTCACCTTTTTTGGCCTGGGCTTGTTGAATCCTCCAGATGGTCTTGGGGATCTCAAAGTTATAGTTGGAAGGCAGGACTTTAATGGCTGTCTGCAGCTGGGGGTTGTTCAGGATCTCAGGGGGTATCTGATTGGCCAAGCGCCCTCGAGAGGTCCGACCTAGGACAAATATAAGGCCTGAGTTTATGTCTGACCTAGATCATAGCCAGACCCAGCATAGCTGTTAATACCAAGTTTAAGGCACAGATCCCACATACCAAGAAGGTTGGCCCAGATTTCTTCCCCACTGAATTTATCCTCAAGTAAAGAGACAACCCATTAAATCAGAAGAGCATCTGCATGTTTCCATGCTGTGAGATTATTGGGACTCAAAAACTTAAGTCCATGAATGGGGTATGGCTCGCTCCTTCTTTATCTGAGGAGAAAAGAGGCAACACCAGGGGGCTGAGGAGAAAAGGGGGGCAAGTCTGAGTCCACAAAACTATTCCTTGATAGGGAACAAATGCATGGAAAACCCAAGAGCCTATCTAGCCAGGCCAACCAGTCTGAGAAAATGTCCATCCTTCTCCAACCCTGAGAACACTTATTAGTCTCAAGGTCCTAGATATGAGATCTATAAGTAAACTGTTACTAATTTAAGACTGTGCCAGGTGTGGTGGCACATGACTGTAATCCCAGCTACTCAGGAGGCTGAGACAGGAGGATCATAAATTCAAGGCCAGCCTGGACAATCTAGCAAGGTCTTATCTCAAAGTAAGAAATAAAAAGGGCTGGAGCTGGGCACAGTGGTGCACACACACACACACACAGTGGTGCACACAAACAGCTAGGTGTGTGTGTGTGTGTGTGTATGTGTGTGCTAAGACAGGAGGATCGAGTGTTCAAAGCCAGTCTCAGCAAAAGCACAGCACTAAGCAACTTGGTAAGACCCTGTCTCTAAAAAAATATATAAAATAGGGCTGGAAATGTGGCTCAGTGGTTGAGGGCCCCTGAGTTCAATCCTCAGTACCCCCCACATACCCCCCCCACACACACACACAAAGGGCTGGGGATGTAGTTCAGTGGTAAGCACTCATGGATTCAATTCTCAGTACCAAAAAAATAAAAGATTGCCCTCCTGAGTCCCACTGACTATGCCCACAGTGGTTAATTCTCGCACTATTCCCTCTCCTCACTTAAAAGGGAAATAAACAACATAAATTACATTGACTTAAGTTCTCTAGTCTTGTTGTTCCTCCTTACTCCCAACACAGGAAAACCAGAAAGAACACTAGTCAGGACTGTGGAATAACAGGTAAGGACAGAGAAGTGACTTTGCCCTTCAGGAGCTAGCAGTCTACCGGAGGCAAAAGAGACCTATACAAATAACAAACCCTTAAATAAAGGAGAAATTATTGTAGTTTTTTAGCAGGGCTGCAGCCCTTATTCTGGACTCATACTCTCTAAAATGTAGTTTAGGGTTGGGGATATAGCTCAGTTGGTAGAGTGCTTGCCTTGCATGCACAAAGCCCTGGGTTCAATCCCCAGCATCAATAATAATAATAATAATAATTAATAAAATGCAGTATAGTTCAACTCTTGTGCTTCTCTTTAGGAGCTACACAATTTGGGAATGTGAAAAGGCAAGAAATTAATTTCTTCAAAAGTACTTATTGAGCCTGTACTATGTACCAGAACTTCTACTCCAGCCCATATCTGTGCCTTCACCCACTGTGTAGGGGAAGTCATAGCAGCTCAGTAAATTCCTTGGCCGGGCAGGAAGGGGCAGAGAGGAACTAGCGCCTTGCAGGCTGGGGCTGAGATCAGATTTGAATGCTACCACTGTTATGATTTCTCGGTTAGTTATTTCAAAGCTGTGAGCCTCTGGTAGAAATCTCTTCTGACAGGCCCAAGTCTTTGTGATCTTGGGCGGGCAGGCGCCTCCTCCTCATCTTGGTTACATCAATTACAACCTGTAAGACTGAAATCCTGAAAGAAGGGCTGTATCCCAGTCCCTGAAACTAATACAGTCCTGGCACTCAGTGGACACTCCTTTAGTGCCCAGTGAATGAAACCATGCGCCTCTTCCCAGAAACATTCCTTCAGAGGCCACTTGTGAAATGCCCGGTGCAATCGGCCTGACCCCTTTCCTCCTCCTTGGGTCCATCTTATTCTTCAATCTGGTGTCCGTCTGCCAGCCACGGCAGAGGGGTGGTTTCCGACGTGAAGACTACGAACTCCTAGGAGGGGCTGCTCTCCACCGCGCCCTAGGGCTACGAAAGAAGAGGGGGCCCCTTGAGCTCTGGTGACAGCCGCCCAAAGCGAGTAACAGCGGAAACTTCCGGAACTGGCGAAGAAAAAAGGCCAGGGCTGGTTCTGTCCCTCACTTGGGGACCCCATCCTGAGAAGCGAGGTCTGGAGGCCGCAGAGTTGCTGCACCCACCTCTGCCGCGGCTGTTTCGGCTGCCCGGCTCAGCCGACTCCGACCCAACCAGAGCCTCCATCATGGTCCAGCCCACGTGGGGACCAAAAGACAGCACTAAACGAACACGGAGCGAGCAGGCATTGCGAACGATCGCCGACCGGCGAACGAGGGGCGGGGATTCCCTCTGGGCGGTGACCACGAAGGAGGAGATAGGGGCGGGGCTATAGTGGGTCCCGTCTCGGGTTCGGAAGTCAGGACTCAAAAGTGTCCAAGTGATCCCATACCACCACAGTTGCCCTCTCCCTGCGACCTTGTCCCCCACTCCCCTTCCTGGCCTGGCTCAAAGCTGGCGCACCCAAACCAGTGCTCCCCTATGTGCCTGCGTGAGTTCTGCAGGCAGAGTTTTACAAAGGGGGACACCTATTGGGTCTCCCTATGGCTCCTCTTACTCCCCACCTGGCAAGGAGTGATCTGCCAGACGCCGCATTCCCTTCCTCAAAGGACCCCACTACTCGTGCAGAAGGGAACTAATTCAGGCTGCCAGCCCAGCTCCAAGTTGAGAACCTTGAATGTGTATTTCGGGAGCATCCCTGGTGCCCTTATCACCTCAAGAGGTCACCATATGGGAGGTTCACACAGAGGAAGCTGCTGCACTGAGAAAGACCTGGAGCGTTTCCTGGAGCATCCTGAGGACTCCTTAAACTCGCTTAAACTTTCTGGATCCTTGCCTCTTTTCCCCTGTGTATGCTGCCCCTCAGGCTTAGCTAGCCTTTCTTCTGATCAGTGGCCAAAGATCCTGGGACCCCAAAGAGAAGGCACAGCAACCAATGAGACAGAGTGGACCTTTGGAAGAGCAAAGTGGATTAAGGACTGGACCTCAGCAAAGTCTGCCTCCTGGACAGTGGTTGCCCCAGAACTATTTGGCCTCCGAGCCCCTTGGCACATTTCTTCCTCGCTGTATAGAGCTACAAGCACAACTGGCCCTTTAAGGCAGCTCTGTGGCCTCAGGCTCCCCTGGAGGCCCTCCCTGCTAGGAAACCCCTAATTAAGGTGCAGGGAGAAGGGAAAACAAACAGCCAGGGACAGGCCCAACCTGAGAAACTGCCCGGGGTGGAGGGATCGCTAGGCAGACTGGGAGTGAGCAACTAAGGAGAGATCAGAAGGGTCAGTTCTCTGCCCCTCAGGCCACTGGCATTCTTAGGATAAATACAACTTGGTCCAGAATGTGACCAGCATGAGTCCCGGGAATACCCCTCTTACTTTAATAAGAGTCCAGCATCAACTTCCCATCTCCCCCAGCTTCCCTGGACCCTCAGGGTGCAGGATCTGAATTCCAGGAGCCCTATACCTCACTGCTCAGGACACCAAGGCCCAGCCTGATGGGGAGACCCAGGCTACCATTAGAAAACCAGGCAATACTTAGAACTGGACACTAAAAACAGATGTGAGAGTACTCCCTCAGACCCTGTAGTGCAGGACATTGGGGGCTGCCATTCAACTTGGGCTGAGGATACCTCCCATCTGTCCGCGGGGGTCTCCCTTCCCAAGTTACTCAGCAATCTGAGTAATTACTGCGTGACAAGAAGGCAGGCACAAAGCACCCCCTACATTACACCACAACACCTGCCTACAGCCACCCCCAGCCTCTGGCTGGTCTCCAAAGCAGCACCCAATCCTGAGGCCTGAAATAACTGTTTCTCACAAGCCACCCAACTTTGCCTGAGATGTTGGAGTTTGTGGGGCAGGGGGTCATGAGGAGGCAGCTTGGGGAGGTGGAAGAAGAATTAGCATACCAGATTCAGGTCCACACTTTATTGATATGCATTGTAACAGTAAGCAAGACGTTCAACCTCTCTGGGCCTTAGTTTCATGGAGGACCTCTGCAGCTCTCAGTATCCTAGAGTTAATGCTGGTATCTGTCAAACAATGCTCAGGTAGTGTGTGTAGTCAGTTATAGGCTTATAGCTGGTGGAGGGAAGAAAAGGAATGCCTGCCTTATCTTCTGTTCCTACCCAAGAGGGACAAAGCTGAACTATCTTCTGAACATGATCCTTTCTCAGTTTCAAGCATTTGCACAGAAATTCTCCCCTTCCCGGAATGCTCTTTCCCCTTGGCCTAATGAACTCAGCCCTCAAGGGTAACCTCTGCTGTCCATGTTCCCTGGTTATCCTTTACCCTTTTATAGAGCTGGCAGAGTCCCTACCCACATGTTGTAACTTCTGTCACATTCTAAGATGGCTTATAGGTCTTTCTTCTTCCACTATGACATACTTTTTGCAAATCCAGACCTCTGCCCTTAGCTCAAACCTGGAGCCTCAGAGTCATTGAATTCGTATATAAGCACATGAATAATGGCTTTCTTGTTTACCTTCCTATGGTGTCACATTCTCCTCCAAGAACTCTTACATTAGATCTCTGCTTAGATGTCACTTGCTTAAAGCAGCTTTCCCTGACTTGTAGTCAAGCTCACTACCCGGCTTGTTTTTCTTCCAAACACCATCATATCATCCAGACTTTCCTCATTTGGTCGTATTATAAAACGTAAATGAAGAGGACAGGGATCTTGTCTTTTTCATTGGCTGAATTTCCAGAAACAGTGCCCCACACCTTCAATAAATGTGTCTTGAATGAGTGACCTGGCCCACTCTTATTCTAGGCCAGTAGGGGGTGCCGGCCTCCATCCAGGATCTAGCGGGCTTGAACCTTCCCTACACTCAGTTCAATCGGGTCCCTCAGGGTGCCTCAGCGGTACCTCCTCCATTTTCTGAGAATCCCAGGGCGGGGTCGGTGTGGACTGAGATCAGAACCGCCCCCTACCCCGGGCGGATATAGCCCACCCGAACCCCGCACCGGTCCCATCCTACGGAGTTTGCAACTGGACCTCCCCGAATGCTTGCTACCCCGCACCTCTCCCCCAAAAGACTAGTGTCCTGGGACGCGGGATGAGGGATGTCTTGGGTTCGCCCGAGCTTCAGTGGGCTGGGAAGAGCCGTCGAACCTCGAAGAAGGGGAGCTAGCCCGGGAGGAGATGGGGCAGGAGTGCGGACTTGAGATTTGGACTTTGGGTGGCGGTCCTTGGGTCCCCAGCCCGTAGTCAGGGCGCACGTTTTCAGTCGCTTCTCCAGATGACCTCCAGCCCGGAAGGGCGAGCGGGCGGGGGCTGGGCTGGGTTGAGCTGCAGCCCGGCTCAGAGACGACTGCGGGGCTGGGGAGGGGCGTACGAGTGGCTCGACGACTGGCCCTGGGGCTGGGTCAGGTACTTGGACGGACGCGGGCAGAGGATCGTCCCCCGGGGCGGACGCCGCGAAAACACCTTGGGAGGCGGCGCCGCACGGCTGAGCGTCGCTGCCCTGGGAATAGGACGGCGCTCGGCACCGCGAGCTGAGAGCACTTTCATAAATTTTGTATGGGAGGCGCTCCGTGAGCGGGGGCGGGGAACGAAGCGGAGCAAGAGGGAGGGAGCTAGAGAGCGAGGGAGGGAGCGAGAGAGGGAGGGAGGAGGAGGTGGGGGAAGCCGGGGGGTGGTGGTGAGGAAGGGAGGCGCCCCGCTCCGCGGATCGCTCGGTCCTGCAAACGCGCGCCGGGCGCTTTCCATCGAGCTCGACTGTGCTTGCGAGCGCCCTTTTGCAGCAGCCGCCGCTGCTGCTGCCCGAGGGGGCGGAGAGGAAGGGGCCGCGGCTGACCCGCCGCGGGGCGGCGTCCCCCATCAAAACCGCCTGCAAAGTGCTCTGGGCGGCAGAAGCAGGCCGCCGGCTCCGCGGAGCAAGCTGCTCGCCCCGGGGCTGAGCGAGCGCACTGGGCTGCCAAGCAGTGCCGCGGTTGCTGCCAGGCGCCGGTGCCCTCGGCGCGGGGCTTGGACTCACCATGCCCCTGCGGGGCCGGGCCGCCGGGCACAAGCGGATCCCGGGTTTGCCCCCGCCTCGATGCGCTCGGATTAGCTGCAGCTGGCGCCCGGGGATTTGAATCTGGACCCCAGGAGGGAGCGCTCCTAGGCCGACCTCTGAGCGGCGGCCCCGCGGCCAACATGCTTCGCAAAGGTGAGTTGGAGCCTCAGGGGCAAGTTGGAGTTGGGTGTGCACTGGGCACAGCCAGGAGCCCAGGAGCTGTCCGGCGCCAGGGCTCCGCTTCCGGAGGCAGTCCCCAGCGAGCTGGCGGGCTTTGTCGGACGCACCTACCTAGGGGCTGCTGTTGCAGCTTAGCTCCTATCGGTGCGATACACGGGCTTTGCTCCATGGATCAAGTGGCCAGGCCTAAGGATCTGGTTTAAAGGATAGGTCCGAGACTGGAGCGAGAGGCCGGTGGTAAAAGGGAGCTAGCCTCCTGGGACCTTTGATTTGCCATTATAAAGTTTTGCACTTGCAGGCTCCGTTCCCTGCGCTGGTACCCAACTCTGCTTCCGATGCTTCGGCAGGGCTAGGTCCAATCCGCGCTCCAGCGCAGCTAGCGGTCTGTCATCGCGCGCCCTTGCTCCCCAGGCGGGGCCCCAAACGCGGACACTTTCACAGTAGTCCTGTTTTATCCCCAGAGACGGACTATGGGCACCCAGCAGCTGAGGGTGGGGTATGGCAAACGCCTGAAGTCCTGATCCTCAAACTTTCTTTATGCCTGGAGAGGAGGGACGCGAAGGCGAAAGCCGTGCCGGTTGTGTGTGTGGCCAGTGCCAGGCTCAACTTAAAGAGACCTGGCTCCACGACCAGTTCACCCGGACTCCTCAGCAACCCAGTCGGGTACCGACCGCTGCAAAGTTGGCGCGGGTGCGGGGGAAGTCCCGCCGCGCCCCCACGTGGTTGCAGCGCGGGGTACAGTCCCTCGGGCCCAGAAAGGGCAGGTGACCACGCCGTGAGCCCACCGGCCCCGCCACCCGCCGCTCCAGCCTCGGCCTCTCTCCCTTCCAGATAGTAGTAGCCGGCTGTGGTGCCCCGCTGGGACTCCCCTAGTTCTTGGCCCCGGCCAGGCAGCTGCCGGGGCTCGGCGCCTGCGGCTGGCTGCCCCGGCCCTGCGGGAGCCGGCTGAAGAGGGAGCTCAGGTAGCGGAGGGGCCTGATCCCTGCGCTCTGCGCTCCAGCCTTAATCCGCCCCTGTTTCCATGGCAACAGACCGAGGTGTCGTAAGCACAGGATTCTGACCTCACAGCAGGATGGGGAAGGAGAAAACTGGCAGGGGGAGGTGGCGGAGGTTGGGGGAAGCAGAGCCCTGAGATAGGCGAATAGAAGCGGATGTAAGGTGATAGAAAAGACCCAGATAAACTGGCCAGGCAGGTGGGTAAAGGAACCACGCCTTCAGTGGGGGCAGGAAAGGCTGAGCGGTGGTCCCTTCTTGCCCAATCGTGGAGATTGATTGCCCCGTGGTGTAGGAATAGTCACAAACTTGAGTGTGACTTGTGCCCTCCACGTGGGTCGGTACAGTGCCAGGAAAACACTGAGTGTATTTTGCTGTGGTGTGGGAAGAAAGTCTGCTGCTGGCTGGAGAAACCACTTCACTGATACACCCCAGTTCCTTTTCCCTGCACAAAGGCACAAAAAGTCTTTTCAGCAAGCAGGCGGTGCTGACAGAGTGTCTCCACACAGAGAAGGCACTTTTTACAGAGCTGAGCACAAGCCCTGGTCTGTGAAGCTTGGGCCTGGAGCCGACGAACTTGCCTTCCTTGTGAGGGTTTCCCAGGCAATTTTGAAAGGCCACCATGCCTGGGCTGTAGGTCTGTGTTGGAGATAATAGAGAAGAACTGACATCTCATTTCCCTTTTGGTCTTTTGGCAGTTTACAGTTAAAAATGAGCCACAAAGCAGCCCACACACTTTATTTATATGTTTTAGGTGCCCAGGAGGCTCTAGCATCCTCTAGGAGATTTCTCTCCTCTTCTTGCCAGGGTGCATTCTGGGGGCTGCTCCCTGAGGGGATGCTCCTTACCCTGCTCCAGAGGTAGCCACTGGAGACTTGACAGTCACGTGTGTTTGCCACTGGAGCTGTTTTTCCCTTCCTGCACTGCCTGGTTGGTGGGAGAGGTTCCACCAACAAAGAGGTTTGTACTTGGATTGACCAGAGGGAAGAAGGACAAGGAAGTCCTTTTCAGGGCTCGCCTTGGCTTGGGTGGCCTAGAGCCTGCTTCTGGGGCATTGTGTGGGCAAATGATTCTTGCTCTGGTCCTTTCTTGGGTAGCTTTCTCTCTTGGCCCCTGATCCCGATCCCTTATGGTCTCTCTGGCACACGTGTATATATATACAGGACACTCAGATTCTCTATGTGGATTCTAGGTGTGTACCTAAAGCTAAAAGTATGCCTCAGGCTAATGCCAAGGGAGGTGACCATTGAAGTGTCTGCTTCTAGAATTGTTCCCAAAGGCTCCAAGCAATAATGTTATAGGATGGATTGAGAAGGTTATTGTCTGTCAGATGCAAAGCCTGTATGAGGTCCTGGACCTGAGTGAGTTTAATAGCTTAATTATGGTTTTGAAAAGGGTTTGAAGGATGAAGAAAGAATAGCTCTCCCAGTATTCTTTTTTTCTCTCTTACCTTTCTGCCAAAGATAGGGATCCTGTTTTATAACGGAGTGCTGTGTGGAATTAGGAGGCTCAGTAGTTTGAAGGCCCAGAGGAAGAAGAAAACAGGAGTAAGCTTTGGATCATGAGAGTCATCTCTCCTATTAAAGCTGTCCCCTGGAAGACGATTTGGGGAGGTTTTGGGGTACTACTTTACATCTGTCAATGAGCAGACTCTACTGGCCATAGTCCCACCTCTGTGGTAGGACTAAAGGCTTCGGCAGCTGCTCTGTCTGCTTTTCTGTCTCCTGGCCTACCCTTGCAGAACCAGGGGCATAAAAAGCAAATCTCTGATCAAGAGTTGACAGGCAGGCAGGGTAAGCAAGGCCCTGAGCCATCCAGTAATATCCAGGAAAGAAGGGTGGCCTGCTAGGGGGGTTTGCTTTGCCAGAAGTGGCCTGCTTAAGGTCAGGATCTATGGTTTTCATTTTTAGAGCTATAAAAACAGAATGCAAATCAACAGCCTCTGGGCTAACACAGAATCTTTCCTTAAAGTTTTTGTCTTGTTAAGCAAGGAAATAGAGTGCCAAATAGGCTTTGTTAAGTGGCAGTCTAATTAATAATTTAAAATCTTGTAGCTGTCTTTCATTAGAATTTATCTGTACATCAACCACAAAATCAGTCAAACACACTCATTTATAAGTTAATGCCATCCCTGAATAATTCAGCAAGAGCTAGATTAAGGCCTGCAACCCAGTAAGATGCATTTTGTTCTCTTGGTTTCCATAGCCAGACGGGCTGGCCTGGTGGCTGCATCGGGCTTCTCCTTTGTGGGAAGAAGGGAAGGCAAAGGGAGTTAGGGATCATGGTTTTGTCAGGCGACTGGTGAATTTGAGTTCAGAGATTCCCTGGGTGATTGGAGAGTCTCCTTGTGGCCAGGTGTGAGCGGGTTCCACCTCTGCCTCTTTGAGGGCAACCAAGACTCAGAGCTGTTGATAATGAAGCCCTTCTTAGCCTCAATGGAGAAAAGAATGTTTCTTGGATGGTCAAGATACTTTCTTCTGCTATCAAGGAGGTGTAGAGGGGAAATTCAAGAGCCTTTCTCAAGAGGACTGAGACAGGAGGCTGCTTAGCCCAATTCCAGGTGCAAAGGTGGAATTTCAGTCTTTCTAGCCTACTTCTGTCCTCATCAAGGAATGTAGCCTGGTGGAACCAATCTCACCAAAATGCTTCCTCCAAGAGTAGCTTCTAATGGGCTACGTCTCTCCTCACTCCTGGTCCTTACACCAGGAAAGAGAAGTCAAGAGGAAGAATTTTAGGGGAGTACTAGGACACCCCCAGCAGAGAGGAGAGGCAAAGGAAGTTGCTAAGTAAAGCCCATGCATGCGTGTTCTCAGCAGCAGCCAGAATAGAAGCAAGGCAATGCAATGTTCCCCCAGTGAGCTCAGATGACAAGAAAATGTGCTTTGGTTCAGTTCCTGTTATGCCAATATGGGGACAGTTCCTTACTGCAGAATCTTCAGGTACATTTTCTACAGGGACACGGTCTAGAACTCAAACTCCCAGCATGTGCACTGGTTCCTCCACTGCAGGAATGAGCCCCAGAGCTTCTGGTCTTTGCTTCTGCCTGCCAGCCCTGTGGAGGGTGAAATGCCACCATTTATAGACCAGGTAGAGATCCAGGGCAGACTTGATGCCAGGAGAGATGCTTGACCAAATTTGAGACAAGGAAGTCTCGTTAGGAAAAGGAGAAGGCAGGGGAAGGGATAGGTGTTTGTCCCTTGACCCTGGGGCCGAGTTGACAGCAGTCCCCCCGGGAAGGGGAGGCTTGTGGGGTGAATCCTACAGCAAGCTCTGGCTGTGTTTGGGATCGGGGCCTGGGAAGGACAGAGCAGTTGGCTCTGATGTGAAGAGAAGGAGGGGCCGGCGTCTTGAAGGATGTCAAGAACAGATCTGTTTGGTACCATCTGCAGCGAAGTAGTGGTTAAGGTTAAAGCAAAGAGGAGATGACAGGGAGGGAACAGATGGCCAAAGAAGCAAAATAGCTGGCGAAACGGGAACAGAGCCTCTAGGGATGGCAGAAGGCAGGACCTCCGCACTGAGTGCCGGAAGCAGCCCTTTCCTTGGGGTGTGATGGCCAGGCCACCCTGGGTAGAAGTGAGTCAGAGAGAGAGGGGCAAGGCAGGGACCCCTGTATAAGGGCTCCCCCAGGGCCTGGGGGAAGACCCAGGGAGCTACTGACTCCAAAGCTAAGGGTTCCAGGTGCAGGGACCTTCTTTGATGTTGATGAATTCAGGTGAAAAGGTATAACTGTCTTAGTGTCCATCACTAAAGCAAGGTGAAGCTACCTTGGCTCTCACTGAGCATGCCTAGGGGAGCCTTCTGGGAGGAGCTATGATACCAGCTGAAAACAGGCAACAGGGAATGAACCGCTCTTCTCAACTACCTTGGATCCATTTATGTCAATCCTTGTACACATACGGATGATGGCTGCCTGTGTTTACTGAGCACTTACTACGGACCAAGCCTTATCTTATGCCTTCTTCACACCCATCCTGTGGGATCCATCTGTGCTTATTTCCACTTTAAAGCTGAAGAAACTGAGGCACAGGCAGATGCAATCTTGGTCCCTAGGTTACCCAGCCGGCACACTGCTGAGTCAAGTTGCAATCCCAAGCCCATGTTATCTTTGCTCTCTCAACCCCTAAACTCCACTGTCTCATGTGCCCATCTGTCTTGATTTCTGTGACATTTGTTTTGTAGGGTGCTGGGTGCTGCTGAATCATTTATGTCCTGGTAGTTCCCCTGTACTCCCTTCCTGTATTCTTCCAGGAGGCTTTATGACTGGCACTCAAGGTCCCAAGCCACTGTCTCATGCCATCCTCTTGGACTGCTCTGTCCACTTTTGTCTGGACAGTCACACTCCTCACCTCTGTCTCCTGCACTGGTTTTCTCATTGCAGACAGAGATGGGATGACATCCTACCTGTTTTCATAGCCTGGAGAAAGGCCCAAGGCCATGGCTGATTTGCAGCCTGAGCCCTACTTGGGTTCTCTGCCCTCCCCATAGGTTGCTCTCCTTGGCTTTTCTTCCAGGCTGACCTGGTAGACTGAACAACCCAGCCAGACTGGTTGTTGATGATATGGTGACCAACAGCCCCAGAACACACTGGCCCTGGTGGAAGACCCCTCCACCTGTCCAGCCTAAGCCTGCCAGCCAGGATGGCACCTAGAGGACTTAGAGCTGTCCTGTGACTTAGGGCTTCTTCTGTTCCTTTCCAGCCATGATTGAGTCTCAGAGACCAATTCTTCTTGCAGTTTTCTTGGAAAAGAAAGAAAGCTGGATGCAGTGGCATTAGGTCTCTAATCTCAGCATCTTGGGAGACTAAGGCAGGAGACTCACAAGTTCAAGGCCAGCCTGGGCAATTTAGCAAGACCCTCAGCAACTTACCAAGACCCTGTCTCAAAATTAAAACAAAAATGTCTAAGAGTGTAGCTCAGTGGTAGAGCATCCCAGGTTCATTCCCCAGTACCGCTAAAAAAAGAAAGGAAAAGAAAGAAGATAAAGGCAGGCAGAAAGTTTAGGTGATCTTGAGGAGTGGAAGAGCAGAATCCACTTTGGAATGGAGGCACTCTCCTCTACAATAGTGAGGAGGGTGTCTGATCTAGCAGATACGGCAGGTGCTTTGAGCCTATGATTACTGTCTCATCAGTCAGTGAAGTTTGGAGACAAAACTGCAAACAGTCCCTGTTATCTGATTCACAAGAGTCACTCTGGAGGCCTCCGGTGCTGGCACAGTAAGGGGTTGGCACAATACGGTGTGTGTGTGTGTGTAGAAACACACCTGGGGAGCATGCATCAGGTTTCCAGGGTGCGCACACCAGAGGTCCACTGATGCAGAGCAGTGCGCTCCCGTGCCCCGGAGCAGATGTGGGCACCCACGCCTTCAGTCCCCTAGCATGACTTGATGCTGTGGTGGGCTGGTGATCCACTCAGTGGGGGGGGGGCAGGAGTGGGCAGGCCAGCTCTGTGTGCGCCACATGTCAGTAACAAAACTTGCTGAGTGGGTGTGTGGCTCGTCCTCTCAGTGGGTGGATGGGCACGACTCATCACACGTCTGCCAGCGGACAGACCACCACCGCAGGCCCCAGAAATGGGGCCTCTTGGCAGATTTCTGGGTTGATTCCATAGGGTAGTGGCATTGTGGTGACAATTGCATCAGTCTGTAGGAAATTAAGCAGAAGTCCCCTGACTAAGGAGAAAAGCTGGGCTCTCAACTCTCAGCCCATTGACCTGGTGGGAAAGTTGGCTTCTGCTTCCCAAATTGTCCAGGCAATTTGTTCTCTCTCTCTCTCTTTCTCTCTCTCTCTCTCTCTCTGTACTTGAGCCAACTTATAGTGAAGGAGGGCTTCACATATATGTATGCAGAGAGGCTTATGAGGCCCTAGGGGGGAAATTGGCATTCTTTGTAGAATGATTTATTTATAGGGTGATTGGATGATGGGATATGGAGGCTTAGGTGGCTCCATTAGTGAGGAACACACAGGGCAGGAAGCCTTGCTCTGCATTTGACATTTAGTGGGGCGACTCCTACCAGGGAGCTGCTTTTACTTTTAGAAGGTTTTGCCTTTAATGTTCTATTCATGGGCTTGTCTGCAGGCTGGGGCAAGGAAGGCACATGTGGTGAGTTGGGCTGGGGGCTGAGGCTGGCCAGTGTGAAGGAGACAGGGCCCAGGGAGGTCACTCAGTGGCTAGTGTATGGCCGCCCCGGCAGGACGGACTCTGGGACTCTGGAGGAAGGCCGCTGTGTTCTTGCTCTGCAGGCAGCCTGCTCGCCCACCACCTCTCGTTGGCATGTGCTGCATGCGACACGCTGCGTGTTTATTTTACCGTCTGCCTCCCTCCCTGGCGGGCGCTGCTCTGCCTCTGACCACAGCCCTGTGGCAATCCTGGCTTTGGCCTTATCGTCGTCCTTTCCTTTCTGGG
Organism: Ictidomys tridecemlineatus; assembly: GCF_052094955.1. Taxonomy (NCBI): domain Eukaryota; kingdom Metazoa; phylum Chordata; class Mammalia; order Rodentia; family Sciuridae; genus Ictidomys; species Ictidomys tridecemlineatus. Next base: position 45,377,595 of record NC_135479.1, on the reverse strand, counting down.
GGTTGTGGAAAAACACCCCAAAGCTGGAGTCTCAGGGCTTTGGGTTCAGTTTCATCCCTGTGGCTCACTCACTAGGACCCTATATATATCGTCTTCTCTCTGGGCCTCAGTTTACCCATCTGTAATACAACTAGAGATTTTATTTTTCTTTTTTGGCACCAGGGGCACTTAACCCCTGAGCCACATCCCCAGCCCTTTTTATTTTGTAGTTTGAGACAGGGTCTCACTGAGTTGCTGAGGGCCTTACTAAATTGCTGAGGCTGGCCTTGAACTAGCGATCCTCCTGCCTCAGTCTCCCAAATTGCTGGGATTACAGGCATGTGCCACCACACTCAGCCATAGGACTAGACTGATGGTCTTTTAAATGCTTTTCAGCAACAGAATGGTTTCCTTCAAATGATCCCCTGTGTCAGAGCCCAGAGCATAAAACACATAAACATGGGGTGGGGCCCTGGTCAGAGCTGGGGGGAGGAGCTTCCTCCATGATTGCCCCACTAATTTGGAGACTCTGGAGTCCCCTGTGATCCCTCACGCTGGAAGGTCACTAGGGTGCTGAGTGTTGTGTGCCAACAAGGACAGTTCACTGTCCTGGGCACCTGGCGTGAGTGAGTCTTGGCCAGCCTCTGTGGTGGGGTAGGTTGTCCTGCCCTCATTTTGGATGTGTGAGGTGTCTCGGCTCTCCTCCCATGTCCAGGGAAGGTTTGTCCTGGTAGCCTTCTTGGCCCCGCCTCCGTCCCACTATCTGGAAACAGACTTCTGGCTTTCCCCCCTCATTCCACTGTTTCTGCTCTGGCTTGATGATAAACTTGAAGCCTTCCTTACCTCCTTGGCCCTCTGGCTTCCTGGGTCTCCCTCCTCCTGCTGCAGCTGCTCTTTCTCAGCCCGTTTGCCAGCTGCACTTCCTCTTACCATCCCTCCATGTGGCACCTCCCTGGGCAGTGCCCTGGACCCTCTGCCCTCCATGCTCTGCTCTGAGGTTCCAGCAGCCACAGCCATTTGCTGATACCCCCCCCCCATATCCCATTTCCGGTCAAGATGCTGCTTCTGATGTACAAAGCCATCTGTCTGACTTTCAGATGCCGCCACTAGTCCCCTCACAGGCCCCTGAAACCCTGCATGCCTGGAACTGTGTTCCTGCCCCTACCCTTGCCCCGAAGCACACTGCTTCTTCCTGGTTTCCTCCATCTTGGCATCTGGAACCATCATTCTCTCTCCCACCCCAGCCCAAGATGTGGGATCCTGGGATGGTCCCCTGTCACCTCACCCCTCCCCAGCAGCTCATCACTGAGTCCTGGGAGCTCTCTTGGCTGGCTCTCTTCTCTGCCTGCCCAGCCTCTATTCTTCTCCCCACCATCCCAGAGGCCTCCCTGCCTCCTCTTGCCTTCACTCAATCCAGGCTTTGCACGGTGGCTGGATTTTGCAGTGCTATGTGCTCTGGTCTCTTTTATTAATTCTACTCTGTTCATCAACCCATTAAAATTGGCGTACCATCATGGCGTCCCACATGATGTCCCATCACTCTTGCTTAATTGCCTTCAATAAATTCCCTTTTCCTTCAGGGGATGGCCCAGCCTTCCTAACCTGTCTGTGAAGTCCTCCCACTTGGCTCCACCTTAAGCTTGGGCTTCTTCTCTCCCCACTGCTGACTTTGAACCCTCAGCTCCAAGTCTACTCAGCTTCTTTTGATTCCACTGAATGATCTTCTCTCTTGTCTCTAAGGATTTGCCTGAGCAAATCTGCTAGAACGCTCTTTGCTGTCTCTTCCCGTTCATTCCTCTCCTTCAGGTGCCTCCTCTGGGCATCCTCTGTCACCTGAACAAGGAGTGGGGTCCTGCGAGATGTGCACCTCCCTGTCATGATACTCAACCCACTTGATTACAGCTGCCTTTTGGGGGTAGGGGATCCTGGGGATGAAACCCAGGTCCTTCCTTGTGCAAGCCAGGCAAGTGCTCTACCACTGAGCCATACACCAAACCTTTAATTTTATTATTTTTAAAAATTTTTGAGACAGAGTCTTGCTAAGTTGTACAGGCTGACCTTGAACTTGTGACCTTCCTTGCCTCGGCTGCCCAGGTAACTAGGATTACAGGGGTATGCCACCAAGTCTCATTTTACAGTTACTTTTATATTATATTTTCCTTATAGGATGATCATTTCCATGAGAAACTAGCCAGGGCTTTCCCCCTTGCCCTTTCACGCCCTCTGCCCACCCCTCGTTCTGTCCTGTGCAAGTTCAACAGTGGATGGGCTCTCATGCCCTCTTGCTTCTAGTTGGGTTCAACAAGAGGTGAGATCACCCACAGGTTTGCTCAGAAGCACAGTCTGCATTAAGGATTCAAGCAAATAGTTTATTTGGGAAGGGATCCTAGGAAATACCAGGAGAGTGAGGAAGTAAAACAGAGAAGGCAAACAGCCAATCAAGTGTGCCTTGTCAAGCAGCTTAACCACCGTGGGCCACCAGAGTCTAGGCCCACTGGGGAACTCTGGGATATGGTCTAGAATGGGCACCTTGAAGTTACCTGACCTAGAGGTCGAGGGAGCTGGGGTGTCTACACTCCAACTCCCATCAGTCATTGACTAAATGGTGCTTCTGGAGAGGTATTAATTCCCCAGCACTTTTGGCCTGCTCTGTGGGTGAGCAGAGCCAGCTCTACATCTAGAGAAAGCCCTCAGGCAAAGAAACACAGTTCTGGGGGTTGGAAGGCATGCTGGTGTGTGTTGAAATGGTAAAAGCGCGGGCTGTGGGCAGGATCTGGCTGCCTCTGCTACCCAGCTCCTGCCAGCACTCCTCTCTGCAGCTCTTTCTGTGCCTGAGTTTGGTGAAGGCTCCTCCCCTCACTCAGCCTGGGCGTGTGGGGAGTAACAACATCACCTCTTAGGGTTTCCCTACCCCATGTTCGTGCCTTCTTTATATTCTCCCCAAATTACTCGGTGCTAGGATGCTCTTTCCTACCAGGACCCAACTAAAAGAGCCTCCTGTACCAAATACAATGAAGCACATAGTGGCGTTAATGCATGTCTCTATGAGATGATTGGCTAACAAATGTCCAGTGAGTGATTTTTTTTTTTTTTTTTTGGTATTAGAGATTGAACTCAGGAGCACTCAACCACTGAGCCACATCCCCAGCCCTATTTTGTATTTGATTTAGAGACAGGGTCTCACTGAGTTGCTTAGCACCTTGCTTTTGCTGAGGCTGGCTTTTTGAACTTGTGATCCTCCTGCCTCAGCCTCCCAAGTCGCTGGGATTAGAGGTTTGCACCACACATTTAGCTTGATTGAGTGATTTTTTTTTTAAAGAGAGAGAGAAGAGAATTTTTAACTTTTATTTTTTTTTTTTTAGTTTTCGGCGGACACAACGTCTTTGTTGGTATGTGGTGCTGAGGATCAAACCCGGGCCGCACGCATGCCAGGCGAGGGAACTACCGCTTGAGCCACATCCCCAGCCACGATTTTTTTTAAATATATATTTTTTTTAGTTTAGATGGACACAATATCTTTATTTATTTATTTTTTAGGTGGTGCTGAGTTTCGAACCCAATGCCTCTTGCATGCAAGGCAAGAGATCTACCACTGAGCTATAACCCCAGTCCCATCGATTGAGTGATTTTTTAATGTAAATTCAAATACATGAAACTTAGTACAAACCCTATTTTTTTTAATATTTATTTTTCAGTTTTCGGTGGACACAACATCTTTATTTTATTCTTATGTGGTGCTGAGGATCGAACCCAGCGCCCCGCGCATGCCAGGCAAGTGCATTACCGCTTGAGCTCATCCCCAGCTCCCAAACCCTATTTTTAATATTTGTTTATTTGCAGTACTGGGAATTGGACTCAAGAGCATTTATTTATTTAGGTTTTTTTTTTTTTTCGCCAGACACAACATCTTTGTTTGTATGTGGTACTAAGGATCGAACCCGGGCCACACACCTGCCAGGCGAGCGCGCTTCTGCTTGAGCCACATCCCCAGCCCCCAAGAGCATTCTTACTACTGAGCTATCCTCTCAGTCCTATTTATCTAATATTTATTTATTTATTTTGAGAGAGGTTCCAATTAAATTGCCAAGGCTGACGTTGAACTTGCAATCCTTCTGCCTCAGCCTCCCGAGTAGCAGGGATTACAGGTGTGCATCACCATCCTTGGCCAAAACCTAATTTGGGGGGAGGGGGGATACAGGGATTGAATTCAGGGACACTTGACGATTAAGCCACATTCCCAGCTCCATTTTTTTTTAAATATTTTATTTTTTAGTTGTAGTTGAACACAATACCTTTATTTTATTTATTTATTTTTATGTGGTGCTGAGGATCAAACCCAGCGCCTTGCACATGCTAGGCCTTGCTCATGCTCTGCTGCTGAGCCATGACCCCAGCGCCCCCAGCTCCATTTGGTATTTTATTTAGAGTCAGGTAACTGACTCTGTAACCAAAAAATTAAGTCATGAAAATCTAGAGCTTTTTTTTTCCTTTGGTTTTAATATAATTTAGTTAATTTACATTTTGAGATGGTGTCTTGCTATGTTACCCAGACTGGCCTCAAACTTGTAGGCTCAACTGATCCTCCTGCCTCATATCCCCAGTAAGCTGGGACTTCAGGTGCCCAGCTCTTTATTTGTTTAGTGATACTGGGGATTGATCCAGGACCTACACAATAGGCAAGCACTTTACCATTGAGCTACAAACCCAGCTCTTATAATTTTTTTTTTTATAATTGAAGATGGACAGCATGCCTTTATTTTATTTATTCATTTTTTTATGTGGTGCTGAGAATCAAACCCAATCCTCAAACATGCTAGGAAAGTGCTCTGCACTGAGCCACAGTCTAGCTCTTTTTTAATTTTTTATTTTTGGGTGGTACCAGGGATTGAACTCAGGGGCACTCAGCCACAGAGCCACATCCCCACCTTATTGTGTATTTTATTTAGAGGCAGGATCTCACTGAGTTGCTTAGTGCTTCACTTTTGCTGAGGCTGACTTTGAACTCACGATCCTCCTGCTTCAGTCTCCCGAGCTGCTGGGATTACACTGTGCCGGGCTTTAATTTTTATTTTGAGACAGGGTCTACCCTAAATTGCTAAGGATGATCTTAAACTTGTGATCCTCCTGCCTCGGGCGTCTTAGTTACTGGGATTACAGGCATGCACCACCATGCCTGGCTAGGTGCTGTAGCAGCAAAACCAGAGAACTTTTCAAAAAGAGAGAAAGAAGCTGGGCATGCTGGTGCATACCCGTAATCCTAGTGACTCAGGAGACTGGGGCAGAAGGATCACAGGTTTGAGATCAGCCTGGACAATTTAGCAAGACCCTATCTCAAAATAAAAAATAAAAAGGATGGGGGATGTAGCTCTGTGGTAGTGCTCCCCTGGGTTCCGTCCACATTACCATACACACAAAAAAAACTTGGCGCAGTGGTGCAGGCCTGTAATCCCAGCAGCTCAGGAGGCTGAGACAGGAGGATCAAAGCAGCCTGGGCAATGGTGGCAAGGTGCTAAGAAACTCAGTGAGACCCTGTCTCAAATTAAAATACAAAATGGAGCTGGGGATGTGGCTCAGTGGCCAACTGCCCTGAGTTCAATCCCTGGTACCCAGCCCCCCTCCAAAAAAAAAAAAAAAAGAGGTGGGGGGAGAGAGGGAGAAAGATGAGTGACTTGGACTCTCTAAACCTCTGGAAAGAGGGTGACTCAAGGAAGTGCAGCCTCTTTGTGGTGATTCCCCTGGCCCCTCTCACTGAGCTGATGTAGCTCAGTGGTAGAGTGCTTGCCTAGGATGTGTGAAACCCTAGGTTCAATCCAGAGTTCTGCAAAAAAAGAAAAAAAAGAAAAAGAAAAGTGGGAAATACTTTTTTAGTAAAGAGGATGTGGAATAGAGTCATACCACAGTTTTCCCTGTGCAATGCCTCAGAAAAGAAGGAAAGCCAGATCTGATTATCCCCAAGTTACAGAGGAATATACTGAGGCTCAGAGGGGGCTGAAGAACTCCTATACAACCCAACTGAGGCTGCCTCACCCTGGCCCAACTCTGCTCTTCCACAACGCCCCCCCGGGAGCTGCAGGTCCAGAAAGATGGGCAGAGTGGGTCTCAGAGGATTGGCAGCGGGGCAGGCACTGTGCTGGGAAAAGAAACAACACTGTTACTTGGAAAAGTTTAGGGTTGTACTTGGCAGAATTTTTATGGAACAAAATTTGCACTATCGATTCCTTGGCAAATGAAAACCTCTCATGGACACTCTGGGCTTCAGAGATCTGAAATGTTTAAACGAGGCTGGACCGAACATGAGGAGGTAAAATTGCCTGAGTAGCTGAGCTCAGGTGGTGCCTGGGGTGAGGAGACTCGGCCTCTTTTGTCTTCTCTCCCATCTGTGAAAATGACTTGTTCCTTTGAACTACTGGTTCTCCCCTGGCAGGGAGGGCTCCAGGATTGGTGCCCAGACCTGTGGTTTCAACAGAAAATCTGAGCAGAGGGAGAGAGAGGCCTGGCAGTTCATGGGGCCACTCTCAGGAGAATGCAGCAGCCCAGGGGGACATCTTATCACCCAGGCTGGTGGTGGAGTGACGATTGGCCCTGGGGCTGCCTCGAAATGGCAGTGGTTATCTTCTTGCTGTAATTGGCCCACTACCCCCTGGGAAATGGGGGATTAGTGCAAGGAGATGAGTGACTTGGATTCCCTAAGCCTCTGGACAGGGGGTGACTCAAGGAAGTGCAGCCTCTTTGTGGTCATTCCCCTGGCCTCTCTGCCCTGGTCCCTCCCTCCAGCCAGCCATCCACCCACCCTCTGCCATCTACCCACAGATCTTCACCTTGCCCAAGGCCCAATATGGTCACCCACAGTTTGCTCTTCAAGACAGTCTTTCCTCTTCTGCTCCCACAGCTGAAGATCTGAAGTTCCTGGTAGTCCCAGTTTGTTTGTTTTTTTTCCCAGAAAACCACCCTCTCCCCACCCCCAATTGAGTCAGCCATGCCGTGGTTCATGTCGGGCCACGTCATAGATCATGATCACCTGCAGATTGTCTATCCACAGATGAACTGGCTTCCTCTTACCTTGTCAAGAGGGGCACGGGAGGAGGGCTCTCTCCATTTGACATACATTTATGTAACAGCTATTGACTGCCTGGCTGGGCACTGGGGATGAAGCAATGAATAAACTCAAGTTTTCTGCTTTTGTGGAGCGTACATTTTAGTTGGGTGTGGAGAGTTAGACAATAAACCACGAACTATATTCTATCAGGTGTGGGATGAGTGCTTAGGAGAAAATAGAGAACAGAAGGTAACTAGGAGGTTGAGATGGGAGGATTGCCAGTTTGAGGCCAGCCTCAGCAATTTAGTGAGACTCTCAGCAATTTAGCAGGACACTGTCTCAAGATTTAAAAAAAGATCTTGGGATTTAGCTTAGTAATAAAGCACCCCTGGGTTTAATCCCTAGTATCAACAAAAGTGGGGGCTGGGGTTGTGCTCAGTAGTAGCATGCTCTTCTAGCATGCATGAGGCACTGGGTTTGATACTCAGCACCACATAAAAATAAAGACAAAGTCCATCAACAACTAAAAAAAAAAAAATTTGAAAAAGGTGGGGGGAAGCTGTTATTTTGTGGGGTTTTTTTGTTGTTGTTTTTGCACTGCTGAAATTGAACTTCAGACCTCATACAAGCTAGGCAAATGCTCTACTACTGAGCTACATCCCTAGCTCTTTTTAAATGCATGCAAGCGCACGCGAGCCACACACACACACACACACACACACACACACACACACACACATTTTGAGATAAGGTCTTGATAAATTGCCCAGGCTGGCCTCAAACTTGCCATTCTCCTGCCTTAGTCTTCCAAGTAGCTGGAATTACAGGCATGCCCTGCCACACCTGGGAAGAGTTTTGTTATTTTAGGGAGTTGGGCTGGGAAGTCTTTCTGATGAGGTGACATTTGAATAGAGACCTAAGTGGAATGAGGGAAGGGAGCCCTTCCCATGATCAGAGCTGCCTTACCTGGGAAGAGCTTTCCTGGCAGAGGGAACAAATGCAAGCGCAAAGGCCCTGAGGCAGGAATATGCCTGATGAAATGTCTGGCTGCCTCTGTGGCTGGGGCTGTGAGCCGGACAGTCTTCTGAGGCGCGGTCTGTGGAGGAGTTTCTGATACCTTTGAAGAGGACCTGAGCTTGGGGCCATTCCCAGATCCATCGCTCAGTCAGAAGTTCAGAGCGACCAAGGCAATAGCTCTGGCAGGGGCTGTGGAGAGGAGAGATGGATCTTAGGAACCTCCTTTCCCACCAGGGTCAGATACTCCCCCCGCCTTTTTTTTTTTTTTTTTTTGGAAGTGGGGATTGAACTCAGGCACACATTATCACTGAGCTCCATCCCCAGCCCTGTCTTTTTATTTTGAGACAGGCTCTTGGTAAGCTGCCTAGCCTGGCCTTGAACTTTCCATCCTCCTGCCTCAGCCTGCTGAGTTACTGGGATTACAGGTGTGCACCTCGGCTCCCGGCCAGACACCTCTCCTCCTTGGCTGCGTGTTGCCCAGGCTGCAGTCTACTATGTGGTCAGAGATCAGTTCCCACAAGCCCTTCCTTTTTTACTCCAAAACATACAACCTAGAACACACTTGCGGGTGCAGTCCTTTTACCCACGGTCTCCTTTATACATGGGCCTTTTATACTATTATACATTTAGATCATCAGCGCCTACCAGGCCTGAGCCCTCTCTGTGCCTTATAGTCATTTTCTAGTTAGTAGTTTTATTTTACTTTATTTTTTTTGCAGTGCTGGGGATTGAGCCCAGAGTGTCTTCCTTTACCATTGGGCCACAGCCCTGGCCCTCCCCTGAGGAGCTGAACCCTCTCTGTGGTCCCAGCACATGAGCCGTGGGCTGAGTACCAGTCTCCAGCTCTCAGGAAATGTACAACCTGATGGGAGAAGCCACACACCCAGGAGAAGGGAAAGGACAGTGTAGGTGGTGAGGAAGGCCGTTTCAGGCAGGGCTGGGGGGAGCAGGTGGCTGGCGGGGAGGGCCCTCAGAGGAGGCTTTGCCAGAGGAGGCTGGAGGGCAAGTGCAGGACCAGCTCCTCACCAGGGTCGTCCTGACACAAGTGTCAGCTCCATCGTGGGGCAGATTGGCAGGAGCCTTGATTTTTTTTGCAGAACCTTAAGTACCGAGGAGGAGGAGGAGGGTAGGTTGACTCAACACTCACAGAATAAATTTTTTCAACTTGCCAAATAATGCATACCCATGGCAGGAAACATTGGAAAAACACAGATTGGCAAAAAAAAAAAAAGAAAAGAAAAAAGAAAATCACTACCGTCCGACACCCCAAAGAGCCAAGTAGGGGAAAGGGCATCCTTCCCAGGCATTTGGTGCATTTGGCCCCCTCCTACACTTCCTCCCTGCATTTATGTAAACAGGCCCTGCCTTGTTAATTAACCATGGATCCCCAACACCTTTCTGTGTTGGCAGTCCTAAGCCTCACAGGGTTTTGTTGTTGTTTTGAGATGGGGGTCTCACCGTGTTGCCCAGGCTGGTCTCAAACTTCTGGGCTCAAGTGATCCTCTTGCCTCAGCCTTCTCAGTAGATGGAACTCCAGCCACATACCATCAGGTTCCAGTCTAAGCCTTAGGACTTTTTTTTTTTTTAAACTTTTTTTGTTTCTTTGGTTTTTGGGGTTCTGGGGATTGAACCCAGCCAGGGACATTCTACCTCTGAGTTAACATCTCTGGCCCCATGCTCCCCACTTTTTTTTTTTTTTCAAGATAGGGTGTTGGTCAATTGCTGAATCTGGCCTTGAACTTGCAATCCTTCTGCCTCAGCCTCCGGAATCACTGGGATTACAGGTGTGCACCCTACCCAGGCTGAGCCTCAGTTTCTAATGGCTACAAAATGCTTCACAATGTAACTTGCCAGTTCCCTCAACTCAGCAAGACTCCTGCTAGAGATCACACCGTGGCCAACATGTGACTGCCTTGACCCATGAGCTTCTATGGACTTCTGAGCAGGGACGGAGAGAAGGGTGAGAGAGAATGCTTTCACAGGGAACCCGGTGGGTGGAGGCCATTGTGGGAGGCTAATAACACCCAGTTGATAAGAATTCAACAGCAGCCAGTCAGGACTACGAAGCCATCCAAGAATTGGCGAAGAGGAAGGCTCACATGTGTTCACATATGTGCATGTGTATACACATGTGCGTGTGTGTACTGGGGCTTGAACATGACCTAGGTCTCCAGGCTGAGAGTGAACCAGAGAGGAAAGTTTACCCAGAGGCTTCAGATTTCTTTGGGACAGGGTGGCTTGTGATGCTGGGAGACTCCTGAGGGTGGGGTTGAGGAAGATCACGCCCCTCACTTCTGATTTGCACCAGGAGATTTGATAGATTTGCAGACTCTCAAGTTTCTGGTAATAGAAGGGGTCTGCTAGCTCAGAGAACTTCAGTGCCTTGCCCAACATCACACAGCATTAAAAACTGTTGACCAGTGGGTTCCAGAGAATGTCTGAGATCTGTTGGCTGATAGCAAGCAAATCCTTTCTCCCAAGCCCAATCTCTCCCTGCACCTCCACCCCAGCGGCTCACCTTTGGAGCTTCTATGGCCATGCTAGTGGCTGTCCTTGCTTAGAAGAAACTTCTTGCCCACAAAGGAGGAGGGCTTGGTAGGGAAGGGTCATTCCAAAAACCAGTGGCCAAGCCCTTCATTTCTGAGTGGGGTGAGTCATGATCTGATCAGACCCAGGTCCTGGGAGGTACCTTGTTTCTTGGACTCGAGTTTCTTCATCTGTAGAATGGGGCTGATAGTACCTATCTTGTAGGGTTGTGGAGATTAAATGGAACATCTGGTATAAAGCTCTTGATACTTTACTGTGGCTCAGTGAACGCTGCCATCAAAATTAGTAGTAGCCGTGCACAATCCTTGCTACAGCCCACACCTGACTGCCCTTTGAAGTCTTGCCTCCCCACATCCTGAGCCGAGTCTTGTGAGTGCCAAGGACTGACACATGCTAGCCCTAGTCAGGGGCAGGAATCTGAGGACCTGCAGAGAGGAGGGGCCAGCCTGTTGAACTCTGTCCTGAACTTTCTGCCCTCCCTGCCAGTGGTCAGGAGAAGTCCCCCAAGGCAGCACAAGGAGTGCTATGAAAAGCATTCTCAAGGTGGTTTTCATTGGTTTAGAAAAGCAAGAGGTCCAAGGCCTCCCGGAAATCGGTGCATCACCCACCAATTGCCAGCCCATCACCCCGACTCCTACTCAGCTGCCACTTCCTTCTCTCTGATCAGGGCCTCCCTGATCAGAAAGGAGAACAGGCAGGGCATGGCGGCGCACATCTGTAATCCCAGCAGCTCGGGAGGCTGAGGCAGGAGGATGGCAAGTTCCAGACTCAGCATTTAGCAAGACCCTGTCTCAAAATTAAAAATGAAAAAAAGGTGGGAGGCTGCTGGGGATGTGTGGCTCAGTGGTAAGGTGCCCCTGGGTTCAATCCCTGGTACCAAAAAGAAAAAAAAAAAAAAAAGGAAAAGCCGAACCTTATTGCTTGTCTGTTCAGGTTTTCCTGTAGCCTCCATAAGCCAAGCAGATCAGAGTAAGGGCTGTGAAGGCAGACGGGTGGGAATCAGGACCCTGCTTTGCCACTGACCAGAGGCCTGACCTTTGGGCAAATGCTTTTAATTCTCTGGGACTCAGTTTCATCATCTGAAAAGTAGGGTTTCATGCCATCTGTCTCTTAGGATTTTGAGAGTTTGTGACAAAGTAGATATAAAGTGCCTTCCTGGCGTGGAGCAGGGCCTGGCTGAGTCCTTGCTGCTGTTCGTTTTCATCGTCTATCTATTATTCAACAGCCATGCACGGAGGCCTCCTGTGTGCCAGGCTCTGTAGAGACGCTGGGCACCACAGAGAGTGTCACAGTCCTCTTCTCGGTCGGCTTGCCCCCCTGGATTTTTTTCCTTACTGTTGGTTGATTCCCCTTCTTTGTCGGAGGCCCCACCTCTCCCTGTCTGCCAGCCCATAGGGTGGGGGCATGAGCAGGCTTCAGGACCCTGGCAGGGTATTTGACATCTCTGCCCTACACTCGTAGCCCATGCCCTGCCCACTCACATGGAGCAGATCCACACCCAGGAGTGGATGGGTGTGACCTGGGACTGGCAGTGCCCCTGGTGGAAAGAGGGCTCTCACCTCCCCCACAGAGGAAGCTGGAAGGGACTTCTCTCTCTGGTCTCTCTCTTGGAAAAAAGAACAGGCATCCAGGGCAAAGGTCACTTAGGGGTGGGGGGGGGGTTTGTCCTGAGAAAGCAACAGGGACAGAAAAAGCTGGGGGCCCAAAATAAGGGCACAGGGCCTTCCTGCGGCACCCTCTCTCTTGGCTGAACTGGGATCTGGGTCCCTGCCTACAGCAGGCTTGGAGGCTCCCTAGCCACAGCACTGTCTGCAGACCCAGCTGACCACCACTCCACCCTGCTGGGAGGTGGCTGGGGTGTTTTGACTAACAAGAGAACCACGTTACAATCTCAAACAATTAACAACAACAAAGAAACCAGAGAGAACCAGAGAGAAAGAAGGGAAGAAAATAGTCCTTGAACAAATGCCGCTTCAGTGTCTGCCAGGACCTAAGATCTGGTACTATCTATTTTTTAATAATTGAGGGTAATAAATATGTATTTCTTTCTCCTCGCCACCCCCATCCTCCGTAGCTTGTCAGCTCCCTGCGTCTCTCCTCTGATCAGACCAAGTCTTCCCCAAGCAAAAAAAAAAAAAAAAATCCTTTAAGCAAAAAGGATTAAAGCCTTGAAAGTAGGTCTGCCGGAGATCTCCCCCTCTCCCTCCCCTCCCCTCCCCCAGGGCTGCAGTGGAGAGGCCCCTCTGGGGAGCCAGGGACAGGGGTTGGTGGGGCGGGCTGATGCAGCCAATCCCCCTGTGGGGACCTCTGGAGGGAAGGATCTGGCTGTTATCCCTCCTGGCAGCCCATCCAGTCCTGGGCTAGCCCCGGGGAAGGCAGCCTTGCTCAGCCCAGGTCTCCACTGGCTACCGAGGAAGGGTAACCTGAGAACCAGCATCGCCAGGGCCCCAAGCTGTGGGTTGTAGACAACCAGGAGGGTGTGGGTCTTAGATAGTCCCAGCTCCACTTTTGCATCCCACCTTTGGGCTTTAAGGGGCCTGTGTGACCTTAGAACAAGCACCGAGCCTCAGTTTATTCATCTGCAAAATGAGAATATAAAACAGTACCTCCCTCATGAAAGATCAAATAAGGTAAAGACAGCCCAGTGTCTGTACATAATAAATACATAATAAGTGAAATAAACAAGGATTGTTTTTTATGGACTTCTTCTCAGACATGAAGGTCCCATTCCATGGCTCTTCACAGCTCCCAAGGTGCCCTACCTGCCAGGCACAATTGTTTTCTTGTGTCACTCCCAGCACCCGTGGAGAGGACGTTGAACCTGAGGCTGGTGTGCTTAGGACTTTGCCCAAGGCTGTTAGAAATCAGCAGTGGAACTGGAACCCTAAGCAGTTCTGTACCCTCCTGGCCTGGCATCCGTCTGCTCTACGCCCTGCCCTGACAGGGTACCCAGTGTCCCTGGAGCTGGACCTCAGGTGCTACCCAGGAACCAAACCAGGAAGGGCCTGGCTGGAGGGGAGGGTATGATGGGGCAGTGGTGGCTGCTGCTTGGCAGACCATCTGCAGCTGCCAGCCTTCCAGATCTTGCTGAGGCAGCAGCCTTGGCCCAGGAGCCGGCCTCCCTCTGTGCTGGGCACATGCACACAAGGCTGGGCTGCAGGTGGCCAGCTCTGTGTCCCTGCACCCACCCCATTGCAGAGCCCCTGGCCTGCTCCCTCGCTCAGTGGTTGGCCACATGGCCTCCAGGCCTCCCTGCCCACCCGCAGGCCTGCCCTGGCTGCTTTGGGCCCTAGGCAGGAGAGGAGAGGCAGGGCAGGGAGGCCGGAGGGCAGGAAAAGCGGGAGGGAGGTGGCTATTTATAGCTGGCTTTGCTTTTGTTCCTTTTCCAGCAATGCTTCTCTTTAAATAGGAGCAGGGCTGGAGGCTGCAGCACTTCCCCAGCCGCCTGCAGTCAGCACGCAGGCGTGTGTGCGTGTGCGTGTGTGCGTGTGTGTAGGGATGGGGTAGGGATGGGGTAGGGATGGTCACTTCAGTGTGTATGTGTGCATGTGTGGGGGGGTCAGGTTGAGGGGACAGAGAGTTCTGTTGGGGTGCATACACCAACCTGTGCAGGGGCAGAAGGTGGGAACTGCACTGTTCGGGAATGTGGTGTTGGCATATATGCACACCTGTCTAGGGGAGGCCAGTTCTGAATAGTGTGCGTGTATTTATATTGGAGAGTCCACAATGAGATGCAGCAGTCACTCAATGTGTGCGCACGTGAAAGCACATATATACACATGTGTGTACAGACATGAGGTCAGGGCTGGGGATATAGCTCAGTTGGTAGAGTGCTTGCCACCCATGCACAAGGCCCTGGATTCAATCCTCAGCACCACTTAAAAAAAAAGATATGAGGCCAGAGGTGGGCAAGTGTGTGTGTATCTGATGTGTAGAATGTGGTGAAAGCAGCTCTTTTTAAATTTTAATGATTTTAATATTGGGGATTGAACCCCATTGGTGCTTTACCGCCGAGTTGTATCCCCCAGTCCCTTTTGTTTCTTGAGATGGGGTCTTGCTAAGTTGCTGAGGCTGGCCTGGAACTTGTGACCCTCCTGTCTTGGGCTCCTGGGTGGCTGGGATCACTGGCATGGCAGGAACAGTTCTTTGGGTGAAAGTGTAACAGTGTAATGGGAATGTTATGGAGTGGTCTGCTTTGGGTGTTTGAGGGTGTGGCCCACTGTACTACATAGTGATCAAGGACTGGAAGGGGACAGTGTCTCTTGTGCATACCACACCGTACACTTCAGGAGGGTGGAGGCTTTGGCGCGGTGTACTCTGTCTGGCACCTAGCCAGAAGTGTGGGCTTTTAACCGAATGCCTAGGAATTGCCAGTGTGAGAGAGAGGGAGTGTAAAGGGCCTCTGGGATCCTATCTGTCCACCCAGCAGGCGTTTTTAGATCACTCATAGAATCCCAGGGGTCACCATGGGTGAGACCGCTCCCTTTTCCCTTTCTGCCAGGAGCCAGGACTAGGGTGTGTGTGTGTGTGTGTGTGTGTGTGTGTGTGTGTGTGTGTGTGTGTGTGTGTAGGGGTTCCCAGGGGTGTTCTAGCAGCCTAGGGTAGCACGAGGGAGACCTTGGTGAGCAGATCCCATCCAGTGAGGAAGCCCCAGGCTTGGGGGGAGATCTGGGCTCTTAGCTGGCGCCACATCTGTCTCTGACTCAGATTTCACATCTGTAAAATGGGGAAGGTAAAGCCCTCTTGGGGCTGCCGCTGGATTAAGTAAACTCGGACCTGTGCTGTGGCTTAGTACACGCTGAGCGCTGGGGAGGAGGTGGATTCATGTGGGGCAGACGTGGGACCCGGGGGCAAGGCTGGAGGGTCCACAGCCATAGGGCGCACGGGGCATTTGCTTGCTGATCGCCACCCACCCCCACCCCCACCCCCCACCCCGGCCCTGATGGCCACCTTGGGCCCCTGATCACCACCCCGGGCCCAAGCAGAGCCACAATTCAGATGTGTCAGCGCGGCCCAGCGGTTCTGGAGAGAGAACTGCTCGCCCGGGAATGGCCGGGGCGCACGGGGGCCGCCTGAGGGATGGCGCGGGGGCACCGGCCTGGGCACCGCCCTCTCTCTTGGGCCGGCAGCTCCGGATCGATGCGACAGCCCTCCCTGCCCCTCCCCCAAAGGCCAAACAAAACATAGTAAATATTTAATCCAGGCCAGGGAGCCAAGGAGGCCTCCCCGCCCCCTCCGCAGCCGTCTGGCTCCTCTGCCAGCCCCGGCTGCTCTCCTTGGTAATGAGGCCGGGAGCTGCAGGGATCGATCGTGGCCCGGGGCGGGTGGGGGTGGGGTGGGGTGGCCTACACCCTGGGGGTGGCATCGCCCTCCGCCCCCAGGCCCAGGTTCCTGAGGCCCACCAGCTCCCTCGCCCTCTCTTTTCCAAGAAGGACGCTCCCCCGCTGACCTGCTCCTGCCCACCTCTTTGCTAAGTGCCTGGCTCGGTGGGGGAGGCAGAGGCAGGTGGAGGTCGTGGCCCAGGCCAGAAATCCCAGCGGGTTGAGAGGCTGAGGCAGGGAGATGACACGTTGCAGACTAGCTTCAGCAATTCAGCAAGGCCCTAAGCAACTTTGAGAGACCCTGTCTCCAAATAAAAAATGAAAAGGATTGGGGATGTGGTCAGTGGTAAGGAGCCCTTGGGTTAAAGTTCCAGCACCAAAAACAAACAACAACAGAAGAAAACCCACAAGGGAATGGGAATGGGTACATCCCAGACCTGGCTGGTGCCTGAGTTCCAGTCTCCCAGACAAATCCGACTGCAAGACCTGGTGACCTCAAGGCAGTCTGGCCCTTGGGTGGGGCCTGGGTGGGACAGGGGCAGCCAGAAGGCTGGCAAGGTAAGTGTATGGCCATCCTTGCTCCTTTTTATTCTTGCAGCAGATCATCACTGAGTACCTAGTGTATACCGGGCATAGGCTCCCAGCTTGGAGACTCTAAGTCGGGGCCTGCAGATGGATTGCTTTCCAAAGGAGATAAACAGTTAATAAATAAACACAAATGATTTCAGCTGGTGGTTGAATTTCATATAGAGAATAAAATCGTAATATGATATTGTGCTTGGCTGGGAAGAGGACATCATTAGCTAGGGTGGTCAGGGAGCTGACCCATGACAGTTGGGTTGGGATAAAATCATCGTTGGCAAATTTACAGCAAGTGCAAAGGCCCAGAGGCAGGAAAGAAATTGGTGTGTTCTAGGATTGGGAAGAAGGGCCAGGGAGGTTGAGTGTAGAGTGAGGGGGAGGTAGGCAGGGGCAGATCCCTTAGGATCTGGTAGGCCATGGGAGGAGTTTGCATTTCATTCTAAGTGCTGTACAGTAGCATTAGAGGTTTTAAGCTCAGGGATGACAAGATCTGCCTTCCATGTTTAAAAGCTTCCGCTGGCTGCAGTGTGGAGAAAGGGAGGTAGGGAGTTAAGGGTGGAGGCAGGTTGATGCATGCAGTGGTGTATGTGAGTGAGGCTGGTGTCTTGCCTAGCTTGGGCAGTGACTGTGAAGTGGCTATTTATGTTCCTGCAGCCAGCAGCCACCACCACCCCCAGCGGCCAGTAAAGGTCTGCTCCTGGCCCCCCCCCCCAGCAGAGTTCAAGACCCAGGGTTACCCCTATCTTGTCTCTCTGACCCAGACTCCTGTGGGCAGAGCCCAGGAAGTTATTATTATTATTTTTTTTAAGGAGCATTAGAAAATGTTGACATGTTTTTTGAAACAATTTCAGATCTGATATCTCCGCCAGATTGAGTTTGTAACCAGCTTTATTGTTTAAGCCTGCTGGGATTTCATCAAAGGCGTCTGCTGTTTACCCAGAACCATTTCATTGGAGAAAACAGCAAACAGACCTGCATTTCTATCTGATTTCACTTTTTTCCCTTTTCTCATGAATTTAAGTGCTTGTGAAAAGCCAGGCTGATAAGGCAGAGCAGTGAGGACCAAATCCGGAGGAAGGGGCTCAGAGGGGTCTCGGGCTGATGTTTATTAATGGAGCAGAGAGAAGCTGGGGGTGGCTGACCACCTTTCCCGGGGTCTGGGAGGCAGCCTGGCCAGCAGCCAGCCATTCACAGGGGGATGCTAGGCGTGCCGAGGGGAGGTCAGGAGAGCTGCTGCTTCCTTGGCACTCGGGCCAAGATTTTTCAGCCACCTCCTGGTGTCTGTTGTCTTGACCATTTTCTGGGCCATTTCAGACCCCCGCAACAATAAGACTGAACATCAGCTCCCATGTAGAAAGGGTGGTGGCCCAGCCTCGGAGCTGGGCTCAATGAGGCCGACTCAATCTGTCCTGGGAGAAGGCCGAGGGAGGAAACAGATCACAAGCCAGATCCTGAGAGTTTCTCCTGTGCCAGCACTTGGAACTCAGTTCCTGGTCCTGCTAGGCGGTTCAAGCCAGCCCAGGGCCAGCAGGGCAGGGTCCAGAGACTTGTCAGATTTAGTGCTCCCTCTGTCTCCCCAAGGAATCTACATTAGTGTTGTCTTTACCTGCCTAATAGGATCCTGGGGACTTTAAGCACGCCTGTTGACCCAGCAAATGTTTTAGCCCAGCGAGAGAGGCGGCTCTGCAGCCTATCAGGAGGGAAGGTGTTCTGAGAAATTTGGGTTAATGTGCCTTGTTCAGTTGCTTGAGTGACAGCTAGTTAAATGCACAGGTTGCTTGGCATACAGGCTGTCTCTTACCAGTTAGACACTAGATCCACTTGTAAGGTCAATCGATTTGAACCAATTAGCAGGAGGATAAGGACTTGTTTATCTTTAACTGACTGTAGGTCTTACAGCAAGCCACCTGGGAGGGATGATAAGGACACGGGTCTTTTTTCTTCAGCACCAAGGGCCGGGCACACCATTGTGCCTTCTTTCAGGTGGGACTTCCAGTGACAAGCGTCAGTACCGTTGTCTATGAGAGGAACCTTCAAGAAGTGACCAAAGGCCAAAGCTCTTGACAGAGCCCATAGGCTCCCCTGGTTGTGGATGCTCCCCACCTTCCGCCTGCCTTTCACAGTTGAATTTAGCTGCTGCTGGGGCTTCCCAACAGCAACTGGCTCTGGGTGAGCTCAGAGAAGGTCCCAGGCTTCCTTCGAGAGCAGGGGAGCCACATGATCCAGACATAGGGAGTAAATTCTGCCGTTCTAGTGATTGAACTCAGGGTCACTTAACCACTGAACCACATCCCCAGCCCTTTTTTATATTTCATTTAGAGACAGGGTCTTGTTGAATTGCTTAAGGCCTCACTAAGTTGCTGAGGCTGGATTTAGACTTGTGATCCTCCTGCCTCATCCGTCCAAGACTCTGTCTGGGATTACAGGTGTGCACCACCGTGTCCAGCCTCATTTATTTGTTATAAGCTTCCTTTCCACCCAGCCCTCCCCCAAGTCAAGAGGGTATCATAGGTTCCCTTTCTTCCCCTGCTCCCTCTTGGTACTGGGGATTGAACCCAGGGGCACTTTACTACTGAGCTACAACCCCTGTTCTTTTCATTTATTTTAAACAGGGTTTCAATAAGTTGCTGAGGGGCTGAGGTTGTGGCTCAGTGGTAGAGCGTCTGTCTTGCCTCTGTGAGGCACTGGGTTCAATCCTCTGCACCACATAAAATAAATAAGTAAAACAAAGTTGTTCAACTAGAAAATTTAAAGAAAAAAAAAATAAGTTGCGGAGGCTGGCCTTGAACTTGTGATCCTCCTGCCTCAGCCTCACAAGTGCTGGAAGTACAAGCACACAACATCAAATATGGCTTGCATCCCTTTCTTAGACAAGGTAACTGAGGCTTGGAGGTAAGAGGTCTGTAGTAAGAGGTCAGCTTTTGTTGTTTAAGGTCACCCCGCCACTCAGTTGCTGAACTGGGGTTTTGATTGTTTTAGGTGCTGGAAATTGAACCCAGGGACACTTTGCCATTGAGCTACATCCTCAGTCCTTTTGATTTTTCAGACAGGGTGTCATTAAGTTGTTGAGGGTCTTGCTGAGATGTGGAGACTCACCTTAAACTTCTGGTCCTCCTGCCTCAGCCTCCTGAGTGGCTGGGATTACAGAGCTGGAGTTTGGATCCAGCCTGGCTGACTCTGGAATCTGGGACCTTTGCACTTGGCCTTACGGCTCTCAGCCGTTTATGAGATTAGAAAGGGGCAGGAGCTTCTCCCAAATTGTGGGCTTGGATGGGACAAGATCACAAGCTGGCAGGGAGAGGGTGGAGTGGGCCCTCTGCTATATTCTGATCTGAGAATATCTGAGGGTGAGGCTGAAGATATTCAGGCCACGGATTGTATAAGCCCTGCTTTTGCTTTTGGAGGGGCCAAGTGCATCTCGGGCTGGTATGTTTGGTGGGTTCATTGTTAAGAAGTGGGCTCAGGGCTACTCAGGAGGCTGAGACAGGAGGATTTCTTGAGCCCTGGAGTTTAAGGCCAGCCCAGGCAAAGTAGCAAGACTCAAATCTCAAAACAAGAAAACAATGTGGGTGCAGGCACAGGGTAGAGGCTGTATGCTCCCTGAGGCATCCCAGCTCCAGCCCCACCCTAGGAGGAGGGAAGGCCACATCCTCCTCTCCAAATCTCAGTATCAATTTCCCCTCAGCACCGCATCCTCATGCTAGGGTCCATGAATCCCACTCAAGGACGTGATTCTCAGAGGCACCCAAATCTGCTCTTACCCTAGCCTGGGAACTGGATCCACAGAGTGAAAACTGAGTGCAACTCAGTGAGATGGATATTTTTTTGCAAAGAGGATCGAATATAAGGGTCCTAAGGAATGGTCTGGCTGTCATCTGCATGGGGGTGCAGGGAATGGGGGCTTCCGGTTCTTCCATGCTTGTTCAAAAGAGTTGACAAGTTCTTTTTGGGAAATTGCTTCAGATCTTTCAGCATTTCCTCTTAATAGCCTCAGCAATGGTGAATCCTTGACCTTTGAGGGTGAGTTTGGTTTTTTTTTGGAAAAGGCCAACAATAATTTAAAGCCGTGTGTGGTGAAGAAAGGGGATGAACAATTTGCAGAATGTGATTTGTTTTAGTTGTTGGAATTTTTTTTTTTTCATTCACAAGATGGGACCCTCAAGAATAAAGCCAGTTTTCTCACAGAGAAGTAACAGAAGTATTTTAAGTTGATGGCAGCTCTTTGAAGCAGTCGGCTCAGGCCTGAAGGTGACCACTCTGACAGAAGGGCAGAAGGAAGGAATTGATGTTTTATTGAGCTGATACTATGTGCCAGGCACTTTACATACATTATCTCAACTGACTGAAGTCATTTTTGGAATAAGGCCAGTCTATTAAAAAATTCATAAATAATCTATTATCTTGTTTACTCCTCCTAATAATTCTATTAGAACAAGCTCTTAGCCCATTTTACAGGTGATGAGATTAAGGCTCAAGGAAGTTAAATAACTTCTCAAGGCCATAAAGCTTGTGTGTATCAGGGCCAGAATTTGAACCCAAATTGGATTAACCCCTAAAGTCAAGGCTATTTTTTTAAAAATACGTAAGTATTGATATCCCGACCCCACTCAACCCCCACCACCCCAATAATACACCACTTTAGTTTCATTATGTCATGATGACATCATTCTGGTTGCATTCACTTAAAAAAAGCAGGTCATCAAGAAGTCATGTGTCAGGGTGAAATGCTGACTGTGTGTGGTGGCAGTCATCCGCAGGCTCCAGGGGATGTGTGGGTGACAATGGCAAAGCATGAAGTATGGTGTTTATTAGGTACTGGCAAAGACCCGGGAGTTCCAGATGCCAAGCAGTGATAAGTAGGGACAGCCTGTCTCAGCTCTCGCCAGCTCCAAGAGCTGAGCAGGCTGCTCCTAGTTCAGTGACTTTGAATCAACTGGACTCTTGGACAGACCAGCCCTGGGAGCGCTCCCAGCCACTGGCAAGACAGGGCTCCCTCTGGATCAGAACAGCAATAATAGAAGCCATGCATCCCCGGCAGATGGAGCACTTCTTATAGGCCAAGCCTTGATTATATCATTAAGCTTTAATCTTGCTACATGTTCTTAACCTCCAACCTGGGGATACCTGTCCCCAGTCACATAGGTTGGCTCTAGCTAAATGGAGAGAAGGACTTTTCTTCTGCATGCAGCCCCTTGTTCTGAGGTGGCTACACGTCATGAGAGATCTGTGAATCTGACTGAGTACACAGGAAAGAGGGTAGGTACAGGGCTTGCTACCCCACCCTCTCCTGTCCTGGAGACACAACTGGACTTCTCAGTCATAATCACAGTCACAACTTTCTACCTAGAGTAGTCCCACTTGCAGGAATTTATCTTATGACCCTTGAACCTGTGGGTAGAAATGTACATCTAGGAGCATGAATGGTATCATTGCTTATAATAGCAGCGACTGGGAACAATCTAAATGTCCATCAGTAGGGGATCGACTGGGTAGAATACAATGTTCCCATGCAACGGGATTCTGTGCTTCAAGGAACAGGTGACTGTAAGCTCTGATATGGGATGGAGGCCAAGATGTACTGCTAAGTGAAAAAGCAGTGGAAATACACTGTGATACCATTTGGGTTTTAAAAAGAAAGATTTACTTGTACGTGATAGAAATTTTCTAGAAAGACACAAAAGAAACTGTTAACAGTGGGATGCCTCTGAAGAAAGATACTGGAGACTGGAGGTCTGTGAGAGGAAAGGAGACTTACTTTTTATTGTATACCCTTTTGTATTCTTTGAAAAATTTTTTTTTTTTTTACTATGTGCATGCATTATCGTTTCTGTTAAAAAGAAAATAGGGGGGTTAAAAAAATTCCCAGGCTTTATCTGACTCCCCAGTCCACTTTTTCTTTTCTGTCTCCAACCAGGTCCTGTCATCTTGACTCAAAAGCCATTCCTCAACAGCTCTCCCTCCACCCCACCCCATGCCCTCCCCTTCCCAAGGCACCCGTTACTGCCTCTTATAGGTACTTAAAACCCACCTTTTTGCCTTGAAATACAAATAACTCTAATCTGCAGAGAAAGCTGAGCTTCGCTGCACTTATAGAACAGACAGAAGTCAGCTGGCACTGAGATACTCGATAAATGTTTGCTGAAGTGAATTGAATCTGTGACTCGGTTGGTTACACCGAGCAAGGTACTAATTGGCCAAGGTCAAGCATCAAATCTCATTCAGGTTGGCTCTGTGTAAGTCTAGGTGGGGAGTCTTTCCCTGCATGCAGGCCAGATCCTTGCTCAGATGTGGCTGCTTGTCGTGAGGGGGAAGCCCCACGTAAGCAAGGAAGAAAGGTGGGTGCGGGCTCAGTGCATACCATCTCTTCTGGAGATGCAGCTCAAAATGACTTGAGTGAACAGGACAGAAGAACAGTGTGGAGAGATAGAAAGGCCCAGCTTTGAAAAGATTCTGACTCAGAAGATCATCTGCAGTGGGCTCCAAAAATGTTGTGTCTTTCTTTTTATATTATCCAGTTTGATTTCCTTACAAGACATTTTAAATGGGGTTATAAAAGATGGGATTCTGCTAGGCACAGAGGAGCACACCTGTAATCCCAGTGGCTCAGGAGGCTGAGGCAGGAGGATCACAAGTTCCAGGCCAACCTCAACAATTTAGCAAGGCCCTAAGCAACTTGGCAAGACCCTGTCTCTAAAATACAAATAAGGCTGGGGATGTGGCTCAGTGGTTAAGTGCCTCTTGGTTCAATCCCTGGTACCAAAATAAATAAACAGATAAAAGCTGGGATTCTTGCTAAGTGTGGTAGTGAGTTGCTTGTTATATGTTTTCACCATAAGTTGGAAAATGACCATTTAGGAGGCTTTCTTTTCTTTTTTCCCTCCTGGGGATCAAACCTAGGGCCTGATGCATGCTAAGCACGCACTTTACCACTGAGTTACACCTCCAGGCCCTATTATTTTTTTTTTTTAACATCTCAAAACTTCACTAGCCTGGAGGAAAGTGAGAACATGTATCTCTTACCCATGACCACCTTCTCCTCTTCATTTTCTAATGAATTCCCCCTGTGGTTCTCGGGCCTCAGCCTGTGTGCGATGCCCTTGCAGCATCTTCCTGGAGGCTGTGATCTGGCCGCTTGGCATGGGCTCCTGGACTCTTCAGCTCCCTCACAGTAGAGACTTCTTGTCCCAGTAAGGGTTATTATGATGAGGAAGCGTTTGCCTGCAAGCACAGTGAGTCAGAAAGTTTGATGTGCCTTCCAAAAAAAAGCATCTATAATTTTTGACCACATTAATAGAAGTGTCCAAATCTAGGACGGTGAAGAATCTGGTTCGCTCTATGCTGAGGCTCCACTGAATCATCTTCTCCTTCGTCATCATCCACCAATGGAGTCCATCCTCTGCATGTTGCTTGAGTCCGTGCCCTGCTCTGCATTTCCTCTGCCATTGCCTCAAACCAGGGTCCCACATCGCTTGCCTGGAACATTGCAGTAGCCCCCTAATTGGTGTTCTAGAATCTTCTCTTGCCACTACCGTTGGGGGATGTTAGCAAACAGGATCTATTCATAACACTCTGATGGCTTACACTCTTTCTATGGCTTCTCGCAGCTCTTGGAATACAGGCCCCATGTTTAACGGGGCTTTCAAGACCTCCTGTGGTGGTGGCCCCTGCCTGTCCCTCCAACCTCACCTCATAACATTTTCCCCTCATGCTCACTAATTTTCTTTCTGTTCTTCACATACGCCAATCTCCCTGCATACTCAGGGACACCCAATATACCAACTGCTGCCTAGAAAACTACCCCCACCCCACCCTACCCCCCACCTGCACCATTTCTTCTCTTTCATTATTATATTATTTTCTTTCAGCAGTGGGGATTGAACCCCGGGGCACTCTGTCCTTATGCTACATATCCAGTCCTTTGTGACAAGGTCTTGCTAAGTTGCTGAGGTCGGACTTGAACTTACGATCCTCCTGCCTTAGTCTGGCTGTATAGGAGTGCGCCACCAGGTCCAGCCCTTCTCTTGCTTTAGAGGTTGACTCAAATGATGTTTCCTCGGGAGGTGGTCCTGAGCCCTCCAGACCAGGTCAGGGCCCCACTTACATGTGCTGATAGCATCTAGCACCTGTTCATTGATTCAGCAAATATTTAACTACACCAGTGGGACACCTGAGGCACTCCTGGTGCTGAGTGAGCCAGCTGCCTCTTGAGGGAGGTGATCGAGCATTGGGGTCTCAATCGTCTCTGGTCAGAGCTGCTGGGGTGGGATCCCGCATGAAAATTACACATGGGCGTGAGCATCCAGGGACTGGAACACATGTACATTGCAGGCACATAAGTGCACTGTGTTTTTCTGGCCCTGAAATTAAATGGCTTCAGAACTAGAAGGATCCTTAGAGATGTGTCTGTGTCTGGGGACCTGAGACACTGGCTACAAATGACAGAAACTTTACATCCTCGGGTGCAGCTTGATCACATGGTGTCACCCGGCCTGGGTTTCTTTCCCCCAGCATCTTGGCTTGGCTTTCCCATCATCCCCAGGAAGCTCCAGACACTCCAGGTTGTCATCTCTGCCTCCACCAGAGGAGAACTTCTCTTCCCCCATTAGTTTGAACCAAAGCTGTGGGCCAGAGTCACTGACTCACTTTCAACCTTGAACCAGTCTCTGAGGCCTTGGAGTTTATGCTGGTTGGGTCTGAGCCCACCCTGAAAATAGGGGCAGGAGCTAGCCCCATCAAAGCCAGTGGTCAGGAGTTGGGAGGACCAGTCCTTTCAAAGGAAAAGCAGGGTGCTCTGGCCAAAAGGTAGGGAACATATCATGGGTGGCCGAAGCCTCACAAATGGTAGCCTACGGATTGTAATCTGCAACAGTTGCTAAACCCTTTTTTCTTTCTTTTTCACTCTAATCGTGTTCCTCAGGACCCTATTGGTCCCTCCTGTCTGGTGTGGCAGTCCTTGAGGCACACCACTTACTTTGTCCAACTGTCTTGTTTTGCAGAAAAAAAAAGCCCAACCGGGCATGGTGGTGCACGCCTGTAATCCCAGCAGCTTGAGAGGATGAGGCAGGGGGATTGTGGGTTCAAAGCCAGTCTTGGCAACTTAGCAAAGCCCTAAGCAACTCAATGAAACCTGTTTCTAAATGAATATTATAAAGGGCTGGGAATGTGGCTCAGTGGTTAAGTGCCTCTAGGTTCAATATCCTGGTACCAAAAAACAAAGAGAGAGAGAGAGAGAGACAGAGAGAGAGGAGAGCTGAGGCTTAGTGACCTCCTCAAGGTCACAGAGCAGAGTAGAAGTGGAACCAGGACAAGAACCAGAGATGAGGCCCAGCAGTATCACACGTTGGGCAGAGCCTGGGTCTGGGTCAGCCTGCCAGGTCTGAATCCTGGCTCTGCCATGTGTTAGCTGTGGGACTGAATTAGTTTCCTAAGGCTGCCATAAATTACCACAAACTCAGTGGCCTAAAACCATAAAAATTTATTCTCTCTCAGTTCTGGAGACCAGAATCTGAAATCAAGATGTCAGCAGGACTGTGCCCCGACCAAAGGCTCTGGGGGACAATCTGTTCTTACCTCTCCCAGTTTCTGGTGGCTTTTCACATTCCTCGTATTCACTTCACTCCAACTGCTGCCACTGTCTCCGTGTGGCTTCTCTCTGTCTTCTGTCTTTCATGTGAACATTTGTCATTAAGTTAAACGGGGCATTTGGGTAATCCAGATGATCTCATCTCAAGGTTTTTTTTTTTTTTGGTACCAGGGATTGAACTCAGGGGCATTGAACCACTGGACCACACCCCTCAACCTTTATTTATTTATTTATTTATTTATTTATTTATTTATTAATAATTGTAGATGGACAGCGTGCCTTTATGTTATTTATTTATTTTTTTTAATGTGGTGCTGAAGATTGAACCAGTGCCTCACACAAGGTAAGTGCTCTACCACTGAGCTACAGCCCCAGCCCCCAATCCTTTTTTTTTTTTTTGTATTTTACTTAGAGACAGTGTCTCACTGAGTTGCTTAGGGCCTTGCTAAGTTGCTGAGGCTGGCCTTGAACTTGCGATCCTCCCCCCAAGCCACTGGAATAATGGGCATACACTACTGCCCTTGGCTCAGGATTCTTAATTACATCTACAAACAGCCTTTTTCTAAACAAGGTCACATTCACGGGTTCCATGAATTTGGATACGGACTTATCTTTTGGGGAGCTACCATTCAATCCAGTCCAGGGACAGTGGGCAGGGCATTTAACCCCTCTGAACTTCAGTTTCGTCATCTGTAAAGTGTAAGGAATAGCAGTACCTTCCTACAAGGGTTGTTGTGAGGATTAAATCAAAATCCTCCAGGGTTTTTCACAGACCGCTGAGCGCTTAGTAAGTGCTTAGCAAACGTCAGTTATTATAGCTGGTCTTCCTGTGGCCTTCTCCAACTTGACCTTCTTCCACATGGAGGCCTGGCTCCCATCAGCTAGTAGTAGTAGAGACAAGGCAGGTGGTTGGTGTCTCTGTAGACACAGAACTGTCAAGGTTAGAGACAGGTGACTTCCTGCTTGCTTCTCAGCTGGGGACATCCTATAGTTCCTCGGGCCAGAGTTCCTGAGGCTGCATCTGAAAGGCAGGGCAGCCAGAGGAGGTCTCCTGCCAATCAACCTCTCACCCTGGCTCCGGGAGGCCGTCATGGGAACCCTATGATTTAGAGTGATGAAATGTAAATTGCAGAGATTCCACGCTTCCCTGCGGCTGAGATCCCATCAGCATCTCATTCCCCTTACCTGGGGCTCCTCCAGGTCTCATTTGGTGGATTCTGCTGGCAGAGTACCTCCTCAGCGACCACGTCGGCGTGCTTCCTACATCTATCACACCTGCACTGTGACAATGTAATTTTTATCTCTGGTTGTTTATTTCTCAGATGGAACTACTTGTAAATTCCAAGAAGAAAATATATCCCTGTGTGTGACAGAACCAGCCCAGGGCGATTAATCTGGGCTTTTAAGCTGGGAAGGCAAACCAGGCTTATGTTGCTGCGTGCCTAAGTGTCCAGGAATCAACTCCAGCCATTTATGGTCCTCCGATGAAGCAGTGGCCCCAGGAGGGGTTGAGCTCAGTAGGATTTGATCCAGATGGATGGAAATGGGGTCTTCATTTCCCATCCGCTAGGCGACTAGCAGGCCCTGGGGACAGAGTGTGGGAGGCAGGTGGCTTGAGGCCAAGAGGTGCTAGAAGTGGAGGGAAAGACCCCTATTTTTAAAGCAGAGTTGACAGTGGGTGTGAGAAGAAGGAGGGGATGAAGGGCGTTGGTGCAGGCACAGAGGGAATGAGTGAGCACCTTGATGGTAGGAGATTGGCCTGCATCGTCCAGAAAACCTGGGTTCAAATCCAAGTCCTGCAGCTTACCGTGCACTTTCAGGAAAGTTCCTTTACCTGACAGGAGAGTTTCGTTTCTTTTTTTTTTGGTACAGGGGATGAACCCAGGGGCACTTAACCACTAAGCCACATCCCCAGCCCTTTTTTATATTTTGTTCGGAGACGAGGTCTCACTGAGTTGCTTAAGGCCTTGCTAAATTGCTGAGGTTGCCCTTGAACTTGTGATCCTCCTGCCTCAGCCTCCTGAGCTGTTGGGATTACAGATGTGTGCCACCAAACCCAGCTTTTCTGACAGGAGAGTTTCTTGACCTGAAAAAAGGGAGCAAGAAGATTTGCCCCATATGACCACTTGGAAAATAGAATAGCAATGTATGATGAAGGTTTGCCACACAGCAGGGTTCTGTATAAGAGAACTTACTTTCTCTTGCTTTCCCCAAATGCCTAGAGGGGAGCTCTCAGACTGGCAGAAGATGAAAAATGAAGAGATAATCAGAATTCAGAGTGGAAGGAATTTAGAGAACACCTAATATAAAGCCCAGTCGTGGTTTGGGGAAGGAGAGGGCCTCTGAAGCTGGAGAGAGCTCATCTCCTGTCACCCATGGAATATCATGGTGCCTCACTTCATGCTGCTTCCATACCAGAGCATTCACCAGGGCCTTAGGCTTCTGCGGCCCCCTAGAACAATAGCATGCTTCTGTGTGTAGATGCACTTTAAGGAAAAGATCTTCATTGCCTTCATCAAATTCTCAAAAGGATCCTCCATTCAAAAACATGAACTTGGGCTGAGGTTGTGCCTCAGTAGTGGAGCGCTTACCTAGCATGTGTGACACACTGGGTTCGATCCTCAGCAATACATAAAAATTTAAATAAATAAAGTTTAAATTAAAAAAAAAACATTAACTTTTTTGGACTCGGTGATATTGTGGCTAAATTGTGTTTGTGTGTGGTAAGAATGTTTCTCTCCCTTTCACCTGCATCTGATGTATACCTTGCCTTGATGTGTAATTTTGGGGGGGGGGTCTCCTTGGCCTCAGGACCCCTGCCAGCCCTTATTGTAACCTAGCTCATCCTCTTCTATTCAGGGAAACCAGCTCACATGTGCCAGCCAGGGGCAAGGTACGGGCCTCTCCTTTACTGGCAGAAGAAAATTTCCAGGTTTTGGCATTTAGGGCTGGATCCAGATTTTGTGGAAACTAACAGTTTTCTTTTATTTTTCTGGGTACACTTTTATAAAAAAGCATAACAAATCATGAATACAGAATTAGATGAAGGGCCCTGAGAAGAGCAATGGATGCTTTGTTAGTATCACTATAAGCGGTCTCTCCTGGTGACATTACAGGACAAGTGACCTCAGAAGAATGTGGGGTATCAGCATAGCTTGCCCACCAAATGGCCTTCCAGGGCCTACTGTCCCCAGAGGTACCAGTGGACCTACCTCCTTGAAGCAGCAGGGGAAGGCCTCCTGTGGGCATCCAAGGAGGGCTCAGAATTTGTGGCACTGCCCCTTCCCAGAGTTTCTATGGAGGTGAGCTGAGCACAAACAAGACTGTGTCCAGGCCCAGGCTTTCAGGTCCATGAGCAGATGGAGGGTCAGGGGTGTGGAAACTGTGGGCTACCTCTGTCCCTTCCTTATTCATTCTTCTGGCATTTGTTGGGTACCAGCTGTATGCCAGGCACTGCCCTGGGGATATGATAGTGAGAAAGATGCTGTCGTGAGCAAGAGGCTGAGACAAAGGACCGGTGTCTGGCTCTTGCTCTGTCACTTTCTACTTGTGGGTGCTCGTGGAAGACTCCAAACCTCTTTGAGCTTGAAATTTGTCATCTGGAGGCTGGGTAATAACACTCCCCTCTCTGGGCTTCTGGGAAAGTGAGAGATTTTTTACATGTGCGGTGCTGAGCACAGAGCTGGCCCTGGGGTCAACACCTGTAAATTCTCACTGTGATTATTTTGCAAGAGTCATCCTGCCTGTTGGAGTTACATTCTCTCTGGCATCCTGATAAGTCTCCTTTTTTTGGCAGGCTCTAGAGCTTCCTGGGTGAAGAGTGGTCAAGGTTGACAACATGCACAGAGCTCCCTGGGTAACACCTGTGGGTAGCAGTAGCCACAGCTCAGGCTGGAAGCTGATGATCAGGCAGGAGGCAGTGACTTGTGTGGGGCTGGGTCAGGATGGGCTCTGGTCAGTCAACCTGCAGATGAGGTGGTTACAGGGATAAGGGAGGAACAAGGTTGTCCCTCCCCACCTCTCCCATTTCCCTAAAGCATCTGGCAAGACAAGAGCTGGGCAAAGGGAATATGCCAAGATGGAGTCAGCTTCCTTTCTAGGCCTTGTAAGAGGGCAATTTCTGGCCAGTTGCCTTGGACAGGGGTCTCCCAGGAAGCCGCTGGCCTCTTTCTTACCCGCTGTGACCACAGTCATTCCCAGGGGGGTGGCACAAGGGACTCATTTGAAGTACTTTATCCCATCAGTGCCTCCCTGCCCTTCCTGCCCACGGTGGCTCCAGGAAGCAGTCAGGGAAAGGGGCCAGTTCTGATCCCCTGGGAAACCCTGCTCCACTTGTGATAAGGATTTAAACAGGTTGCTGAGCAGGTCCACTAATTAATCTTTTGTTTTTGTTTATTTTTACTTTTTTTCCAACTTTAAAAGTAATACATATCATCTGTGGGAAATTTGAAATGTAAAGAATCAGGGAGGAAAAGCCCAGACACCCAACACAGAGGCCCGTCCATACCGCTACTAACACGTTAATATGCTGGCTCTCCACTAAGAAGCAAAAGCTTTTAAGAACCCCATGTAAACACCAGTGTCGAAGGCTGCCTGGGATTCCACGGGAATAGAATTAATTTTTTAAAGAAAATACATCAGAGCCAAGTGGGTTTGGAGTGAAAGGATTTTGAGGCACCCCCCCCCCAGGCCAGAGTGTGTGGAACAAAGCATTTAGGCCGTCAGCCCCTGGGGTTCAGCATGGCTCCCCAGAAGCCTCCCAGAAAGTTGACTGGGGTTTGCTGGAGTCAGGAGATTTTTCTTCTCCACATACTTTCCCATGTGAGCATTCACACTTGGCCTGCCTGCCTAATGGTTGTGGAAGTCAAGGTTGTGGAAGTCAAGGCAGATGATTGAAGGGGTGGGGAGGTGCTGCCCGGTGCTGCCCAAGGAGAAGGGCCACCCCACTGGGCAAAGATGGAGTTGGCTGGCCTGTTCCCCCTTTTCTGTTCTGTGGGGTAAGGGGATTTCTTCTTCTTCTTCTTCTTCTTCTTCTTCTTCTTCCTCCTCCTCCTCCTCCCCTCCCCCTCCTCCCTCCTCCTCCTCCCCTCCTCCCTCCTCCCCCTCCCCTTCCTCCCTCCTCCCCCTCCTCCCTCCTCCTCCTCCTCCTCCTCCTCCTCCTCCTCCTCCTCCTTTCCTGCTTTCCTGGATTGAACCCAGGGTGCTTGTTTTCCCACTAATCCACATTCCCATCCCTTTCTTTATATTTTATCTAGAGAACTGTTCTCATTAAGTTGCTCTGGGCCTTGCCAAGCAAATCCCACCTCAGCCTCCTAAACCACCGAGATTACAGGCATGTGCCACCGTGCCCAGCTTCACTCCGTTTCTTTAGGATTATTGTAAGTGGTGCCAAGAGGCAGCAAGCGCAGGGGTTCCTCCTGCTGGCTGGGCATAACCACCCTGCAGAGAAGCCCTCTCTCACTGGGCTCCATTTTCTGAGCGGCTGCTCACACGGGTTACTGGAACTAGGATAGGGGGCTTCCAGGGGAAGTCTCCCTGGCGTCTCTGCGACTTGTGCCCACTGGCAACAACTTCCGCATCCCACTGGTAATATATTTTTTTTTTTCTGAGCTGGGTTAAGTATTTGCTAAGCACCAAGCTAAATGTTTTATATGCATCACTGCACTTAATCCTCACAGCAGCCCTCTAAAGTGAGTCCTGTTTCTTTCTCCCATTTTCCGGGTGAGCAAACTGAGAGGTTAAGTGACTAACTCAAGCCGGCTAGAACCCAGAGGCAGGTCTAACTCCAAGCCAGAGCTTGCAGCCGCTACTCTTGGCTGCTGTTGCCGAGAGAGACTCGGTGCAGAACCCACCTGGCTGCTTCCGCTAAATGGCTATTGCAGGAGTCACCAAATCTCTCCTCGGAAGGCTCTGCTCCATGAGAACCTTCTCTGGGGACAGAAGAAAATGGACTTAGGGGTCAAAGAGAGCCCAGATCCTAGAGACGGAGACACCATCTGTCCCCATTCTTGGGGTGCTCTGAAGTGCTGGCTTTGGGCAGGAGTGGGATGGGGTGTCAAGTAAGGCGACTTTTCTGGGTCAGGGGTGGCTCTTGGCCACTGATTTTGGAGCCAGTGAACCAACCCCCAGAGGCAGTGGCACGGTGGGATTAAGCACACCCCTGGCAGCAGCCCCCCTCTCGACCCCCAGAGGCAACAAAGGTTCCTTCAATGGGAGGGGACAGCAGTAGGGTCGCAGGGTGCATTTGCCAACGCGGGATGCGGGCGGGAGCCGCTGGGCCAGCTCCCACCTGGGCTGGCCTCGCGGGCGCTGGTTGGCTCCCTGGGAGCGCCGCTTGTCCTATCGCGCACCTGCACGGTTGCCAGGCAACTGGGACTGAGTTGTAACACCTCGGCAGAGCCAGGGTGCTGTTTTTATTTCCCGGCTGCTCTGAGTCCTTAGAAGTTGTACAAGGATGGCATTTGGTTTCCGTCCCCAAAGAGACCTCATCTTACCCCCATCCAACTCCCTGGACCCCAGCCTCCAGCCCAGAGGTCTCCGACCATACCGCCCTCTGCATTTGGGGTGCCGCGGTTCACTGCTGGGTCCCAGATTCTCAAGGTTCCCTCATTTGGGGGAAAGTTATCCTCAGGGGAGCTGAAGACTTCCTCCTAAGATGGTGGATCCAGAAAGAACCCCGAAGGTGGGGAAGGGCAGTCTCCAAGGTCACCAGAGTAACCGCCTGGTGACCTCAGAATAACCTTGGGTTAGCAAGAGGGAAAGGGGGAACACGTCGTGGACTTGCCTTCACACAGATTATCAGGATTTCCCCCCAATTTTAGTCTCTGCCTTACACGTTCCCTGTGTGTCACATCTGCGTACCACCTGCACTATTTTTTCACTTCTTTTTTTTTCTTCTGTAGATTGACCCACTTTAGCTTAAATAAATGTATTTAAAAAGGAAACTGATAACACTTCTGTAAATGGAGACTCAGTATCACTTTCCATAAATAGAAAGTACTGCAAAAATAAATACAGAGAAAAACAAAACATTATTAAATTTTAGCACATTGGCGGCTGATGATCTAAGAGGGCTATAATGACAATAAAATACTGCTTATTAAGCACTTATTCTGTGCCAGGCACTAGCTTAGCATTTTACATGGATTAGCTCATTTGCATCTCATTAATGGTCCCATTTCACAGATGGGGAAATTCACCTTCAGAGAGGCCAAGGGCTTTGGCCAAGGGCACATAGGCACTAAATGATAAATTAGGATTTAAAACTGAGTCTCATCCTTAAGGCTGGGCTTTTAACCATGACCTGTTTCATCTTCCCACATAGTGTCACCCCTGGCTCTGTGACCTGGAAGCTAGGAGTTTACCCTTTCCAGGTTTGGGGCAATGACTTGAGCCTCAGCTGCAATGGCTTTTGCCTAGCTCTAAGGAATATAATAGCTAGGTGCTGCCACAGATAAACCACAAAGCTTCCCAACAGCCCTGGAAGTATCTTATTTTGTTGCTCAGAAACTGAAGTTCATGGAGGCTGAACTGACCAAAGTCACACTGCTGCTGAGTGGCAGGGCCAGGATATCCAGTCTCCCTCTGCAGCATTAACACTTTTTTAAAAAATATTTTTTTTAGTTGTCAATGGAGTTTATTTTATTTATTTACATGTGGTGCTAAGAACCAAACCCAGTGCTTCACACATGCTAGGCAAGCGTTCTACTACTGAGCCACAACCCCAGCCCAGCATTAACACTCTTGTACATTTATTTTGTTTTTTGTTTTTAGTACTGGAGATTTAACTCAGGGGCAATTTACCACTAAGCTACATCCCCAGCGCTTTTTGCTTTTTATTTTGAAAAATATAAAAAGGGTCTCACTAAATTATTTAGGGCTGCACTAGGTTGCTAGAGCTGGCCTCCAACTTACCATCCTCCTGTCTCAGCCTTCCAAGCCACTGGGATTACAGGTGTGCGCCACTGCGCCTGGCTTCTTATACCTCTTTGTAGCTCATTCAGCCTCACACAGAGAGAATAATGTTTCATTATTAGCAAATCGTACAGCAAAACAGAACCTTCTCCTTTTACCCAGGGAACCAATTTCCACCTGGGGAGAGTGGCCATTTGTAGAACCCAGCCTAGGCTATGGGCAGATACCTCCTCAGAGCTGAGGCTGGTCTCTGCAACCATGGCTGCCTTCAGATGGGCAAAGACCCCTGGGCATCCCACAACCCAGCAAGATTCCTGCACCACTGGGCAGGGATATTTGTTTGAATTTATTATCTGCCCTCCTGGAAACATAGTTCATCATCCCCTATCAAAATGAGCAACTGCATCTCTCACTCCAGAGCTGGCTGGTTCTTACCTGGAAGAGAAAGAACAAGGGCACATTTGGAGAGGGAGGAAAATCATATGTTATTTTTAAAAGGCATTTTGAGTGAGTGCTGAATAGAGTTCAAGAAAATTGCCTTAAAGACCTGTTCTCGGTGGGAATGGTGTTTCTCATGGCTCCCAAGTATTTGGAAACTTAATTGCACATTTGTACGGGCTACTGTTTTTATTTCTTTCTGGTCTCAGAGGTGGGCTTTGAAGATTGTGCTCTCTCTGTAATGGTTTTCTTTATCTCAAATAAATTTCGCACACCTGCAAGGTAGAGCTGCTTGAAAGAAACTGTCAGAATTGGCTGTCTATTTAATAAATCTGCAAATGTCTCAGGGTTCGCTGAGATGATGTGGCGTTAGCTCACTTTGAGCCTCCTGTCACAGGGGTGTAGCCTAATCCCCTTCCTGCTAAAGGGTCTGTGCTCTCTGCGGATGCTCTGAACTGCAGAGACTCAGCTCATATCTTTGCAGAAAACCTTTCTCTACCCCAAGCCGGAAGCCAGTCTAGTGGTGGAGACTGATCTGTGTGGGTGTTTGGGGACTTTTAGGGCAAGATGCTAATGAGAGACTTTTAGGTTAGAATCACAGCTGTGTAGAATCACAGCTCCCTACTACTAGGGACTTCCTTGACCTTTCATGCTTTGTTTTCTCAAAGAACTAGAAAGTCCATTGTGTGGTCAGAATTGTGTGTTAAGCAGGGTAGGAATTAGACTCCAGTGCTCAGGGCTTTGGGGTGGCAGTGCTAAGGCAGTAGGAGACCCCAAGCTGGTGTACAACCCCTTCTGGACCTCTCTGGCTTCTCCCCTTTGGACATACAGTATTGGAAGGCCTCTGCTTGGCCTCCTGAGGCTGGTGAGCCTGAGTGTGAATCCCTGCCACTCTTGAGCTGCTGAAGGTATGGGCACAGGACCTTGGAGTTGTCCAGCACTGACACCACCAAGGGGTTCCTCCTCTGGCTTGAGGTTCAGCCATTTGAGACTCTGGCAGCTGATCAGAGGCAGAGAGGAGAGTGAGGGCTGGCCCCAGGGTGGTTCTAGCCTTGACCAAAGATCTCCCTTTTGTTGATCCCAAATGGTGTTGGCCCCTCGCCCCACACCATTTCTCTGTTCAGAATTCTGATCTCCAGACCTTTTCCTTGACCCCTCAAGCCCAGCAGTGGAAACACCGGTGCTTTCTTGCCTATTAATTACTCTCCTAGGCCCTGCCCATACCTTTAAATTCTCTCTCTCTCTCTCCCCCCCCCCGCCCTTTTGATCTTTTTGTAGTGCTGGGGATGGAAACTGGGGCCTTCTGCCCTGTTACTGAGCTACACCCTCAGCCCAACTGTCCATGTGTTTATCAATTGTCCCTTTATTAAGCCCTCCTCAAATTGGTTAATGATACCTTGCTGACATAGTAGTCCTGGACAAATCATTTATTTCTTTGATTTGTTTATTACTTATAAATTATTATTATTATTAAAGTTTGCTTGTGAAAACTAAGTGTAACATTATATGCAAAGCATTTGACCCAGGGCCTGCAGAGCAGGCAATTCAACCCTCAGACTGGCCATAGGGTCTGAGGCCAGCCGCTCAGAGATAGAAGTGATCAGAACAGGACTGGCCAGTCACCTCTGTCCTCGGACCCATGCCACTTTTGCACCTAGTTTTTTGCTTTCCGTGTAGGAACTAGGCACTGCTGACTGATACTGTGATTTGGGAGGAGAACAATCAAGGGAGCAGAATCCCATGGGACTCAAGAAGCTGGTATTTCTCATGTCTCATGACTTCCCGTAAAGCTGTCCTTCCTACCAATAACATGCACATTCATTTTAGTCTTTATTTGCTGTAATTGGGAAAACAAAGTGGCCACAGGTCTCGCACACAGTGTGTCCACTGAGAATGCAAAAGAAACGGATGACATGAGATATCCAGGGGCAGCAGGTGGGGTGGGACCACGCGATTGGCTCTACAACTGCATTTCAGCTGCTGCTTCTCTGCTTGAAGGAGACACCCCTGGTCACTCTGGGGTCCCATTCAGTCTCTAGGTTTGAGGATTCAGGAACCACAAGGAGAGTATAGAAAATGAGCCTGAGAGGAGTTCACACTGTTAGCATAGATGCCTGGGCCTGTGCCTATCCCAGAAGGTGAGAAAAATGCAGGGTGTCTCTGCTCCCAAAGGCCCACAGCTAAGTTGGGAAGTTAGCATTCTCCCAGGAGATGAGGAAGGGACCATGCAGGACAGGGATAAACAGGTGCGAGTCTGAAGCAGATTAGGATGGGAAAAACTCACTGGAGAAGGCAGCCCTGTTGTTTGGGAGGAAGAGAGAGAGTGGGGGGGGGGCTTTCAGGGGAGAAGGGTTGGGGTGGCCAGGCTGAAAGGAGCAATAGTAGGTTATAAAAGAAATCATAAATCTCAGGGGAAGCCGCATCGAGGACTGGCTTATTTAGGGCCTTAAAGCCAGGAAGGATGTTTAGACCAAGTGGTAGGGCTTTATAAGTGCAGAGAGAAAGACTTTCCTTTTTTTTTCTTTTGCAGTTTTGGGAATCAAATTCAGGACCTTGAGTAGGTCAGGCAAGCACACTACCACTGAGCCACTTCCCCAACCCAGAGAGAAGGAATTTTTAACCTGGGGTTCACAAGTAGACTCAGAGCATCCTCGAACCACCTGAAATTGTATGGTGCAGCGGTTGGGAGTGTCTTGACTTTGCTGTCAAACCTGCCTGCTCAGTCCACATTCTGCCCCTTTCCAGCTATTCCTATCTCTTTAAGCCTCAGTTTTCTCATCTATAAAATGGAATGAAGTGCTAGTGTCAACATCATGACATGTTGGGGGTAACAAGTCAGTAACCGACACAATGCACTTCTGTCACTGGTGCTCAGTAAGGGGCACCTGTGGTTAATAGGAGGCAGAACTGTGGGCATTCTGTGGAGGCACAGAGGCACACTGCTGTAGGGAGGGGTCTCCTACAGCTGTCATGAGATTCCTTAAGGGGTCCCTGATTCAAAAAATGTTAAGCACCACTCGCTGCTGCTTAAGAGGTTTAAAAATAGAGGAGTGTTAAGCCGCAGAGAGCAGTGTTTATGGGAACTAAACGGGGTGGCAGGGGCCTGCGGGCAGGGAAGCTGGCGTGGAGCCCTCATGTCCATCTGTTGGCTCCTCCATCCTTCCATCCATTCCTTTAGTTATCAAGCATTGCCAAGCACCGACTCAGTCAAGGCCCCCTGCTAGGTGCCCGGGGCACAGAGACCAAGAACACATGTCAGTGAGGAAGGAAGATGGGCAGGGGCCAATCTGCAAAGATAGTTGGAAACCCTCTCGCTATTTGTATCCTTGGACCCATGTGAAATGTGGGTTGGGTCGTGGGTTGGGTCTGCAACTTGATTTAACCAGTAGAAGGCAGCGGAAATGAGGCGGCGGCAGTTCTGGTCATGCCTCAGGAAGGTTCCCTTTCATAGTTTAGGAGCCCTGAACCTCTATTTAAAGACCAGTTACCTTGCCAAAGAAATCTTGTACAGAGACCACATCGACAGGAGAATCCTGAGACCACAGAAGAGGGAAAGAGGCCCAGGGTCCAGAATCTTAGTTCACTTTCCAGATGACTCTAGCCCCTGCCACCACCTAAATGTAACCACATGAGACACTCCCCATAAGAACAGAGCTGTCTTGTTGAGCCTATTGACCCATAGTTATGAGGTCACCACAGTTTTATTTTAAGCTATTTCTTTCTTTCCTTCTTTCTTTCCTTTCTACTTCTTGTTCTTCTTCTTCTTTTTTTTTTTTTGTACCAGGGATTGAACTCAGGGACACTGAACCAATGAGCCACATCCCCAGCTCCCCGCCCCCACTCAAAAAAAATTTTTTTTTTAGTTGTAGATGGACAGCATGCCTTTATTTTATTTGCTGATTTTTTATGTTAGTGCTGAGGGTCGAACCCAGTGCCTCACCAGTGCAAGGTAAGCAGTCTACTACTGAGCTTCAGCTCCAGCCCCACATCTCTAGCCCTTTTTAATATTTTATTTAGAGACAGGATCTCAGTGAGTTGCTTAGGGCCTTGCTAAATTGCTGAGCCTGGCTTTGAACTTTTGATCCTCCTGCCTCAGCCTCCTAAGCCACCGGGATTACAGGGGTGTGACACTGTGCCTGGCTTAAGCCATTTATTAGTCCATTGTCAGATATTCTGCTATAACATCCTATCTAAGACTGCTTAATTTATAAAGGAAACAGGTTTAGCTCACGGTTCTGAAGGCAAGGAAGTCCAAGAGCATGGTGCTGGTACCTTCAGGGCTTCTGGTGAGGATCTCCTGCTGCTTCAGAGGGCAGGAGGGCAAGCAGGCCGTGGAAGGACAGAGAACATGAGGGGCAGCTTCACTTTATAACAGCCTCCTCTCCTGGTAACTAATACAGTCTTGTGAGAGCAAAAGTCCCCTGCATGAGAAAAGCACTAGTCTGTCCATGCTGGCTCTGCCTTCAGGACCCAAGCCCATCCCCCAAGGCCCATCCCCCAATACTACCACCCTGGGGCAAGGTCTCAGCATGATATTTGGTGAAGATAAATCATATTTAAACCACTGCAAGCCTCTACCTCCTGAGAAGCTTGTTAAACATGTAGAAATAAATAAAGACCCACCAAATGTGAAAAGGTAAAGGCTACTTGCACAGAGCTGGCTAGAGCAAGGGGGTCAGCCATGTCACTTGCATTTGTCGGAGTAAAAGGCAGACAGAGGAAGGGACAAGTTTTATAGGGGAAAAAAGGAAACATTTCAGGTAATCCCTGATTGGATGTACTGGCATGAGGAAGCTGTGGGTTAAATAGAAAGACATCCCATGTGACTTGATAGGGATATATATTTGACTTTCTCTGATGGGTTCTAAGTTGGAAACAGGGATAAAATTAGGAAAGCTAATCAAGTCCTGGATGTTTTGAGCTGATTATCACAGGGGTTATTATTTGGCTTTCTGGAGTGGTGGCTGGAGATAGTGGTCTAAACTTCTTCATGTCTGACTCGTGGAGAGTGGGTTGGTTTCCCAGGTTGATTGCTGCAGACTGTGGGTCAGAATTCTATTTTTATTTGTGGTCTGGCACTGTTCATTTGTTTAGTCTCTCACTCAGATATAGAAGTCTACATGCACACTGACAGTTTTGAGGCCATGTTGAATGAAGTGTGTTTTGGATAAGCCCAAAAGGAGGAGAGTCCCCTTCTCCTAAACCAAGTTTGAAGAACAGGTGGGAATTAACCAGGTGGATGAAGGAAGGAGGGACATCCCAGATGGAGGGAAATCATGATCCCAGGTCTGGAGATGGGAGAGGACGTGACACATGCCAGGAACTGTAACAGGCTGATGTGGCCAGGCTTTGTGACTGTAGTGGATACTGGCTTAGGGTTGAGGCAGTAAGCAAAGAGTCTGACATCCTTTTGAAAGAGGGTCACAGATATTTGAAGTGGTATCATCCAAGCTGGGTTTCAGAAAATACCTCAGATGGAAAAGGTGGAGGGGGAGAAGGGTGAAGGGCTTGGATTAGTGAGGAGGCAGCTATACCAGCCAAAGAAAGTTCTAGAAGTGTAAGCTACAGGATTTGGTGAACTGGACTCTGAGTAAGAAGAAAATGCAAAGTCTAGAAGGAAAATAAAGAATGCCAGATTTCTTTTCTCCTTTTTCTTCTTCTTCTTCTTCTTCTTCTTCTTCTTCTTCTTCTTCTTCTTCTTCTTCTTCTTCTGTCTGGGGATTGAGTCCAGGGGCACTCAACCACTGAGCCACATCCCCAGCCTTTTTTATATTTCATTTAGAGGCAGGGTCTCACTAAATTGCTTAGGGCCTCGCTAAGTTGCTAAGACTGGCTTTGAACTCGAGATCCTCCTGCCTCAGCCTCCCAGTCGCTGGAATTACAGGTGTGCACCACCACACCTAGCAGAATCCCAGATTTCTGAAAGACCAAGGTGGTCCCTGAGAAGGTGACCCAAGAAGAGGGAGGAGTTTCAGAGAGGATGGTTTGGTTTGGGGATCACTGAGTGGGAGGAGGCGAGGAGAGCCTACAGGACATGTGAAAGAAGCCATTGAAGACACACATTTGGAGTTAGAAAAAGCTAAGATGAAGATGAATTTGAAGTCATCAGGATATGCATAGGGTATGGTGGCCCCCAACGGCTGTGGGTAAAATAAGAAGGAGAGACGCCCATGACAGGCACTGAGAAGAAATATCCAGAGAAGTTGGAGTAGACCCAGAAGAGAGTTGTGTCAAGGAAATGAGCAAGGAGATTTTAAGAGACTTTATCCTCCGGGACAGTTGAAGGAAAATACAAATTTTCTAGAAATGGTTGGATTTGGGCCCTGGCAGGGAGGTTTGTGGGTGAAAAGGAGTGGAATCCCAGGTGTAGAGCTTAAAGACAGAGGGGAGAGAGGAGGTGGACTGACATCCCTGAGATAGCTCTTCCAAAAGTTAGCCTATTCAGGGGAGCAGAGAGGCAGTAGCTGCAGGGAGACTTCAGTTAGGCAGGTTTTGTTGTTCAGTGGGAGAGACTGGAGTGGAATCTACAGGCAGAGAAGAGCAGTGGATAGTGGGGGTGGGAAGAGAAGAGTGAGGGGGCTCAGTACAGGGAAGGCAGCTGTCAACAACCAGGGCCTCCGGCGGGATCCAGGCTGCAGGTGGAGTTGTGTTGGCCCACACAGTGTTTTGTTTCTGTTTTTGTTATTTGTTGAATTTGGTGCCAACCAATTGCATGCAAAAAAAATCCGGAATCCCA
Organism: Ictidomys tridecemlineatus; assembly: GCF_052094955.1. Taxonomy (NCBI): domain Eukaryota; kingdom Metazoa; phylum Chordata; class Mammalia; order Rodentia; family Sciuridae; genus Ictidomys; species Ictidomys tridecemlineatus. The sequence continues at coordinate 45,336,442 of NC_135479.1, read as the reverse complement.
GCCTCTGGCAAAATCCAGAGACTGAATAACTCAGGATCCCCTCCTTCCTTCAGGGCACTGGTGACTGGAGCCTGGGGCTCTGGATGGGTCTGGCTTCCAGGTTGACACCAGTACCATCTGACTGCCCACCTCACCCTTTTCTGTTCCTTGTTTGGTCCGACCTCTAAGCATTCGAATTGAAACCCTGGGGCGAGGAGAGGAGAGAGGACAGGAGCAGGGCAGACAGTCTAAGGCCTGTGTCTCTGAGGGACACATGAGGATGTTGAGAAGGTCAGGCCTGGGAGTGAAGTAGGGATCAAGAAGAGAGGGTGAGAAACTGATGTGACTCCATTTTTTGAAAACACATCTTCTACCTCAAGTCCTGTCCAGAGGGAAGGGTCGTGACCCTTGTCCTTGGAAAAACCCACAGAGCACTCCTAGACACAAACCACCCTGCTGAGTTGTTTGTTTGTCTGCAAATAACAGGAGAGATCTGTGGGGCTCCAGGTGTCCATGACTCAGTCAGGCTAGGTGAGGACCCATAGCAACCCCCTAGCAACCACCAAGCAGCATGAGGACAGGAAAATACTTGGGATGCCAGATGACTCCCCAGTAGTCTTGGTGGTTGATAACATGTTGGGAAACCATGTAGTTTAGCACGTACACCCCTCGTGGCTTAAACCAATCAGTGAATCCCCCTCTTGTACTAACCAATCACCCCTTGTTGTACCCAAATTGTTCCTCCAGTGAATGTGCTAATCAATGTTAAGAGTTGTTGTCTGACTTTCCTGTGGTGTGAAATGATTTGCTGTATGATGTTGTGACACATAGAATATCCCCCAAAACCTATAAAATCTCACTGAACACTCGGGGCTCACTCCTTGGGACCGCTGCTTCGGAAACGGTTGTGAGTCCAGGCTCGAGCTTGCAATAAAGACTCTTGTGTGATTGCATCGGACTCGGCTCCTGGAGCTCTATTGGGGTCCCACGAATCTGGCATTACAAGGGCAAGTGGGGCACACTGACCCACGCCTGTAATCCCAGCAGCTGGGGAGGGTGAAGCAGGAGGATCTCAAGTTCAAAGCCAGCCTCAGCAACCTAGCAAGGCCCTCAACTACTCAGTGAGACCTTGTCTCTAAATAAAAACACAAAGATTTTTATTTAGAGACAAGTCAGTGATTAAGTGCCCCTGTGTTCAATCCCTGGTACCAAAAAAAAAAAAAAAAAAAAAAGAAAGAAAGAAAAAAGAGTGAGGGAGAAGAGGCAAGGCTAGGAAGTGCCACTGAGGGGCGTGGGAGGGGAACCTGTGAAGACCACATAGGATTATGCTGGAGTGGTGACAATGCTGGACAAGATAAGATACCAATTAGATTGAGTGACAGAACAGTGGCTAGAGGAAGAACATGAGCCAAAGGACCTGATCTGTCCTCCAGGAGCTTCCCCACCCAGCTTCAGTGTCCCTTGGCTCTATTAGTGGGTGGGGGCTGTCCCCAAGACTTGGGGCCATATAGACAGGGCTCTAGAAAACAGCCTGTGCTCCCTCTGATCCAGAGTCTTCCCTAGGCTTGAAACAGACGAGCTGGCTCTACTTAGGACTGGGAAAGAGTCCATTCTGAGAAGCCCCTGCTTTGAGAAGTAGAAATGCTCCTTAGATTCTGATCAGAATTCCTTCCCTTCCCTTGTGACAGGCCCTCGGGAAATGTTCTTTCCCACACCCCCCCCCCACCTGTCTTCCCTTTCAAAGTAGCTTTTCTGTCCCTCCATGGCCTTCTGCCTGCTTCCATCAGTAGTCCAGGTGACGCTTGCTCTTGACAATAGAAGGGGGTCTCATCCAGGGGTCTCCTCAGGTAACAGCTCAACACACACTTCAAGATTAAAAACTCCCCATTCAGACTCTCTGCAGGAACGTCCTCCTCTCAGTCTCACCGAGAATCGCGTGTGGCTTGGACACATGTCACCGACTCATGTCGAGTTGCAATGTAATTAGGTGATGGCGGGGGGAAAATTCTATCCGTCTCCCGGGAATGCTGGAATAATGAGCCATCACAGAGGCCCGAGGAGGTTGGCAGGGGGCTGCTGACCTGAGCCGAAGCTGGGATCATTCATTAGCTCTGGAGCTGCCCGGGATCTGTTCCTCATCCTGGCTGCGTAGATGAGCTGGCCCCGTTCTTGAGCGAGAGAGGCGGGAGCTGTCGTGGTGGAGCACTTGAAAGGCTGTCCCACGCTTTGAAGCAGGGAAAGCAAGCGAGCCAGTCGTCCCTTTCTGGACTAGGGGCAGGCGGAAGCCATAGTCTCCACCTATGTGGGTGGCCATTTGCTTAACTAAACCCAGGTGAGGGCAGGAGCCCTGGAGCAGAGCAGAGAGTGGCCAGGGGTCTTCACTAGGCCCATTCTACCCTGAGTTAATGCCCTGATGGGCCTTGAGGGTCATCACTCAGACTCACTCAGGGACCCTAACCCACCCTGCCCCTCCCTTAGAGGCTCCTGGGGATACCAAAGAAGAGACAACAGAAAGGCCAGTTGTGGCCTCAGCCTGGCCTTTCCAGCAGTCCCAGGACAGCTCCCTCTCCATCAGGCCACTGGCTTGTCCCCACTTCGCTCTATCCAATGCTCCCCCTGTAGCAGGGATGTTATCTGGGCAGCCTCCCCCCACTCCATCCTCATTCCAAGGTGGGAACTCCCAGTCGGCTCCCAGCCCATCTCCACACTCTTACCTTCTCCTAATGGGATCTCATCAGGTCTTGGCACCAGAACCCATCCCCCGCAGGCACCTTTCTGTCCTGGCTCCCTCTCTTCTACCTGGGGACACTTGTACATGCTAGGCAAGCACTCTAAAGCTGAGCGACACCCTCAGTTGCCATCTGCCTTTATTTCTTCTTCTCTCTTCTCCATCTCCTCTTTCTCCTTAGCTCATTTCTCCCTGGGGATCTGCTACCTCAACTTTCCCAGGGGCTCTGTGGGCTCTTACTCAGAACTGCTTCTGGGGCTCTCAAAAACCTGGATATGCTCCTGTCCCTTCCCTGCCACCTCCACCAGAGCTGGACCACTAAGGCAGCCACAGGTTCTATTGTGCCCATGGTGAACTCCACAGTGCTCCATCTGTGCAGGACGGCAGGACCGAGGGAATGAACACAAGCCCCTCTCCTGGCTCTCCCCCTTCCTGTCCCCAGGGCCTCTCCAGACACACACCTTTGATGGAGAGTCGCTGGCCTTTCAGTGCTCATTTAGGAGGGCACAGGCAAGGGACTTCAGTCCTGGTTTTCTCCAAGCAGCACTCCCTATAGAGGGCCCTACTTGGCCCATTCTTCCTGCTGCTTCCTACCCCAGAGGGCAGTGAACCCATGGGTCAAGTGTGTCTGTCAGTCAAGATGACCTCTGTCCAACAGGAAGGGGAGCTCTCGGTCCTTGAAACTTCCTAGTACTCATGTTGGAAAGACAAAAAGCAACAGGTGAAATTAATTTTAAAATATTTAAATTTAATCCAATATATTCAAAATATTATCATCTCACTGTGTAATCAATATCAAAGCTACTCATGAGACATTTTGCATCCATTTTCATAGGAAGTCTTTGAAGTAGCCACATCTCAACGGTCCCACTCAGAGGCCACGTGCTGGGTACTTGACACCCCAGTTTTCTCCACTCAAACAGCCCACCCCTAACCTCCTTCCCATGAAATTATACCGGAAGCTTGAGGTGGAAAGGTGCAAACCAAGCTCACCTCTGAAGAGGGGGCCAGTTCCCCATGGATTCGTTTTCCTTCTTGGCTCAAAATTTACTCTGGTTCTAGAGGCCAGGGTGATGGGCCAGCCATGGGCCACTGAGAGGCAAGAGAGGAGGGACATAGCCAGAGGTAGTGGGGACCTGGGTGATGGCAGGGCTGGGACCCAGCAGAGATGTCCTGGACAGGACTGGCCAGCAGAAAGGAGCAGGGTGGGGTGCCGCAGTCCACAGACAGGTTAATGGCTCCCGCCTGGCAGACAATTGGGTTTGCTCTCCTGAGCCTCCTGGCTTTGGAGAAGGGCCTCTCCTCCTGGGAACTCAGATGGACTCCCAGAGCCACAGGGCCTGGGTCAGCAGGGCCTGATTCAATCAGGAGAAATAAAGATTGTGGGCTTACAGACAGTCCAGCACCCAGAGGGGCTGGTGGCTGCACCCAGGAACAAGTCTGAGAGAGTTGATGCACAGAGGGTGCTCTCGGGTCATCCTAGGCTCAAAGAATGGGCCCTCCCCTGATTTTTATTTTATTTTACTGGGGACTGAATCCCAGAGGTGCTCTGCCACTGAGCTACATCCCCAGCCCTTTTTATCTTTTATTTTTAGCTCGTGTCTTGCTAAATTTTTAGATAGTGTCTCAGTAAATGCAGTCCTCCAACCTCAGCTTCCAGAGCTGCTGGGTCTACAGGCCTGGCCTGTGCCACACACCTGGCCCCCTCCTGAAGGTCCAACTCACAGTTGTCTATAATGTAGATTGTCACCCACCTGCACACCTCTTTTAAAGGTGGTTGCAAGATGATTCACAATCAGAAAACCAGAAACTAGTCTGTTTTCCTCTGTCTGTGAAACATCTGCACATGCTAGGGCCTGGGCAGGAAGAAGAAACAAATCAAATGAACAAGAGACTCCATCCTTTCTTTCCTCAGTACCTTGCATGTTGCATGAACCCCAACTCTGGGACATATATTGTGTCTCATCTGCGAGAGTCGAGTGGAGTTCTGCGAACTGGAGAAGATATCATATGACTGCTAACGGGACATGCCCCCTCCTGTCTCCAGGCCTTGGCTCAGGCAGTGCCCTGGCATGCCCTCCCGCTTCCTCCCTGACTGCCAGCTGGGGCTCGCTTCCCTCGGGGAGTTTTCCTGGTTACTCTTCTCCCCACAGCATCACTTTCTTCCCTCCTCTGTGCTTCTGAAGCTTTGTCGATGGCTCCCCCACAGCACCGGCTCTCTCAATCCACCAATAATTGTGGAAGGCCTCCCAGGTGCCTGGCATTGTCCTGGGGGCTGGGGCTGTCACAGGGAACAAGCTGACAAGGAGAAAGACAATGAACCCATAAGCAAATAATTAAAGAAGGTATTCCTGGGAGTGTTAGGTACTAAAAGAGAAATAGATGGGGCGGGGTACATATGAAATCCAGAGTGGCTGGGGGCCAGAGGGGGGACATCTGTAGACAGGGAGGTGATGTTTGACCCGAGACCTGAATGCCAAGGAGAGATGATCCTGCAAAGGCCTGGGCCGATGGCCGTGTAGGAACAGCCAAAACTAAAACTCAGGGGCAAACATCGGATGATTCCTTTTGTACGAGCTGTCTGGAATAGGCAGGTCCACAGAGACTGAAAGCCAATTAATGGTTGCCAGGGTTGAGGGATGGCTGCTAATGGGTATGGAGTTTCCCTTTAGGGCGAATGACAGTGTTCTGGAACTAGGTAGTCGCGATGGTTGCACTCCACACTGTTGAACTGTTTGCTTTAAAATGATGAATTTTGTTATTTATTTGTAGCAAACATTTGTAGACTTTATCATAAAGCAAAACTAAAACCTCCAAGGCAAAAATGAACTTATGGCCTAGGAACAGCGGCTAGCATGGCTAGGGATGGGGAAGGTGGAACAGAATGGTGCTGGAGAGGTGGTCAGGGCCCAGCGTGAGGGCTTGGTGCGCTTCTAAGGGAGAGGCATTTTTCTATTGGTTCAGTGGGAAGCCACAGGGAGATTTCAAGCAGGAAAGTAACGTGATCATCCTTACTGGCTTGTATTTTTGGGGTGACGGGCAAGTACTCCACCACTGAGCCACACTCCAGGCCCAGGGGTTTTTTTAATTTTTATCTTGCCGGCTGTGGGTATAATGGGGCTGGAATAAAAGCAAGGAGACCCGTTAGGGAGTGGTCCAGGGGAGAGATGACAGTGGCCTAGGATAGGGTGGGCGCAGTGGGGCTGGAGTGACGCGGATTGGGGATATAATTTGAATGTGGAACCAATCGGACTTAGCGCATCAAAGGCAAAGAGAATGAAGGGAGGGGAGGAATAGAAAATCACACCTTTGTTTTCAGCCTGAGCAACTAAAAGAATGGCAGTGCTCTCTGCTGAGCTAGGGAAGCCCGTGTGGGAAACTCACTGAGGACGTGTTGAGTAGACATCCACATGGCAACGTCAGCTGGGCAGTTGGGTGGACCGATCTGGAGTTCAGGACTCAGACGTGTATCTGACCTCATCTCTGTGGAGATGGTATTGAAAATGGGGCCCGAGCCAGTTCACCTGGGGATAGGTGTGACTACAGAAGAGAGAAGGTGCGAGGGCTGAGTCCTGGGGAATCAGGATATGTAGAGATGAGGCTGAGGACGAGCAGAGCAAGAAGGAGCAGCCAGCCACGTGGAGCAGGGGAAGGGAAATGGCAGCGCCCTACCTCTAGAATGAAGAGAAGTGTTTCCAATAGGAAGACCAGCTGAGTCCAGGAAGGTGAGCAGGTGAGGACAAAAGTCACTATTGGGTATAGCCACAGGACCATAGATCTGCCTCTCGGGTGAGTCCAGACACTCAGCACATAATAGGTGCTAATGAAAGGCCATGAAATGATTACGTTCTTCCCTGTGTGGTATAGACTACATAGAGCAGAGGGGGTTTGAGTTAGGAACCTGACCTTGAGGGCAGTGGCCAAAGGACTTGGGCCACCCAGGAAATAAAATGAGCCATTTTGGGGCCAGAAATGATGGCATATACCTATAATTTCAGTGATTTGGGAGACTTTAGGTGGAGGATCGCAGGTTCGAGCCCAGTCTGAACAACTTAGTGAGATTCAGTCTCAAAAAATAAAAAGGGCTGGGGATCTAGCTCACTAGTAGAGCGCCCCTGGGTTCAATCCCCAGTACTGCAAAGAAAGAAAGAAAGTCATTGTTGGACTAAGGGTGGGGAAAGCTTAAAGGAGCCCAGGATTCCAGCTCACCCACCGGAACATCCCGAGAGGACCATACCCTCCGCTTCTGTTCCCTTTTGCCTCTCAGGGGGTGAATCATATTTCAATATATTCCAGCTGAAAAAGGATCAGATTTTGAGCAGGTGGTAAGCCAGTACATGGAAATCTGATATATTTTGACTAATGCAGTTTGAAATTTGAAAACTGCAGACAATTTTTATTCAAGATCCATTTTTATACCAACTCATTATTAGAGGGGAAAGGCAAGATTTCTGGTTTCCTGTGAACCCAGGCCTGTCACCATCGAGCCCCGCTAAGCAGGCTTGACCCATGGCCGGCCTGCGCACTGCCGGCCGCCTGCCTCCGCCGCCTCTTGTCCCTGCCGGAAACTCTTTCTTTAGCAACCTCTTTCAAGTATCCCTCTGGGGGTTACTAGTCCAATTTAATCTGACCTTCAGCCCCACCTCTGTCATGCCAACTCCAGCAAATCCCTGGGGCTGGCACTTAAGACAAGTTTTGTGATACAGACGTTGGTATTACACAGAATTTCCACTTCCCTCCCCACCTGCCTTGGCCATTTCCCCAGCCTCCTGAGTGTGAAGCCCAAGAAAGGGAAATAAATGATGGAGAGAGGGGGAGGGATGAGGTTATTGGCAAGAGAGCAAAGTCAGGGCTCATGAAGGTGGGGGAGCTACACGTCGGGTGTGGGGGTGATGCTGGGAGAGGGTCTCTGAGTGATCCTGAGATTCCAGATCAATCTTGTGTGCATCCTGACTTCACCATCTTGAGCAAAATCCTGGGTTGAATCCAGGGCTCTTTAACACTGAGCCCGAGTCACATCCCCAGTCCTTCTTATTTTTCATTTTGAAACAGGGTCTCACTATGTTGCTTAGGGCCATGCTGAGTTGCCCAGGCTGGCCCGGAACTTGTGATCCTCACTTTAGCCTCCCTGGTCCCTGGGGTTTTAGGTATGCATCATTCCAGCTGGCCTGGGTGAAGAACTTAAGGCTTTATGAGCTGAGCTTTCTGAAAGGTGACTTGTCAGTGTTGTCAAGAAGACTTTGACTCAGTGAATCTGATCTAAGGAAAGGATCAGGAATTTTGGACAAAGTCCTGTGCACAGAGATGTTCATTATAGTGTTATTTAATTTAAACTGATTTTTCAAAGAACTGACAGACACACTGATATATCACAAGTAATATATCACAAGTCCCTGACAAGTACACAATGATGTTTCCATCACTCCAGAGTCCCAGGAATCCTTCCAGGAGGCAACTCACATCACTAATTTTTACCATGATAATTTGTAACCGTGAAAAACAAGAGACACTCTAAATTTAAAAACAAGAGACAATCTAAATTTCAAAGATATGTAAATTATAATCTATAGCTGGACATGGTGGCTCTTGCCGGTAATCCCAGCAACTGGTGAAGCTGAGGAAGGAGTATTGCAAGCTGGGCAATGTATTAAGACCCTGTCTCAATATTAAAAATAAAAAAGGGGGCTGAGGTTGTGACTCAGTGGTAGAGCACTTGCCTGGCATGTGTGAGGCACTGGGTTCAATTCTCAGCACCACACACACAAAAATAAATAAACAAACAAACAAACAAACAAACAAATAAATAAATAAATGCAGGTCCATTGACAGCTAAAATATATGTATGTGTACTCAATTTTTTTGAAAATAAAATTAAAATAAATAATAAATAAAATAAAATGGTAGAGTGATAGAGTTCCCCTGGGTTTAATCTCTAGCACCACAAATAAATAAATTATAATCTATTTTACAGTGGGGTCTTTTGCAGTCTCTAAAAATCTTGCCTGTTACTACATCCTTCTTCCTGGGTTCATTACTGAGGGCTGCCCGTAGCCTCAGGCCCCAGCGTGTGCTCCTCCCTCTCTGAAATTCCACCCCCGAGTGGAATCCTTTTCAACCTCCCAGCTCTCCAGGCCTCTCACCCCCCAGTGACTAGCTCCACACTGCTCTTTACATGTAGCATTTATATATGGACCGGGCCAAGTAATGAGTGCCCATTTCCCCAGCAGACTGTACTGTCCCAGGGGCGGGGCCCCTCTGCGCACTGGGCTCCCCTTGCATCCTCAGCAGAGAACGGCTGAATGAGTGGAATGGTCGAAGCAGTTAATACGGGATACAGAGGTGCATTATATAGCATCATCCCAACTTTATCTCTTTGAATAAAAAATTTATTTAAATTTTACACAGCCCTATATAAGTGAAGGAAGTATTGAAGGAAGGTACAGCCCGGCCCTGTCAACGGTTGTCAAGGTAATGGGAATGTAGTGATGTTTCTTCCTTTTATTTTTATACTTTTCTATATAACTGGTAACTCTTATTTATTTATTTTTTAGTTGTAGTTGGACACAATACATTTATTTTATTTTATGTGATGCTGAGGATCGAACGAACCCAGGGCCTCACATGTGCTAGGCGAGTGCTCTACCACTGAGCCACAACCCTTGCCCCCCCCAGTAACTATTATTTTTAAATTAAATAATGTGGAATGATTTTAAAGAAAAACCCAGTAGGTAAAAGTGGGGTTTGAGGATCACATGGGAAGCCCATGCTAAATGCCACCTGGACCAAATCTCTCAGGTCCAAGGTCCAAGAATAGGTAAGCATAGTCCTCTGGAGAAAAAGCAGCACTCAGACCAGCAGAGAAAAGGAGGTGATTTGAGACGGGGGACCTGAGATGCCCAGACAGGCCCCACAAGTGTCTTCCCTGCTCCCTGATGTGCCCTCTAGGTTTTGAACATAGAGACGCTCTACCGCTTGAGCTACATCCCCAGCCCTTTTTATTTCGTTGGTACTGAACATTGCACCTAGGGGTGCTCTATCACCAAACTGTACCCCCAGCACCCCCCTTGATCTCTGTGTGACAAGATCTTGCTAAGTTGCCCAGGCTGGCCTTGAACTTGTGATCCTCCTGCCTCAGCCTTCAGAGTAGTTGGAATTACAGGTGTGCGCCACTGCACCCAACCCCAGGGTATCATTAAGTAGCCAGTCAGGAGAAAAGTCTGTGAAGCGAGGTCTAAAAACCTGGTGGTTATTTACCCTGTAGGTATGAGGCACAGCCCCAAGAACTTAGGCAGAAGCTAGGTCAGTGGGGATTAAAAATCCTTGTTTGCAAACACCTTCAGCTTCTTGTCCTTCCTTGACTCTGTGGTCTCACCTGGAAACCTTTCTCAGCCACACAAGTGCTGGGGAAAGCCACCAAGCCATGCTGACTGGCACCACTCCACAGAGGGCCCTGCGCCGTCCCTTGGGTGACTGGAGTCACTGGCTTGCCCAGGACACGAGATGACTGTGTCATTCTGTTTCTCCTCTTTCACCCTTATCTCTACCTTCACTCTCAGCTGAAGAAACCAGAAGGCTCCTGAGGCCACTCCACCGTCCTCTCGGTGTACCAGGGCGCTCCCTGGACAGCAGGCGGGTACTCCTTCTGAGCTCTGGATCTCATATTCTTCTCTCACACCTGCTACTTCAGTTTTTCTCTCTTCCCCTCCTGAATCCTCTTGTTGGCATTTAAACAGACTCTATTTCTTCCATCTCAAAAAGCAAACCCTAAGAAGGTGCAGGGGATACAGGGAGGAGGGGTAACCAGTTCAGGGCGCAGTTGGATCGGAGGAAGAGCTTCTGATGTTCTAGAGCACAGTAGGGTAACTATGGTGGACGCTCAAATGTGTATTTCAAAGTAGAGAGGATTTTGAATGTCCCCAATAAAAAGAATGATAAATGTATGAGGTAATGCCAATCCCCCTGAGCTGATCACTACACATTGTAAACATGTATTGAAATATCACGCCATGCCCTGGAAATACATACAATTACTGTGTGTCACTTAAAGATAAAAACTATAATTAAAAAAATTAAGCAGAAAAATTGACTTGTATCCTCCCTTGACTCACACCCCTACAGGTCCTGCCCTGTTCCTCTGCCTCCTTCATGGAAAAACTTGCTGTTTGGGTGGATTCTGAGTGCCCACAAGTTCTCCCTAGTCCCTGACTGCCCCAGGTGGAGTCTTCCCTGTCCTGTGATGGCAGGTCAGGGCACTTGAGGAGGAATATGTGTCATATCTTTTTTCCAGCAGTGTTCTGAGTGGAGGATGCTCTCTGGATCTTGATTTCTGCTCCGAGCTTCATGTCCTTGTGTCTCATGAGTGAGACATAAGCCTTTGTTGTTGTGAGACATCATGATTCTGGGGTCACTCGTTATCTCAGCACACCCTCACCTGTACTTACTGACTGATCCAGTGCAGTCTCCTCTTCCCTTCTCTCTCTCTCTCTCTCTCTCTCTCTTAAATATATTTTTTAGTTATTGATGGACACAATACCTAGTGCCTCACACATGCTACACAAGCGTTCTACCACTGAGCCCCAACCCCAGCCTCCTTTCCCTTCTCTCTTCTCTCTCTCTCTCTCTCTCTCTCTCTCTCTCTGTACTGGAATTGATCTCAGGGACATTTAACCTCTGCGCCACATCCACAGCCATTTGTTTGTTTGTTTGTTTGTTTGTATTTTTTAAAATTTAGGGACAGGATCTCACTGAGTTGCTTAGGGCCTTGCTAAATTAATGAGGCTGCCTTTGAACTCAGGATCCTTCTGCCTCAGCCTCCCAAGCCACTGGGATTAGTGCGTGTGCTACCACACCCAGCTTCCCTTCTCTCTTGACTCTCCTAGGTCACCCCATCCACTTCCATGGATTTAAATGCTGTCTCTATGTTGATGGCTCCAAAGTGTACCATTCACCTCCAGGCCCCTGTTTTATGTGTTTATTTGTATGTGGTACTAGGGATTGAACCCAGGGGTACTTTACCACAAGCTACACATCTTCTGCTGCTGCTGCTCCTCCTCCTCCTCCTCCTCTTCTTCTTCTTCTTCTTCTTCTTCTTCTTCTTCTTCTTCTTCTTCTAATTTTCCCCAATACATCACCTTGCTTATTTATTTATTTATTTATATGCAGTGCTGAGAATTGAACCAAGTGCCTCACACATGCTAGGCAGGCACTATACCACTGAGCCACAACCCCAGCCCACACCTACTTTTGAGACAAGATCTTGCAAAGTTACAGAGGCTGGCCTTGAACTCCTGGCCCTTCTGCCTCAGCTTCCCAAAGAGCCAGGATTGCAGGAGGGCACTACCACACCCGGATGCCCGGCTTTGGCCTACTGTTTGGTATATCTACCCAGCATCTCTATAAGGCTTGTCCTAAATTGAGTTCCTGGGTGCCCCACACCTGTTTTCCTGGGCTCCTTTGGTCTCACTATGCCACCCTTGTCCTCTCAGTCATTTGTACCAGAATTCAGAAGCCACCCCATGGTCCTCTCCCTCTTTCTCCTTCATATGGAATTTTCTAAATATTTCTCCAGGTTGTCCACTACTCTCTGCCTCCAAAACCTCAACATCTCTCACAATAGCCACAGACCTCCTTGTCTCCTTTCTTCCTCCCACTCAATCCATCCTCCAATAACAGTCCCTCAAATCCAATCATGCTGCTCCACTTCAGCCACTTTCCAGTGGCTTCTTGCCACATACAGAATTAGATCCAAACCCTTTACGGTGGCTCTCAAAGCCCTACAAATTCTGGCTCCCACCTTTCTGACTTCACCTCTTGCCCCTCTCCCTTTGCACCAAGCTCAGTCCTGCCCCCAGGATCTTTGCACCTGCCACTCCCTCTGCCTCCAAGGCTGTTTCTCTGTTCTTTTTCCTTTTTTAAAAATATTTTTTTTAGTTGTCACTGGGACCCTTATTTTATTTATTAATATGCGGTGCTGAGAATTGAACCCAGTGTCACACAAGCTAGGCAAGCACTACTGCCCATGTGCCAGCCTTCAGCCTCACCCCAGGCAGAGCCCCCCACAGTGAAGAGGTCGTAGCCCCAATGGGTAGGGAGTAAGGGAGCTAGGAGTTGCTTCCACAGGTCCCCTGAGCAGTTGGCAGCCAATTAGCATGGCATTCCCAGCCAGGCCTGTGCCCAGGGACCAGCCCAGGCAGATGAAAGCTGAAAGGTTATTCCAATAAGGAGCCACCCACTCCTTAGTCGAAAGGGATCCTGGGCGAGAGTGAGCGCTGAGCCGAGCTGAGCTGAGGACATCTCGGGGCTCCTTCCCCGGGATGTGCACCTCTCTCAGGAGAGGATCTGCCTCTTCTCCAGGATGGTATGCAGGTGCAGGAATGCTGCAAGATGAAAGGGGCCTAGGCTGCCATTGATGGTCCCCAGGGACAAATGTGTGTCCCATGTGTCTGCACATGAACACAGCCATGGAACACAGAATCACAGACAGGCACACAAGCATGCACACGCAGACACATGTACATACACAGACACAAAATAACTCATGCACAAATGTACACATGCCCACAGACGGGCTGGGCCCAGGCATGCCTCCTTGGCTGCAGGCACTGGACCCAAAGGATGGTATCTGAGAACACGCATGCCTCACATCTGCTGCTTTGGACCTTCCCCATTCTGCACCCAGAAGTCTTTTTAGAGGGACCCACTGACCTGGCCTCCAGTTAGGGTGACTAACTTGTTCTTGGTTTGTTTGGGATTGTCGCAGTTTTAGTACTGAAGATCCCATGTCCTGGGAAAGCCCCCCCACTCATGGGAAAACCTCCTCTGGTCACCTTGCCCCACGGTTGGTCTGGGACTGAATCCTTCTTCCCAGAGTATTCTTCACCCTCTGGTCACCTGTGAGATGGATCAATGGACCCTTGGACAGAGCTAAGATAGTATCTGCTCTCACCCTAGAGGTTCTGAATCTTCTCAGGAGTAATAAGAACCACTGGGTTTATTGAGCACCTACTATGAGCCAGACCCTGAGCCCAGGGCTTCCTAATTCTCCGAATGACCCGGGAAGATGCTGTCCTTACCCAGCCATCATAACTGAGCTCCTACTGCATGCAGGGAACACACGAAACAGAATCACCATCCTCATGGAGTCAGTGGGAAGAGACAGAAAGGAAAAAAAGATAAATAAATCACATGGTATTTTAGAAGAGGGTGAATACTGTGAAGTAAAACAGAAAAGGGACACCTTTAAACTAGGCTGCTCTGAGGGAGGCCTCACTGGGAAGAAGCCCTGCAGACACCCTGAAAGCATTCCAGGCAGAGAGAACAGCCTGTGCAGACTGGAGGCAGCGTGCCTCTGGCCTGAGGCAGGGACAGCAGGGAGATGAGTGTGGCTGGGAGGCAGGGTCCGTGGGCCACGGTACAGACCAGGAGGCACCTTGTGAGTGAGATGGGAGCCATGGAAGGTTTGGGCGGAGGAGCAGCATATTCTGATTCAGACTTTCACTGGATCTCCTTGGCTGCTGTGTTAGATGTAGGGGCGGGGGTGGGGGCAGTCCAGGCAAGTGCTGATGGGGGTGCTGTGAGGAGGGGACGGGGGCTGGATAAATTCTGAAATCGAGTCTGCAGAATTTCCAGGGGGTTGCGTGGAGGGTGAGGGGAGGGGTCGCTATGACTCTAAGGGGTTTGGCCTGAGCAGCTAAAATGCAGGAACCGCCTTCACCCAAGATGGAGAAAAGAGTGGAGGAGGCTTGTAGGCAGAGAGCACATTTGGACAACTTACAGACTGTGTGGGGCCGGTGGATACCCTCGTGTGCAGTTGACAGGGCCAGACTGGAACTTTACACGATTGCCTCCATTTTACAGGTGAGGGAAATGAGGCTCACACAAGCAAGGGGACATGCTTGTTAAGTAGGGGAGCCAGGATTCGAACCCAGGTTTATCTGGCTCCAAAGCCTGTGCCCTTCCTGGCCTCTGCCAAGAACTGCTGGCCTTCCTGCCCAACCCCCCCTATGTCCAGCAGAGGGGCTGAGGAGGGGCGTCTGGCTGTGCCCTGACTGACTTCCTCGTCTCCAGGCCTGGGCCAGTCTGGGAGGGGCAGAAGGGACTCATCAGGAAGAGGCCTGTGCTTAGGACCCAAGTGGTGCAAGTGCCAAGTGGCCTGAGGCGCCAGCAGCCCTGTGAGTGCAGCCGGCCTGGCCTGAGGCCGTTATCCAGCAGCAGAGCGCATTGGGTTAGCATTGATTGGCTCAGAGAGGAGCATCTAGTAAGGCTGGGGCAGAGGGGGGATCTCAGCCTGGAGGACGGAGGGAGGGCTGCAGAGCCAGAGGAATTGATCACGTGATTGACCAGTTTCCAAGCCTCGGAGAGACCACAGTCCTGCCCCGGGGCCATGGGAATGCCTGCCCAAGGGGCCATCACCCAACTCAGATACAGGGAGGACAGCCCCTTCCGTGCTGTCATGGAAGAGACTCTGGGCCTGAGAGGGCCAACTAGCCCTCAGCCGAGGCTGCTCTGCTCACCCCATGCAGCAGAGAGCTGGGGGCAGAGCCCAGGACTCAGGGGGATTTGGGTAAGTCCTGCCCACTGCCCTGCTCACCAGCTATGTGGCTTGGCCAGCCACTTGCCAGAGGGGTGCCTTGTTTCCTCCTCTGCGAATGGGTGCTGTTCCCGTGGGGTTGTGAGTAAGCCATGCAAACAAACTGGTAACAGGGCTGTGTCCTTGTGGGCTTGGAAGCTGCAGAGCCCCTGTCACACTAGCTGTCTGGCCTGGGCCTGGAGAGGGGCCTTATGGATGCTGGTCTCAGTGCAGAGTTCTCAGTCCCACCCCTGCCCTGGGTCCTCCCAGGTCGACTAGCAGAGGTTAAAGTCTCCTTGGAAGCTCTGCCTAGTTAGACAGGGGTGGGGAAGATGGTGCAGGCCACCTGTGTTCCACCTCAGTGCCTTCACACACGCTGTGCCCTTTGCCTTTGCTTTCCCACACATCCCACCAGGTCTGGACCACATGGAGCTGTTCATAAAGCACATCCGGGGGCTGCGGAGTTAGACTGGGTGAGGCAGCTGCCTGTGTTCAGGCCACTCACCCCTGTCCTCACAGTCCCTGCTGGCAGGTAGGGGTTTGGGTTTGCAGGAAGGACCTGGAAACAGTGCCAGCTCCCTGGCCTGTGTGCCTGTCTTCTGGGCTGATGCATGCCAAGCCCTGAGCAGACATCCCCTCACTGAATCCTAAGGCAGCCCCATGGGGCGGGGACCCTTCTCACCCCCATTTCACAGATTAAATACTTCTGGAAGTTGAAGAGCTACCTACATCACACAGCTGACTAGTGACAGAACAAAGACAGCAGGTGGCACAAGGGTGGCAGGGGCCTTCCTGAGCCACCACTTCCATCTTCTCCCACGCACCCCCAGGCATCTACCTCGGGCCCCAGCACTTGGCTGGGCTGCTTGGTTTTGTGACTCCCCCATCTGCTCATGAGCCATGAGGACTTGCCCCACCCAGCTCATTCCTGGGCCCTCCCCACACTGGCACCTCTAATTCTCCTGGACCCTGAGCAAGTATAGAATGGAGGAAGGAAGGAACGAGACACTGTGAAGTGAACACTTGTGGGGAGACCAAGAGGTTTGGAGTAGCTGAACATGACTGAGTATATCACCTGGAGGTGGAGCGTTGGGGAGGTGCTGCTTTGCCTTCTTCAGGCCCCTCCTGCAGAGCACCCCTTGCCCACTCGGGAGGGGGCTGAGGAGGCTGGTAGGAGGAGGTGCAAGGCCCCTCCTCAGAGACTTGGATCTCTGCTAATTTGCAAGCTTGAAATGCACAGCAAAAGCATCAGCCTCATTGTTAGTACATTAATCAGGCAATCAGCGGGTCCCGGCTCCCAAGGGCCACATGGAGGGGGCACAGGAGGAGCTGTGGCAACGCAGTAACCATCTCCCTGGGAAGAAATTGGCAGGGTGACAATCCAGGGCTGACACCTGCTGGCTCAGGCAGGGGTGCCAGAAGTGGGTGGGGCTTGCTGGGACAGCCAGCCCAGGGTTTAGGAGATGGACTGGCTTTCAGGGTGGCGAAGCAGACTCAGCTGAGATTCCCAGTGGTGGGGGTGGGGATCTGGAAGGGAGGCCTCCCTGGCACAGACCCTGGTATCTGGGAAGTACTGAAGGATGGAGAGCAGCTGCCCTGGGCCCAGATCCCACCAGTCATCTGGATCCCTTTATTGTTCCCGCCTTTGGAAGGAAGTGACTACTATATACAGTCCCTATGGCCTTATTGCCTGAGACCCCCAACATAAAGCATGTTCTTCCTTGAGGTGACAGAACAGGTCAGCCCTGGGCCAAGCCTCTACTGGGGTCCCTCTGTCTCCCGGGGCTCTCTCAGGGGAAGAGCAGAAGTTCCCCTGCCCTGGGTCCTGTCTCCACCCCACCCTGCCATCTGATCCCTTCCACATGCCATGGTGCATTCACAAATCAGTTACTAAGTACACACCTGGATTTGGGGGCATTTGGGCTTTTTCAGCTAAACTCAGGTCCCAGGATGGTCTTCCCTGTGTACCAGCATTCCCTGGAAACATCTGCTTTCTCTCTGAGGGGGAAACCATCTCCCCACAGGGCTTCACCTGGGGCCTTATGGAGACAGAACACAACTGCAGCTGGAGGAGGTGCCCCCACCACCACCACCACATAGGGTGGGTCTGAGGATCAGAGGAGTGTGGACAGAAGTACTTTGTCAACTGAAATGAGCTGTACAAATGTCGAGTGGTATTAGCGCTAAGCCTGCCACAGTCCCTGCCCCCGCGGCTGCAGACTGAGGGGAGGAAATGCCTTTGTCTTTAGAGGACCCCTGGTAGAGGCCGCATGGCTGTGGTCTTTCCTTCCTTCCTTTCTTTCTTTTTTTTCTTTTTTTTTTTTTGGTACCAGGGATTGAACTCAGGGGCAATCAACCACTGATCCACATCCCCAGCCCTGTTTTGTATTTTCTTTAGAGACAGGGTCTCACTGAGTTGCTTAGCACCTCGCCATTGCTGAGGTTGGCTTTGAACTCGCCATCCTCCTGCCTCCCGAATCTCTGGGGTTACAGACGTGAGCTGCCAGGCCGGGCTCAGCCACGACTTCTTCAGACTGAGTTGTGGGACAGGCACAGTGAGCACCGTGAATGCTCTTAAGTCTGGGCTCCTTCAGGGTGGCTCCCTGGGGAAGGTTCTGGCAGGTATGGACTCCTGAAAGAAAGCAGCCTACGCAGCAGGGGTGAGGGTGTGGGCTGAATGAGGAGATCTGGAGAGTCCAGTGTGGCTTGAACCTCTTCCAACCTGGGTATGGAGACTGAGGGGCTGGGCAGCCTCCCCTCAAGTCCTCTGAGATTCTGAGCCCTCAGGTTCCTGCCATCCCTGGGCAGACTGAAGTGGGCCATGGGGCCTAGAGGCCACACCCAGGACTCTGAGGGAGAGGGCTGGCAGAGCCATCATCTCCGAGTATTTTCTGGAAGGGGAAACTGAGGCAGAGGCAGCCGCTGCCTTGAGCCAGCCTCTAGGCTGTCCAGTAGCTCAGGTCACTGAAGGTACTGCAGAGGCTACACAAAGTGTCTCCTGGCTCAGAAAGGGTCCTTGATGCTGTGCTGCAACCACCATTGAGGTCATAATTGCTCTGAAATCGCAACTGAACCCAATTATGCAAAAAACTAAATTATGTGCGATGATTTTTATGTGCTGGAAACATTCGGTTGAAGCCGGGTGATTACAGGGGGACGGGAAGCAGCTGCCACTCTCTGGGAGCCCATAACTCCCAACAGCTGGGAGCTGTCACTTATTTACGATGCCGTTTCTACCGGGAACGAGGGGGTGGCGGTGGCAGTGAGACCTGCTCAGCTGGGAACCTGGGTAGCGATTGGGTTGGGGCAGCCGAAGTCCTGGGAGCTTGGATGGGTGGCTGACAGACCCAGGCGTGGCCCGGAGGTTGGCTTTTCTCATCCCACATGCTCAGTGTGCAGCTGGAAGACTCAACTGAGCTGCCCCTAGGCACCCTGGCTCTCCTGAGAGGCCCAGCTGGACAAACCAGAATAGAAGGGGCAAGAGGCCAACCCAGGCAGGGAGATGACTGCCTGGCCCTCCAGGGTGGGCTTCTGTGGGCCTGGAGCCTTTCCCCTCCACCCTGTGTGCCTGCTGGGCTGCTTGGGTCAGCTGTGACCCTGGAAAAAGGCAGGTAATGACAATCGTCCATAATGAGGCTGCTCCAATAATGAGCACGGGGCTATTACCCGACCACAGGCTGGACACATCCGAAAATAAATTATTTTAAGGATCCATTAACGAATGCCTAATTAATGCCCAATTAGAGGGAAGCTACAGAGGAAATGCTCTGGACAGTTGAGGGGCAAGGCCTGGTTTTGCAGCCATAGCCTGGGAGCTGAAGCGAGGCGGAAAGAGGGGAAAGGGCCAGAAGGTGGACCAGGATGGGGAGCAGCCTTGGTCTGGCAGTTTTGTAGACCCCAGAGAAGCTTCATGCATCAGCCCTGGTGCTACCCCCCAGTCCCTGACAGACACGTCTCTCTCTGTACACACACAGCTCTGTGAGTGAGAACTATCCTCTCTGTGTTTTAGAAAAAAGGAAACTGAGGTACAGAAGGGGTGTCGCATGCTTGAACATGTAAATGAAATATCTTTCGAGGAGCACTTTGGTGTCATGCTTACGTGCTTTGTTTGTTATTGGGAATGATTTAAATAAAACGATTCCTCAGGACTCTGCATGAGATATTTACTTTGTTAGAACCACTATCTGTGAATGCAGATAACGATGAGCTAGTGGCAGAGCTGGGATGAGGGCTAGAGGCTGTGTCTCGGGGTGTGGCCTTCACTGCAGTGGGGCTGACAGAGACTGAGGGGGCTGGGCTCAGGCACCCTCATCAGGGCCTAGGGATTTTAGGGGCAGGGCTAAGAAGGTACAGGGTTGATCCAGAGCCTTCACCCCAAATTTACCTCCCAGTCCAAGTTGGGGATTAATTCTCAGTTGGGCGGGGTGCGGTAGTGCATGCCTCTAATCCCAGCGGCCTGGGAGGCTGAGGCAGGAGAATCGTGAGTTCAAAGCCAGCCTCAGCAATTTAGCGAGGCCCTAAGCAGTGAGACCCTATCTCTAAATAAAATACAAAAAGTGACTGGGGATGTGGCTCAGTGGTTAAGTGCCCCTGGGTTCAATCTCCAGTATCCTCCATCTCCAAAAACATTCTCCATTGGGGTAGCTGCCAAGAAGTAGGGAGAGGTTTCTAGTCTTAGATGATCTAAGTCCAGGCTTGGACTCTGAGTCCTGTCTTCCTCCATCCAGGGGCCATGAAAGACTCCTGATCACAGCACAGATAAGATCCTCCTTGGCAGACCTAGGAAGATCATATGCTGGTCCCCTCCCCACCCTTTGCACCCCATCTGTCTGCCACCTTGCTGGGCAGTCTCTGACTGGTTCTGCTGTCTCTCTCCTCACCAGGGTGCTGTGTGGAATTGCTGCTGCTCCTGCTGCTGGCTGGGGAGCTGCCCCTGGGCGGTGGCTGCCCACGGGACTGTGTGTGCTACCCAGCACCCATGACGGTCAGCTGCCAGGCACACAACTTTGCCGCCATCCCCGAGGGCATCCCCGAGGACAGTGAGCGCATCTTCCTGCAGAACAACCGCATCACCCTCCTCCGGCAGGGCCACTTCAGCCCTGCCATGGTCACCCTGTGGATCTACTCCAATAACATCACTTTCATTGACCCCAACACCTTCGAGGGCTTCGTGCACCTGGAGGAACTGGACCTCGGCGACAACCGGCAGCTGCGGACGCTGGCACCTGAGACCTTCCAGGGCCTGGTAAAGCTTCATGCCCTCTACCTCTACAAGTGTGGGCTGAGCGCCCTGCCGGCGGGCATCTTTAGCGGCCTGCACAGCCTGCAGTACCTCTACCTGCAGGACAACCACATCGAGTACCTCCAGGACGACATCTTCGTGGACCTAGTCAACCTCAGCCACCTGTTTCTCCACGGCAATAAGCTGTGGAGCCTGGGCCAGAACACCTTCCGGGGACTGGTAAACCTGGACAGGCTGCTTTTGCACGAGAATCAGCTGCAGTGGGTCCACCACAGGGCTTTCCATGATCTCCGCAGGCTGACCACTCTCTTTCTTTTCAATAACAGCCTCTCGGAGCTTCAGGGTGACTGCCTGGCCCCCCTGGTGGCCTTGGAGTTCCTCCGCCTCAACGGGAATGCCTGGGACTGCGGCTGCAGGGCGCGCTCCCTCTGGGAATGGCTGCGGAGGTTCCGAGGCTCCAGCTCTGCTGTTCCCTGTGTGTCCCCCGAGCTGAGGCAAGGCCAGGACCTGAAGCTGCTGAGGGCAGAGGACTTCCGGAACTGCACCAGCCCGGCGTCCCCACACCAGATCAAATCACACACGCTCACCACCACCGACAGGGCTGCCCGCAAAGAGCATCACCCCCCCTACGGCCCCGCCAGGGACAAGGGCCACCCGCACAGCCATCTGCCTGGCTCCAGGTCAGGCTCCAAGAAGTCAGGCAAGAACTGTACCAGCCACAGGAACCGCAACCAGATCTCTAAGGCGGGCACCGGGAAGCAGCCCCACGAGCTGCAGGACTATGCCCCCGACTACCAGCACAAGTTCAGCTTTGACATCATGCCCACAGCACGGCCCAAGAGGAAGGGCAAGTGTGCCCGTAGGACCCCCATCCGTGCTCCCAGTGGGGTGCAGCAGGCCTCCTCGGGCAATTTCCTGGGGGCCTCCCTCCTTGCCTGGATACTGGGGCTGGCGGTCACTCTCCGCTGAGGACCCAGGGCACCAGCACCCAGCACTGCCACCATGTCCGCCAAGGAACAAAATTTATTTTCTTCTTTTCTTACAAGTGGAAGATCTGCTGGGTTTCAGGAAAAGGCTGACAGAGCCTTCAGCTGCTGTCTGGACCCTACTCGGTGGATTATAAACCCAAAGTGTACAGCCCTAGATGGGAAGGGATTAGCGCATCTCACCCAGCTGTCCCAGCCAGCCCCTGCCGAGCACCTACGGACAGCGTCCACTCCAGCAAGGCGGTAACAGGCACGCAAAGTGAATCCTTCGTTAGCAGTAATGGGACAAGTGCCCCTCGTGGGAGCTGGGCTCTGTGGAATCCTGATCATTTGGAGAGGTCTGAAGGGCCCTGCCATTCCTGGAGGAGCAGGACTCAGAACAAACAAAGTCTCTCCCAAGAGCTGACTGGGTCAACCAGCAGTCTGGGAGTACTGGGGCAGGTGGCATCTTGGCCTTTGTCTGAGGCCATCTAGTCAACCTGCCCTGAACCCAACCCTATGCCACCTTCGGTCCCTCCCTTGGGGGGGTAATGCCTCTCATTCCTGATGTCTCAGGCAACCCTGGCAGACCCAGGCACAGCTGCTAGGGTCCAAGAACCAATTACCAAAGGAAAGATCATCAGAGGCTGAAATTTAGAACTTCATCACATGCAATGAGATTCTCACAGAAGGTGCAGTTTTATACCTATGTCCACTTATATATATATACACTCCACATATATATATATATATATATATACATATATATATACAAATGCACAGGTCCCCTGCCCCACTCCGTTACTAAACTGTATGTCTTATCATGTTTATAAACTATACGGGAAACTATATCTGCTGAGGTAAGGGTTGTAATGGTGATTTCTAGCAAGAAAAAAAAAAAGTTATAGGATTTTTGTCTAGAATCCCAGCCTGGCGTCAATAGTCCCTAGGTAACCTGGGCATGCCAGGACCTGGTGCAGGGTGTCAGTGGGAAGGGATAGGGAGAAAGGGAGGCAGCGAGAATCATTTCAGGGGACCAATATTCTTAGACGTTTAGAACATCACCTTGTTTTTATATGCAACACGAGCCTGTCTGGCGCCCTGGAGCACCAATCACCCCTGCTGTAGAAGCTGCGGGCGTCAGGGTGAGAAGTGGGAAGCAGCTCGTGGATGCCAGGGAGTCAGGCACTGGGGCCAGGTAGACAGAGAAGGGGAAAGACAGGTCTTTTTTTTTTTTTTTTTTTTTTTAAGTCAGCAAGCAAGGCAGCATCCACAGTGTTAGTCCAACAGGTTGGACAGTGTCATCAGCCCAGCATTTTGCCAGGGATGGCCTGGACAGGCCCGGGGAGACTCTGAGCAGGAGCCCAGGGCTCCAGCATGGCTCAGCTGCTGGATTTTTAACTTGAGGCTTTTTGGTGGGCAACCCAGCAAGGGCAGGAGGGAAGCATCAGGTGGCCTTAGCAGGAGGAAAAGGATGAGGACATTCCAGGAACTATCTCAGGCACTTCTGCATTACGGAGCCCCATTCCTCCTGATGCTCCTGAGATGCCCGGGCAGAGGTTAAAGGGCCAGACTCAGGGGTCAGCATGCAGGGAATCGAGCATGCAAGCCCAGGTGAGGGAGAGGGGCTGTTGGACAAGGGCCCAAGCAAGCACAGTCTAATTTGCGCTTTGCACAAACCTGAATTCCCCACCAGAAAGGGTGTGTGTGAGGAGTGAGAAACACTGAATCCAATTAAGAGAGAAAAATAATAATAATAAAAAAAAATTATCTTGGACGAGAACCCTGTTTTTCTTTTCCTAACCCCGCATTCCTGATGGGGTGGCAGATCCTGGGCTTCGGTGGGGTGGGCGAGCCTGGTTGGGCACTGCTCTGAGAACACAGCACGTTTGTTGGCAGGCGGAGTTCTAGGGGGCAGGGGCACACTGACTCAGAGGGACACACAAAAGCATGTGCGCGCACACACACACATGCGTGCACACACACATTTGTTCTCTGTTCCACGGTTCTTCCCTCGCCCGCACACAATATGATTCACTTCCCACATTCTGGCTGCTCTGGGTGGGCACCATCTCTGTGTCTCCCCCTAGAGCAGACTGGCCCTGGATCCTTTTCGGCCTTTTCCCAAGAGCCTCAGCAGCAGCTGCTGAGCCATTGATTCTCAGAGGGTTGAGCGGTGACTGGAAGGGAACAACCGGTTCCTGGGGCCAGAGGACTTTCTAGGTGGCCAGGGCCTAACCAAGACAGCAGTGGACAGGGCTTGCAGTCCGCATCTGCCTCTGGCTTTGGATTGAGGGACATTTTCAGGCCTGACTGGACAATACCCCTCAGTACAAGGCTTGGGGACATTCTTGAAAGGAGCCCTGTGACAGTAGAACAAATCTTCTGGAGCCCGAGGTTGCTCCCAATGGTCTCCTTGCTCTGACCCAGGCCAGTGCCTTGGCCTGGCTGTTCCTTAGAGTCCAGGGAGGTTGTTATGTTGTTGATTTCATTTCCAACTTCAGACAGCAAGGCCCTCAGTGGGAAAATCAAGAGCCTAAGCACTTTATTAATTTTTTTAAAAAAAGACTTAGTAAGCCCAGTATGGTGGAAGTGAAGTGTCAGAAGGAGAAATGCTAATGTCTTCTAAAGGCTCCACTTCTGTCCAGCCCGGCAGAGTCTCCAGTTGCCAACTGTTATTACAGGCCAGGCAGCAGGGCCCAGGACACTGGGTATATTTTTAGTAGCTTTCTCCTCTAGGAGTTAGGAGGAATAAAGGCAGCTCTGTCTCAGATGACATCACTTGTCACTCAGCAACTCATATGCTCCGCGGTTAAGATGACACCATTGCCCCAAACATCAGAGCAGGTTGACACGTCAGGGGTTAAGCAAAGCCTCTCTCACCAGATCCAGCCACCTCCTGAGTGTCCTGTCCTCCTCCGAGGGGACTGGGGTCATCCCCCTCTGTTCCTGACGAGGTCAGCCCCTCTGCCACCTTTGCTTAGTACTTTTGGGGAGCCCCAGGAGGGTCCATCTTTTCTCCTTCTCTCCCCTCTGGAATGACAGGGGGACAGAGTCATCTCTGTCAGAGGGGCTCATGGCCCCTGGTAGTCTTTGTTCCTTCTGTGATCCCACAGCTTAGGTGACTTCTATTCATTTGACAAACATTGATCAAGGGCTTCTGTGTGCCAGTCATTGCCCAGGCTCCGGGGACATAAAAAGGTGTAGATGTGGCTCTCTGTAATGACCCCCGAGCCCAGATGTGGAAATGAGTATATTCTTCCTTAACGTAGGATTGGAGCCTGTGTTCGTGCTCCCACTCCCTAAAAGGAGGAACTTGGCTGAGATGGGGGAATCAGAGAGGGCTTCTGGGAAAAGGTGACACTCCCAGGGGTCTCAGAGAATGAGAAGTGGGCCAGAAAAGAGTGGGGGAGAATTGCAAGCCAAGAGCTGGAGACACACGCTAGCAGGGTCTCTACCAACAACCCGAGTTGAGGGCCGGAAATGCAGTTTGCCAGGGTGTTGGGAGACCAGCGTGGCAAAGGGGAGGCTCTGGGGGGTCCCACTCAGAGACTTAGCCTGTGCAGTGAAGTGAAGAAACCCCACCTGGGTTCTTTCCCCCCGCACCCCCCGCCCAGCCTCTCCACATGAGCATAGTCCCCACCCTGGCACCCTCGCGGATGTTCCTCAACAGTGGGTTTCATCATCGCAACTTGCCGCTTGTGCTCAGCCAGATCTTGCTGCGTGCCAGCAAGCTGGAGCGCTCCCTGGAAATCTGCCTGGGCCACAGTCCCATTCCCAGACACCTGCTGCTTCTAAGCTCGGAATGGATCCCATAACCATTTAGCCTGGAGGCCTGAACTACTGGCTCTCTTATCCCATCCGGCCCTGCCCTCAGTCTGCCAGAAACCCCTGTCCAAACACACCTTAGGCCACCTCCACGTGGGCCCCCTCCAGCTGACAGTCTGCCATCCTCAGGAGCACATCCCCCTCCCCTTCCTGCTAGGGCTGTTCATTACCAGGGAGCCAAGAACCCCACTTAGCAAATGTTTACTCATCACTTAACTAATCACCCAGCACTCCATGGCCAATGTGGGCCCAGGAAGCTCTGTGAGCAAGTCTGAGAAAGCAGGAGCACCCAGTAGAGGGTGCAGGAAATCTTTTGGGAGGATGGGCTGCGGGACCCCACCCCCCAGGCCCAGAGAGAATAAGTGTGCCGGGGAGCATTTGGGAGCCCTCAGCAAATCCTCCCTCATATTCACACAAGTCCCCAGGCTGTTCCTACTCATTCCTGATTAGACCTCCCCGCTGGACCTCAAGGGACCCAGCTCTTCAATGCCCTTCTCCATGCTGACGTGGAGGATGCCCGCCTTTCTCTGTGTGCATTCGTCCATCCAGGAAGGGGGAGTGCCCATTTTGATGGGGTCCTGGACAACCCCTGTTTTAAAACCTGGCCTGGCTGTGGTGGCATTGTGGCTCATCTTCTCCCAGCCTGGCTCCTCTAAGTAGAAGTTTAGCCCATCAGCCATTACTCTGTCCCATGTCACCAATCCCCCACTATCAGCTTGTAATGGGCCAATTTTATTTTACCTTCTGCCTACTTGGAAAACATCTCAAGACCCTTTGTGCTTTAAAATATCCTTTACAATCCCACGCTCAATATCTCTTTCTGTTCCTCTAATTGTCCCTTTTAACTCACTGCACTTTCTATATAAATCTCCCCGTCTCCCCCCTTTTCAGGCAGTTAATAAATACAAGCTCCCAAAAAAAAAATACATAAACATCTATTGTTGGCTAAATAACTCACAGCACAATCAAAAAGCCAGGAAAAAAAACAAAACAAAACAGAGAGGCTCAGCACAATGAATGCCCACCCGTGTTCTCTCTCGAGTTGTCCTTGCCTATCTTAAGAAGGCTGCTGGAATCAGGGTAGTTGATGGGCGTAAAGAGTCTACTGGGTACAGGAACAGAGGAAGCCCCATGGGAGAAAGAGAAGGAGGGGAAGAGAGTAGCTGTGGGGCTCTATTGACGGGGCTTCCTCCAAGAGTAACAAGGGGTGGGGACAAAGGAGACCTAGTGTAGGGAGCACTGGCTCATTTAAGTGGCATTTCGGCAGACCCCTTGCCTCCAAAAGAAGTGGGTCAGCCTCCTCCAACACACCGCATCAGTCTGCACGGCTGCAGCCCGCCCCCCATCTCTCTCCTTTCAGCTCTCATTTCTCATTAGAGCTGTTAGTTTCTAAGCACCAGGAGGGTGGGGAAGGCTGTGCCTTTGTGTCACTGGTTTCTGTGTGGCAGTGTGCACATTAATGGCATGCCTGAATGGCAGAATTTGACATTGCTGCTGCAAAATGTGCTCAGGTCATGGTGCTTTCCAAATTGGCTGAGACTCCACGCCACCACCCCCCTCCCCTGCTCCTTTACCCAGGCAGCTCCGTGCCCCTGCCAGCCTCAGCTTCTGCGGCTCCCTCTGAGGGCCTCCGAAAAGAGGAAGCGAGACGTGTATTAAACTCTTCAATCTCTGTAAGTACCATTTCCCGGGAGACCCGCTCTGAGGAAGAAGGAAACGCCAGTGCTCAGGACCTAAACATGTAGGAGGCGGTGGGGGACCCCATGCCTTCATGTCCCCTCTCCTCCCCCCCAATCTCTGGGTTGGAGGGGCAGTCATGGCAAGACAATGATGACCTCTGAGTGGCAGCATCCAGGTGACCACTCACCACTTCAGCCAGAGAGAGAATCAAGAGATAATCACCAAATAAGACTTGCTCAGGGAGCCAGTGGACCAAACTCACAGAGGAAACCGTGGAAGGTACCGGACAGGCAGAGAAAGGGGGTCTCTGAGCCAGACTCCAAGGGTAGACACATTCAGTGGCACTTGAGAGAAAGCACAGCTCCCCAGGGTAGTCATGGGGCCCATGAGGAGGTGTTAGGGAAAGACAGAAGGGAGCCGTAGAGAGAGGTACACGCCACTCAGGCATGGTGTCTTATCATTCTCCCCCATGCAGCCAGATGTGGGCCATTTATGTAGCCAACAGATCTGAGCCCTGAAAATGTGCAAGGCCCTCGCTAGGCCCTGGGTTGCCTCGGTGAACAGGACTCCCCATGTTCGGTGTAGGTTCCAGCTGAGGAGGTAGCAGATAGAAAACCAAATCCCCCTTTATTGGATTGCAAGGGTAGTTAGTCATCAGAGGAGGGGCAAAGGGGTCTGTCTCAAAAATGCCAGTCACATACTGGTGACTACTCTTCAGGGATATGGGCAGTTTATGGATAAGGTGACAGATCTGGTCTGAGCTCTGAGACTCCGTGTTCCTTCCTGAGCCTCTGGTGGTCTTGAAGGGGTTTATCTGACTCTCAGGATGTACAGGCTCCCCACAGACTGTGAGCCCTCAGTCCCACGGCTGCCATGCCTGAGCTGGGAGTGCCTCAAAGCTCCACGCTTTCACAGACAGCTAGGCCACATTGACATTCTCCCCCCGCACGAAGGGTCATGGGATCTCCAAGGTGTTTTTATTCTTCATCCAGGATCTGAGCCTCAGAGGTACTGAGGTCCCTGACCCCTCGTCTCGCCTGCCACCAGGAGAGTCTCTCACTGTTTTATCTGAGGCATTTAAAGTGCCACCAAGCGTCTGGCACTTAGAGAGTTGAAGGTACAGAGTCATCTGAATTTCCATACCAGCCTCTTTTCCAGGAGCCAGCCTCAGGCTGGCCGCCTTACCTGTGTCTGTCAGTTGTGGCCAGAACCCATCAGAAGGGAGGCTCAAACCCACCATGGGTGGGTCCCAGTCTGCAACAGAGAGGGGATTGGGCTGAGAGTGGCCGACTCTAGTTGGAAATTCTGTGCCATCCTCCTGGTGACAAACTGCCAGGGAACAGCAGCTGCATCCTCCAAGCCTATATGAGCCGTCCCTTAATCCCAAAATCGTCCTGTTGCCAGCTTCCCCACCCCTTCACCTCACCCCATGTTAGCTGTCCCTACTGGCCTCAGATTGATGCATGGGGGAATCTTCTGGAAATCCCTCCTACTCAGCTACTGCTTCCTGTCTTCTCCCTTCCAACCTCACACTGAGCCTAGGTTGACCTAAGCCTTCCCAGGGGCCACCAGAACCGACCCCCCACTCCACCCTGGCTAACTCCCTCTTTCGCCTTCTCCATCAGAAATGGCTTCATTTCTGAGAGTCTCTGACCCATTCAGCCCCTGAGACAGGCTCCAGCCAGGCCACAACCCTGCCTCCTGCAGATCTTCCTCTTTAATCATTTATTTTCCAAAGACCAGTGGCAAGTTAAAATGTGATGCCAACTTGGAGTTGGAGAGTCTTTAAGGATTTTAAAGCCCCCCCTCACAGACACAACCTCACAACAAACAGAAGAGTCCCTTCTGGGGAGATTTGATTACAATCCCCACTTAACAGTGTAAAGAAATGGGATCCTCTAGTCGTTCAAACCTTTGCTTCTGAGTCCAAGACAGGCTCTGCCCCGCCGGCTGTCCTTCCTTTCCCAAGTGGAAGCAATCCAAGCATCTCTGGCAAGTCCCAAACCCCAGCTGTCACTAGTGGAGGCCCTGTGCCACATGATCCATGGCAAGATGGGCCCACACTGGGGAATACAACTCTTCCTTTTTACCCCCAGGAATTTCAAGCTCTGAAAAGGTAATTTGCAAAAGCCTACGAGAGAAAGTCAGTAGATCTTTCCTCTCGTTTTTCCTAGAGGTTCTCTCTGGGTCCCATTCCCTCAAATTTCCCAAACAAGGTCAACTGGGATTGCCAACGCAAAGACTGAGAGAACTGACAAGAGCCTGTCCTTCCTGCCTTCTTTTCCATCAAAAAATAGGAGAGCAGGTGCATGTGGTGGCACTCAGCTGTAGTCCAGAAATGTGGGAGGCTGAGGCAGGAGTTCAAGGCCATCCAGGGCAGTAACTTAGTGAGACCTTGTCTCATAATTTAAAGTAAAAAGGGCTGAGGATGTGGCTGAGTGGTAGAGCACCCCTAGGTTCAATCCCCAGTACATAGATAGGAAAGCGTGTGCGAGAGAGAGAGAGAGAGAGAGAGAGAGAGAGGGAGAGAGAGAGAGAGAAATAAAGAGAGAGAGAGAGAAAGAATGAAAGAAAAATAGATGGATCAGGAGCATAGTTGGCAGAAAATTCCCAACTGGACAATGTTGTTTCCCCCAATTTTCTTTTTCATTTTGCCCCCCTCTTTTGTGTGTGTGTGGGGGGAGGGGCGGAGGGTAGTAGGTGGGGCTGGAAATGGAACCCAGAACCTTACCCATGCTAGGCAAGTGCTCTGCCACTGAGCTACAGTGCTCTCCCATTCAGTTACAGGGATTGAATGGGTCAGTAACTCTGTTTCCCCAGTTTCTTGACAACCTCAGCTGGATCCTTATTTTTTTATATTTATTTTTTTTTGTAGCTGTACACAATAACTTTTATTTATTTTTATGTGGTGCTAAGGATTGAACTCAGGGCCTTGCACATGCAAGGCGAGTGCTCTACCGCTGAGCCATAACCCCAGCCCCATAGGTCCCTATTTTTATAAGAATCTCATGTTCAATACAACAGATGCCAATAGCAAGGCAGAGAAGGACCTGGCCATGTTATCCGTCCTCTTACAGGGCACCATGAATCTGTTGCCACCAGGTGAATGGAAGACCATGGACGAATGGTGACTCAAAGCTGACAGTGAGGAGTAGAGTGTCACTCAATTGTGGAGCTCTTGCCAGCATGTGTTGAGACCCTGGTTTGATCCCCAACACCACAAAAGAAAAAAAAACTTTATAATGAAACCTGCAAGAACCACTTAAAATGGATGTATTTCTAGCCATCCCCCATCCTCCATTTTTTCTTCTCTTTGTGCTTCAAGCATTTGTGCTAATCTATTTTGGGCCTCTTCTCAGAGCTTTTGTGAATCCTATGACTCTTCTGGGAATTTGTATTTTCTTTTCATTGTTTTGGTTCATTTGGAAAATTAAGTTAAAATCTTCATATTCATTTTCAACCAAATATGTCTATTTTGCTTGCTTGGAATATTTTCATGAATTTTTAAATTTTGTTCCCAATTTTTAAAAAGTAGTTTAATAGCAAATTGGCTTAAGAAATGAACAGGCAACCATTAGTTCATGTATTAATTTGTTCTAGGTGATATTACAACTTTTTACAATTCGTTTTTAGCAAAGATTTTCCTTTTTTTTTTTTAATCTCTTAACTTTTTATTTTGGAATTAATCATAGTTTCTGGAAGTTGAAACAAAAAGGTACTGGGAGGTGTTACCCAATGGTAACTTCATGTTGAAAGAAAGAGTCTAGCACAGGGTGCAGGT